>NC_092143.1:37637574-38262574 GCF_043159975.1 Macaca nemestrina
TTTGGATGTTTAACCTTGATCTTCTGTCTTTCCTGTCTAGACAGAGAAAGACAGACATCATGTCTGTACCTCTTTTTACCCAGAGGTATTTGTTGACCATGCCATTGTCAGAGGCTGCTGCCTAATATGTTGCAGCCTTAGCAGGAGAGGAATGACTGTTAGGAAGGTGTAGTGGAAGACAGCCTGAACTTTACGGTTAGGGAGAATGGGTTTAAATCCATTCTACTTTATCACCTTCCCAGTCAGGATAACTTTACTCTCTGCATCTCAAATTCTTATATGTACTGCAGATATACTAAGATGCACCTTATAGGGACATAATAACAAAAGTAATCAGTAGGAGTGACACCATTTATCTAATGAGTGCTTTGTGCCTTCAGTTCTATCTTGCTAGGTCACCAAACCAGAGAGAGAAGAAAGACTCTTGATTTTTGAGACAAAAAACTAAAGTTTCTCTGAGGTCAGGAGAAATAAGGGTGAGAAATCCAGAACTATCTCCACTACATTTTTCTTTAGATAAGGGGATTCATCCTTCTATTGTAGCTTAATCTACTTACAAAGAAGGATTATACAGGCTTTAATTTTTCCTGTTAAACTATAATTACCTTCCAAAAGTTGCTATGAGTGAAAAAACAAACATGAAATTTCCTTCTCATTATGGATTTCTTATGTTTGAAAACTTACAGTCTTGTAATTATTTAACTATCTGGTAGATAGGGCTTGTTTGCCAGGTGGCCCAATATGAAGTCTGGTGATTGAATTTTGCATATAGTATGCTAAACAAAACTTTAAGAATTTAGTCTATCAAAGCAACTGAGACCTAAATTAAGTCAAGGTGGTTTCTATCCTGGAGGCATCTTATCAATGCCGTTAGGCTTCTAAAACTTGCTGTGTGGTTTTACTTTTATCCTCTCTAGACTTCAGTTTCCCAGTTGTAAAATGAGGGAATTAGGTAATGTTGAATTTTTTTTCCAGCTCTGACATTTTAAGTTTATGAAACTTGGAGTAAGGGTTTTTTTTACACAATTATTTAGGTACTATGAGAATTCCTTTCATGTGTCAACTTGACTGGATTAGAGGATGCCCAGATAACTGGTTAACATTATCTCGTTGGGGGCGGAGCAAGATGGCTGAATAGGAACAGCTCCAGTCTCCAGCTCCCAGTGCGAGTGACACAGAAGACCAGTGATTTCTGCATTTTCAACTGAGGTACTGGGTTCATCTCACTAGGGAGTGCCAGACAATCCGTGCTGGTCAGCTGCTGCAGTCCGACCAGCGAGAGCTGAAGCAGGGCAAGGCATCGCCTAACCTGGGAAGCACAAGGGGGAAGGGAATCCCTTTGTCTAGCCAGGGGAACTGAGACACACAACACCTAGAAAATCGGGTAACTTCCACCCCAATACTGGGCTTTATCAAGGGTCTTAGCAAATGGGCACACCAGGAGATTATATCCCACACCTGGCCGGGAGGGTCCCACGCCCATGGAGCCTTCCTCATTGCTAGCACAGCAGTCTGCAATCTAACGGCAAGGCAGCAGCGAGGCTGGGGGAGGGGCCCCCACCATTGCTGAGGCTTAAGTAGGTAAACAAAGCCGCTGGGAAGCTCAAACTAGGTGGAGCTCACAGCAGCTCAAGGAAGCCTGCCTGACTCTGTAGACTCAACCTCTGGGGACAGGGCACAGCTAAACAACAACAACAACAACAAAAAAGCAGCTGAAACCTCTGCAGATGCAAACGACTCTGTCTGACAGCTTTGAAGAGAGCACTGGACCTCCCAACACAGAGGTTGAGATCTGAGAATGGAAAGACTGCCTGCTCAAGTGGGTCCCTGACCCCTGAGTAGCCCAACTGGGAGACATCCCCCACTAGGGGCAGACCAACACCCCACACCTCACACGGTGGAGTACACCCCTGAGAGGAAGCTTCCAAAGCAAGAATCAGACAGGTACACTCGCTGTTCAGCAATATTCTATCTTCTGGAGCCTCTACTGCCTGCTGATATCCAGGCAAACCGGGTCTGGAGTGGACCCCAAGCAATCTCCAACAGACCTACAGCTGAGGGTCCTGACTGTAAGAAGGAAAACTAACAAACAGGAAGGACACCCACACCAAAACCCCCTCAGTACATCACCATCATCAAAGACCAGAGGCAGATAAAACCACAAAGATGGGGAAAAAGCAGGGCAGAAAAGCTGGAAATTCAAAAAATAAGAGTACAACTCCCCCTGCAAAGGAGGGCAGCTCATCACCAGCAATGGATCAAAGCTGGATGGAGAATGACTTTGACGAGATGAGAGAAGATGGCTTCAGTCCATCAAACTTCTCAGAGCTAAAGGAGGAATTACATACCCAGCGCAAAGAAACTAAAAATTTGAAAAAAGAGTGGAAGAATTGATAACCAGAATAATTAATGCAGAGAAGGCCATAATCAAACTGACAGAGATGAAAACCATGACACGAGAAATACGTGACAAATGCACAATCTTCAGTAACCGACTTGATCAACTGGAAGAGTATCAGAGATTGAGGATCAAATGAATGAAATGCAGTGAGAAGAGAAATCTAAAGAAAAAAGAAGAAAAAGAAATGAACAAAGCCTGCAAGAAGTATGGGATTATGTAAAAAGACCAAATCTACATCCGATTGGGGTGCCTGAAAGTGAGGGGGAAATTGGAACCAAGTTGGAAAACACTCTTCAGGATATCATCCAGGAGAACTTCCCCAACCTAGTAGGCCAGGCCAACATTCAAATTCAGGAAATACATAGAACGCCACAAAGATACTCCTTGAGAAGAGGAACTCCAAGACACATAATTGCCAGATTCACCAAAGTTGAAATGAAGAAAAAAATCCTAAGGGCAGCCAGAGAGAAAGGTCGGGTTACCCACAAAGGGAAGCCCATCAGACTAACAGCAGATCTCTCGGCAGCAACTCTCCAAGCCAGAAGAGAGTGGTGGCCAATATTCAACATTCTTAAAGAAAAGAATTTTCAATCCAGAATTTGATATCCAGCCATACTAAGTTTCATAAGTGAAGGAGAAATAAAATCCTTTACAGATAAGGAAATGCTTCAAGATTTACCAGGCCTGCCTTACAAGAGACCCTGAAAGAAGCACTAAACATGGAAAGGAACAACTGGTACCAGCCATTGCAAAAACATGCCAAAATGTAAAGACCATCGAGGCTAGGAAGAAACTGCATCAACTAACGAGCAAAATAACCAGTTAATATCATAATGGCAGGATCAAGTTCATACATAACAATATAAACCTTAAATGTAAATCGACTAAATGGTCCAATTAAAGGACACAGACTGGCAAACTGGATAAAGAGTCAAGACCCATCAGTCTGCTGTATTCAGGAGACCCATCTCACATGCAGAGACACACATAGGCTCAAAATAAAAGGATGGAGGAAGATCTACCAAGCAAATGGAGAACAAAAAAAAGGAGAGGTTGCAATACTAGTCTCTGATAAAACAGACTTTAAACCATCAAAGATCAAAAGACACAAAGAAGGACATTACATAATGGTAAAGGGATCAATTCAACAGGAAGAGCTAACTATCCTAAATATATATGCACCCAATACAGGAGCACCCAGATTCATAAAGCAAGTCCTTAGAGACTTACAAAGAGACTTAGACTCCCATACAATAATGATGGGAGAGTTCAACACCCCACTGTCAACTTTAGACAGATCAATGAGACGGAAAGTTAACAGGGACATCCAGGAATTGAACTCATCTCTGCAGCAAGCAGACCTAATAGAAATCTACAGAACTCTCCACCCCAAATCAATAGAATATACATTCTACTCAGCACCACATCACACTTATTCCAAAATTGACCACATAATTGGAAGTAAAGCACTCCTCAGCAAATGTACAAGAACAGAAATTATAACAAACTGTCTCTCAGACCACAGTGCAATCAAACTAGAACTCAGGACTAAGAAACTCAATCACAACCGCTCGACTACATAGAAACTGAACAACCTACTCCTGAATGACTACTGGGTACATAACAAAATGAAGGCAGAAATAAAGATGTTCTTTGAAACCAATGAGAACAAAGATACAACATACCAGAATCTCTGGGACACATTTAAAGCAGTGTGTAGAGGGAAATTTATAGCACTAAATGCCCACAAGAGAAAGCTGGAAAGATCTAAAATGGACACTCTAACATCACAATTAAAAGAACTAGAGAAGCAAGAGCAAACACATTCAAAAGCTAGCAGAAGGCAAGAAATAACTAAGGTCAGAGTAGAACTGAAGGAGATAGAGACACAAAATCCCTCCAAAAACTAAATGAATCCAGGAGTTGGTTTTTGGAAAAGATCAACAAAATTGATAGACCACTAGCAGGACTAATAAAGAAGAAAAGAGAGAAGAATCAAATAGACACAATAAAAAATGATAAAGGGGATATCACCACCGACCCCACAGAAATACAAACTACCATCAGAGAATACTATAAACACCTCTACGCAAATAAACTAGAATATCTAGAAGAAATGGATAATTTCCTGGGCACTTACACTCTCCCAAGACTAAACCAGGAAGAAGCTGAATCCCTGAATAGACCAATAGCAGGCTCTGAAATTGAGGCAATAATTAATAGCCTACCAACCAAAAAAAGTCCAGGACCAGGTGGATTCACAGCTGAATTCTACCAGAGGTACAAGGAGGAGCTGGTACCATTCCTTCTGAAACTATTCCAATCAATAGAAAAAGAGGGAATCCTCCCTAACTCATTTTATGAGGCCAACATCATCCTGATACCAAAGGCTGGCAGAGACACACACAAAAAAGAGGATTTTAGACCAATATCCCTGATGAACATCGATGTAAAAATCCTCAATAAAATACTGGCAAACCGGATCCAGCAGCACATCCAAAAGCTTATTCACCATGATCAAGTGGGCTTCATCCCTGGGATGCAAGGCTGGTTCAACATACGCAAATCAATAAATGTAATCCAGCATATAAACAGAACCAAACACAAAAACTACATGATTATCTCAATAGATGCAGAAAAGGCCTTTGACAAAATTCAACAGCCCTTCATGCTAAAAACGCTCAATAAATTCAGTACTGATGGAACGTATCTCAAAATCATAAGAGCTATTTATGACAAACCCACAGCCAATATCATACTGAATGGGCAAAACCTGGAAAAATTCCCTTTGAAAACTGGCACAAGACAGGGATGCCCTCTCTCACCACTCCTATTCAACATAGGGTTGGAAGTTCTGGCTAGGGCAATCAGGCAAGAGAAAGAAATCAAGCGTATTCAATTAGGAAATGAAGAAGTCAAATTTTCCCTGTTTGCAGATGACATGATTGTATATTTAGAAAACCCCATTGTCTCAACCCAAAATCTCCTTAAGCTGATAAGCAACTTCAACAAAGTCTCAGGATACAAAATTAATGTGCAAAAATCACAAGCATTCTTATATACCAGTAACAGACAAACAGAGAGCCAAATCATGAATGAACTTCCATTCACAATTGCTTCAAAGAGAATAAAATCCTTAGGAATCCAACTTACAAGGGATGTAAAGGACCTCTTCAAGGAGAACTACAAACCACTGCTCAGTGAAATAAAAGAGGACACAAACAAATGGAAGAACATACCATGCTCATCGATAGGAAGAATCCATATCGTGAAAATGGCCATACTGCCCAAGGTTATTTATAGATTCAATGCCATCCCCATCAAGCTACCAATGAGTTTCTTCACAGAATTGGAAAAAACTGCTTTAAAGTTCATATGGAACATAAAAGAGCCCGCATCTCCAAGACAATCCTAAGTCAAAAGGACAAAGCTGGAGACATCACGCTACCTGACTTCAAACTATACTACAAGGCTACAGTAACCAAAACAGCATGGTACTGGTACCAAAACAGAGATATAGACCAATGGAACAGAACAGAGTCCTCAGAAATAATACCACACATCTACAACCATCTGATCTTTGACAAACCTGACAAAAATAAGAAACGGGGAAAGGATTCCTTATTTAATAAATTGTGCTGGGAAAATTGGCTAGCCATAAGTTGAAAGCTGAAACTGGATCCTTTCCTTACTCCTTATACGAAAATTAAGTCAAGATGGATTAGAGACTTAAATGTTAGACCTAAAACCATAAAAACCCTAGAAGAAAACCTAGGTAATACCATTCAGGACATAGGCATGGGCAAAGACTTCATGTCTAAAACACCTAAAGCAACGGCAACAAAAGCCAAAATTGACAAATGGGATCTCATTAAACTAAAGAGCTTCTGCACAGCAAAAGGAACTACCATCAGAGTGAACAGGCAACCTACCGAATGGGAGAAAATTTTTGCAATCTACTCATCTGATAAAGGGCTAATATCCAGAACCTACAAAGAACTCAAACACATTTACAAGAAAAAAACAAACAACCCATCAAAAAGTGGGCAAAAGATATGAACAGACATTTCTCAAAAGAAGACATTCATACAGCCAAGAGACACATGAAAAAATGCTCATCATCACTGGCCATCAGAGAAATGCAAATCAAAACCACAGTGAGATACCATCTCACACCAGTTAGAATGGCAATCATTAAAAAGTCAAGAAACAACAGGTGCTGGAGAGGATGTGGAGAAATAGGAACACTTTTACACTGTCAGTGGGATTGTAAACTAGTTCAACCATTATGGAAAACAGTATGGTGATTCCTCAAGGATCTAGAACTAGATGTACCATATGACCCAACCATCCCATTACTGGGTATATACCCAAAGGATTATATATCATGCTGCTATAAAGACACATGCACACGTATGTTTATTGTGACACTATTGACAATATCAAAGACTTGGAATCAACCCAAATGTCCATCAGTGACCGACTGGATTAAGAAAATGTGGCAGATATGCACCATGGAATACTATGCAGCCATAAAAAAGGATGAGTTTGTGTCCTTTGTAGGGACATGGATGCAGCTGGAAACCATCATTCTTAGCAAACTATCACAAGAACAGAAAACCAAACACCGCATGTTCTCACTCATAGGTGAGAACTGAACAATGAGATCACTTGGACTCGGGAAGGGGGACATCACACACCGGGGCCTATCATGGGGAGGTGGGAGGGGAGGGATTGCATTGGGAGTTATACCTGATGTAAATGACGAGTTGATGGGTGTTGACGAATTGATGGGTGCAGCACACCAACATGGCACAAGCATACATATGTAACAAACCTGCACATTATGCACATGTACCCTAGAACTTAAAGTATAATAATAATAATAAAAAAATGTTTCGAAGAGCCACCCATGCTCACACAGCTTGTTCATCATGGAGCTGGCTTTGAACCAAGGAAGTCTGGCTCCAGATTTCATGCTCTTACCTATTACTGGTAATGAAATAAAAGAGAGCTTGCTGGCCACTGGGCTTAGGCAGGTAAGAGTTCATCTCTCATATGTCTCCTGGTATATTTTACCTGGCTGTGTGGAGGACAGAAATCAAGAATGTGGAGTGTGTGCAGGTGGCACCACTTGGAATTGTCCAAGGGATGTTCTCCCAACATTTTTTTTTTTTTTAAACAGGGTCTTGTCTGTCACAGAGGCTGAAGGGCAATAGCGTGATCATGGTTTCCTGCAACCTCAACCTCTGGGCTCTTGAAATCCTCCTCCTATCTCAGCCTTCTGAGTAGCGGGGACCACAGATGGGATGATGCCCGGCTAATTTTTAAATTTTTATTTATATTTTTATAGCTATAGGGTCTCTCTGTGTTGCCCAGGGTGCTCTCAGACTGCTGGCCTCAGGGAGTCCACTGTGCCTGGCTTAGCTTCTACCACTTGGTCACTAGGTATACAGAGCAGTAGTGGGTTAAGAATAGAGGTGGGCTGTGGGTCACATCTTCTCTTGCCTTGTGTGTGTGTGTATGTGTGTGTTGTGTGTGAGGAGAGTAGTAATAGAATTACCCACAAAGGAGCTGAGGAAAAGGACAGAACATTGGCTGTGGGAAGCTGGCTTGTGAGCAAGCTTTCTATGCCTAGAGTAGAATCTGCCTTCCTTTAAAATATTTTTGGCCTGGGAAAGTGAGAGAGAAGCAAAAGACCAAAAACCTTAGGATCTTGACCCTTGGATGTACCATGAATTCTTCAGTCATCCCATAAAAGTGTCTCTAAAGTTGGCAGTTGTTGGGGAATCAGATAAAATGTGTGAGGAAAGACAGAGATCCACAGTTACCCTTCTCCTATGGTCAAACCATAGAAACCAGGCATACCTTTATTTAAAGTTCTAGGGAAGGGGTGCAAATGAAGACTCCTCTCCTTTTTATTTTCCACCTTCTAGCCCCATCCTGCACTACACATGGACACACATGGACTCCTGCTTATGTCACGGACTGTGCAGCTCCGAAGTCCTCTCTTTACTCTGACTTTTCTCAAAAAGTTACCCACTAGTCATTTGTCTGGTGGCCTTCTTGGCCTCAGAAGGATGAGCTGAGGAAGAGGTCTGTGCTGACCCTAGAAGTAGTCTTCTTTGGTCACAGATTTCCTTTGTCTCAGGAATGGGAGTAGTTTCTGGGAGCTTGACTTAGAATGGGGACACAGGCGCTAGGTGGGTGCTTCCCCTTACCTGTGTGGACTTATCATTTTGTGGGGGGAGGCATGGCCACAGTAGGGTCAGAGCCTCCCAAAGTGATGCTTCCCAAATTTGCATATGCATACACATCACCTGGAGTTTGTTTAAAAAGAAAAGATTCCTAGACTTAACCCTAGACATTCTGATTCAGAATATATGTCAAGTGCCCAGGCGATGCTGATGATGTTGATGTTGGTGAACCACACTTAGAGTCTAAAGAACAAAGCTAGAACAGGAACCCTGGATGCCCACATCTAGAGGCTATACCACACAGAAATACACTGCACAGAAATTACACTACAATGCAGTCACAGAGTGCTCCTTCATCTAATGTCAGGATTCCAGTTATATTTTTAGCAAAGAATCTGGGGAAGCTGATGGATTGTTAGAAAAGAGCCTTGGGGTAGAAATCCATCTGTAAGTACTGGAAAAAAGGCCTGTTGGAACCAGCAGCCCAGATAACACGATGCTGAATTTCAAAGTAAAGGGACTATGGCGAGGAAACAGAATATGCTTCTGGTCGCTGCTTGCATTGGAGAAGAAAATGAGGCGAGGCAGAGACAAGTTGACCTCAGTTTTGTGTAGGAGAAATGGAGACATCAAGAATAACACTAGGCCTATAGAGCTACTTCTATATTGTAATAAAGAGATCTATGTTTAACAAAAGAAAATGGAATAAAGCATTAAATGTTAGCTTTGAGGCTTTTTCAAGATAAAAAGAGGAAGGTTTAGGAAAAGTTGAGATTAGGTGCAGTCCTAGATGATTGTCTTCTGTTTGCTTATGTTTGGATCTAGGTATTCTGAACACTTTAGGATGTTGTCAAAAAGATTTCCTTGTTTGCCTAACAAGTGACATGTAACTAAAACTGCCACATGGAAGGACTTATATTGGCAGTTACATATTTTATTCTCCTTAGAAAACATTAAAAATAAGCAACTTCTTCCTAAAGGACTCTCCACTTCAACTTTGGGTAAAATAGGTTTCCTAGGAAACAGATCTCATGGATAATTCTAGAGTTTAGTCAATATGTCCTGAAAATCTATCAATGGAGCTTTTCATAATGTCAACTCTTCCATCCATTTCAAGCATTTGAAAGAAACACTACTTGACTGCAACTTAGAAAGTCTTTGCTTTTTAGGGATCTAGTCATAACTGTGAGGCTAGGATAACTTCTCTTCAAGCCTTTTTTATTTTTGGGGGGGGGGGGCAAGTTTCCCTTTGTCACCCAAGCTGGAGTGCAGTGGTACCATCTCAGCTCAGTGCAACCTCTACCTCCTGGGTTCAAGCAATTCTCCTGCCTCAGCCTCCCAAGTAGCTGTGATTACAGGATGTGCCACCATGCACAGCTAATGGCTAATTTTTTTTTTTTTTTGTATTTTTAGTAGAGACAGGTTTTTGCCACATTGGCCAGGCTGGTCTTGAACCCCTAACTTCAGGTGATCCACCTGCCTCAGCCCCCAAAGTGCTGGGATTACAGGAATGAGCCACCACACTGGGTCTTTTCATGGTTTTTATTTTTTCTTTTTCATTTATTTATTTATTTATTTATTTTTATTATACGTTAAGTTCTAGGGTGCATGTGCATAACATGCAGATTTGTTACATATGTATAGTTGTGCCATGTTGGTGTGCTGCACCCATCAACTCGTCAGCACCCATCAACTCGTCATTTACATCAGGTATAACTCCAATGCAATTCCTCCCCCGTCCCCCCTCCCCGTGATAGGCCCCGGTGTGTGATGTTCCCCTTCCCGAGTCCAAGTGATCTCATTGTTCAGTTCCCACCTATGAGTGAGAACATGCGGTGTTTGGTTTTCCGTTCTTGCAATAGTTTGCTGAGAATGATGGTTTCCAGCTGCATCCATGTCCCTACAAAGGACACAAACTCATCCTTTTTTATGACTGCATAGTATTCCATGGTGTATGTGTGGCACATTTTCTTAATCCAGTCTGTCACTGATGGACATTAGGGTTGATTCCAAGTCTTTGATATTGTGAATAGTGCCACAATAAACATACATGTGCATGTGTCTTTATAGCAGCATGATATATAATCCTTTGGGTATATACCCAGTAATGGGATGACTGGGTCATATGGTACATCTAGTTCTAGATCCTTGAGGAATCGCCATACTGTTTTCCATAATGGTTGAACTAGTTTACAATCCCACCAACAGTGTAAAAGTGTTCCTATTTCTCCACATCCTCTCCAGTGCCTGTTGTTTCTTGACTTTATTTAAAGACTGCCATTCTAACTGGTGTGAGATGGTATCTCACTGTGGTTTTGATTTGCATTTCTCTGATGACCAGTGATGATGAGCACTTTTTCATGTGTCTGTTGGCTGTATGAATGTCCTCTTTTGAGAAATGTCTCTTCATATCTTTTGCCCACTTTTTGATGGGTTGTTTGTTTTTTTCTTGTAAATTTGTTTGAGTTCTTTGTAGGTTCTGGATATTAGCCCTTTATCAGATGAGTAGATTGCAAAAATTTTCTCCCATTCTGTAGGTTGCCTGTTCACTCTGATGGTAGTTTCTTTTGCTGTGCAGAAGCTCTTTAGTTTAATGAGATCCCATTTGTCAATTTTGGCTTTTGTTGCCATTGCTTTTGGTGTTTTAGACATGAAGTGCTTGCCCATGCCTATGTCCTGAATGGTATTACCTAGGTTTTCTTCTAGGGTTTTTATGGTTTTAGGTCTAACATTTAAGTCTCTAATCCATCTTGACTTAATTTTCATATAAGGAGTAAGGAAAGGATCCAGTTTCAGCTTTCAACTTATGGCTAGCCAATTTTCCCAGCACCATTTATTAAATAGGGAATCCTTTCCCCATTTCTTGTTTCTCTCAGGTTTGTCAAAGATCACATGGCTGTAGATGTGTGGTATTATTTCTGAGGACTCTGTTCTGTTCCATTGGTCTATATCTCTGTTTTGGTACCAGTACCATGCTGTTTTGGTTACTGTAGCCTTGTAGTATAGTTTGAAGTCAGGTAGCGTGATGTCTCCAGCTTTGTCCTTTTGACTTAGGATTGTCTTGGAGATGCGGGCTCTTTTTTGTTCCATATGAACTTTAAAGCAGTTTTTTCCAATTCTGTGAAGAAACTCATTGGTAGCTTGATGGGGATGGCATTGAATCTATAAATAACCTTGGGCAGTATGGCCATTTTCACGATATGGATTCTTCCTATCGATGAGCATGGTATGTTCTTCCATTTGTTTGTGTCCTCTTTTATTTCACTGAGCAGTGGTTTGTAGTTCTCCTTGAAGAGGTCCTTTACATCCCTTGTAAGTTGGATTCCTAAGGATTTTATTCTCTTTGAAGCAATTGTGAATGGAAGTTCATTCCTGATTTGGCTCTCTGTTTGTCTGTTACTGGTATATAAGAATGCTTGTGATTTTTGCACATTAATTTTGTATCCTGAGACTTTGTTGAAGTTGCTTATCAGCTTAAGGAGATTTTGGGTTGAGACAATGGGGTTTTCTAAATATACAATCATGTCATCTGCAAACAGGGAAAATTTGACTTCTTCATTTCCTAATTGAATACGCTTGATTTCTTTCTCTTGCCTGATTGCCCTAGCCAGAACTTCTAACCCTATGTTGAATAGGAGTGGTGAGAGAGGGCATCCCTGTCTTGTGCCAGTTTTCAAAGGGAATTTTTCCAGGTTTTGCCCATTCAGTATGATATTGGCTGTGGGTTTGTCATAAATAGCTCTTATGATTTTGAGATACGTTCCATCAGTACTGAATTTATTGAGCGTTTTTAGCATGAAGGGCTGTTGAATTTTGTCAAAGGCCTTTTCTGCATCTATTGAGATAATCATGTGGTTTTTGTGTTTGGTTCTGTTTATATGCTGGATTACATTTATTGATTTGCGTATGTTGAACCAGCCTTGCATCCCAGGGATGAAGCCCACTTGATCATGGTGGATAAGGTTTTGGATGTGCTGCTGGATCCAGTTTGCCAGTATTTTATTGAGGATTTTTGCATCGATGTTCATCAGGGATATTGGTCTAAAATCCTCTTTTTTTGTTGTGTCTCTGCCAGCCTTTGGTATCAGGATGATGTTGGCCTCATAAAATGAGTTAGGGAGGATTCCCTCTTTTTCTATTGATTGGAATAGTTTCAGAAGGAATGGTACCAGCTCCTCCTTGTACCTCTTGTAGAATTCAGCTGTGAATCCACCTGGTCCTGGACTTTTTTTGGTTGGTAGGCTATTAATTATTGCCTCAATTTCAGAGCCTGCTATTGGTCTATTCAGGGATTCAGCTTCTTCCTGGTTTAGTCTTGGGAGAGTGTAAGTGTCCAGGAAATTATCCATTTCTTCTAGATATTCTAGTTTATTTGCGTAGAGGTGTTTATAGTATTTTCTGATGGTAGTTTGTATTTCTGTGGGGTCGGTGGTGTTATCCCCTTTATCATTTTTATTGTGTCTATTTGATTCTTCTCTCTTTTCTTCTTTATTAGTCCTGCTAGTGGTCTATCAATTTTGTTGATCTTTTCCAAAAACCAACTCCTGGATTCATTTAGTTTTTGGAGGGATTTTGTGTCTCTATCTCCTTCAGTTCTGCTCTGACCTTAGTTATTTCTTGCCTTCTGCTAGCTTTCGAATGTGTTTGCTCTTGCTTCTCTAGTTCTTTTAATTGTGATGTTAGAGTGTCCATTTTAGATCTTTCCAGCTTTCTCTTGTGGGCATTCAGTGCTATAAATTTCCCTCTACACACTGCTTTAAATGTGTCCCAGAGATTCTGGTATGTTGTATCTTTGTTCTCATTGCTTTCAAAGAACATCTTTATTTCTGCCTTCATTTTGTTATGTACCCAGTAGTCATTCAGGAGTAGGTTGTTCAGTTTCTATGTAGTCGAGCGGTTGTGATTGAGTTTCTCAGTCCTGAGTTCTAGTTTGATTGCACTGTGGTCTGAGAGACAGTTTGTTATAATTTCTGTTCTTGTACATTTGCTGAGGAGTGCTTTACTTCCAATTATGTGGTCAATTTTGGAATAAGTGTGATGTGGTGCTGAGTAGAATGTATATTCTATTGATTTGGGGTGGAGAGTTCTGTAGATTTCTATTAGGTCTGCTTGCTGCAGAGATGAGTTCAATTCCTGGATATCCTTGTTATCTTTCTGTCTCGTTGATCTGTCTAAAGTTGACAGTGGGGTGTTGAAGTCTCCCATCATTATTGTATGGGAGTCTAAGTCTCTTTGTAAGTCTCTAAGGACTTGCTTTATGAATCTGGGTGCTCCTGTATTGGGTGCATATATATTTAGGATAGTTAGCTCTTCCTGTTGAATTGACCCCTTTAGCATTATGTAATGTCCTTCTTTGTGTCTTTTGATCTTTGATGATTTAAAGTCTGTTTTATCAGAGACTAGTATTGCAACCCCTGCTTTGTTTTGTTCTCCTTTTACTTGGTAGATCTTCCTTCATCCCTTTAATTTGAGCCTATGTATGTCTCTGCATGTGAGATGGGTCTCCTGAATACAGCAGACTGATGGGTCTTGACTCTTTATCCAGTTTGCCTGTCTGTGTCTTTTAATTGGAGCATTTAGTCCATTTCCATTTAAGATTAATATTGTTATGTGTGAACTTGATCCTGCCATTATGATATTAACTGGTTATTTTGCTCGTTAGTTGATGCAGTTTCTTCCTAGCCTCGGTGGTCTTTACATTTTGGTATGTTTTTGCAATGGCTGGTACCGGTTGTTCCTTTCCATGTTTAGTGCTTCCTTCAGGGTCTCATGTATGGCAGGCCTGGTGGTGACAATATGTCCAAGCACTTGCTTATGTGTAAAGGATTTTATTTCTCCTTCACTTATGAAACTTAGTTTGGCTGGATATGAAATTCTGGGTGGAAAATTCTTTTCTTTAAGAATGTTGAATATTGGCCACCACTCTCTTCTGGCTTGTAGCATTTCTGCTCAGAGATCTGCTGTTAGTCTGATGGGCTTCCCTTTGTGGGTAACCTGACCTTTCTCTCTGGCTGCCCTTAAGATTTTTTCCTTCATTTCAACTTTGGTGAATCTGGCAATCATGTGTCTTGGAGTTGCTCTTCTTGAGGAGTATCTTTGTGGCGTTTTCTCTATTTCCTGTATTTGAATGTTGGCCTGGCCTACTAGGTAGTGGAAGTTCTCCTGGATAATGTCCTGAATGTTGTTTTCCAACTTGGTTCCATTTTTCTCCTCACTGTCTGGCACCCCAATCAGATGTAGATTTGGTCTTTTTACATAATCCCATACTTCTTGCAGGCTTTGTTCATTTCTTTTTCTTCTTTTTTCTTTAGATTTCTCTTCTCACTTCATTTCATTCATTTGATCCTCAATCACTGATTCTCTTTCTTCCAGTTGATCGAGTTGGTTACTGAAGCTTGTGCATTTGTCACGTATTTCTCGTGTGATTGTTTTCTCATCTGTCTGTTCGTTTATGGGCTTCTCTGCATTAATTATTCTGGTTTTCAATTCTTCCACTCTTTTTTCAAGATTTTTAGTTTCTTTGCGTTGGGTATGTAATTCCTCCTTTAGCTCTGAGAATTTTGATGAACTGAAGTCTTCTCCTGTCAACTCGTCAAAGTCATTCTCCATCCAGCTTTGATCCGTTGCTGGCGATGAGCTGTGTTCCTGTCTTCTGTGTCGCTTGCACTGGGAACTGGAGACTTGAGCTGTTCCTATTCAGACATCTTGCTCCGCCCCCCCTCATGGTTTTTTGATAATACTAGATAGCACTTTGTAAAGTCTATTGATTCACTTTTGGGAGAAATTAAAACTATGGTATCCCTGGATCTCTTACACTTTCAAAACTGTATTGTGATACATCTCTATAAAAAAGATATATTTAAAATGAATTGTGATCTGAGATTACTTGGAGGATTTTGGATATCTCTTGAAAAGTAGGAAGGAGAACTATCTGTCTAGTGTAATCTTTTTAATTTTTAAAATGCGCAAACCGTAAATGTACACATTGAATTGTAAAATGAATATCTATGTACCTGCCATAAGTCAGGAGCATAACCAGAACCACAGAGCCCTGTATTCACCAGCAGTAGGCATTATGCTGACTCTCATAGTCTTTGTTCCTTTTTTGTTTTGGTCAGCATTATTAAGGTATTATTTAAATGCAATAAATTTGAACCATTTTAGGTATGCAATTCAATGAGCTTTGACAAGTATACACATTTGAGCAACCACACCACACTCATGAGATAGAACCTACTGTCCATTGCAAAATGTTCCTTTTTCCTGAAGGGTGCTTTCACTACATATAGAATTCTGGCTTGACATATCTTTTCAGTTTCAGAAATTGTGTCTCTTTCCTCTGTCTTCATGGTTTCTAATCAGAAATTCACTGTCATTTGAACTGCTTTTCCTCTGTCAGTAAAGTTTCACTTCTCCCTGGCTGCCTTCAAGATTGTTTTTTCTTATGATGGATCCTAATAGATATTTCTTTGAATTTATCCTCTTTGTTGTTCACTTAGCCAGCTGATTTTGTAGGTTTATGTCTTCTGCCAAATTCAGAAAGTTTTCAGCTATGATTTCTTTGAATGTGTTTTCAATCCTGCTCTTTTTCTTTACTTTTGAACTTGGTGACATATATGTTAGATTTTGTTAGGAAAGGTTCATGGGGATATGTTCATTTATTTTCTAGTCTATTTCTCTCTTGTTCAGATTGGATAACTATCTGTGGTTCTATTTTCACGTTCACTTATTCCTTCCTCTATACCTTCAATTGGGCTGTTGAGCCCATCTATTGGGTTTTATTGTTACTGTATTTTTCAGCTCTAAAATTTCCAGTTGGTTCTTCTTTATATATTGTATTGCTTGCTAAGATGATCTGTTTTTTTGCTTGTTTCAGATGTGTTTGAAATTGTTCATTGTAGCATTTCTATGATGGCTAATTGAATACTTTCGTTACATAGTTCTAAGATTGCTGTTATCTTGGTGCTGGCATCTATCTTTTTTTTTCTCTCTCTTAGGATGAGATTTTTCTGGTTCTTGGTATGACAAGTCATTTTCAATGAAAACCTGGACATTTGGATTACTATATTTTGAGATCTTGGATCTTACTTAAACCTTTTGTGTTATGTAGTTTCTCCTGACATTGCTCTGGAGTGGGGAAACTACCTTATCAATTGCCAAAAGAAGGGTTTTAAACTCTCCAGCTATAACTGTGGATTTGTCTATTTCTCTTTGTTTTTATACATTTTTACTTTGTATACCTTAAAGCTCTATTAAGCGCATACATGTTAAAGATTGTTATGTCCTTTTAAAACAGACTCCTTTATCCTTGCACAATAATCTTACGTGTCTCTGGCAGTACTCCTTGTTCTGAAGTCTACTATCTGTGTTACTAATAATGCCACCCCAGCTTTCTTTGATTAAGATATGTGTGCTGTATCTTTCCCAATTACTTAATTTTAACCTATCTGTGCCTTCATATTTGAAGGGTGTTTCTTGCAGGAAGCATATGTTTAGGTCTTGCTTTTTTATCCAGTGATAAGCTCTGCCATGATATTAGAAGAACGTAGAAGGCTCATTCTCTTTCACTTCAGTGCTATTATTTTTTCACTTCAATGCTATATTATACAAATATTTTAATATAAAAATGTATCATATTTAAACATATACTACTATTGTTATTTTATTCATCCAAAATACATTTGATTTATCCATATATTTACTATACTCATTTTTTTTCAATTCTTGTAGAATCTTGGAGGCTGCATCTGTTTTCGTATTTTCTTTTCTTTCAGCCTGGAGGAGAAATTAATCCAAGAATGGTCATTAACTGATCATTGGTTTTAGATGTGTCTGCAAGTGGCAAATTAGCTCAGATATTGTTTGACAGTGTCTTCATTTTGTCTCCATTATGGATTAAATTTTTCATAGAAAATTGGTAATTAGTTTTCCTTCAGTGTCTTATAGGTATTTCTCACTGCTTTCCAGTTTTCATTATTGTTGTTAAGAATATAACTATCTGTAATTCTTTTTTTTAATTGCTAAAAAAATTTTATTTTTGAAAAATTTTAAGTTCAGAGGTACATGTGCAGGTTTTTACACAGGTAAATATGTGTCATGGGTCTTTGTGCATATTATTTCTTCACCCAGATATTAAGCCTAGTACTCATTAGTTATTTTTCCTGATTTTTTCTCCACTGCCACCCTCCATACTCCAATAGGCCCCAGTGTGTGTGGTTCCCCTCTGTGTCCGTGTGTTCTCATCATTTAGCTCCCACTGTTTCTGATTCTTGTTCCAATGAGGGTACTCTTTTATTCTGACGGCCTCAATATTTTTTGTCTTTAATTTTTCTATAGTTTCACTGTATAGGCTAAGGGATTGTTGGACTTCTTGAATCAGTGGATTGATGTGGTTTATCAGTTTAGAGAAATTCTCAGTCATTATTTCTTCAAATATTGCCCCCTTCTTGTTTCTTATTCTGCAACCTCAATTAAACTACGGGTATATCTTTTCATTACATCCCTTATATCTTTATCATCTCTTACAAATTTTTTTTTAGTCTTTATGGCTTTTATCATGGATAGTTTCCTTTGACCTATCTTAAATTCACTAGTATTCTTTTGGGTGTGTCTGATCTGATGTTAATCCCATCTAGTGAGTTGTTTATTTTGGCCATTGATCCTTTCCATTCTGCAAAATTCAAATGGATTCTTTCGCAACTCTGCAATATTACTCACATAGCTTCCCAGTTTTTGACATTTTTAGGTTTGTACTTTTTATATCCCTGAGCCTAACAAGCATGGCAGTGTTTAGAGTTTGAATCAGAGGATTCCAATCTTTAGATTTTCAGCAGATGATCTATTTTGTCTCTTGTTTCTGTTGATTCTGGTTCATCTGGTTTTGTCCAGAGGAGAGGAATCCTATGATTGTTTCCTAGACATATATTTGAGAAATTATTAATGCAAACTTAATACCTAGAGTGTTGACTTTCTTCAGAGAGAAATTTTCATTGCCTCTGACAGGGATCTGAGGTTTATGGTCCAGGAACCTCAGTGTTTCTGCGTTTCTGAGTAGTGTTTCTGTGGGTCACCTAGGCAATCCTCTGAGTCTTCTCAATCCATAATTCCATATCAGACTGGAGACTCTGAGGGAACTAATCCCACACAAAAGATTTTGTGTTAGGATTTCCTCCTTGGCAGGAGTTGAACTGTGACACATTTGTTCTTCCCTAGAGTCAGTCAACTGGCTTACCTTTCAGCTGCCTTCCAAAGCTTCAAGGCACAAGCAAGAGACCCTCAAGTTAGGAAAAGAGGCTCCAGCAGTGATGCACATGAGACTATTAGGACTTCAGCACTGTCTCCTTTACCTCTTACCATTTGACAAATATCATTCCATGTCTTAGTTTCTCTTTCTGCATGGGCATGTGTCCTGGGCCAGAAATGGTTCAGGCTTTCCTCTTTGAGCATTAATCCTCTCATGTTTTAAATTAGTCATTTTATCTCTACCTATTAGACACCTGATGTTTTTCAGTATAGCCTTTTGAATTTTACCTAGCTTTAAAAAAGCTTTATTTTTTAATTGTGATAAAATACACATAAAATTTACTATCCTGACAACTTTTAAGTGTACAGTTCAGTAGTGTTAAATACATTTACATTGTTATGAAATAAATCTCCAGAACTCTTTTTAGTCTTTTCTGCTTAAGAGATGGGAGCTCACTATGTCACCCAGGCCAGATTCAAACTGCTGGGCTCAAGTGATCCTTCTACTTCAGTCTGCCGAGGACCTGGGTCTATCGGATCATGCCACTGCACCTTTTAGTCTTACAAAACTGAAATTCTATGCCTACTAAACAACAAGTCTTCTCTTTCCATTCTCCCCAGCCCCTGGCAACGATTCAGCTCTGTCTCTGATTGACCACTCTAGGTACCTCATCTAAGTGGAAACATGTAATATTTGCCTTTTTGCAACTGTTTTATTTCACTTAGTATAATGTCTCAAAGGTTCATCCATGCTGGAGCATGTGTCAGAAATTCTCTCCTCATGGCTGAATAATCCATTGCATATATATATATATATATATATATATATATACACACACCATCTTTCATTTATCCATTTACCCATCAATGGGGACTTGAGTTGCTTCTGTGTTTTGGCTGTTATGAGTAATGCTGCTATAAACATGGGTTTACAAACACCTGTGGAGACCCTCCTTTCAATCATTTGAGGCATACAACCAGACGTGGAATTTTCAGGTATACAACCAGAAATGAAACAGGGTAATTTTATTTTTATTTTTTTGAAAAACTGTACCAACAGTTTAGAAACTGTACCAACAGTGTACAAGGGCCCTTATTTTTTTAGTAGGATGGTTGATTTTAGTCGCCTAGTCAGCTGTCACTAGAAACCATTATAGAATTGATATTTTTCCAAATGCATTGCACAAGTTACTAACGTAAGAATGATGTTGGCTCAATTGGCTTATGAAAGAACAGTGGCATTTTTGAATTGTTTCAGATGTTTTCTAAAGACATAGAATCTTATACTCAAAGGGCAAAAAGGACTCCAGGTTTCATTCATTTTAACTTCTCCATTTTAAAGATGAGAAAACAAATGCCGTGAAGAAAGTGATGAGAAAAAGAGCTTTATGAAGGAGATTAGGCTTTACGTGGTTGCCAATTCTCTTTATTACAAGTAATGCAAGGGAAGTTGGCTTAGCGTTTTCATTTGCTGGCTCTATTTGTTGGTCTTAGCAAGTCCGAGGGAACATAACCCATAATCAAAACATTCTGACTCTAATGTGATAAAAAGTTATTGAAGCTTGTGGACAAGGCCAAGCCTAAGATGAAATATTTCTACCCCCAACACAAGCTCCAAAACAAAGTCTCAATCCTTTAAAATGTTTTGATACACTTTTGTACATCAAATTTTGTATATACTTATGTAGATAAAATCTTGAAAAGAGGCTAACAATTCTACCTTGATATTTTTCCTTTCTGATGGATACTCTAGTCAACTTTCTAACATGTTTAGACACTGAATCTTAAAATCAGGAAGACATTATTCCTGTCTGTTCTAGATGGGATCCAAGTCCCATTTAATTCACACAACTAGTATTACAGATAAAGGAATTAAGATCCTGCGATGCCTGAAAGCATTACAGTGGAATTATGCTTTACATGATTTGGCTTCGAATGATCTATATTTTACAATTCTTATTTTATTCTTAAATTTTCTGGAGCTTAGTGTGTGTTTGCTATCTGGAACTTTTCAGTATGTTCTTCCCATGGGTAAAAGCAGCAACAATAACATTTGGAAAGCTCTCCTTCTACCCAATTTTTTTTCCCTACAGAGAATGCCTCCTTTTCTTCACTTTTTCAAAACAGCACTAATGATTATTAAAGAACATGTTATTTTTGATGACATTCTCATGCCATTTACAAATGGAAAACATCCCATTTCTATCTGGTATAGTTTCTCACAAACTGTGTGAATAAGTCATTTTATAGAACTGCCAAGTTCTGATGATGCTGCACATGCATGTGCACACACACTGACATGCACATGTACACACCCACGTGCACCCACATGCACGCACCCCCCCACACCCACACACCCACACATACACGCATGCACATACACATACATGCACACGTAAACGCACATGCACACACATATACACACCCCACACACCCCACATGTCTCACACATACACGCACACACACCCCCCACATCCACCCCCCCACACCCACACGCATACACACACGCACACACGTGCACACATTCACATCCACACTCACCCGCACACCCATATCCCTGCACGCACCCGCGTGCGCCCTCCCCCTGCGCGCCCTCCCTCTGCCCGCATGCGAGCATACAAGCACGCCCACACGTGTTTACATATGTGATTAAAAGAACCCAAAATTTGAGGAAAGCTTAATATTTGTATCTATGAGAAACGAGAGATACATTACTCTAATAACTTTGACCTGATAAAGCTTCCATACGTATTTACAAAGCTGTAATATGAACGGGGAATATCTAAGCAACATGAAAGCAGCATGGTGCGTTTACATGCAGTGTAATGTGGTGCCAGAGTTGCTCTGAGGCTGAGGGGAGAGCTACAGGCAGCTACTACCTGTTCAGGGCACGTAGCCAGAGCACTTGTATTTCACACAGGTCCTAGGAAGTCAACTTTCAACTGAGACATCAAAGTGTATCACCTAGAAGTCTGAAGTCACGGTGTTGGCAGAGCCGTGCTCCCTCTGAAGGGACCAGGGAAGGATCTCTCCCAGAAACTCTTGCTAAATCCTGGATATTGAGAATTCGGAGCAAGATGGCCGAATAGGAGCAGCTCCAGTCTCCAACTCCCAGCGCGAGCGACACAGAATACCGGTGATTTCTGCATTTTCAACTGAGGTACTGGGTTCATCTCACTGGGGAGTGCCCGACGATCGGTGCTGGTCAGCTGCTGCAGCCCGACCAGCGAGAGCTGAAGCAGGGCGAGGCATTGCCTCACCTGGGAAGCGCGAGGGGGAAGGGAGTCCCTTTTCCTAGCCAGGGGAACTGAGACACACAACACCTGGAAAATCGGGTAACTCCCACCCCAATACTGCGCTTTAAGCAAACAGGCACACCAGGAGATCATATCCCACACCTGGCTGGGAGGGTCCCACACCCAGGGAGCCTCCCTCATTGCTAGCACAGCAGTCTGTGATCTACTGGCAAGGCAGCAGCGAGGCTGGTGGAGGGGTGCCCGCCATTGCTGAGGCTTAAGTAGGTAAACAAAGCTGCTGGGAAGCTCGAACTGGGTGGAGCTCACAGCAGCTCAAGGAAACCTGCCTGTCTCTGTAGACTCCACCTCTGGGGACAGGGCACAGTAAACTAAACAAACGCAGCAGACACCTCTGCAGACGCAAAAGACTCTGTCTGACAGCTTTGAAGAGAGCAGTGGATCTCCCAACACGGAGGTTGAGATCTGAGAAGGGACAGACTCCCTGCTCAAGTGGGTCCCTGACCCCTGAGTAGCCTAACTGGGAGACATCACCCACTAGGGGCAGTCTGACACCCCACACCTCACAGAGAGGAGTACACCCCTGAGAGGAAACTTCCAAAGCAAGAATCAGACAGGTACACTCGCTGTTCAGAGATATTCTATGTTCTGCAGCCTCTGTTGCTGATACCCAGGGAAACAGGGTCTGGAGTGGACCTCAAGCAATCTCCAACAGACCTACAGCTGAGGGTCCTGACTGTTAGAAGGAAAACTATCAAACAGGAAGGACACCTACACCAAAACCCCATCAGTACATCACCATCATCAAAGACCAGAGGCAGATAAAACCACAAAGATGGGGAAAAAGCAGGGCAGAAAAGCTGGAAATTCAAAAAATAAGAGCGCATCTCCCCCGGCAAAGGAGCGCAGCTCATCGCCAGCAATGGGTCAAAGCTGGACGGAGAATGACTTTGACGAGATGAGAGAAGAAGGCTTCAGTCCATCAAATTTCTCAGAGCTAAAGGAGGAATTACGTACCCAGCGCAAAGAAACTAAAAATCTTGAAAAAAAAGTGGAAGAATTGATGGCTAGAGTAATTAATGCAGAGAAGGTCATAAACGGAATGAAAGAGATGAAAACCATGACAGGAGAAATACGTGACAAATGCACAAGCTTCAGTAACCGACTCGATCAACTGGAAGAAAGAGTATCAGCGATTGAGGATCAAATGAACGAAATGAAGCGAGAAGAGAAACCAAAAGAAAAAAGAAGAAAAAGAAATGAACAAAGCCTGCAAGAAGTATGGGATTATGTAAAAAGACCAAATCTACATCTGATTGGGGTGCCAGACAGTGAGGAGAAAAATGGAACCAAGTTGGAAAACAACATTCAGGACGTTATCCAGGAGAACTTCCACTACCTAGTAGGCCAGGCCAACATTCAAATCAAGGAAATACAGAGAACGCCACAAAGATACTCCTCGAGAAGAGCAACTCCAAGACACATAATTGCCAGATTCACCAAAGTTGAAATGAAGGAAAAAATCTTAAGGGCAGCCAGAGAGAAAGGTCGGGTTACCCACAAAGGGAAGCCCATCAGACTAACAGCAGATCTCTCGGCAGAAACTCTACAAGCCAGAAGAGAGTGGTGGCCAATATTCAACATTCTTAAAGAAAAGAATTTTAAACCCAGAATTTCATATCCATCCAAACTAAGTTTCATAAGTGAAGGAGAAATAAAATCCTTTACAGATAAGCAAATGCTTAGAGATTTTGTCACCACTAGGCCTGCCTTACAAGAGACCCTGAAGGAAGCACTAAACATGGAAAGGAACAACCGGTACCAGTCATTGCAAAAACATGCCAAAATGGAAAGACCATCGAGGCTAGGAAGAAACTGCATCAACTAACGAGCAAAATAACCAGTTAATATCATAATGGCAGGATCAAGTTCACACATAACAATATTAACCTTAAATGTAAATGGACTAAATGCTCCAATTAAAAGACACAGACAGGCAAACTGGATAAAGAGTCAAAACCCATCAGTCTGCTGTATTCAGGAGACCCATCTCACATGCAGAGACATACATAGGCTCAAAATAAAGGGATGGAGGAAGATTTACCAAGCAAATGGAGAACAAAAAAAAGCAGGGGTTGCAATACTAGTCTCTGATAAAACAGACTTTAAACCATCAAAGATCAAAAGACACAAAGAAGGCCATTACATAATGGTAAAGGGATCAATTCAACAGGAAGAGCTAACTATCCTAAATATATATGCACCCAACACAGGAGCACCCAGATTCATAAAGCAAGTCCTTAGAGACTTACAAAGAGACTTAGACTCCCATACAATAATGATGGGAGACTTCAACACTCCACTGTCAACATTAGACAAATCAACGAGACAGAAAGTTAACAAGGATATCCAGGAATTGAACTCATCTCTGCAGCAAGCAGACCTAATAGACATCTATAGAACTCTCCACCCCAAATCAACAGAATATACATTCTTCTCAGCACCACATCGTACTTACTCCAAAATTGACCATGTAATTGGAAGTAAAGCACTCCTCAGCAAATGTACAAGAACAGAAATTATAACAAACTGTCTCTCAGACCACAGTGCAATCAAACTAGAACTCAGGACTAAGAAACTCAATCACAACAGCTCGACTACATGGAAACTGAACAACCTGCTCCTGAATGACTACTGGGTACATAATGAAATGAAGTCAGAAATAAAGATGTTCTTTGAAAGCAATGAGAACAAAGATACAACATACCAGAATCTCTGGGACACATTTAAAGCAGTGTGTAGAGGGAAATTTATAGCACTTAATGCCCACAAGAGAAAGCAGGAAGGATCTAAAATTGACACTCTAGCATCGCAATTAAAAGAACTAGAGAAGCAAGAGCAAACACATTCGAAAGCTAGCAGAAGGCAAGAAATAACTAAGATCAGAGCAGAACTGAAGGAGATAGAGACACAAAAAACCCTCCAAAAAATCAATGAATCCAGGAGTTGGTTTTTTGAAAAGATCAACAAAATTGACAGACCACTAGCCAGACTAATAAAGAAGAAAAGAGAGAAGAATCAAATCGATGCAATAAAAAATGATAAAGGGGATATCACCACCGACCCCACAGAAATACAAACTACCATCAGAGAATACTATAAACACCTCTATGCAAATAAACTGGAAAATCTAGAAGAAATGGATAATTTCCTGGACACTTACACTCTTCCAAGACTAAACCAGGAAGAAGCTGAATCCCTGAATAGACCAATAGCAGGCTCTGAAATTGAGGCAACAATTAATAGCCTACCAACCAAAAAAAGTCCAGGACCAGATGGATTCACAGCTGAATCCTACCAGAGGTACAAGGAGGAGTTGGTACCATTCCTTCTGAAACTATTCCAATCAATAGAAAAAGAGGGAATGCTCCCTAACTCATTTTATGAGGCCAACATCATCTTGATACCAAAGCCTGGCAGAGACACAACAAAAAAGAGAATTTTAGACCAATATCCCTGATGAACATCGATGCAAAAATCCTCAATAAAATACTGGCAAACCGGATTCAGCAACACATCAAAAAGCTTATCCACCATGATCAAGTGGGCTTCATCCCTGGGATGCAAGGCTGGTTCAACATTCGCAAATCAATAAACATAATCCAGCATATAAACAGAACCAAAGACAAGAACCACATGATTATCTCAATAGATGCAGAAAAGGCTTTTGACAAAATTCAACAGCCCTTCATGCTAAAAACGCTCAATAAATTCGGTATTGATGGAACGTACCTCAAAATAATAAGAGCTATTTATGACAAACCCACAGCCAATATCATACTGAATGGGCAAAAACTGGAAAAATTCCCTTTGAAAACTGGCACAAGACAGGGATGCCCTCTCTCACCACTCCTATTCAACATAGTGTTGGAAGTTCTGGCTAGGGCAATCAGGCAAGAGAAAGAAATCAAGGGTATTCAGTTAGGAAAAGAAGAAGTCAAATTTTCCCTGTTTGCAGATGACATGATTGTATATTTAGAAAACCCCATTGTCTCAACCCAAAATCTCCTTAAGCTGATAAGCAACTTCAACAAAGTCTCAGGATACAAAATTAATGTGCAAAAATCACAAGCATTCTTATATACCAGTAACAGACAAACAGAGAGCCAAATCATGAATGAACTTCCATTCACAATTGCTTCAAAGAGAATCAAATACCTAGGAATCCAACTTACAAGGGATGTAAAGGACCTCTTCAAGGAGAACTACAAACCACTGCTCAGTGAAATAAAAGAGGACACAAACAAGTGGAAGAACATACCATGCTCATGGATAGGAAGAATCCATATCGTGAAAATGGCCATACTGCCCAAGGTAATTTATAGATTCAATGCCATCCCCATCAAGCTACCAATGAGTTTCTTCACAGAATTGGAAAAAACTGCTTTAAAGTTCATATGGAACCAAAAAAGAGCCCGCACCTCCAAGACAATCCTAAGTCAAAAGAACAAAGCTGGAGGCATCACGCTACCTGACTTCAAACTATACTACAAGGCTACAGTAACCAAAACAGCATGGTACTGGTACCAAAACAGAGATATAGACCAATGGAACAGAACAGAATCCTCAGAAATAATACCACACATCTACAGCCATGTGATCTTTGACAAACCTGAGAGAAACAAGAAATGGGGAAAGGATTCCCTATTTAATAAATGGTGCTGGGAAAATTGGCTAGCCATAAGTTGAAAGCTGAAACTGGATCCTTTCCTTACTCCTTATACGAAAATTAATTCAAGGTGGATTAGAGACTTAAACGTTAGACCTAATACCATAAAAATCCTAGAGGAAAACCTAGGTAGTACCATTCAGGACATAGGCACGGGCAAAGACTTCATGTCTAAAACACCAAAAGCAATGGCAGCAAAAGCCAAAATTGACAAATGGGATCTAATTAAACTAAAGAGCTTCTGCACAGCAAAAGAAACTAACATCAGAGTGAACAGGCAACCTACAGAATGGGAGAAAATTTTTGCAATCTACTCATCTGACAAAGGGCTAATATCCAGAACCTACAAAGAACCCAAACAAATTTACAAGAAAAAAACAAACAACCCCATCAAAAAGTGGGCAAAGGATATGAACAGACATTTCTCAAAAGAAGACATTCATAGAGCCAACAGACACATGAAAAAATGCTCATCATCACTGGCCATCAGAGAAATGCAAATCAAAACCTCAATGAGATACCATCTCACACCAGTTAGAATGGCGATCATTAAAAAGTCAGGAAACAACAGGTGCTGGAGAGGATGTGGAGAAATAGGAACATTTTACACTGTTGGTGGGATTGTAAACTAGTTCAACCATTATGGAAAACAGTATGGCGATTCCTCAAGGATCTAGAACTAGATGTACCATATGACCCAGCCATCCTATTACTGGGTATATACCCAAAGGATTATAAATCATGCTGCTATAAAGACACATGCACACGTATGTTTATTGCAGCACTATTCACAATAGCAAAGACTTGGAATCAACCCAAATGTTCATCAGTGACAGACTGGATTAAGAAAATGTGGCACATATACACCATGGAATACTATGCAGCCATAAAAAAGGATGAGTTTGAGTCCTTTGTAGGGACTTGGATGCAGCTGGAATCCATCATTCTTAGCAAACTATCACAAGAACAGAAAACCAAACACCGCATGTTCTCACTCATAGGTGGGAACTGAAATGAAATCACTCGGACTCAGGAAGGGGAACATCACACACCCGGGCCTATTATGGGGAGGGGGGAGGGGGGAGGGATTGCATTGGGAGTTATACCTGATGTAAATGACGAGTTGATGGGTGCAGCACAGCAACATGGCACAAGTATACATATGTAACAAACCTGCATGTTATGCACATGTACCCTACAACTTAAAGTATAATAATAATAAATAAATTAAAAAAGAAAAACAAAGTGTATCACCTGCTTCTTACAGGGGTCAGTGCCTATACTGTCCAACTGACTCCCAGCAGTATTTAACAACTACATGCCATTTTAAGGGCTAGACAGAGAAGGCATTTGCTGGAATAAATAGAAATGCTCCACAGTCTTAACAAAATGACCCATAATTAATTTCAGTTCCATTCCCACACAAGAATTCAAACCTTAAGGAAGGAGCATAAATAGTTCAGTATAAAAGTATTCAGCTTCTTTAGGTCATGGTTGGGGAATTAGCACAGGCTCTCTAATGGTGTGTTAGAATAAAAACACCAGAGTGTGTTTCCCAGGGTATTTTCTTTAGAGTAAAATAAAACAGAATTGAAAATATATTATCAGTCTGTAATAATATACGCTATCGGGAAGTAGAAAAGTGCAGTGCTTCCCAATTCACTTTCACATCTTGACTCACATAGAAATTTAAAATTATTTTAATGACACACCTGGTTGCATTTGGCCAGAGGTGATTGGCCTGGTTCCCTGTTGGTCACCTCAAAAGCTGAGATCAATATTTCAGGTATTACTGCAACTCCTTCCCAGTCTACCAGAATTCCATGGCTCTGGTATGGTCTATTGAATAGGTCCTGTCAGAGTTAAAACTGTGTTCTAGGCGTTCTCCTAGGAGCTTTATGTATATTAACTAATTTAATCTTCACAAAATCTGAGACAGACAAGATTATCATTCCTGTTTTATACGATATGTTAACAGAGATAAAAACGTTAAAAAATGTGCTCCAATTGCTGGTAAGTGGGATAGTTGGAAGTTGAAATAAAGCAGAGTTCAAATCTCAGCTATGCCAGTGTTTGTGTTCTTAGTCATTATTCTGGATCCAGAAGTACAAGCGATTGAAAAATACCACAATAAATCTAATTTGGGTCTCACCAGTCACAAGGGGCCTTATACTTGTGAAGCCCAACAGTACTGGGTATTTGTGTGCCTCGTGGTAAACTACACATCTGACCTCATTGTTCAGAGTAGATGTCAGGTCTTTGTGGAAAAAGAATGTCTCAGGGGAGCTATCTAACAACATAGGAACGATAAAGTAAGGGTTGGAAAGAGAAAAGAAAGATTAACTAACTTAGGAAAAGTTTACTGTAAAATTTGTTGCCACTGAAATAGGTTTAAAAATTTAAAACATAGTTTCTAGAAATTGGACACTTTCTACCAGGTAGGATGCTGATATTTGTGATAGCTGCTCATTTGAGTCTGCCCAGCACAGGATGGTCTCTTCTGTTCCACTGTCCTGGCTTAGATCAGTCAGAACTGAGACTGAAAATAACAAAATATACTTCTGGCTTATACTCTGGCAGGTAAGCAGCTTAGAAATTGCCACTGCATCCTAACAATAAGTGAAAAGCTGAACAAGTGGAAAAATCAGCAGCCCTGCTTTGATCTGTCAGAGAAAAGAGGTCCCAGGACAATCTGCTGCCCTCAACATTGGATAGACAGGAAGATACAGGTAATCACACAATTCAGTGGAGCAAATAACATGACAGGAACCCATGACAGGGTAGGGAAATTGCAACTGTATCTGAATTGCTGGATGCTCAAAGTGAACAACTCAGGATTAAAAACTCCAGGGGGACCCTGTCATAGAGGGAACCCCACACTTTTATTAGTTTTACCCGTAGATGTACCAGGTTCTCATAGTGGATATTAGAGAAAAATCCCCTCCTCCTTTTGACAAGAGGAGAGAAAAAAGGAATCATTTTGAAAAATACTAGAACATTCAATCCTTCTTAGCAAAGCCTTTTCTCAGGAGAAGCTATTTTACATGAGCCTAACCTACCTGAAGAAATCCCTCCAGCTCTCTCTAACTATTCTGTCCTACCTAAGAAGGGCAAAAAAACTAAGAAGCTCTAGTGAAGTTCACAGACTCACTAAAAGACTGGAAACTATTACAGGACTATGGAATGCTTTTCTTTTTCATACCTTACCACTACATTACCATGTTACCATGGGCCTGTTTACTACAGTTCTTTTTACCTAGTACATAATGTTCACCTTTTAACAAAAATCATAAGGCATACTAAGGGCAAAAACACAGTTTGAAGAGCCTCAGAAAGAATCAGCTATGGTCAGATATGAAAGGAATGTTGGAATTATCAGTCCAGGAGTTTTAAAAAGAACCTAAGTGCTTTCTTGAGAAGTAGACAACATGCAAGAACAGACGGATAATGTAAGCAGAGAAACGAAAATTCTGAGAATGGAAAAGAAATACTGAAAATCAATAGCACTGTAACAGAAATGAAGAATGCCTTTGACTTACTTATTATTAGACTGGACACAGCTGAGGAAGTCATTACTGAGCTCAGAAATATGACAATTATTAGACTGGACACAGCTGAGGAAGGAATCACTGAGCTCAGGGATATGACAATAAACTTCAAACGCTAAGAAGCAAAGTGAGAAAAGACTAACAAAAGCCAGAACAGAATGTCTAAGAACTGTGGGACAACTAGAAATGGTGTAACGTGTGTAATGGAAAGGAAGGGAAACAATATTTGAAGCAATGACAACTGAAGATTTCCCCAAATTAATGTCAGACACTAAACATCAGATCCAGGAGATGCAGAGAACACCAAGTAGGATGAATACCAGAGCAAAACATATAGGCATTTTATCTTTGAACTATAGAGAATTGAAGATAAAAAACCTTGAAGGAAGCCAGAGGAAAAAAACCCTGCCCTTTAACGGAGGAAAAATAAGAATTACATCTGATTTCTCCTCAGAAACCATTTGTGTTAGTCTGTTCTCACACTGCTAATAAAGACATACCTGAGACTGGGTAATTTATAAAGGAAAGGAGGTTTAATGGACTCACAGTTCCATATGGCTGGGGAGGCCTCACAATCATGGTGGAAGGCGAAGGAAGATCAAAGTCACGTCATACATGGCGGCAGGCAAGAGAATGTGTGTAGGGGAACTCCCCTTTATAAAATCATTAGATCTCGTGAGACTTACTGTCATGAGAACAGCATGGAAAAGACCCAGACCCATGATTCAATTACCTCCCACTGGGTCTCTCCCACGAAATGTGGGAATTATGAGAGCTACTATTCAAGAAGAATGGGGTGGGGACACAGCCAAACCATATCACCATTCAAGCAAGAAGAGAATGCCATGAAGTACTTAAAGTGCTGAGAGAAGGCCAGGCATGGTGGCTCAGGTCTGTAACCCTAGCACTTTGAAAGGCTGAGGCAGGTGGATTGCTTGAGCTCAGAAGTTTGAGACCAGGCTGGACAACAGGAAGAAACCATGTCTCTACTAAAAATAAAAAAAATTAGCCAGCTGTGGCAGCATATGCCTGGAGTCCCCAGCTACTTCAGGGGCTGAGGCAAGAGGATTGCTTGAACCTAGAAATTCGAGGCTGCAGTGAGCTGAGATGGTACCACTGCACTCCAGCCTGGCTGACAAAGTGAGATCCCGTATCTTAAAAAAAAAAAAAAAAAAAAAAAAAGCATTGAGAGAAAAGAATCCCACCAATGAAAATTTTGTACCCTGCAAAGTTGGCCTTCAAAAGTAAAGTAAAAATATTTTCTAAAACAAGAAACAAAGCAAATTTGTTGGCAGTAGATATGCCTTGTAAAAAATGCAAACAAATTCTTCAGATAGAAGGAAAATGATAAAGGTCAGACACTTATCTCTACATAAAGTAAGGAAGAGCATCAATGGATCTTAAACTGTTATAAGCAATTATACACTGACAAATTGGATAACTTAGAAGCAATGTATTAATTCTCTGGCATTCTTTAAGATTGAATCATGAAGAAATAGACAATCTGAACAGACCAATGATGAGTAAGAAGACTGAATCAGTAACAAAAATCTCCCATAAAAGGAAAGCCCAGGACCTGATGGTTTTACTGCAGAATTCTACCAAACATTTAAATTACTAATACCAATTCTACTCTAACAATTCTGCTTGAACTATTCTAAAAAATTGAAAAGGATGGAATACTTCCAGACTCATCTTACTAGGCCAGCATTGCCTTGATACCAAAGATAGACAAGGACACGATAAAACAAAAAAGACTCCAGGCCAGTATCCCTGATGAACATAAATACAAAAATCTTCAACAAAATACCAGCAAATCAAATTTAATGGCATATTAAAAACCTCATTTGCTGGGATCAAGTGGGATTTATCTTGGGGATGCAAATATTGTTCAACAAAATCAATAACAGAATGATGCACAAGAAACATATCATTTCAATGGTTGCAGAAAAACTGTGTGACAAAATTCAATATCCTTTCATGATAAACTCTCAAGTTGGATATGTATAAAAGAAATGGTCTCAACATAATAAAAGCTGCATGTGATAAGCCCACAGCTAACATGCCACTTCTATTCAACATAGTATTGGAAGTCCTAGCCAGAGCAATTAGTTAAGAAAAATAAATAAAATATATCCATATTGGAAAGGAAGAAGTTATATTTTCCTTGTTTGTAGAGGACATGATCTTACATACAAAAAACCCCGAAGATTCCACCAAAAACTGTTAGAACCTAAATAAATTCAATAAAGTTGCAGGATACAAAATCAGCATACAAAAATCAGTGGGGTTTTTATACACTAATGGTGAGCTATCTATCTAAAAAAGAAATCAAGAAAACAATCAAATTTATAATAGATACAAAAGTACATAGAAATCAATTTAACCAAAGAGGTGAAAGATTTCTACACTGAAAAGTATAAAACACTGATAAAAGAAATTGAAGACACAGATAAATGGAAAGATATCCTGTATTAATGAAATGGAAGAATTAATGTTGCAAAAATGTCCATACCACCTATAGTGATCTATAGATCCAGTGCAATACTTATCAAGATACTAGTGACATTCATTACAGAAATAGGAAAAACAATGCTACAATTTGTATGGAACCACAAAAGACCCTGAATAGCCAAAGCAATTTTGAATGATAAGAACAAAGCTGAAGGCATCACACTATCTGATGTCATAATACACTATAAAGCTATCGTAACAAAAATGACATGGCATTGGCATAAAAATAGACAAACAGACCAATGGAAGAGAATAGAGAGCCCAGAAATTAATTCACATGCTTATACCCAACTGATTTTTTGACGAAGATGTCAAAAGACATCTTTTGGCATCTTTGACTGGAGAAGAGACAGCCTCTTAGATATATGATGTTAGGAAAACTGGATAGTCACATGCAAAAGATTGAAATTAGATTCTTATCACATGCAAACATCAACTCAGAGTCCTCAGAAATAATGCCACACATCTACAGCCATGTGATCTTTGACAAACCTGAGAGAAACAAGAAATGGGGAAAGGATTCCCTGTTTAATAAATGGTGCTGGGAAAATTGGCTAGCCATAAGTAGAAAGCTGAAACTGGATCCTTTCCTTACTCCTTATACGAAAATTAATTCAAAATGGATTAGAGACTTAAATGTTAGACCTAATACCATAAAAATCCTAGAGGAAAACCTAGGTAATACCATTCAGGACATAGGCACGGGCAAAGACTTCATGTTTAAAACACCAAAAGCAATGGCAGCAAAAGCCAAAATTGACAAATGGGATCTAATTAAGCTAAAGAGCTTCTGCACAGCAAAAGAAACTACCATCAGAGTGAACAGGCAACCTACAGAGTGGGAGAAAATTTTTGCAATCTACTCATCTGACAAAGGGCTAATATCCAGAACCTACAAAGAACTCAAACAAATTTACAAGAAAAAAAACAAACAACCCCATCAAAAAGTGGGCAAAGGATATGAACAGACATTTCTCAAAAGAAGACATTCATAGAGCCAACAGACACATGAAAAAATGCTCATCATCACTGGCCATCAGAGAAATGCAAATCAAAACCACGATGAGATACCATCTCACACCAGTTAGAATGGCGATCATTAAAAAGTCAGGAAACAACAGGTGCTGGAGAGGATGTGGAGAAATAGGAACACTTTTACACTGTTGGTGGGATTGTAAACTAGTTCAACCATTATGGAAAACAGTATGGCGATTCCTCAAGGATCTAGAACTAGATGTACCATATGACCCAGCCATCCCATTACTGGGTATATACCCAAAGGATTATAAATTATGCTGCTATAAAGACACATGCACACGTATGTTTATTGCAGCACTATTCACAATAGCAAAGACTTGGAATCAACCCAAATGTTCATCAGTGACAGATTGGATTAAGAAAATGTGGCACATATACACCATGGAATACTATGCAGCCATAAAAAAGGATGAGTTTGTGTCTTTTGTAGGGACATGGATGCAGCTGGAAACCATCATTCTTAGCAAACTATCACAAGAACAGAAAACCAAACACCGCATGTTCTCACTTATAGGTGGGAACTGAACAATGAGATCACTTGGACTCGGGAAGGGGAACATTACACACTGGGGCCTATCATAGGGAGGGGGGAGGGGGGAGGGGGGAGGGGGGAGGGATTGCATTGGGAGTTATACTTGATGTAAATGACGAGTTGATGGGTGCTGACGAGTTGATGGGTGCAGCACAGCAATATGGCACAAGTATACATATGTAACAAACCTGCATGTTATGCACATGTACCCTAAAACTTAAAGTATAATAATAATAAAAATATATATATATATTAAAAAAAAAAACCTCTAAATGGATTAAAGACTTAAGTGTAAGACCTGAATCTATGCAACTACTATAAGAAAACATAGGGGAAAACGTTTATGACATTGGTCTAGGCAATGGTTTTTTGAATATGCCCCCAAAAGTACAGACTACAAAAGCTAAAATAGACAAATGGGATTTTATCAAACTACAAATCTGCACAGCAAAAGCTCAACATCACTAATCATTAGGGAAATGCAAAGTAAAACCACAATGAGATTTCACCTCATACCTATTGGGATAGCTTTAATCCAAAACAACAACAAAACAAAAACCCCCAAAAGACAAGTGTTGGTGAGGATGTAGAAAAACGGAACCCACACACACTTCTGGTGAGAATGTAAATTAGTATAGCCACTTTGGAAAACAGTATAATGGTTCCCTCTAAAACTAAAACTAGAACTGTCATATGACACAGCAATCCTAGTGTCATATTCATATTCAAAGAAAACAAAATCAGTATTTTATTTTTTTGAGACAGGGTCTCTCTCTGTTGCCCAGGCTGGAGTGCAGCAGCATTGAGCAGGGTTCACTGCAGCCTCGACTTCCTGGGCTCAAGTGATCCTCCTTCCTCAGTCCCCCAAGTAGCTGGGACTACAGGTGTGTGCCACCATGCCTGGCTAATTTTTTTGAATTTTAGTAGAGGCAAGCTCTTTCTATGTTGCCCAAGCTGGTCTTGAACTCCTGAGCTCAAGCAATCCTCCCACCTCAGCCTCCCAAAGTGCTGGGATCACAGGTATGAGCCACTATGCCTGACTGAAATCAGCATTTTGTAGAGATAACAGCACTTCCCATGTTTATTGCAGAATTACTCACAATAGCCAAGACATGAAATCAATGTAAGTGTCCATCAATGGATGAATGGGTAAAGATGTGGTATATATACACAATGAGATATTACTCAGTCATAAAAACAGATCCTATACATGACGACATAGATGAACCTAGACAACATTTTGTTAAAGTGACATAAGCCAGGGACAGAAAGGCAAATATTGCTTGATATCACTCATATGTGTAAGCTGAAATAGTTGATCTCATAAAAGTAGACAGTAGTATGATGTTTACCAGGTGCTAGGAGGTGATTGGAGAGGGATGTCGGGGGATGAAGTTGGGGAGATGTTGGTCAAGGGATGCAAAATTTCAGTTAGAAATAAGTTCAAGGGATCTGCTGGTGATACAACACCGTTAACAATATATTGTATTATTGAAAAATGCTAAGAGGGTGGATGTACATTTTTCTTACCACAAACATAATAACTATGTGAGGTCATGCACATGTTAATTAGCTAGATATACTCATTCCACAATGTATATATACTTCCAAACATCATGTTGTACATGAGAAATATATATAATTTGATCTTTCAATTAACAAAATTAAAAAAAAAACTGTAGAGCATTGAGAATAAGTGAAAGCAGGATAAAACTTAAACAGATAACTGTCCAAAATAATAGCAACAATGTACTCAATTATGAATGCTTGTGTACACATAGGCTTATTATGTATGAGTGAAGCAAATGACGATACAGGGGACAGGAGGGAGGAATTAGAAATATTTTGTTATTATAAGGTATTTGCAGTATCTATGAAGCAGCATAGTGTTACTGAAAGCAGACTTAGATTAGTTGTCAATGTAAAGATGCTCTTTGACTTATGATGGGGTCATGTCCCAGTAAAGCCATCATAAATGGAAAATTTCATAAGTCAAAAATCCATTTAATACACCTAACCTACTGAACATCATAACTTAGCCTAGTCTACCTTAAATGTGCTCAGAATGCTTACATTAGCCTATAGTTTGGCAAAATTAACACAAAGCCTAATTTATAAAATGCTGAATAGCTCATGTAATTAATGAAGTTACACAAATTCAATACATACTGAATATATATATTTACTATTGTAAAGTTGAAAAACTAAGTCAAATGCATATCTTCTGTATGTTGTAAACTTCAGGGCAACCACTAGTAGATTAAAAAGTATTGATATGCCAAGAAAGGACAGAAAATTAAAACATAAAATACTCAAAACCACAGAAGGCAGAAAAAGTATAGAAGACCAAAGTAGGAATGAAGCAAGGAATAGAATACCGTAACAAATACGGTAGATATTATTCCAACTATATCAATAATCATTTTCAATGTCAATAATCTAAATACACAATTAAAAGACAGAGGTTGTCAGAGTGGATGAAAAACAAGACCCAACTATATGTTCTCTACAAGGAATCCACTTTATATTTAAAAACACATATAGATTAAAAGTAAAGGGATAGAGAAAGACATACCAAGCTAATACTAATCAAAGAAAGCAGGAGAGTACTGTATTAATTTCAGATAGAGCAGACTCCAGTGCAAAAAATGTTATCAGAAAGAAAAAAGGGCATTACATAATGACACAAGGGTCAATACTCCAAGAAAGACAACAATCCTTAATGTGTGTGTACCTGACAACAGAGTGTCAAAATACATTGGGCAAAAACTAATAGAATTGTAAGAAGAAAGAAAATGAATCCACTGTTATACTTGGCTACTTTAATACCCCCGTATCAGAAATAGACTGAGGCACTATTCATAGCCACTCTTGGGTTTGGACTAGGGTATGTCTTGCCAATCTAAACTCCTTTGTGCTGTGCCAATGGCTCCAGAATTTAGGGTAACAGGTAAAATATTTCTTTCTTCTATTTGCCATATTAGAAAAAATGCATCTGTATTGCTTCACAGTTTCAATTATGTTTCCAAAAAATCTCGACTTTCCCATTTCAACCTGATTTCTAAATAGCACCTTTTATTGTAGCCTTATCCTTTTATTTAAGTTAGAATAAAGGTCATGGGAAAATCCACACTGGATACATTCCTTCCAGACCTCCTCCTGGTAGTATCAAGCCCCATAATTGTTTTTCAATCAGATTTTCATCAGCCAGCTTTCTCTGACTCTACTGCACTAGCAAACTATCCCTATATCTCAGTGTCTTACAAACAAAGGTTTATTTCCAGCTTGCCTTGTTTGTGGGTAAGCTCTGGCCCTGCTATGCAGGCCTGCTCACTCTAGCACTCGTGCTGAAGGAGCCATTCTTCCTCCTACGGGGAGAGCAACAGAAAAATGATAGAACAAAACCTGCCTCTCTCATTGACTGTATTGTTAGTCCTTAGCCCTGCTCTCTCCTTTATGCTCATTTCCGTGAAAACTATTTAGAACCTAAAACAATTTAACTGATTCGTCTTTGAACTTTAGCAGGCTTTCTCAAACCCTAGATTAATAAATGCCTTTGTTCCTTTCCTTTTTCTAAACTATGTATGTGTATATATAATTTTGCTGTTATCCTGATTTTATTAACAGTTTTTTCTTGACTGTTGTCCCTCCCAAAGTGGGAGGAAACAAATGCTGCTGTGCCTTTGATGCAGGAAAGAGTGAAAGTGTTGAACAGCCTTCTTACAGATGGTGCAGAACATTTTATCTTGTTTCTAGGGTGCTAAATTTTGGTTTCATTAAGTTCCTTTTTCATATCTGTACCATCTTTAGTACTCAGAAATCCTTTATAGAAATGCTCTATAGAAATAAATTAATATAAACATAGTAGATAACATCCATTTTCAGCCATAATCTTAGCAATTGGCTTTGCTTTAAATGCTCATTTAAAAATATATTACTACTTTTTATTCAGCCACAGACACTTAGAACAAGATTTTGATTGTAGGTTCTTTACCCAAACCACCTGAGCTTCACAATCCCCTCAGGATAAAAGCAGGAGAATTTCAAATTGTGACAAACCTGCTACAGCCCTTTTGTGTGACATATCCTAGGAGAGTATCAGTGAAGAATGTGCAAGGCATCTATGAAACGTATAAGTACATAGAAATGTTCTTCTCCAAGGGTCTTGTCTAGGCTGTTTGCAGTTTTAGTAGGGTTACACACTTTCTGCCTTCATATTATTTTCACCTTTCATTGAATATCTTTTAAAAAGTCCTCCTGAATTCACACTTAGCCTAATAAACAGCTTGGCTGCTGGTGTGTGCACAATTGCTCTCTGAAGGTTTTTTTTTGGGAAAGCAACAATTTTCAATGCTCTGCAGGATTAAAAAAACACAAAACTTTAAGGTATGAAATACTTTAGTTATATAATTTATAGACACTAAATTTATAGCCTATGCATTTTATGTTTATAGATGCATGTATATGTATATAAAAATACATATATATAAAATATCTATTTTAAGTTTCTCAACTGGTGTTTTTGTGACTCAAATAGATTCATAGAATGTAATTCAGGGTGATCTGTTCCAATGCATTCCTCTCAATCTAAACCAGGACAAGAAAATAATGCTTTCTAATAGATTTTGAATAACAAGTATAGAGTTTACCCCATTCTGTTTTATCCAAGGTTCTATTCTGGTAGTCTAATTTAAAGTCAATGTATTACCATAAATAATTGTTTGTGAAACTTTATTTTGTAAATTACATCGTGTGTGATTTCAAACGCATTTTGGCTGGACAAAAAGCTGATACTGTGATTGGTAGGAATATGTAAGTGGCCAATACTGCCACCTAGGGGTCATCTATCTGATCTGGGTGGATTAACTACCTACCTCAGTTCTCATCCTGGGAACCCGGGGGGGCATTGAAACAAGTCCTCAGCCACATCCTCTGATTTGAAGACATGCAAGACGCTAGTTGGGAACACTACTAAGATTTGGTTCTGAGATACTACTAACACTACTAAGATTGGTTCTTATCTATTAAGATAAGGTTCAAGATTTGGAACCTCCAAATCTTGATTCCTTATCCTCTGACTGCACAGAATGCCCTGTTCTTGCCTGGTACATTGTTCTTAACTGTTCAAAATGAAGAGCAGAAGCACCACAGGGTATTGAAATATTTTTAGTGCTGACAAATAACATAGCCATGATTCTGTAAGAATTGGAAGCCCATATTCAGAATTTTAAGCAAACTAGGACATTTCGCTACTTAAATATCATTTTCCCCTCCTCTTTCCAGATAATGGATGGAGAAGAAAATAGTTGCATCAACATATATCAACATCATAACTGTAATGTATCTGATGGTTGTGACAAATTATAGAATAAGAATGTAAATAATTTATATGCAATGGTAAATTTAATGTGTCAACTTGACTGGGCCACGGGGTGCCCAGACATTTTGTCAAACGTTATTCCAGGTATGTCTATGGGGCTGTTTCTGGATGAGATTAACATATGAATCAGAAGACTGGGCAAAGCAGATTGCCCTCCCTCATGTGTGTGGGCCTCATCCAATCAGATACCTCAGTAAGGCTAAGTGGGAACTCTGCCTGCCTGACTACCTTAAGCTGAAACGTTGGTGATTTCCTGTCTTTGGACTCAAACTGAAAAATTGGCTCTTCCTGTTCTCAAGCCTGTTAACTTTCAGACTGGAACTTATACTATCAGCTCTTCTGGTTCTCAGGCTTTCATATTCAGGCTGGAACTGTACCATTGGCTCTTCTGGGTGTCCAGCTTGCTGATTGCAGATCTTGGATCATTTCAGCCTCCATAATTGTATGAGCTAACTCCTTATGATAAATCTCTCTCCATATTTATACATCCTATTGGTTAAGTTTCTCTGGGAGACTCTTGCTAATACATACTACTACTCAGAATCTCTTTTCTCTATCTATGTCCCTGTCTCTATCTCTTCTATGTCTTTGACATATATAAACTGTTCTCCACTATACTGCCTCTCAGCTGCTTGTTCTTTGTCTGGCTAATACTATACATTAATTCAGATTTCAGCTTTGATATCACTCCTTGATAACTGTCTCAGGCAACTCATCTTGGATAGGGATGGGTGCCCCTTCTAGTGGTTCCCATGGTCTCCTCTGTCTTGGTGCTTATCTCACTTCATTGTAATTTCCAGTTTATTTATATGTATTCTTTCATTAGACTATTAGCTCCTTCATACCAGACAAGAACTTGCTTACTGTTTTGTTTCACAAATCCAGCATAGTGCTTGACATATACTCACTGCTTAACATATATTTGTTCAATGAATGAATGAACAAATGAATGAAGAGTTTGGTTTCTATGAGGACCAACGTAATTTCTTTTATCCTATTATTAAATTAGTGGTGCAGATGGCATAGTTTACTTTAGGAATGCAAGCTAATTTATAATCAGTTGATTTTATCCAAGTAGGTTTTGAGATACTGAAAATGTCTGTTATTTTTGCCTATTGACATGCATGTGTGTCATTTTCATGAAAACCTGAAAGAAAATGTACTAATATTTGCAATTACTACTTCTATCTGTTCTCAAAACCATATGCCTTGATATCACAGTTATGGTCTCTCCCATCTGTTCAGCAGGCAAGGCTATTTCTGATGAAGGGAGAACAAAATCATTCTGGGGGCTGAGCCTACCTTGAACCTAAATTAGGTGGACTAGAATGTCCTGTTCAGGGATAAGCACCTGACAGTGTTGGTGATGGAGTTGTGTCAGCTGTGAGTCACCTCCCACTTCCCATACCATGTCATATTTATTCCTATAATCCATCTTGTTTCTCAAAGACTAGGTTCATGTTTAATTTGAAGACTGTTATAAGCATTTACTTTAAACAGCTACTTCCTCAAGAGAAAAAGTTTGATGAAATTACATTTTTTTTTTCTTTTTAATTAGCAAATTGGTAAATGTGAGAAAATACTATTCCATCAGTGTGATTCTCCAAGATGTGACCCAAAACATTTGTCCACGAATGTGGACAGAGGTAATGATCAGGAATGTTGAATCACTTAAGCAGTAACAGTAAATCACTTTGCCCCAACGATTCAATGATGTTAAAGGCTTGAGAGAGTTAGGAAAATAAAAATGCTACCTGGGACAAGAAGTCTTTAATAAAAGATGTGGTTGCTCATACAGCTTGGCTGTGTGTAGCTTATTAACAGCGAGGCTTTCTTGTCACATATAGTGCTCTCCTGCAGTGGAACATTGAATGTGTAGGTTTTGATTGAGTGGAGAAGGTGCAGTGAAGGAGGCTAATAGTTCCTGGGGTTCTGAGACCTGGGCGCTTAGAAGGGTTATGAAGGTTAGAGACTGTCATTAGAGGCAGCTGCGGGAACCAGGGTGTTAAAGAGAGAATGAATGAGGAGTTCCTGTTCATGTCACTATGCCTTGGGGTTGGATAGGCCAACTTATGTGCTTAAAATAATATCCTACAGCCCAATATGATGAAGTTCTAGTCTCTTGGCAACAAGCACAAAGATCCCTGTAAGCATTTCTATTATTTTAAACCATCTCTGGACATCATTGTTAAAATGGAAAAGAAAAAAACCCTGACCTTTTGCATTGCACCTTGTATAAGCTTGAAGCAAAAATAGTATTTTGAATTTTCTTTTTCTGATTAGATTCCGGTTTTGTGAAAATGCTTTCCAGTTCTTTGTATAGGGTTGCCTTTTCTGAAGCGTGTAGGCTGGAATTAAAGATAGTGATATCTCACAGCCTACTTCTCCTTAGTTACAAAAGTGTGACCACACAGAAAAGATGTGCAGACATTCTGAAGTGCACAAATTCTATCCTGTCAACATTCCAACCTTTCCCAAGGCTCCTGCCAAGAAAATGCATCTAAGCAGGCAGGGTGGACCCACATGCCAGCTCTGTGCTGTCACTAGTCCAGTTTAATCAGACATCTCCCTACTAATTTACATTTGGAGATTTTTTTAACTCATTAAATAAATTTGAATAAAAACCTAGCTTGTCAATTCTTCCATTCTGTGTTTCTGTATAACTCCTTGAAGTAAAATGTAGCTTTGGAAACAAAGAGTATTTGTTTGATTATTTACAAGTGTGTATGTATGTTTTTTTAATGGATTATTTTAGTTAATCTGGTTTCCTGTCATTTCTATTCTCCCGAGCCACGGCTGCGGGTATGTTTGGGGGATGTGTGGTAGGTGCTAGTTGTGTGTGTTCAAGTGATACCAGGATATGAAATGGGCCAGGAAAATGAGCTTTCTAAGAGACTGCTTGCAGAAATTTATGTCCATTGGCCCTGGGTGAAGTGGTGGACTCATGTCTAATCTACACTTGAGCTTCTAAAAGGGTTGACGGCTGTGGCAGGAGCACAAGGAGAGCTCACTACCTTGGGAGTGGACCTCCTGCTCATGGGCTTTGTTGGGCTAAATGTGGTCCCTAGTGTACAGAGTCTTCTGTTGGGGTGAGCAGACCACAGAACAGATTTGGAAGGTCTTTGGGTAGAGTCAGGAACGAGCTGGAATACAGATGCAACTCCTGTCCCCAAGGGAACGTTGGGTGTTAGAACACCAGTAGCAGGGATGTGAGAAGCGCCTCTGAAGATTCCCCATGAGAACTCTACCACTGTAGGGTCAGCAGGTTTAGCAAATAAAAATCAAGGATACCCAGTTAAATCTGAGTTTCAGATTAATAACAAATACTTTTTAGTCATATGAAAATGTTCTTTGTTGTTTTTCTGAAGTTCAAATTTAACTGATTATTTTGCATTTTATCTGACAACTCTACCAATCAGAGAAGGTTGGATTTCAACATTGGCCAGTGGATCACAATGCTAGCTCAAGATGGTATTTTTTTCGAGGAAGAAATTTACTGCCGTGTTCCTGTCCTTTTCTATTTGGAGGGGTCAGAAACTGAATTAGAAAGAAAAGTGAGGCCGAAGTACAAAGAAAAACAGAAGCAGCCAATCCCCAGTCCCCTCCCTGCCCCAGCCCCTCCTAAAGCATCACATTTGAGCTGGGAGAGGGGGGCAACTGTGAGCAGTTGTGACTGCTTCGCTGTGATAGGTCCATTAATTACAGACTTGAGGATCTTCTATTTCTGAAGAAAAATAGAAATGTCATGAGACTGCTTGAATTTATATCACAGGACCAGGGAGAGACTGGGGCCCCACAGAACACTTTTCACGGGACCATAGGAGAAAAAGTTTCGTGATTATTATCTCATCAGTTCTTCATGCTGATCACAGTGGTTACATCATTATTGTAATTTTTGATGCCCATGGAACAGGGTGTTAAACGCACCATTTCTGCAGTTTAGGGCTTCTGAGCACCGAAGCCCCAAAAGTAAGAATGATAGTAACAAGTTTTTCCACATTGTGAAAAGAGGGGCAGCATATGGGAGGTGGCCACAAACCATCGCCCACCTCCAGGACATATCGAATACCAAGGAGTGGTTGACAGGCAGAGTGAAAATTCCTCTGAAAAGCTTCGTGAGAGTGTTATTTCTGCTTCCCCGGCCTCAAAGCAATAGAGAGGTCTTCCAGAGAACCATCCACAGGGTGTTTCTATGTGGGGAAAGGGGAGACTAACATCTCCCTGACTAGCTTCCTTTTGGACTGGATGTTGCTGAGCTGTGGAAACTCAGGAGTCTAGTGCCACCATGGGTCCAGAGCAAGGTGTGCTGAGTTGTTCAGGAAAATGTAAGAGGCATCTTCTGGAGTTCTGGGGATAAGGGTGCAGTATGAGGATCAGTGTCTGACCCTCACATTTAAAAGGCGTCATGGTGGAGGGCTGGCTGGATTTGTTCCTGCTGACAATATAAGAGGGTACTCTGAGAGAGTAATCTGTTTCCAGAGTTTGGCAGAACAAGAGTATTGAGCTCCCCTCTGGGCCAGAATAGACTAGATTTGGAAGGATATTCACAAATAACCTGCCCAAGAGGTGTGCCTTCCTCGGGGGGACTTGATAACCCCAGAAGAAAAGGCTGTGGGAGCTGTACCATTGGACATGAGGGCTGAGGTGATGCCACAGGGAAGCAGCTTAAGAGGACATTATTTGGCTCGAGAAGAGGGATCAAGGGGTCCCTAATTGTAAGGGACTCTGAGAGCCCATAAGCCAAGGAATGGAATTTGCATCTGAGCACCAGTCACAATGGGGTCATCAAGACAAGATTATAGTCAAGATAGTTCTTGCCGTCTTCTTTCCCAACTCTAGAGGAATGTGGAAGCATGGGCCAGATATCTGAGAGATAAGACTCTAGTTGATCCCAGCCCCCAATCTTTAGAATCATCCCATTTGGGGTTGCCCTGTATGGTTCCACATAGAAGAAATTCATAAGCAAAATAAGTGACTGTTATGATAAACATATAAATTTGGAGTGTTTGTTACGTAGCAATCCCCAGAGTAGGAAGCCAGAAGCAGCAGAGAGAGAGAGAGACTGAACAGGGAGAGAAAGGAACCAGCCCCTGTACTGCTGCAGGTTTACCAGCTCTGAGCTGTGTGTAAGGGGAGGCTGTTAAGATATGAGATGAGTGTTTTGATTGAAATCCCACTCTTCTTTTTAAACCTGAAAAGGATACTGCTCCAAATCCCAAAAGTGACAGGAGAAGCCACTGTATTGACTTGATAGACCTTCTTCAGTTGTTGAGAAAGATCTGGTGTACTTATTTGAAATGCAGTGGTAAAAAAAGAAGAGTGATTTTTTTTTTGTGCCCTACTAAAACCATCTGCTCAATGAACTGGGCACATGAGGCTGGGTGCAGTGGCTCACATCTATAATCCCAGCACTTGGGGAGGCTGAGACAGGAGGATCACTTGAACCCAAGAGTTTAAGACCAGCCTGGGCAAAATAGTGAGACCCCATCTCTACAAAATATAGAAAGATTACCTAGGGCTGGTGGCCATGCTCCTGTAGTCCCAGCTACCCAGGAGGCTGAGGCAGGAGGATGGTTTGCACCCAGAAGTTCAAGGCTGTAGTGAGCTATGATCACTCCACTGCACTCTAGGCTGGGTGACAGAGGAATAATTTGTCTCAACAAACAGGACACATGTTTATCTTAAACAATCCAGCTGTCTTAAGCAAAGGCAAAAAAAAAAAAAAAAAAGATTGGGGAATTTTTTTGGGGAGACTTTATATTCAAATATATAAGTCAGAACTAAGACAATCATATTTTTCTGCTTAAAAAAGAAGTGATTCATCAAAGACAAATACCATGTATTCTGGGGGTAAAACGTTACTGTGGGATAAACATGAGAAATGACATTCTGATCACTTTCTCTTTCAAAGTGATTAAAAAGGCGGCTCCTTGGCTAAGGTCATATTAGAAGTGACTGACAAAACTCTGTTGAAGTTGAGATTTAGCATGAGCAAGGTGACTTTCTGCTTTCTACTAAATATTTATGTTAAGTAGCTGTAATATGAGAATAAATGATATTTTTCTCAATAGAGTAGCATATTTATGAGAATCAGACGTAATAATTAGTGTTACATTTTAGTTGAGTCTTAATTCTGTATTATATTTGAAGATCGCAGTGTGAAATTTTTCACTATATTTTCTCAATTCTTCACAGCAAGCTCACAAGACAGGCAGAACAGAAATTATCATACTTATTTGAAAGATGCAGAAATTGAGGATCAGGGTGAGTTAAGTGATTTGTGCAATTTCACACAGCTGAGAAATAGTGGGATTTGGAAAGATCTTTTGCCTTTTGATCAGGTTAATGTTTTTTCTCTCATGTCATATGGTTATAGAATATCTCTAGATAGAAGATTATGTGATAAACTGGGGAAGTTATCTGAATATTTAAAGAAGAACCATCAAGTTTTTACTACTTATTTCTAACACCTAAATTATTTCTATGATATAATTTGGGCTTGAGAACAATAAGGGACTTTAAAGGTTATAAAAGACAATTCCTTTATTTAATGAATGAATTAGTAAATGACATTTAAAGAGCACTGTTATATGACAGGTTGTGGGTACAAAGAATAACAAGCCAAGGTCACTACCCTTTGAAAGCTGGTGGAGCACAGAGGAGGAGCTCTTAATATGGTTGGGACCAAGGTGACTTCTTGGCAGAGAGGACTCTTGAGTCTTCAGTGATGAGTCTGGGTAAGCTAGTGGAAGACAGGTGGGAAGGGCATTCCAGGTGGAGAGAACTGTGAAGGCTAATATCCAGAGCCCAGAGTGATGAAATAACTTTCCAAAGATCATACAGTTATGATGCATCAAGACCTGAATTTATCCTGGCTTTCCAGGTTAAATAATATAACTCTTCTTCAATTCACTTTGAAAATGTACAAATAATTACATTCATCTCAAAACTCTCTCTGCAGATATTATAAGGATGTCCATTAGAGACCCTGTTCTTTAATATTATGCTTAAAGTTGTAGCAAGTATAATAAGACTAGATAAAAAAGAAATAACCAGTACAGGGGAATCCTATCAAACAAGTATTTAAATTACATGAATTTGGCCAGGCTCAGTGGCTCATGCCTGTAATCCCAGAACTTTGGGAGGCTGAGGCTGGTGGATCATGGGTGAGGAGTTCAAGACCAGTCTGGCCAAGATGGTGAAACCCCATCTCTATTACAAACTACAAAAAAAAAAAAAAAAAATTAGCCAGGTGCAGTGGCTGGCGTCTGTAATCCTAGCTACTCAGGAGGCTGAGGCAGGAGAATCACTTGTACCTGGGCAGAAGAGGTTGCAGTGAGCTAAGATTGCGCCACTGCACTCCAGCCTGGGCGACAGAGCGAGACTCATCTCAAAAAACAAAAAACAAAACTGAATTCAATTGCATGCGCTCAGTGAAGACAGAGAGAGAATAACAATTGAAATATTATCTATTTCATCCAGTACCAAGTGTATGGATTGAGAAACAGAGCCCACTGTTTTCCCAGTTTCATTTACTGCATTCCTATCAAAGCAAGAACATCGTTCCTACTGACTGTGATTATCTAGAGTTTAAAGATATATACTGTCTAAATAGTGGAACCACACAGCTTATGTGGGCTTTGATGCATGGGAAGAAAATCATATATTTTAAAAATTACTTTTGAATATATGTAATTAAATATTACTCTTTTGAATATATTTAATATAGATATAAGATACTCTTACAGTATCTTAGGAAGAACGTAAGTTTGAGATTAATATATAGGGTGACTTTCAATATGTTCAACATGGCCAGACCTTTCTTCAGTGTTGGAACTATTTTCACTTCCAAATGAAACAATTATCTTGCTTATAGTGGCCAGTTGTGAAATTCATCTGGACAAAAATGGTTTAGAATGGTTAAGAAAATATTTACAGAGAATGATAAAGAGTCATGCCAATAAATGGAGTAAAGACACAAATATATACAGATATTTACATATAAAAATTGTCATGTTAAATAAGTGGAATAGATTTTTCAAAAAATATGATATAACTAAACCTCAGCTAAAAAAAAAAAAAAAAAACCTAATAGGCATGATCACATCAAAATTTAAAACTTCCTATTGAAATGAACTAAGAAAAATATTTGCAGCATACATGAGAACCATAGGGGTGTGTAGGATATTTATCAGTTGATTTGTGTGGCTGTCCACATTTCCTTCTTTGAAAATGAATTAAATAGGCAGGGGACGTCTGAACTTCTACCATACTCCTACTCTTGACACCCCCCTTCAGAACTGCATAGCTATGTCTGATTGGATAAGGGATGTGAACGTAGTTCTAAGCAGGACAATCCAGGCATCAGGCTCTCAACCTCACACACTGGAACATAGAAACACAGACATGTAGCTCGCTATAGTACCTCCAAGAACATTCACACTTCAATTCCTTTTAGACTGAGGCTCAGAGTTGACTTCATAGCAACCCCAAGGCTTATGGACATAAAACCTCATGAATATACAAACAGTCTTATCAAGCAAACTAGTCTATGGAAAGAAGAAAGAAACAGATACGAAAGGAGAAACGGAAGAGGCCAATGGCCTCAGAGCGGAAATAACTGCTTGCCAACTTTCTAGGTTTTGGGAGGCCTTGTTCTACTTTCTAGTTTTGGGTTTCATTAGATTCCCCTTTTCCTAGCTATAAATTCCCTGATCCTTAAAATAGATTAAAGAGGTTTCTGTTCTGAACAACTACATGACCCCTATGACTTAGAGCTAATAAATAAAATGTTTCTTTATGTGAATAATATTTTAATTGTAAAATGGGCAAAAGGCAGGAACAGCAATTTTTTTCCAAGAAAAGCAAATGGCCAATAAACATATTGAAAAAATTTAACTTCACTAGGATGAAAATGTAGAGTTATTAAAACAATGTGATACTAGGGTTTGGGCCTGTAAAGTTAACCAAGACTTATTTTTAGGCTTAAGGTTGAAGAGTAGGAAAAAATAAGGGTTCATGTACTACTTGGAAGAGTATACATTGGCCACACTTTTCTAGAAATAAGTCTTACCTACTATCTGATAGAGCCAGTCTACTTCTAGACACTAAGACTAAACACTGATTGTTACATGGATATAGGTATAACAAAATAGAACTTTTATAGAATTTTTATGATTAAAAATATATACATACATATATCTCTACTTTCTTTTTAAATAGTAATTAGTGATAATATCATGGGTGTATTAGTCTGTTTTCACACTGCTATAAAGAACTACCGGAGAATGGGTAATTTATGAAGGAAAAAAGGTTTAATTGATTCATAGTTCGCCATGGCTGGGGAGGCCTCCCTCAGGAAACGTACAATCATGACGGGAGGCAAAAGGGTAGCAGGCACCTTCTTCACAAGGTGGCAGGAAAGAGATTGAAGGGGGAAGTGCCACACTTTGAAACCATCAGTTCTCATGAGCACTCACTATCACAAGAACAGCAAAGGAGGAATCCACCCCCATCATTCAATCATCTCCCACCATGCCCCTCCCCCAACACATGGGGATTATTAAAATTCGAGATGAGATTTGGGCGGGGACACAGAGCCAAACCATACCAATGGGTGATTGTGCAAAGGTAGGAAAAGTTCAAAATATAAGAAAACAAAAATAGAAGATAAAAATATGATTGTACCACATATATTTCTTTTCCTGATATGTAAGTCTGAAAATAAGTCAGGTTATTGAAGTGGCCATCTAGCAGCTAAGTCTAAGGACCCTTTTATAGCAGTGTTATCGTGATCTTGATCCTTTAGCTCTGTGTGGCACAATGACCAGGTTCTTGGTTGCTATGCCCCACCCCTTTTCTAGGTTTCTTCTAAATTTCAAACATTTTTTCTCCTGAAAGCCAACTCTTCCTCTACCATTAAAAAAATATTTCTTTTGCCTAAGCTAACGTCTATTTATCCTGCTTGTCTTTTGTTAATAGTTACCTTTATAATTTTTTTTTTTTTCTGATTCTCTCTTCTCTCATCAGTTCTAGGCTCAATCCCCATTGAAATTTATCCTCTTCATTGAACATGTTGTGATTTCAGTCTCCTTGGGAATTTTCATGTCTGGTTTCTCTTCCTGGACCTCTTTCCTACTCTTCTTCCTTTCTCATCTCTAACATGACTATGGAAGATGATTACAATAATGATAAGTCAAGCCTGTGTTTATACTCTTTTGCAATATAACACTGCTGTTCCTCCCATTAAGAAATGATATCCTTATCTTCAGCCCCTCGAATCCTGGCTGCTCTTGTGGTTGGTCTTGACCTATAGAGTGTGGTGGAAATGCAATTATGCGAGCTGTAGAGCCTAGGACTTAGAGGACTGCAAACTCTGTTCTCAGCTTCTTGAAACGTTGAGGCTACCATTCTGTGAAGAAGCCCCATCTGACCTTCTGGAGAATGTGAGGCCATGGAGAGAACTGAGGCTAAGCAAGTAGACAGTATCAATTGCCAGACACATCAGTGAGGCAGTGAGGCCATCTGCTTTTTTTTTGGAGGGTGAGGGTCTTATTATGTCACCCAGGCTGCAGTGTAGTGACACGATCTCGGCTCACTGCAACCTCCACCTCCCAGGCTTGAGCAGTCCTCCCACTTCAGTCTCCCTAGGAGCTGGGACCACAAGTGTGTGCCACCATGCCTGGCTAAGTTTTTGTAGAGACAGGGTTTTGCTGTGTTTCCCAGGCTGATCCCAAACTCCTGGGCTCAAGTAATCTGCCCACCTCAGCCTCCCAAAATGCTGGGGTTACAGGCATGAGCCACCAAACCTGGCTGGCCAGCTGCTTTTGTATTAAACAGTAAAGCATCTTTCAGCTTCACAGAGGAGACTGGATTTCCATAGTTACACGTATGATCCCAGGATAGACCAGGAGAAGGACTGCTGAGATTGCCAATCCACTAAAAAATAAACCACAGTTGTTTTGGGCCACAGAATTTTGGGATGGCTTCTTAGGGAGCAATAGGTAATTGATATAATCACTCTATTCAGGGCAAGCATCCTGGAGTATTATTCCCCATTCCCCAACTTCCGACTCCCTGTCCGCTCTATCCCCTATAATCTGTGTTGTTAATTCATTTTGCTTCGTGAAATTTCAACAAATATTAAACTATATAGTTATTGCATGTTTACCAGTCTGTGTCCTGATTAAAAGAAGCCCCAAGAAAGATAAAAATCTCTACCCTATTTGCTGTTGTGTCCCTAACACTTCGTAGGATACCTAACAGATAACAGACACTCGAAAAGGGTTTTGTTGGTTTGTTTTTGAAATTTATAAGCATATGCACTTGAATCATATTGTATTCTGTAACCTGCTTTTATGTTAAACAGTGGAGCATGAACATAACTCTGGGGCAATCAGTACTCTTCTACAACATTATTTTTAAAAGGCTCTGCCTTTATTGGGATGTATCATAATTCATTAAAACTTATACCCTATTTTTGACATGTAAGTTGTTATCAATTCTTCACTGTTAAAAAAATACTGCCATGAACATCTTATAAACAAATCTTTGTACATGACCTTAATTATTTTCTTACAATAAATTACTAAAAGTTAAATTGCCTTGTCAAAGGTTGTATGAAATATTCCTAGCCTGTTTGATTATTATAAAAGAAGGTAAAAAATTAGATGAGCAGAAAGAAAATACAAATTGCCAGAAATACTGGTAATTTTATTGATTTATTTATATATTCCTTTTCTAAAATAAACATATGTTACTTATGAATTTTTTTAATGTTAAAAACAAAAAACCCTTTTCTTGTCACTTGTGTTTTCTTTTCCGCCAAAGCAGCAGAAGTATCTGAGAGTGAACTTTGGTTTAAAGCCTATAAGGGGCACATTGAAAGCATTTAATGAATTGCTCAGTCAAAAATCAAGCTGACATTACAGAAATTATACTTTTATTCTTAGTACAAAAGGATCTTAAATTGACTTTCAGATGGAATTCTATATTTTAGCATTAATTGTTTGAGAAGTATGCTATAAATTGGAATAGGTATCATCCTGCTGGAATATGCAGTTAGAATTTGTGCACTGCAGATCTCAGTGAAATATACTTGGCCCTATCACCATCTATTTATTTCAACAATAGCTCTTCTATACATATTATAAGTTAACAGGCCTTAATATTTAAATAATACAATAAATAGAGGTTTAATAGAGTTTGAGGCAGAAAGGTACACAAGGAGAATTTTCTTTTCTTTTTCTTTCTTTCTTTTTTTTTTTATCAGAAAAGACTTGTAGAGAACTTAAAATAATCCAACTGATTTAGCTCTGTTACATTGTTTTGTTTCTAGGATAAAGAAACTACTGGGGCAGTCCCAAACAAGCTTTGAGAGTTTGCTGGCAAACTAGTTAGGCTGAGTTCAGTAAAAGAAAACATTCTCTCAAAAGTAAAAACAACCTTTCAATTTATATGATACAGTCTTACAGCTTTACTGTTTCTCCTCACACTTTTTTACTTTTTAAGTCAGTTAACCAGGTGATGAGAATAAACCCACCATGGGGAATATGTTGCCACAGACTAATTGTGTTTTACAACCTAACCAGTTCAATTCTACCCTTTGCTAAATTTTGTTTCTGGTGAAATTTTCAATGATGCAATCTCAGTCAGTTCATAACTGCTTACTACCTCACAACTGACTGTGGAGGATAGTCAGAAACTGCATTTGAGGTTTCCTGTGGAAACTGAGGTGAAAAGGAATGTAACACATGAAAATTACGAAAAGCAGCTTCCTTTACTGTGAAAATACTCCATTTGGATGATGATTTTGAGTCATTTTGTAAGAACAATGGTGTTCTAGTTTCATAGTTTCTGACTTGGAATGAGTTTTCCACTAAAATGTAAAATGTCCAAAAAGGACTTTATGTCAAGTTTCAAGACGTGCTAATTTGTTACATGTATTTTTGTTCTTTGAATTATTTGGCTTAATTTTTATTAATTGAAAACATAAAGAGCACAGTAAACTTCTTTTTAAATATGAAAGGATAGAAGGTTAAAAAAAAACCACAATTATTTCTATTTCTTCTAATTCCTCTCCTCCAGGCGTTCAGTGTTAGGTATTTCTTGTTTACTGAGATATTCTATGCACATGTAAGTGTATATACATATTCAATCTTCCCCTTTCCCCTCTCTCTTCTTCTTTCTCCCCCTTTCTCTTACCCCCTTCCTTTGTTCTTCACAAATAAACATTTTATATGAATTTTTCTACATATTTTTTCCACTTATATCTTGGGAGATTGTTTTCTATCAATATATGGAGAACAGATTTATTATTTTTCCTTAACCAAGCTTGATTTATTACCCTGTATAATCCTGCATATATTCTTGTTTTTGTTTTGTGTTTAAAGAACACTGTACATTCCTATGTACTATTTTAACAATTAAAATGCTACAAAAAGGATGTGAATGAATAATCTTGCCCCTATTCCTGTTTCCCCATCACCTCCTGAAGGTCAGACCCATATCTCACTCTTGTGTACCCTTCTCCAATATTTCTTTATGTAAATGGAAGCAAACTCTAATCAATTATTTTTGTTTCATTCTTATGTAAAAGACAGTATCTCACATAAATCAGAGCCCTAGCAGGAAACAGAATTCAACTAAGATAGTTCTGCTGAGTAGATTTAATGAAAGGAATTTTTATAGAGGTTAACAGTGTTAAGGAAACAGAAAGCTGAGACACCCAGAGACTAGTTGGAAAATATACTTCCCCTAGACCTAGGAGGGGGGCCGGTAAAAGGGATTATATAGTTACCAGAGCCGGAGTCATGGAGGAAGGCTGCCTCCAAGGCAGGGGTTGTAGTTGTTGTTAGGTGAAATCATTGCCAGGTATTTGGCAGTATGGTGGAGAGAGATGGAAAAGAAATACTCCGACTTCCCTCTCTTTCCACACACCTACCTATGACCCCCATTTACCAAACCTGCTGGAAGGGAGATGGCAAGCAAGCCCTGTATGATTGTCTGAATTGATACAATTCAGACAGTCATACTTTCAGCACAGAGAGCAAGACAGGGAAGGGGTGGGTGGTGAATTATCAATCTGGTTGGGGATAAATGGAGAATAGCCAGATACACACTATATGCACTATTCTGAACCCTGCTCATTCCCATTTTTTACAGCTTAAAGATCTTTCTGTATCAGGACTAAAGGAGCTTTCTCATTCCTTTTGTCCATTGCAGAGTATTCCATCTTTATTTAACATAATTTATTCATGCTGCCTAATTACCATAAACACTTAGATTTTTGCCAATCTTTTGGAATGTTGTGGTGGAAAACCTCCTGCACATATTATTTTGTATATGTTCAGCCATGTCTGAAGGATACATTCTCAGAGTGATTGTGGAGTCTAGTTTTGGTAACTGTTGCCAGATTCCCCTCTACAGGGATTGTATCACAACACAGTATATGAGTGCCTTTTTTCCACAGCGTCACAGATAGTGTGATGTTGTTTGAAGTGTTTGCTAAAATGATGTGATAATGTAATCTTGAAATAATTTTTGGGGGCATTTCTCTGTTCTGAATAAAATTGAGCATCTTCTTGTACATTTCAGCAACAATGTGCTTCTCTTCCTATGAACTGTCTGGTTTTGTGATGTGCTCATTTTCCCAGCAAATAGTAATTTTCTTCTGATTTGAGAAGCTCTTTATCAACTAAGGACATTAGTCCTAGGTGGTATTAGTTGAAGATATTTTATCTCAAGTGTTATTATTTTAACTTTGCTTCTCTTTTTTATTTATTATTATTATTTTTTAGATGGAGTCTTGCTCTGTTGCCCAGGCTGGAGTGCAGTGGTCTTGGCTCACTGCAACCTCCGCCTCTTGGGTTCAAGCAATTCTCCTGCCTCAGCCCTCCAAGTAGCTGGGATGACAAGTAGCGTTTGCCAACACTCCCAGCTAATTTTTTTGTATTTTTAGTAGATGAGGTTTCACCATGTTGGCCAGGCTCATCTTGAATTCCTGACTTCGTGATCTGCTCGCCTCGGCCTCCCAAAGCACTGAGATCACAGGTGTGAGCCACCACACCCGGCTGCTTCTCTTTTTTAAAATGCAGGTTTATTTCTTGTTTTTATTTTTAGAACCACATTTATCAACTTTTTATGGCTTCTAGATTTTTGAATCATGCTTAAAAGCCTTCCTCGACTACAAGGTTATATATGAATTTGCTCAAACTTTTTGCCAAGTGTTTTTTTAAATCATATTAATTTATAATTTTAATTTATTTATAGTTTATCTTTCTCGTCTCCTTTCTCAGGCTTTTGATTGTTCTTTCAAAGCAACTTAGTTGTTCCAAGACCCTATATTAGATAACCTATGTTTACCTGATAGATTTGAGATGCCACTTTAATCTCTACTAATTCTTTTATTTTAAAAAATCGATTTCTGGACCTTCTAATCTGTACCACTGGTTTATCCACTCATAGACCAGAACCACACTGCTTTACTTATTTCGTGGAGGCTTCACCCTGTGTTTTAGAAGATAAGGCAGATCTCACATCCTTGCTCTTCTTTTTTCACAATTTCCTTGGCTGTCCTTGTTTAATTTCTATGAGAATTTAATAATCAATCTCTTTTCTGTTTTTTTTTCAGAAAAATCCAAAAACTACCTTTGTGGCATATACATAGGGATGATGTTAAATTTATTAGTGAGTTTATGAGACGTGGACATTTAGATTTTTTTTTTATAGATGGGGTGGTGAATTAAAATTCCCAGTGACAAGTTGTTATTTCTTATAGCAGCTTCTGTGGTGTCTGTTGTAGGAAGTTGCTGATTACATTATTTGGTGTATGTATATCCAAACTGTAAACTTCATTTTGAGTTATATCCATTATTCTTACATAATGCCCATATTTGTGCTTTTCACCTGAATCTAATAGTGCCTGAAATTATCCATTTTACATTTTCTTCAAACATCTTTTTTTTTTTTTTCCATTTCAGAATTACTTTGTTCTGGGTATGCCTCTTGAATACAGCATAGAGTTGGTTTTCAATTGTGATCTAATTTGAAAATCTGATTTGTTTGAAAAGTGAATTATGTTTATTTGTATTAATATGGCAGAGTCACTATTAATTCATTGTGCTTACTTTTATAAATGTGAAGGTTTTACATAATGCAGTCTGTTTCATTTGCTTTTGAAATGTGATTTTTCTGATGTTTAGAGCAACATTTTTTGTTCTAAATATAAATAAATGCTTATAGAATATATCACTATCATGGCCTTAGTTATTTCTTTCTTTTAACCGATTGTTAGTTACTGTGAGCAATAATTCCACTGGCTTACATTATCTGTATTTGTCCATACTTGCTTTTGTATAGCATCTGATTTTTGTCAACAAGATGGTTTAAGTTTAGCATTTACTTTTATATTTTGAAATATGCATATTCTTCCATTCTTGCTTTCTTCTGATATACTTCAACTGCCATCTCATGGAGAGGAGGCAAGCAGTGAGCTTAGTTTTACATTTAAATGTATTCAGTTTCACTGTCATACTTTTTGCCAAAGTTTTGTCCATGATCTTTTGGTTGGTTGATGTTTAAAACCATCTAGTGGTAGTTTTCTCAGGAAATACTCCTATAAACAGTATCCTCTGACTTGTTAGATGTCCAAAACTGTCTGCAGCCTTTATGTTTGACGAGCTGGAAGTTGAAAATAAAATCAATGTCTCATACTTTGAAGGCTATAAAATCCTTGGCTCTATATAAATTCCTTCATTTTATTTCTGAAGTAGGTTTTGCTCCCATCTTGTGGTATTGAATGTGGCTGGATAGAAGCCTAATGTCAGTCTAATTTTCCTTTTCTTATTTAAGTTACTTGAGTGTTTGCTGGGCCATCCAAATAATTTTTCCTTATAATTAAAGTCCTTTACTTGATAAATATCTTTATTAGATATGTTTTTATACTGAATGACCTGAGTCAATTTTCACTAATACACAGTATGCATTTTTAATATATTGATTGTTTTTTTGAATTCCAGATTTTTTTCTTGTATTCTAAAGTGTCTGTTCTATAGTATTAAGTTAATTTTAATCTTTCAGGAACTCCAAATATGCTTGTTTTAGAACTCTATTTCTTGTCTATCATATATTATTTTCTAATAATTTTATAAAAATTTTGTTTCATTCTATTAATTTTCTAATTTCCATCTTGTATGTGTCTAAATATGCTTACCACAACAACCTTTTTGTCTTGTTCACTTTCTTGTTCACTTTAGATTTTGTCTAAATCTGTAATGATTTTCCCTTTTCGTATATTTCCTGTTTATTCCTATTTCATTTCCTCCTATTATCTGTCACCTCCTATTATGATCTCTCTTCATAGTTACTTCATTGAGATTGTACAAATGTATATAGTACAATATTTTGTTACAATTTTCCTGTTTTATGGGAGCATTTTTTGGGGGTAGATTCTTATCTATAGGAAAGTTTTGATGCTCCTTTTCATATATTTTTCTTTCTGTGTGAATTTTATGTGTATATGATTTTTGTCACCCAAATCCAAATAATTTGAAATTTTCTGGACAGATATTTACAGGAATTTTTTATGGTGATAGCAGAGAAGAAGGGAAAAGAGGGGTAGCCCTTCTAGTCCTTAAATGACAGGATCTCTTTTTTGTTGCTGTTTCTTTCATATATGGTGCCTCTGTTACGTATGTCGTCTTGATCTCTCCAAACCTGACTTAGTCCATGAGGATTTTTACCTCCTGTCTGACAAATCCACATATATCTTTTCCTGGCCACTACTGCCAAGAGACACAGATATGGCATTCCAAGGGGATCCTCTCACTTCTAAAGGTACATTTGTGCTGAGGCTGTCTGGGATCTTCCATCCCTTCATTCTGCTGTCATTTATTTGCAGTTGACCACAGCCAGGTCCCCAGGACTCCTTGTTTCCTGTGTCTTTCCTGTTACCACTTGCTCTGAGGCTTTTTTTTTTCTTTTTAAAATTTATTTATTATTATTATTACACTTTAAGTTATAGGGTACATGTGCATAACGTGCAGGTTTGTTACATATGTATACTTGGGCCATGTTGGTGTGCTGTACCCATCAACTCGTCAGCACCCATCAACTCGTTTACATGAGGTATAACTCCTAATTCAATCCCTCCCCCCTCCCCCCTCCCCATGATAGGCCCCGGTGTGTGATGTTCCCCTTCCTGAGCCCCAGTGATCTCTGCATTGGAAAGTCACAGCTGCTTTGGACAGCACTTACTCTAATTTGGGGTCTAGGGTTTTCTCTGGCTACTTGTCCTACTGAAAATGATTATTTCCATTTTCATTCTTCTGAATGGCTTTTGGAAGTCAACATGGAAAAAGATAGAAGCAAGTAATCCTCACTAAGGATTTAACTCTTTAAAAATCATCCTATCAAATTTGGCATTTGAGAACCTGGTCTCAATGATGCAGAAACACAGATAACTAGAAAAACCATTTAACATAAATAACCTTGTTAACAGAAAATCATGGAGGCAATTTACAAAATGTAATTCAGCAGTCTGAATGGATGTGGGAATGAGTAGAAGCTGGTTTGCCTTGATGACAGAGGGTTCTTGCTGATTTTATGAGGAAAACAAACTTGTGTGTGTCCAGGGAAGAATGGACATTTTACAAGAGAAATCTGTGGTTTGTTGGTTACATTCAAGGTGAAAAGAAAATAGTCCAAAAGACATATCATGTTGAAGCCAAGCTTTACTGAAAGGAGCAGTGTTTGTATCAGACCACTCTAGATCTCTGCCCACTTTCTTATAGAAATTCAGCCAGACAAGTTAGAGAGCTACATGAATGACATGTTTACTATTTCCATTTAAAGTGAATAAGTACATCATCAATAAAGAATGATCATACATAGTAGATCCCTTTCAAATCATTTTACCCATACAAACTGCTTGTCAGTTTATGGATGGAGACTAATGTGGTTTGGCTGTATTCCCACCCAAATCTCATCTTGAATTGTAGTTCCCACAATCCCCATGTGTCATGGAAGCAGCCGAGTGGAGATAATTGAATTACAGGGAAGGTTCCTCCATCCTGTTCTCGAGACAGTAAGTTAGTTGTCAATGAGATCTGATGGTTTTATAATGGGTTTCCTCTTTTTCTGGGCACTGATTCTTCTCTTGCCTGCCACCATGTAAGATGTGCCTTTGCTCCTCCTTTGCCTTATGCCATGATTGTGAGGCCTCCCCAGTCACGTGGAAGTGTGAGTCCATTTAAACCTCTTTTGCTTTATAAATTACCCAGTCTCGGGTATGTCTTTTTTAGCAGTGTGAGAATGAACTAATATAGAGACACTCAGAATTACACATCATTGTCCTTATTGCAGAAAGCTGCTTGTTTCAGTAGCAGAGACGGCTTTACATGAAGCTAATGCAGAAACCCTCATATTCATGGGACTATTCCCAGGCCCAGGGAAGAGCCTTAGCAATGTGTATCCATGGTGGTAATGGCTCTGTAAAGTTCGCAATAGGAAACTATTTTGACATTGATAGATTAAGTCCAAGAGCTTTCCCCGTCCAATTTCGCTTTTTGACTTACTGGAATATTGTTGTGTAGTTTGCCGAGAATTTCATGTATCCAGTTAAATTATTGCTATCCCAGTGTAAAAATGACATCCATTAATAATTCTACCAACTTTCTCCCTCTTGCCAATTCAACCAGTGTCATGAAAACAAGTGGACTCATTGTATCACAATTTGAATAGAAATATATGGATCGTTAAAGAGAATGAAAGGTTGAATGTATGAAGCCAGAAGCTAGTCATCAGACATATAAAACTATTATAAATAGAAGATTAGATTCTCATGAACACCTTGTCAGTTCAGAAGTTTTCTCTGCCAGGAGTAATTGAAAGTGCAGTGTATATAATGAGATACACATTGTACTCTTTTTTTTTTTTTAATGGCGACTGTGCAAAGTAAAATTTCCATAGTTCTTGTGTTTGTAGGAAATAAACTCACAGTAGTGCTATAAATACCAAGTATGTTTATGTGCAAAATTGTATGCTGGCTTTTAAAATCTGTCACTTGTGACTTTCCTCATTATAAATAAATATTTACATTTGTACTTAATTTTGTATTTTAGTTTTTATTTTTTCATCCTTTTTCCTAAAGAAGGCTCTCAAAATTATGTGAGCCTCAAGCCCCACAGAAGCTGGAATAGCTTCTGTTCAACAGAATGAAATAAGAATTTCCCATACCAATGACTGTGGCTTCCAACTGGGATGGAGGGGTGCTATCCCATTCCAGCTGCCAGTTCTCAATAGCTTTTGTATTCTGGATTAGTTCGCAAGATGAAAACCAATCTTCAATTTACTTGGGGAAGAGTGGAGGAAAAGGAAAAGGGGTGCCTTGCTGTTTGCGACATTCCTGTTTTTCTTACATAAACATCAAATAAGAATGGTTTGAGACTTGATCAAATTCAGCATGACTTAATGCTTACCTTGAATTATATGAAGTGCTGTGGAGGTTCATTTTGCCCTTAGATTTGAGCTAGTGATGTCTCAGCCTCAGACCACAAGCTTCAAGTGGGTCCCTAGTATTGGAGAACCTCGTTAAGATGTCCTCCATTTCCTGGGTTGGGCTGCAGCCAGAGCTGCCATTCAGGCAGGAGCTTTAAGCATAGACTGTAGACCTTGTCATGTGTGGTGTGGGTCTTGATCATGAAAAGCACCTATCTCCTTTTTTCTGGCAGGCCGGGGGGGCGGGGTGGAGATGGAGTCCTGCTCTGTTGCCCAGGCAGCAGGAGTGCAGTGGCACAATTTTGGCTCACTGCAGTCTCCGTCTCCTGGGTTCAAGCAATTCTCCAGCCTCAGCCTCTCTCGTGGCTGGGATTCTAGGTGTTCTTCACTATGCCCAGCTAATTTTTTTGTAGAGACGGGGTTTCACCAGGCTGCTCTCAAACTCCTGACCTCAGGTGATACACCTGCCTAGGCCTTCCAAAGTGTTAGGATTACAGTCATGAGCCAGTGTGCCGGGCCACACGTATCTCAATCTTCTGTGAGTCTCACTCTGGTGGCTAGGACTGTCCATAACTGGCAATACCATCTGGAGTGGTCATCCTGAGACTGGACCTGGACCTACATGGTCCATGGTCTCCCCTTCTTTGTAGAGTGCTCTCTCACTCTCTATCCTACAATCCAATGGGATCTCCCTGGGGCTCTGTGAATAAGCCCCAGTTCTAGGAGGGTGGTATGGCAGCAAGATGATTGCTTCTGCTAGTCTGTGTTAAATAGCTTTCACAGAATTGCATGGGACTGGACAACCAGAATTTGCTGACATGCTTATTTTGGATAACTCTCACTTATACAAGATAACAGATGGGTTTAGGGTTCTGGACTACCATGGGTCTGTTGATGACCCATGGATTTGAGCCATGTGTTGTGTTGGCCTCTGTCCATCAGTGTTCCCACTGCAATGCTCCCTTTGGTCCATAGTGCCTGAGGGTGGTGGGAGTGGCAGGAGGTATTCTTTATCACGTGTGTTCCCCAAAGCTGGCACCTCATCCCCTCTGCCAGCTCTATGCCAGTGTCAGGCAGTCCCCTGGGGTGGCTGTGCCTATTTCCTCCTAGCTTTTGAGACTGTTGCTCCCCAATACTGACAGGTCTTTGGGTAGATGTTCTCTCTGAATTGCCTCCTGTTGATGGACATTGAGCTTTCCTGGTTCAGTCTTATGCAGTGATAAATAAAAAAGCAGACATTTCTATGTGAATGGGAATCCTTTTTCCCCCTCTGCTCACAGGTGTGATGGTGGTATTTGGAAGGCAGGAGTGCAGTTGACTTGAAAGAGATCACATTCAAGGAATGCAGTGATTATGGCATAATGAATTCAAGACAAGATGCGGTTGGAAAATGTGTTCTGCATTTGTACTTGAAGATTTTGAACTGTATGCTCAACAATGAATTATTCACATTTCCTGCATACTTTAGATAAGACTTGAATTTGTGCCCATCATCAACTAAGCACAGCAATAACCTGAGAATTGTACAGAGCCAGTAGTTACAGATAATGGAGCATCATTAGTAATGATGTAACCAGCATTAAATGAGGTATTATGCAAATTCTAAGGCAAGAAGATCAATATTGTTTCCATATGAACAGGTTCTAAAGAATTTTGAGTAATAATGATGTTGCTGACTTTTTCTTGAAGTGGTAGAAAGTAGCCAAGAATGGTATGCCTGACAAAAATAACCACAAAGGGATAGTTCCTGGATCTGAACAAGAAGGGTTGATGCCTGGACACTGTAAAGGATCTTCTCATGCAGATTTGGCGCTAAACAAATATGCAGGTACCTCTTTTCAATCCAGTATTCCAAATCTTCAACAGTATGTCACTATACATCAGAAAGGCTCACACATTTTTAATATAGTTTTAAATCATGTTGTTTATTTAGATCAGGACCCCACAAAAAAATGGCTTGTGGACTCACACATCCATATGGGTGACCCTGTGGGAAGCAGGACATATGACTAATAAGACCTAGTGTCTGCTATGCATATGCAACACAAACTTTTGAAATTGTTATATCTTGTTCAGGGAGTCCTTTCCTTTTTTTGATGAAATATTAGCTGCTTGGTCATTCCTATCTTAATTTCACTATATCACACAATTAGGAGCTTATTCATAATGATATAAGTTTTATTCTCTAATTGCCTCCAGTTACAACTTTACTATTTGTTAATTGGTACTGTTTCATATAGCTTAGTACTTGTTTATTTATAAATTATTTCACACATATTTACTTGCTGTCTCCAAACAAATTATAAAATCCTTAAATCAGATATTTTAAGTCTTCGTTTCTCAGTGTGAGCAAAAGTAGAATTTGATACATAAGAAATACATAATTGTCAGAATTGCACTATAAATATAAACTGATGTAAAGAATAATGCATGAGAATATGTTTTGATCTTTTACTTTTAATTAAATACAGAGTCTAATTGCCATAACAGTTTGGTTCAATTTGAATGTACTATTGAAAAACATGGGGTAAAGTACCTCATCATATGCTGATGGTAGTGAAAAAGAAGATAAGCCTCATTGCATTAAAAGATACTAATTTTATCCCGTGTTCCTGACTTTGAAAGTCTTGATGGAAGATAGATCCATACCCTCTCCAGTTCAGAAAAACCATCATCACTTATCATGCAGCTGATTTCTATTCTGGTGCAATCAATCTAGTTAATGTCATGTACCACTGACAAGAGTGTTCATGACTCAGTCATCTGGAGGCATTTGAAGGGTTGGTGCAATGACTTGGATTGAAAAATAAATAGAAATAAAAAGACCTCTAGCCTGAACTTTCCTGAAATTTGAGTGGTCTCCCTAGAGCCATAACTCAGAGATGCAGACAGTGAGGTCCTTTCCTTCTGAAGATGACATCACCAACTCACCTACACAAAATGGGTGGGAACAGTCCATGCCTGACTGGAGGTGGGTCCCCTGTTTTCAGCTTCAGCGCAAGAATGGTAGACTTGGCCCAAAGCAGCTAGTTATTTTTTTACTCTACACCTTCCCTGTCCCCTGTAACCTTGCCCCATCTCACTGGACCAAATTTCCCACCAGAGCAGGCATCATGTTTGTCTTCACTGATGTTTCCCTTGCACCTAGCACATGGATGTCTGGCTTGTAGAGGACGTGACTTTCTATTTAATGACAGTCTACTGACATGGCTGAATTCTTGAAGGCACTAACTTGCAAGTTTGCTACGAGATTTCACTGCATTGAAAGTCTTCTAATGGTATCTTGGCCCCTGAGAAGAAAAGTGTAGTATCACTTTGATATACATGGATCAGTGGAAATGAGAAAGATTCATTTGTAACTGTTCCCTGGCTTCAGATGAATAAGATAAGATTGTACAAATGATTATGGGGGTACAAAAGGACATAATTTCCCTTTTACTTTATTGTCTATTCTTTTTTTACAGTAATCACTCTTTCCTCAATCTTTTCTCTCTCCCATCTTTTGGTGCTACTTATGAAGTTCTTTTGGCTGGGTCATACTACCATTCCAATTATGCTTTGTCTAGGTAAGTTACCATTTTTTAGGTACAAAAACCATTACCCAGGGTGAGAGGGAAAAAATAAGAGGGCAAATGTAGATTGCTCAGGATTTAGTTTAACACACTTTTTGTCCCCATCACTGGGGTCCTGTCTGTCTTCCCCACCCCATTTCTCTCTCTCTCTCCCCCCTTCTCCATATATATATACACACACACACACACACACACATATATATAGATATATACATATATACACGTATATACATATATACACACATATAAATATATACATATATACGCATATACACACACATATGCATATATATATACGTACTTATTACAGGAATACTAAGAATCTCACTTGGCCATCAGTAACCTCTAAATCCTCACAACTACTCAATGATTGAATGAAGGGATACATGCATTGAGCAGTTTGTAGTATACCCTTAGATACCCTTTGGCTTCACATTTCCTCGGTATTCTGTCAGGAATATTTAGTAACAAATCCATTGTTGTGTGAAATGGCATTTTTAAGCTTCCCTACTTGAAAGACTACGTACCTGACACATTTTGAGCAATTACTGATGCTTTTCTTCACTGGGCTGTGCTTAGGAAGCTTCTGGACAGAGCACATTCTTGTAATTAGATGAATTTGAGTGGATTTGTCTGAAAGCAGCCGAATAAATGACATTCTGCTTGTCATGGTGAAATCTCCTTTAAGCGAGGGGTGTAGGGGGGCTTGTATTTACTTGTCCCAATATTCAGAAGCAGTATGGATATGCTTAATTTGACCTTTAAGCAGACATAGCTCAGGTGCAACTGTCTTTCTTTATACAACTATTTGGCAAACTTTTCCTCTCTCTTGAATAGCACTAATTCTTGATTTCCTAAATGCCTCAGTCATTAAACAATGGTAGGATACAAGAATGCCAAAGAAAATGTGACATTTAATAAATGCCAGTCATGCGGCAGGAATATGGTCAATTTGAGGTATATATTTTTTTCTAGAACCTTATTTCTTACTCCAGACCAGTCATTTCACAGGTGGATTTGAACACTGTGTGCATGGTGTGATTTCATGGCCTTCCTGGGAGAGCCCTGACTTGGCTCTCCTCTTGCAAGACACCTTTCCCACAACCTGCTAGCTGTTGGATGAAATTTTATTTCAGTTGTTGACACAAGTGTATCTAGGAGGGATTGTACAAAGATATTTTCAAATGCTAGACTTTTGAAGGGTCAGAAAGCAGATTCTAGGAGGTATGCGAGAAAAAGCCTATGGGGGCAGTAATATGAGAAAGATGAGTGAGGCATCTAAAGTGGTGAAAATGAAGCAGAAATGGAATTATGGTAATAATTTCTATGATAGCCACTCCTGGCAAACACAAAGTAGAATCTAGAATTTCTGTCTGCCTCCATGAGACAGTCATGATGAGGCTCTTAGTCACAGAAAGCCTCACCATTATTATTCATTCAGGTAGAACACATATGCGTGAGATCTAGACAGAAATGATCTCAGTGAACACAGTGTTCTGAATGGCACCGATAGCATGCCTTTGCTTCTTTTGGTGTCCAGAGTATTGAATACATTGCAGTGTAGAGGACTGTGTGCTTGAAAACGAGAAGTTCCCGATAAGCCCTGCTCTTGCAAACAAAGCAGGACATTCCTTCTCTGCAAACAAGAAGGATAAAGGAGCCAGCTGTAAACAGTGGGCTCTGGGAACTGGTCAGTGTTTTACTGATCATGCGAGTCAAGGAAAGGTCAGAGAAGCAACACATGTCCCGTGACTTGGCAACATTCCACAAACGGCTGGATACAATAAAGCAGTGTGTGCCGTTGGGGGCGGCCGCCATGTATGTCTTATCCTGTGTTGTCTTGTATGTTCATTCCTTTGTTTAGGAAACACGTGGACCCCAACATTGCAGTATTTAGGTAGGGCAAATTCTGTCTAGAATACCTACTAATCACAATACCCAAAGAATTGACCTATATTATTGTTTGGGGTGCATTCTTCTCCTTTATGAAAAACGTCCTTGGGAATGCTTGTGTTGATGCAGTGTTTCACGATTCCAACTATTTTGAGGAAAAGGTGCTTTTAAAAATTGGGATACAAGGAGAAAATTGATGCTACACTGCAGAATGAATGAGGCAATGACATGTCTTGTGACATTAAACATCTCTCTGCAGGAATAGTTCAGAGTGTTATTAATCATTTACTGTCCAGAATCAGAGAGAGCTTTTTAAGTGTAGATTATCTCTGTGATTTGGGGAATAAATAAGAATAGGAAAGATATTATATAAATTTTTATTTAATGTTGATTATGGATATCAGGAGTTGAGCTCTCATGATCCCAAAAGGATCATAACAATTTACAGTAGAGTCTGCTTTATGATACTTGGAACAATGGATTAAAATTTGCACACAAATATTTTCTCCTATAGTGTTCAATATTAATCAGAAAACTTTATTTGTGATTAACATTGAAAACTATGGGGAAAAATATATTAATCACAAATAATATTAACATTGGGGGGGTGGGGCCAAGATGGCTGACTAGAAGCAGCATGATCAGAGGCTCCCATCAAAAAGAACAATAATAGCATGTGAATCCTACAGCAGCAACTGAGGTATCCGGGTTCCATCATCAGAACTGACGAGGCAACTGGCGTGACCCATGTAGAGGAAGAAAGAGCAGTGTGGTGGGCAGCCCACCTGAGAGCCACATGACGCAGGGGAACCCCCACCCCCCAGCCAAGGGAGGTGGTGAGTGAGCATGCTACCCAGCCTGGAAACTGTGCTTTTGCCATGGAACTGTGCAACTCACGGATTGGAAGATCCCACTCATGAACCCACACCACTTGGGCCTATGGGCCCAACCATGGAGCCATGCAGCTTCTCAACAGCCACTCAACTAGAATCTACTTAAGCCTGTTGAGTTCCTGGGGGAAGGGGCAACTGGCACCACAGCCACAGCTGCCTGCTCTCTCAGCCATTTGAGGTACTTGTGGGGAGGGGCAGCAGCCAGCACTGGGACTGATATCTGCTGAACACACCAAGCTCCAACAGCAGGGCAAGGGCGGCAGCCATCTCTGTGGCTCCAGACTGTGCTTTTCCCCTGCTGGAGCCAGAGAGGCTGGACAGCTTGGTCCTAAGAAGCATCCCCTACAGCTCAACACACCAACTGTGGCAGACTGCAGCCAGAGTGCCTCTTCAGGCCTGACCCTGACCTAGCTCTCCTCACTGGGCACGACCTCCCTACAGGAACTCCAATCACTCCAGTCGGGCTCAGTGATAGAATTCAGATCTCCCTGGGCCTGAGTGATTAGGGGAGGGGTGGCCGCAGTCTCTGTGGACCAGCAGACTTAGTCTTTTCTCCTCCTAGTTCTGAGGAATCCAGGCAGCCCAGCCGAGTGGGTTTCCCCCCAGCACGGCACACCTCCTCCACCCAGGGACAAAGTGCTTCATTAAATGGGTCCTCCCCACCGTGTCTCTCAACTGGGTTGGCAGACACCCTCTACAGGATCAATCCTACTGGCATCAGGTCGGTACCCCTTGAAGTCAGACGTCCTAGAGGAAGAAGCAGGCACCCATCTTTGCTGTTCTCCAGTCTCCTTGAGTGACATCTCCAGGTGCAGCAGTGAACCAGATGAATAGGGACTAAAATGAACCCCCAGCAAACTGCAGCAGCCCTACAGAGAGGGACCTGATCATTGAACAAAACAAAGCAACAACAGCATCGACAACAAAAGTCCCCACTAAAACCCCATCCAAAGGTAAGCAGCCTCAAAGATCAAAATTAGACTAACTCATGAAGATGATAACGAAAAAATGATGAAAACCCAAAAGACCAGAGTGCCTCTTCTCCAAATGATCTCAATACCTCTCCAGCAAGGGTGCGGAACTGGGTGGAGGATGAGACAGAGAAATTGACAGAAGTAGGATTCAAAAGATTGGTAATAGCAAACTCTGCTGAGCTAAAGGAGCATGTTCTAACCCAACACAAAGAAGCTAAGAACATAGATAAAAAGTTAAATGAGCTGCTGACTAGAATAACCAGTTTAGAGAGGAATGTACATAACCTGATGGAACTGAAAAACTCAGCACGAGAACTTCATGAAGCATACACAAGTATCAATAGCCAAATCAACCACGCAGAAGAAAGGATATCAGAGTTTGAAGACTACCTTGCTGAAATAATGCATGCAGACCAGATTAGATAAAAAAGAATGAAAAGGAATGAACAAAGCCTCTGAGAAATATGGGACTGTGTAAAAAGACTGAACCTATGATTGATTGGAGTATCTGAGGAGATGGGGAGAATGGGAAGAAGCTGGAAAATACACTTCAGGATGTTATCCAGGAGAACTTCCCCAACCTAGCAAAACAGGCCAACATGCAAATTTAGGAAATACAGAGAATACCACTAAGATATTGCATGAGAAGATCAATCCCAAGACACCACCATCAGATTCTCCAAAGTCAAAATGAAGTAAAAAATGTTAAGGGCAGCCAGAGAGAAAGGCCAAGTCACCTAAAAAGGGAAGCCCATTAGACTTACTGTGGACCTCTCAGCAGAAACCCTAAAAGCAAGAAGGGAGCAGGGGCCACTGTTCAACATTCTTGAAGAAAAGAATTTTCAATCCAGCATTTCATATCCAGACAAACTAAACTTCATAAGCAAAGGAGAAATAAAATCCTTTCCAGGCAAGCAAATGCTGAGGGATTTCATCACCACCAGGCCTGCCTTGCAAGAGCTCCTGAAGGAAGCACTAAATACAGAAAGAAAAAACCAATACAAGCCACTGCAAAAACACACCAAAATATAAGGACCAATGACACTATGAAGAAACTGTATCAACTAGTGTGCAAAATAACCAGAGAGCATCACGATGACAAGATCAAATTCACACATTACAATACTAACCTTAAATGTAAATAGGCTAAATGCCCCAATTAAAATACACAGACTGGCACATTGGATAAAGAGTCAAGACCCATCGGTGTACTGTATTCACGAGACCCATTTCATATGCAAAGACACACATAGGCTCAAAATAAAGGGACGGAGGAAAATTTAGCAAGCAAATGGAAAGTAAAAAAAGCAGGGGTTGCAATCCTAGTCTCTGACAAACAGATTTTAAATCAACAAAGATCAAAAAAGACAAAGAAGGGCATTACATAATCGTAAAGGGATCAATTCAAGAAGAAGAGCTAATGATCCTAAATACATATGTATCCAAAATAGGAGCATCAAGATTCATAAAACAAGGCCTTAGAGACCTACAAAGAGACTTAGACTCACACAAAACTAGTGGGAGACTTTAACACCCCACTGTCAATATTAGATCAACAAGACAGAAAATTAATGAGGATATTCAGAACTTGAACTCAGCACTGGATCAGGTGGACCTGATAGACATCTACAGGACTCTCCACCCCAAATCAACAGAATATATATTCTTTTCAGTGCAACATAACACTTATTCTAAAATCAACCAGATAATTGGAAATAAAACACTCCTCAGTAAACGAAAAAGAATGGAAATCCCAACAGTCTCTCAGACCACAGTGCAATCACATTAGAACTCATGGTTAAGAAACTCACTCAAAACTGCATAACTACATGGAAACTGAACAACCTGCTCCTGAATGACTCCTGGGTAAATAATGATATTAAGGCAGAAATCAAGAAGTTCTTTGAAACCAATGAGAATAAAGAGACAATGTACTAGAATCTCCAGGACACAGTTAAAGCAGTGTTAAGAGGGAAATTTATAGCACTAAATGTCCACATCAGAAGGCTAGAAAGATCTCAAATCGACACCCTAATATCATGATTAAAAGAGCTACAGAAGCAAGAGCAAACAAATTCAAAAACTAGCAGGAGACAAGAAATAACTAAGATCAGTGCAGAACTGAAGGAGATGGAAACATGAAAAACCCTTTCAAAAATCAATCCAGGTGCTGGTTTTTTGAAAAAATTGACAAAATATATAGACTGCTAACTAGATTAATAGGAAAAGAGAGAATAATCAAATAGACACAATACAATTGATACAGGGGATATCATAACTGACCCCACAGAAATACAAACTAACATCATAGAATACTGTAAACAATCTACGTAAATAAACTAGAAAATCTAGAAGAAATGGATAAGTTCCTGGACACATACACCATCCCAAGACTAAACCAGGAAGAAGTCGAATCCCTGAATACACCAATAACACGTTCTGAAATTTAGGCAGTAATTGCCTACCAACCAGAAAAAGCTCAGGACCAGACGGATTCACTGCTGAATTCTACTAGCGGTACAAAGAGGAGCTGGTATCATTCCTTTTGAAACTATTACAAATAATTGAAAAGGAGGGAGTCCTTCCTATCTCATTTTATGAAGCCAGCATCATCTCAATATCAAAATCTTGAAGAGACACAACAAAAAAAAGGAAATTTCAGGCCAATATCTGATGATCATCAAAGCAAAAATCCTCAACAAAATACTGGCAAACTGAATGCAGCAGCACATCAAAAACTTATCTACCACGATCAAGTCTGCTTCATCCCTGGGATGCAAGGCTGGTTCAACAAATGCAAATCAATAGACATAATCCATCACACAAACAGAACCAATGACAAAAACCACATGATTATTTCAATAGATGCAAAAAGGTCTTTGATAAAATTCAACATTCCTTCATGTTAAAAACCATCAATAAACTAGGTACGGATACAACATATCTCAAAACAAAAGCTATTTATGACAAACTCATAGCCAATATCATACTGAATGGGCAAAAGCTGGAATCATTTCCTTTGAAAACTAATACAACACAAAGATACCCTCTGTTACCACTGCTATTCAACATAGTATTGGAAGTTCTGGGCAGGGTAATCAGGCAAGAGAAAGAAATAAAAGGTATTCAAATAGGAAGAGAGGAAGTCAAATTGTCTCTGTTTGCAGATGACACGATTGTATATTTAGAAAATCCCACTGTCTCAGCCCCCAAACTCCTTAAACTGATAAGCAACTTCAGCAAAGCCTCTGGATAAAAAATAATGTGCAAAAATCACAAGCATTCCTATACAACAACAATAGATAAGCAGAGAGCCAAATCATGAATGAGCTCCCATTCACAATGGCTACAAAGAGAATAAAATACTTAGGAATACAGCTAACAAGGGATGTGAAAGACCTCTTCAAGGAGAACTACAAACCACTGCTCAAGGAAATAAGGCAGGACACAAACAAATGGAAAAACGTGCCATCCTTATGGATTGGAAGAATCAATATTGTGAAAATGGCCATACTGTCCAAAGTAATTTATAGATTCAGTGCTATTCTCATCAAACCACCATTGACATTCTTCACAGAATTAGAAACAACTACTTTAAATTTCATATGGAACCAAAAAAGAGCCCATATAGGCAAGACAATCCTAAGCAAAAAGAAGAAAGCTGGAGGCATCACGCTACCTGACTTCATACTATGAGGCTACAGAAACCAAAATGCATGGTACTGGTACCAAAACAGACATACACACCAATGGAACAGAACAGAGGCCTCTGAAATAACACCACACATCTACAACCATCTCATCTTCAACAAACCTGACAAAAACTAGCAATGGGGAAAGGATTTCCTATTCAACAAATGGTGCTGGGAAAATTGGCTAGCCATAGTAGAAAGCTGAAACTGGGTCGTTTCTTTACTCCTTATACAAAAATTAATTCAAGATGGATTAGAGACTTACTGGCTAGCCATGTGAAGAAAACAGAACTAGACATATCTGTTGACTCAGCAATCCCATTTCTGGGTATGTACCAACAGGAATATAAATCATTCTACAAAGACACATGCACAAGCATGTTTATTGCAGCACTATTTACAATAGCAAAGACATGGAACCAACTCAAATGCCCATCAATGATAGACTGGATAAAGAAAATGTGAAACATATACACCATAGATACTACGCAGTCATAAAAGGGAATGAGATAATGTCCTTTGCAGGGACGTGGATGAAGCTGGAAGCCATCATCCTCAGCAAAGTAACGCAGGAACAGAAAACGAAATACTGCATGTTCTCACTTATAAGTGGGAGTTGAACAATGAGAACACGTGGACACAGGGAGGGGAACAACACACACTGGGGCCTGTTGAGGGGTGGGGGGTGAGGGGAGGGAACCTAGATGATGGGTGAATAGGTGCAGCAAACCACCGTGGCACACGTATATCTAGGCAGCAAACCTGCACATTCTGCACGCATATCCTGGAGCTTAAATAATAATAACAATAACAATAATAATAATAAAACAAAGAATACTTTATTTGTGATTAATCTTGAAAATTATGGGGAAAAAATCAGCACAATCACCTATATTAGTCTGAATCTAGCAATACTTTACTATATATGTCTTGGGTCAGGGAGACAGAGATTTCCTTAACTCTTTACTGGATCAGACTTTTAATGAGTAGCTATAATTGATAAATTCTTCTAGAATCATTTAACTGACTCATTAACATCAGGATAGCTGGAAATAACGCTTGGAATGATGTGAAGAAGGTGGAAGGAGAGTGGAGAGTATTTCTTTTCTTGGAACTACTCCAGGTAAAAATCAAGATGGTTCTCTGTTAAGATGAAGCTTTGCAGAGATGAGTGAGACTGGTAACATACCATGGCAAAAACAATCTTCAGAATCTTAAGAGGGCTTAGAAGTCAATGCTTTGAATTCTTCAGGGAAGCTAATACTGAAAGACTGTCAATTTTGTAAAGAATTGAATCTCTTGCCATTTGAGAAGTCTATATATTATTTTATACTATTGATATCACTTACCATTTTCATAATTTAACATTGTGTCCTGGGGACATGAAGTATACAAACCACTGCTTCTTTAACAGTGCTGTGAACTTCTAGAAGACAATTGTTTTCTTACTCACTACTGTAACTGTACCATGTAGTTCAGTGTCAGAGTTGTTGCTTAGTAAAAGTTGTCAAATGCATTAATGATTCAATAAAGTTATGATCTAGTTGTGAAATGAGCTAATGTACATAAAATAATAAATTACTAATACAAGGAACATGGGCAAATGCCCAATAAAATTGAGAGAATGAGAACATTAGATACTGTTTTCTTTCTGGGATGCTTAAAGAAGGACTTCATGGAGGAAGGGTAATGAGCTAAGCTAAACTTAAATATAAAAATAATTTAAAATACTAAAGGGTATGGAGAAAGGGGAATCCTTATACACTGTTGGTGGGAATGTATATTAGTATAGCCACTATGGAGAACAGTATGGCGATTCCTCAAAAAACCAAAAATAGAAATATATCATCTGCATTCTCACTACTAGGTATATATCCAAAGGAAATAAAATAAGCATGTTGTAGAGACATCTGCATTCCTCTGTTTATTGCAGCACCATTCACAATAGCTAAGGCATGGAATCAATCTGAGTATCCATTAGCAGATAAAAGGATAAATAATATGTGGTACATATACACAATAGAATATTATTTATCTATAAAAGAGAAGGAAATCTTGTCATTTGCAATAACATGGATGGAATTGGAGGACATTATGTCAAGTGAAATAAGCCAGGCACAGGCAAATATTGCATTTTCTCATGGGAACTAAAGATTATTGAACTCACAGAGAATGAGAGTAGAATGATGATTAGCAGAGGTTGGGAAGCACAGTGGGAAGGGATGGATAAAGACGGGATGGTTAATGGGTATAAAAATGGGATAGAAGGAGTAAGATCCATGGTAGAACAATATGCTGACTATAGTTAATTTATTGTATATTTTGAAATAATAGAGTGCAATTGGAATGTTTCTTTCTTTTTTTATTATTATACTTTAAGTTCTAGGATACATGTGCACAACGTGCAGGTTTGTTACATATATATACATGTGCCATGTTGGTGTGCTGCACCCATTAACTCATCGTTTACATTAGGTATATCTCTTAATGCTATCTCTTCCCCCTACCCCCTCCCCACAATAGGACTAGGTGTGTGATGCTCCCCTTCCTGTGTCCAAGTGATCTCATTGTTCAATTCCCACCTATGAGTGAAAACATGCGGTATTTGGTTTTCTGTTCTTGCTATAGTTTGCTGAGAATGATGGTTTCCAGCTGTATCCATGTCCCTAAAGAGGACACGAACTCATCCTTTTGTATGGCTGCATAATATTCCATGGTGTATATGTGCCACATTTTCTTAATCCAGTCTGTCACTGATGGACATTTGGGTTGATTCCAGGTCTTTGCTATTGTGAATAGTGCCACAATAAACATACATGTGCATGTGTCTTTATAGCAGCATGACTTATAATCCTTTGGGTATGTCCCCAGTAATGGGATGGCTGAGTCATATGGTATTTCTAGTTCTAGATCCTTGAGGAATCACCACACTGTTTTCCACAATGGTTGAACTAGTTTACAGTCCCACCAACAGTGTAAAAGTGTTCCTATTTCTCCACATCCTCTCCTGACTTTTTAATGATCGCCATTCTAACTGGTGTGAGATAGTATCTCATTGTGGTTTTGATTTGCATTTCTCTGATGGCCAGTGATGATGAGCATTTTTTCATGTGTCTGTTGGCTGTATGAATGTCTTCTTTTGAGAAGTGTCTATTCATATCTTTTGCCCACTTTTTGATGGGGTTGTTTGTTTTTTTTCTTGTAAATTTGATTGAGTTCTTTATAGGTTCTGGATAATAGCCCTTTGTCAGATGAGTAGATTGCAAAAATTTTCTCCCATTCTGTAGGTTGCCTGTTCACTCTGATGGTAGTTTCTTTTGCTGTGCAGAATCTCTGTAGTTTAATTAGATCCCATTTGTCGATTTTGGCTTTTGTTGTCATTGCTTTTGGTGTTTTAGACATGAAGTCCTTGCCCATGCCTATGTCCTGAATGGTATTCGCTAGGTTTTCTTCTAGCATTTTTATGGTTTTAGGTCTAACATTTAAGCCTCTAATCCATCTTGAATTAATTTTCATATAAGGAGTAAGAAAGGATCCAGTTTCAGCTTTCTACTATGGCTAGCCAGTTTTCCCGGCACCATTTATTAAATAGGGAATCCTTTCCCCATAGGCATCACACTACCTGACTTCAAACTATACTACAAGGCTACAGTAACCAAAACAGCATGGTACTGGTACCAAAACAGAGATATAGACCAATGGAACAGAACAGAGCCCTCAGAAATAATACCACACATCTACAGCCATCTGATCTTCGACAAAGCTGGAATGTTTCTAATGCAAAGAAATGATAAATGATTGAGGTGATGGATACACACTCCAGTTATCCTGATTTGATCACTAGACATTGCATGCATATATCAAAATATCCCAGGTATCTGATACATATATACAGTTATGATGTATCCATAATAATTGGAAATTTAAAAGTTAAAAAACTAAAATAGTTGTGGGTGGAACATACTATTCTTGCATCAATTTTCCTACTTTTGTGGTGTTCCCTTTTTGTGGGGATTATGGTTTTGTAGGAAAGAATGATATCAAGGTTGGTAAATAGAAATTGTGCATTAAGTAAACCCAAGGAAACATAGAAAAGTCGCTAGTAATTTTTGGAGAGATCAATGAGAGAGAGAGAAATTGGCATTCTTTTGACATAGTGATGAGAACCAAGAACACAGCTAAGTTTGGCTAAGTTAGAATTTTAATAAAGGCTGAATTGTGTATATTCCCCTACAGGATGCCCTGACAATAGAGTTTCCAACCTTATGATGATGACAGTTTACTCGGATAAAACTCTACAGGCTAATTAAATATATTATAATCAGAGTCAGAGCATCATGTGGTCTAATTAGCTCCACATTTGAAAATGATTTAGGGAGTGGTTCATGAGCTAAATAATTTATATTGGTACAAAGTGGTGACATTAAGCCTGCTTCGTGAGATTGTCTTTGAGTTGCTACCGACCTGTTTCCTCTCACTGGTTTAATCACATGCATTGTAAGTCTTAAGTCATATTGTTGTATGCCCACCAACATTGCTGTCTGGAAAAAACTTTAGACAGGTAAAAGCTAATTTTCCTGGTGATCAGGATAATTTGGTTTGGGTTCGGAGCACAGGGACAAGGACAAAAAGTGTCTTTCTGCAGATTTCGGGTGTAAGGAAATGAATGGAATGCTAGAGAGCCCCGATAAATCTTTACTGAGTATTGTCTCCCATACCTGTTCTGATAGAAGTAAAATAGTGAGACATGACCACAAGGAAGACAGCAACAGGAAAGAGCTTCTGCTTTTTTTTTTTGTTTTTTTGAGACGGAGTCTCACTCTGTCCTCCAGGCTGGGGTGCGGTGGCATGATCTTGGCTCACTGCAACCTCCACCTCCTGGGTTCAAGCAATTCTCCTGTTTCAGCCTCCCAAGTAGCTGGGGCTACAGGCGCCTGCCACCACGCCTGGCTAATTTTGTATTTTTAGTAGAGACAAGGTTTCACCATATTGGTCAGGCTACTCTCAAACTCCTGACCTCAGGTGATCCACCCACCTTGGCCTCCCAAAGGAAAAACAATTGGGAAAAGATGGAATGTATGAAAACTGGAAGCTTGATTTCTCTAACAATAAGTCATGGACTCCCTGTACCTGCCTGGTCATCTGCTTCAAGTTGAATAGCTGAGTGCTCTGAGAAAGGTAATAACCACCTGTTTAGGAAGGTATTTTGCCAACCCAAAGATCATAATCTCTGACAACTTTGGTGAATTTGAGTTTCTGTGCTCCCATCCATTCTTGATTAGGAAGGTGGAGGAAGTAGGGAAGGTTAAAGAGGATAGAGTGATAGTTAAGGAAATGGCCTGGCACTTTTCCATGGTATTCTGCCCTCAGGAGAAAATGAGAGGGATCTCTGAAATGTCAGAGATAAAGAGATCAAAAATTGGATAACTGTCAAGGATTTTAGACTTTATGCATCATGGTAAAGTTGGGATGACTTTGAAATCTGCTATCATATAAGAAAATGCTTTGAAGGTGATACATTGTGCTGGTTGCAGGTTAAGTGTTTCAGCAACAAATACATTAGTTTCATTAATAAACATTATACAATATCAAATCTATTTTCTTGTGGAGTAGGGAATCAAACGTAAATTTCTAAAGCAAACCACTTCTGTGGAACTTTTGGTTCCCACATTCCGGTTCGCAGGTCCAGCATCTCAGCAGCACTGAGGCTGCCGTTCACGGTGCTCCCTCTGCCATTCCAGTCTGCTAGAGGGTTGGATGTGGCCAAATAAAGGTCACGAGAGAAGAACAGGGAATCAACAACTATCTTCTCCTCTCATCTACACAGGTGTGGTTTCAGGAAAGGAGCTGATATGAAGCTTTATACCACTCTGTGATTTGGATGATTGTATTACAGTAATCCTCACTAATTACCAAGCAGTTAGCTAAAGAAACAACATCTGATCTCTTAAAAATTCTGGAGGGAGTATTCTATCCTTACTCTTTCCACCTACTCCTCCTCTGTGTACTATGATCTAACTTCTGATTCTGCCACTGTATTGAAAATTTCCCCTCTATTTCATCTATATCCTTCTTGTTTCCAAATATAATGGATATTTTTTTCTCTCACTTAGACAATTATTACCTCCTTATTAACCTTTGTTCTCTCTTGACTTTGTAATAGGTTCTTCTGTTCATCTTTGTTGTTTCTGTCTTTTTCTGTTGGTTTTTCTCTCACTACTTATTGTTTAGATGGCAGCATTCTTCAGGATCCTATCATCAATATACAATATTCTCATCAACTTATTCTCAACAAGTAATTTCCACATTCTTTTTCTCTGCTACCAACCCCTTAAATCACTATCTCCAGCACCGATATCTCCTACCAACTTGAGATGTGTATATCTAATAGCCAATGAGACATCTCTACCTGTATAATATGCAAACATCTCAATTCAGTATGACCCCAAACGAACTAACCATCTTCTTCTAAAATCCCACTTAAGAAAAATGATTTTAGTTGGTAGCACTACTATCCACTTAGATAGCTATAAACTGGCAAGTTTTGTATAAACAGTGTGTTTCACATGACTCTTGCAGTGAGTACAAATATGTAAAATGTATAGTAATCCTCTAAGTATAATCATATCCCTCACTCCTAGCTGCTTCAAGCAGAGACATTATTCATTCTAGTTTTCTCCCTTCCCTCGAGAAGACTGTGGGGTGTGGTGATCAGGCCTTACTGAACAGCTCTGCAGATTCTATGTTCTGGTACACATTACTTTAGTCCCTATGGCTCCATGGATCACTCTCACCCTGCTGTTTATGGTTATAACCTTCTGTATTTCTCTGCTGTCATGCTTGGCCATTTTCAGATCTGCGATCTCCATGGGTCATTTCTTGGATAGGTACTATCTCACTCTTCCCTCCAAACACACAACTCATATCCTCTGTGTGTGCTTTTTTCTTTTTCCATTTCTTTATTTTTTGGGGACAGGGGGAACAGAGTCTCACTCTGTCGCCCAGGCTGGGGTGTAGTGGCACGATCTCGGCTCACTGCAACTTCTGCCACCCAGGTTCAAGCAATTCTCTTGACTCAGCCTCCCAAGTAGCTGGGAATACAGGCGCCTGCCACCACAGCCAGCTAATTTTTTTTTGTATTTTTGGTAGAGAAGGGGTTTCACCATCTTGGCCAGGCTGATCTTGAACTGCTGGCCTCGTGATCCACCTGCCTCAGTCTCCCAAAGTGATGAGATTTACAGGAGTGAGCCACCATGCCTGGCCCTTTTTTCTACTCTAAACTCTGGATGACCACCTCACTGAGCTATTTTTTAAAAATTGTTGTCAGAGTTAATGATGTCTGGTCATGGGAAGAGACGGTGTCTGGCTCAGCAGATAGGCAGAGTCTCATTCCGCCTGGATCTGCTGCTGTTTCTGATTCAAGGTACCCAGCATACAGTATGCATTATGCTAAGTTTGCTACTCAACCTGGCATATATTGACAGATTTTTTACCATCTCATGTTGATAATCTCTCAGAGACTTTATTCCCTGACTTCTAGGTGACACACTAAGATCATCAAAAATTCATAAACTCTAATAAGTAATTATGGCTGAGGTCAAGTGACTTGTTGGGACCCATGACAGTCAGAGGATGTGGCTGGGTGTCCATATTCCTGCTTCAGTTCATGGTAGTCAAGAAGTTCCCTACTTTCAGAGACCACTAGAGAGGAACAATCAGAGGGTGACCCTGCCTAAATCACCCAGCACCCAACACTGTCATCTCTACCCCAGAAAAATAGGAGTTCCACAGTTCTGAAGTTAAAAGAACTCTGAAACTAAGAAGTTCTCACCAACCATTTGGCAATGAAATCTGACCTGGCTTCAGTTCCTTTAAGGCAGAACTGAACTGGACTGAAATGAAATTACCTCTTTATTGATGTCACTTGATATGAATACTCATACTTCATTGAAGAAATGTTAATATGTTTGAGTGTGGAACTGGTGTAGACCCTCCTGCCTGTGCTGTGAAATACATTATATATATACACATACATTATATATGTATGTATATGTATGTATATATAATATATATATAAGTGTGTGTGTATGCATATGTGTATATATATTATTTGTATTAAACCTGAAACTTTCCATATCCTGAAACACTTCTGAATATATGGATTTCAGATAAGAGACTGTGGCTATCCTCTTTTTTTTTTTTTTCACTTTTATTTAAGTTCAGGGTTACATGTGCAGGTTTGTTGTATAGGTAAACTTCTGTCATAGGGGTTTGATTACAGATTATTTTGTCACCCAGGTATTCAGCCTAGTGCCCATTAGTTATGCTGTTTAATACATATTTCTGATTTCTCATTTTTGGCATTTTTCACATGACCAATCATCAAGTCCTGACAATTTTAACTCATTTCTAGAATCTTTCTCTTTGCCTGTATTCCTGCTGTCAATAATTTAGATGTGACTGCAATATGTAAGTAACTAGGGCAGGCTAATAATTTGGGCTACTTCAGACCAATATTATCTAATTAATAGGATGATCATTGTGTAAAACAAACAAAACCACACAGAGGCAGGGACTCCTGGTAGCTGTAGGATTAGTCTCTCCTGTATTGTCCAGAGTAATTTAGCCCTACCCTAAGTTTGTGTCCCCATCTAGTAAAATGAAAGCCCTGCTCCTAACTGAACCTCCACTCATTTAGTAAGCATGACCCCTTGAGATGTGAGCAGTCTTCCTTTTCATTCCAGTTGTTTTATTAAATAATTCTTTCTAAATGCATATACTTCTACTCCCAAAAGGAGGTTGGTAAATCTAAGGTGCTCCACCATATTTAACTTGCAGCATTGCTTTCATGCCAGTAATAGAGTGTGTCTGATGGGCTCTCTCTTTTTTGGCATTGATCTTGTTCAGCTTTTCATTAAATCATTATGGAGCTATTGAATGTTTCCTAACTGGTTTCTCTGCTTGTGTTTTCTCCCGCTCAAATCCATCCACTCATAGCCACAAGACATAGCACAAATTTGACCACACCACACCTGGGCACTAAGGTGCTAAATATCACCCCTTTTCCTACAGGTTGATATATGAACTTTTTATTATTATACTTTAAGTTCTAGGGTACAGGTGCACAACGTTCAGGTTTCTTACATACGTATACATGTGCCATGTTGGTGTGCTGCACCCATTAACTCGACATTTACATTAGGTATATCTCCTAATGCTATCCATCTCCCCTCCTCCCTCCCCACAACAGGACTCAGTGTGTGATGTTCCCCTTCCTGTGCCCAAGTGATCTCATTGTTCAGTTCCAACCTATGAGTGAGAACATGCGGTATTTGGTTTTCTGTTCTTGCGATAGTTTGCTGAGAATAATGGTTTCCAGCTGCATCCATGTCCCTAAAAAGGACACGAACTCATCCTTTTGTATGGCTGCATAATATTCCATGGTGTATATGTGCCACATTTTCTTAATCCAGTCTGTCACTGATGGACATTTGGGTTGATTCCAAGTCTTTGCTATTGTGAATAGTGATGCAATAAACATACGTGTGCATGTGTCTTTATAGCAGCATGATTTATAATCCTTTGGGTATATACCCAGTAATGGGATGGCTGGGTCATATGGTACTTCTAGTTCTAGATCCTTGAGGAATCGCCACATTGTTTTCCACAATAGTTGAACTAGTTTACAATCCCACCAACAGTGTAAAAGTGTTCCTATTTCTCCACATCCTCTCCAGCACCTGTTGTTTCCTGATATTTTAATGATCGCCATTCTAACTGGTGTGAGATGGTATCTCATTGTGGTTTTGATTCACATTTCTCTGATGGCGAGTTATGATGAGCATTTTTTCATGTGTCTGTTGGCTGTATGAATGTCGCTTTTGAGAAGTGTCTGTTCATATCCTTTGCCCACTTTTTGATGGGGTTGTTTGTTTTTTTCTTGTAAATTTGTTTGAGTTCTTTGTAGGTTCTGGATATTAGCCCTTTATCAGATGAGTAGATTGCAAAAATTTTGTCCCATTCTGTAGGTTGTCTGTTCACTCTGATGGTAGTTTCTTTTGCTGTGCAGAAGCTCTTTAGTTTAATTAGATCCCATTTGTCAATTTTGGCTTTTGTTGCCATTGCTTTTGGTGTTTTAGACATGAAGTCCTTGCCCATGCCTATGTCCTGAATGGTGTTACCTAGGCTTTCTTCTGGGGTTTTTATGGCTTTAAGTCTAACAAGTAAGTCTCTAATCCATCTTGAATTAATTTTTGTATAAGGAGTAAAGAAAGGACCCAGTTTCAGCTTTCTACTATGGCTAGCCAATTTTCCCAGCACCATTTATTAAATAAGGAATCCTTTCCCCATTTCTTATTTTTGTCAGGTTTGTCAAAGATCAGATGATTGTAGATGTGTGGTATTATTTCTGAGGGCTCTATTCTGTTCCATTGTTCTATATTTCTGTTTTGGTACCAGTACCATGCTGTTTTGGTTACCGTAGCCTGGTAGTATAGTTTGAAGTCAGGTAGCGTGATGCCTCCAGCTTTGTTCTTTTGGCTTAGGATTGTCTTGGCAATGCAGGCTCTTTTTTGGTTCCATGTGAACTTTAAAGCAGTTTTTTCTAATTCTGTGAAGAAAGTCATTGGTAGCTTAATGGGGATGGCATTGAATCTATAAATTACCTTGGGCAGTATGGCCATTTTCATGATATTGATTCTTCCTATCTGTGAGCATTGTATATTCTTTCATTTGTTTGTGTCCTCTTTTATTTTACTGATCAGTGGTTTGTAGTTTTCCTTGAAGAGGTCCTTCAGATCCCTTGTAAGTTGGATTCCTAGGTATTTTATTCTATTTGAAGCAATTGTGAATGGAAGTTCATTCATGATTTGGCTCTCTGTTTGTCTGTTACTGGTGTATACGAATGCTTGTGACTTTTGCACATTGATTTTGTATTCTGAGACTTTGCTGAAGTTGCTTATCAGCTTAAAGGGATTTTGGGCTGAGACGATGGGGTTTTCTAAATATACAATCATGTCATCTGCAAAGAGGGACAATTTGACTTCTTCTTTTCCTAACTGAATACCCTTGATTTCTTTCTCTTGCCTGATTGCCCTAGCCAGAACTTCCAACACTATGTTGAATAGGAGTGGTGAGAGAGGGCATCCCTGTCTTGTGCCAGTTTTCAAAGGGAATTTTTCCAGTTTTTGCCCATTCAGTATGATATTGGCTGTGGGTTTGTCATAAATAGCTCTTATTATTTTGAGGTACGTTCCATCAATACCGAATTTATTGAGCGTTTTTAGCATGAAGGGCTGTTGAATTTTGTCAAAAGCCTTTTCTGCATCTATTGAGATAATCATGTGGTTCTTGTCTTTGGTTCTGTTTATATGCTGGATTATGTTTATTGATTTGCGTATGTTGAACCAGCCTTGCATCCCAGGGATGAAGCCCACTTGATCATGGTGGATAAGCTTTTTGATGTGTTGCTGAATCCGGTTTGCCAGTATTTTATTGAGGATTTTTGCATCGATGTTCATCAGGGATATTGGTCTAAAATTCTCTTTTTTTGTTTTGTCTCTGCCAGGCTTTGGTATCAGGATAATGTTGGCCTCATAAAATGAGTTAGGGAGGATTCCCTCCTTTTCTATTGATTGGAATAGTTTCAGAAGGAATGGTACCAGCTCCTCCTTGTACCTCTGGTAGAATTTGGCTGTGAATCCATCTGGTCCTGGACTTTTTTTTTGTTTGGTAGGCTATTAATTATTGCCTCAACTTCAGAGCCTGTTTATAGTATTCTCTGATGGTAGTTTGTATTTCTGTGGGGTCGGTGGTGATATCCCCTTTATCATTTTTTATTGAGTCTATTTGATTCTTCTCTCTTTTCTTCTTTATTAGTCTTGCTAGCAGTCTGTCAGTTTTGTTAATCTTTTCAAAATACCAGCTCCTGGATTCATTGAGTTTTTGAAGGTTTTTTTGTGTTTCTATCTCCTTCAGTTCTGCTCTGATCTTAGTTATTTCTGGCCTTCTGCTAGCTTTTGAATGCGTTTGCTCTTGCTTCTCTAGTTCTTTTAATTATGATGTTAAGGTGTCCATTTTAGATCTTTCCTGACTTCTCTTGTGGGCATTTAGTGCTATAAGTTTCCCTCTACACAGTGCTTTAAGTGTATCCCAGAAAAAAGTTCACTTTTTATTGAACTCACAGACCAAATTTAAGGAGTACATTATTCACACTATGTCTTACATACACAGAATTCCAAAATGATTTATAAAGTTAAATAATACAATTGCACAGTTAAATAACCACAAAGGGAGAAGAAAATTAAGGGAGCTTTAGGCAAGAGAAGAGACATTCAAGAACTATATGAAAAGAAGAAAAGATAGCATCAATGAGGCAGAGAAATGTAAGAAGTTTGTAAGAAGTTGTTGTATCTTTGTTCTTATTGGTTTCAAAGAACATCTTTATTTCTGCCATCATTTCATTATGTACCCAGTAGTCATCAGAAGCAGGTTGTTCAGTTTCCATGTAGTCGAGCGGTTTTGATTGAGTTTCTTAGTCCTGAGTTCTAGTTTGATTGCACCGTGGTCTGAGAGACAGTTTGTTATAATTTCTGTTCTTGTACATTTTCTGAGGAGTGCTTTACTTCCAACTATGTGGTCAGTTTTGGAATAAGTGTGATGTGGTGCTGAGAAGAATGTATATTCTGTTGATTTGGGGTGGAGAGTTTTGTAGATGTCTATTAGGTCTGCTTGGTGCAGAGTTGATTTCAATTCCTACATATCTTTGTTAACTTTCTGTCTCATTGATCTGTCCAACGTGGACAGTGGGGTGTTTAAATCTCCCATTATTTTTGTATGGGAGTCTAAGTCTCTTTGTAAGTCTCTAAGGACTTGCTTTATGAATCTGGGTGCTCCTGTATTGGGTGCATATATATTTAGGATAGTTAGCTCTTCCTGTTGAATTGATCCTTTTACTACTATGTAATGGCCTTCTTTGTCTCTTTTGAACTTTAATGGTTTAAAGTCTGTTTTATCAGAGACTGGGATTGCAACCCCTGCCTTTTTTTGTTTTCCATTTGCTTGGTAGATCTTCCTCCATCTCTTTATTTTGAGCCTATGTATGTCTCTGCATGTGACATGGGTCTCCTGAATACAGCAAACTGATGGGTCTTGACTCCCCTCTCCCAGCCTGGCTGCCACTTTGCAGTTAGATCTCAGACTGCTGTGCTAGCAATGAGGGAGGCTCCATGGGTGTGGGACCCTCTGTGCCAGGCGTGGGATAGAGTCTCCTGGTGTGCCGTTTGCTAAGAGCGTTGATAAAGCACAGTATTAGTGTGGGAGTTACGCTATTTTCCAGGTGTTGTGTGTCTCAGTTTCCCTTGGCTAGGAAAAGGAATTCCCTTCCCCCTTGCACTTCCCAGGTGAGGTGATGCCTCACCCTGCTTCAGCTCTCACTGGTTGGGCTGCACCCACTGACCAGCACCCACTGTCTGACACGCCCCAGTGAGATGAACCCGGTACCTCAGTTGAAAATGCAGAAATCAGCCGGGCGCGGTGGCTCAAGCCTGTAATCCCAGCACTTTGGGAGGCCGAGCCGGGCAGATCACAAGGTCAGGAGACCGAGACCATCCTGGCTAACACGGTGAAACCCCGTCTCTATTAAAAAAAAAAAAAATACAAAAAACTAGCCGGGTGAGGTGGCGGGTGCCTGTAGTCCCAGCTACTTGGGAGGCTGAGGCAGGAGAATGGCGTGAACCCGGGAGGTGGAGCTTGCAGTGAGCTGAGATCTGGCCACTGTACTTCAGCCTGGGCAACAGAGCGAGACTCTGTCTCCGAAAAAAAAAAAAAAAAAAAAAAGAAAATGCAGAAATCACCCATCTTCTGTGTCGCTCACGCTGGGACTTGGAGGCTGGAACTGCTCCTATTTGGCCATCTTGGGCGCCCCCCCCCCCTTTTTTTAACAGAACACAAAGGCCTTTGCTGATCCAGCCTTTGCTTATCTGTCTCTTCTCATTTCCTTCTTTGAGTTTTATTCTTCAGCAACTTAAAACTACACTTCTTGCTGTTTTTATATCCATTCTCTTGTACTTGTTTTCATTTCTTCCTGAAATGATGGCTTTTCCCCACCCCCAATCTTCTGCTACAAATGGGTATTACCTCCTTTAGGAACCTCTTCCATTCCTCCTAGAATAAGTTAAACCCCCCACCTTTGGTGTGATATTAAAAATATTATTGTGGGCTGGGCACAGTGTCTCATGCCTGTTATCCCAGCACTTTGGGAGGCTGAGGCAGGTGGATCATGAGGTCAGGAGATCAAGACTATCATGGCTAACATGGTGAAACCCCATCTCTACTAAAAATAAAAAAATTAGCTAGGCTTTGTGCTGGGTGCCTGTAGTCCTAGCTACTTCGGGAGGCTGAGGCAGGAGAATGGCGTGAACATGGGAGGTGGAGCTTGTAGTGAGCCGAGATTGCACCACTGCAACCCAGCCTGGGAGACAGAGTGAAACTTCATCTCAAAAAAAAAAAAAAAAAAAAAAAGTTGTGTATAGAGTGGGCATTAAACTGTTATTACAATTATCTGGTTAAATATTTTGCTTAAGCATATACAAAAAAACATTGCAGTTAAAACCAACTTTATATCCTGTTCCTAGATCAATACCTAGCAAATAGTAACTCACATACTGTAGGCACTTATTGAAATGAATATTGCATAAGGGCATTATTTTTACCTTATAGAGGAGAAAGCTGGGGCCCATAGATTATACGACTTGTTGTTATGGCTATTTGTGTTGCTTTTCCATATATGGCAGAGGCTGGAAGCCTAGAAACTACATTTTCCAGCAGAGTTTTTGTTTAGCTTCCTTTGATATAAGACTCTTACTTGGGATTAGATTGGAAGGCAGAAAGAAGGTAGAAGTTACTCTTTTGGCTTTGGAATGGTGCAGATTACTACAAAAGTGATAGTGATAGAAGCAGGAAGTGTGGGTACCTGAAGCAGTGGAGAAGTGGAGGACACCCCTTGGTGGAAGCTTGGCTTGGGGGGTTTCAGCATCAGCTTGTGGTGGCACAGAGTGTGTGACAGGGCAATGACGGCAGGCTTCCTACTCTTCCTGAGTTCCAGATAGCACCACCTTCCTTTGTCCTCTCTTCTACTCTAACTCATTCAGGAATTTTGTAACACAATTCCTTCCTACTTGAAAGGCTTAGAACTGGTTTCGATTTTCCTGATTATACTTTTGAAATATTTGCTTTAAGTCACACAGTAATTAAATTATAAAGTTGTGATACAGCTTAAGTCTGCCTGACTGCAAGGCTTGTAGCCTTTGAGCACGCTGCCTTCTTGTAATTGCAGAAGACACCTTTGAATAGAAAATACGTTTTTGTTATCTTTGTCAAGAACTTAGATTTCAGCTAAGAGTAGAAACATTACATTGTAGAAGGAAGGATCCTTCTTGCTGATGGCAGCCTAATCTCCATATGCATAAAGTCAGTCCCATGCAGATAGTTTACTCATATTTTTTTAGGTATAGACCCTCAGCTTTTCTTTTCTAGATGTGAAAGACAAAGTTCAGGCCGTTTCTGCCCAGCAAGGTGGCTGTAGGAAAACAAATCAAGTAAATGATCTTGGGAAGCTGTTGACCAGAAAGCACCTCAAATGCATGTGAAGTGAGTTTTTCAGGATTTAACTTATGACATTACTTTTATAGAAGCAAAGCCAAAGTCACAGAGAAACCATACCTTGCAGTTTAAGAGACTTATGTTAATTTTCAGAGCAGCTGTAACACTCACCTGGAGTCAGAGTAAGAAGGGAACTCATGGGGGAACACTTAGTAAATAGTAGGAGGCATAGCAGGTGCATCTGAGCTGTTTGCTATGGGTTGGAGAGTATATGCATGTGGAGGGGAAGGTGGTTACTGAATTTCTTATGTAACTATCTTAGTTTGAATCTCTTTATCATAAAATACCAGTATTACAGGATTATCTTGAAGAATAAAATGCTCAGTGTGGGCTTATGGTAGATGATTAATGCTTAATTAACATTTCTCCACCTGGAGTCAGTCAAAATATTTATGGAGCATTTTCTAGTTGCCAAGTATTGTTCTAAGTGCTATGAGCAAGGTAGTGTGTCTGCTGCCAAGAACTGACATCTGGAATACATTTCTTTCATTTTTTGTTTTAACATTCTCCCCCATTTTCCCCAGCTCTCTCAAGTCCCTGAATTGTCTTACATCTCTGAACAAATTAAATAAGTCAGTGGAATGGAGGAAAGTCAGATGAACTGTTATGATATCCAGCATAAAGTGCCTTTAAAACCTCTGAGAAAGGAGACTTTATCAAGAGGCCATTTGTGGCCTCTTTTGTGGAACTTGGAGAAAGGAAGCTAAGTGAACTGTTAAATCGGAGAGTGTTAGATATAAGAAAAACATACCCTTCTCTTAAAAATGTCTCAGTTGTTTTGTTGTGGATGTGTCTGTTTCTTGGTCTCTTGTATGTGGGAACATCTTATGAAATCAAGGATTGAAGAGCTCCTGTGATATTGGGGAAGTATTTCTGAATTCCCTGCTGTCAGAGTGGGTACAGTGGGAATTGCCTGGCTTTCTGATGCATTTAGACAGGCATTACTGTTGACATGTTTGAGTTTCTTGTTTTGGATGAAAGCAAAGAAATCTTCAACTCTTCTAAGCAGTATTCATTTTGTTTTGTTTTCATACTTTGGCATAGTGGCAGTTATTTGCTAATGAACTGCCAGACTGGGTTGCACTTAACTTCCATGTCTTTTTTTTTTCTGATTATTATGAAATAGCATTTACTATTTTTTTTCCCTCACATTTCCAGATTGAAATATGTCATATGGCCAATTTACCCAGATTCAGGGTAGTGAGAGGCCAGGTTGTCATGAAGACTTCTACCAAGCTCCTCAAATAAACTTGAACTTTTCCAAATTATGTAATTTTCAAGCTGGCCAGATATAAATTTTTCTAATTTCTATATTTTGCAGAAAATGAAACATTTCTATAGAATCAGAAAAAAAAAAGACATGGAAGTTAAGTGCAACCCAGTCTGGCAGTTCATTAGCAAATAACTGCTACTATGCCAAAGTATGAAAACAAAACAAAACGAATACTGCTTAGAAGAGTTGAAGATTTCTTTGCTTTCATCCAAAACAAGGAACTCATTTCTATAGAGATAAGAGGCTAGTTTTCTTTATAATTAACAAGTCTGTGCCTTTAAAGATATTTAGATAGAGCAACCCTTGAGCTAGGTATATGAAATTTGAATACATTTTTTTTTCTCCATTAAATACTGGCTTTCACTAAGTGTATTTGAAATTGACAAATCTGTTCCCATGAATATCAAAACTAAACTTTCGAGTCACCAAAATTGTATATCCCAATGCTTTTCAAACAGTCTGTGGTAAAGATCCTATTTCCAATATTGCAAACTGATAATTTTATAAAATATGAGTGAATTAATAGAAATGAAGTAAAAGGACACAAAGACATGCAAAATAGAAACCCATCTTAAAAAAGAGATATTAGATGCAACAGATGTAGAATTACTCTGTCAAATTTACAAAAGTTTCTAAAGATGTACCTTCAAGTTAGTTGCTTTTGAGGGACCATTGGCAGTCTGCAGGCTCATGTCATCCTGTGGATCACACTAAGAGTAGCACTACACAGCCAATTTGTAGACCACATCAACAATTATATCTCCATAATTTTGTTTCTTCTTGATTTACACTAATGATAGCTCCACCTATCCCAAGAATCCTGCAGAGCAATGTTGTCTGATAAAAATATCTCATAAGCCTATATATGTAATTTAAAATTTTCTAACAACATTAAAAAATTAGAGGGCCAGGTATGGTGATTTACACCTATAATCACAGTGTTTTAAGAGGCTGAGGAGGCCAGTGAGGATCCTTTCAGAGGATTGCTTCAGGCTAGGAGTTCAAGGCCAGCTTAGGCAACATGGCGAGACCCCATTTCTACAAAAAATTTAAAAAGATTAGCAGAGTATGGCAGTATGTACCTGTAGTCCCAGCTACTTGGAAGCCAAGGCAGGAGGGTGGTTTTAGCCCAGGACTTTGAGACTGCAAAGAGCTGTGATCATACCACTGTACTCCAGCCTAGGTGACAGAGCAGGGTATCATTTTTTTTTCCCCTCTCTCTAAAAAGGATATATATACGTGTGTGTGTGTGTGTATATATATATGTGTGTGTGTGTGTACATATATACACCCGTATATATACGTATATATGTGTACATATATGTATATATATGTGTGTGTGTATATATGTGTATATATACGTGTGTATATATATATGAGAGGAACAGGTAAAATTAATACTTTTTTTGACCTGATTTGTCTAAAAATTTTCAACATGTAATCAACATAAAGTATTATTAAGGAGATGTTTTACATTCTTTTTCTTATAGTAAGTCTTTGAAATCCAGTGTGTATTTCACCTCTAGCACAGTTTGATTTGGACCATCCACATTTCAAGTGCTTAATAGCCATGTGTGGCTAGTGGCACCATAATAGATAGTGCAGCTGTAGAACTTCCTCTGAGCTGCCCTAGAGCAAGTAAGACACATCTATATCTTTTGTCTTGGAAATAAACTACTTGCATGAAAAGGAAATTTCCAACTCTTCGTGGAAAGGGGAATGTGTGCTGGAGACATCCATGGCAAGGGATCTATGTCCCTTTTCTCATCTGTGTGTGGAAGTCATCTTGAAAAAGCTTCAGCTCAACACTTCTGGAATCTCAGTTTCAAATATTCTGATTTCTTATTCAGATATTTTTAGCTATTACATTCAGCCTCTATGGGCCATCTTCTCACATTTTAAGTAAAGTTAATAGTTTTTATCTTACATAGCTTATATTTATTTGCAAACCACAACTAGAAGAGCTCTGGGAAGTTATTAGTATATTTTTAAAGTATTATTGGGTTGGCCTTGTCTTTTGTCTTCTCCTTTTTCATTTTGTTCTGTAGAGATGATGTCCTTAAAATCTGCCATGTCCATATTCATTGTTGTTGTTGTTTGGGGATAATGATGGCCAGGCTGTCTATCTGGCAGTAAACTACATGGGAGGACAGCTCTGCTTCCCAGTGGAACTGCACTCATGTGCACTTCATCTCCTTAATGACATTCACAGCGACAGTTTCGGCTTGGTCTGCTCATCAACCCCAGAGGCTCATCAATCCTCTTGATTCTGTTTCAAGTTATATCCATGGGGGAAGGAAATTACTTACAATTAGATATTTATAGAACTCTGAGCAGTCAAATATTTATAGTTAACCTTTTATTAGCTTCTCCTTTACCATTAGACACAAGAACTCTGCATTATTCCTATTTAGTTATATTCTGGAGGAAAAGGAAGGCAAATCCGAACTACACTTGGTCAGAGAGAGGAGTAATAGGTTAGATAGAAGATCCGTCATTTAAGGAGCTCAGAAAGAGCAAGGTAATGGTACCATCTTCCTCTACAGTTGGGTTGTCTGAATCTTCTCTCTCCAAGTTGAGTCTATTTTGAATGTATCTCTGGATAATATTATCATGAAGATGGAGTCTTTAGTAGATAATACATTTTGCCAATACTAAATTTGGAGTGTTTAATTTTAGGATTTTGGTTTTATAAGAATAGAGTTGAAGTGAGAACTCTATTCCAAGACTGGTGGGGGCATGAAGAACTCGGCATACCGAGTTTCATTCTCTGAAGGAAGGCCAAATCTCAAACACGGGAGGTGTGTACCAAGTCTAAAGGTCAGAGGAAGATGGGTTTAGAGTGAGAGAAAGTGGGGAAAAAGAAGGTGAAAGGGTGGTCTTAGGTGATTGCCACAGACACTGGATCGTGCTGTGGTTTACCTTTAGGAAGCATGGTATGCTGCAAGAAAAAGAAAAGTTGAAGAGCTAAGAGTCAGAGATAGGGCTGATGTCTCTCCTCTATGGGCTTTCCTTCTAGGCAAAGTGGAAACAAAGCCCCTTGGGATGCTCTGGTGAAGAGTTCTCACTTGTTGTGGTGTGTTACTGAAGTTGGAGAGAAGTTTCCAAGATTATGCCTCTGTCTAGCAGCAGGTCCACTGTATCGGAAATTGATATTAACATGGTGCCCATTGAAACATGGTACTTCCAACTTCCCATTTCAGGGGAAATATATAGCAAAAGAAGATATAGCAAGAAGTTTTAGAAGATTCTCTGTAGACTCAGTACCTAGGATACCTAGAGAAGGAATTTTGTGAGGGCTTCTTTAAGGATTTTATTTTATTAGACAGGAAAAAAAATGGGGGTTAATGTTGTAGGCAAACCATAAGTCATTATTATTGGTGTGTGCAGGGCATATTGCCAGAGCTTGGAGAAATAATACAATGTAAGAAACACAGATCTATCTATAAGTAACTTACAGACAAGAAAGGGTAGGAAAGAAACCACATAAACATTTGCACTTTTATCTGAAATAGGTGCTGTTATAAAATATGCATCAGACATAGTAGGAACACAAAGGATGATGATGGTTATTTTACCTGTGGCAGGAATTAACACTGGAGTTCAGATTTGAGAGATGAGTAAATCTTCACTAGGTGGATGGAGTAGTGTGCTCATGGTGGTATGTGTGAACCAGCATATTCTGTTAGCAAATACTGTGAGTAGTTAATTATGTCTGGACTGTAGAATTTAAGGCGTGGGAAGTGAGGAGATACTATCTCCAAATTATCTCAAATCTACCTTCTGTTTATGTCCAATGTCACCACTGTTATTGAAGACACTCTTTACTCCAGTAGCTTCTGAGCTGGTGGTCACGTGTCTCCAGACTTTCTCCAGCAATTCTCCACACAGAAGTCAGGATGACTTTTTAAAAATTTACTTCCCATCCCCATTTCCCCATTTCCCCCAAACCCACTTCCCCCCACCTTTTTTTTTTTTTTTTTTTTTTTTTTTTTTTTTTTTTTTAAGGATACAGTCTAAACTTCTTTAAAAGCCTGCACTCAAATTTATAACATTTTTCTATTGAAGGTCACATTGCCCTTTCTGGTCCTCAGACACTCCAAACTCCTTCCTGCCTCAGGACATGTGCATATGTTGTCCCTTTTCTGTGAACCTCTTTTACCCGCCAGTGTACCCAGATCCTACTCATTCCCACGACTCAGCTTAAATATCACTTCCTGATGGATGCCTTTCATCATACTCAGATTAAGTTAGATTCCTATTTAATCTCCACGAGTGCCCCAAAATTTTTCATCACAGCAGTCATTAACCTTGGTAATTGTGTAGTCATATAATTTTTATGTCTTTAATGTCTTTCTCTCAAGCAGAAGATTCACATTTGCCTATGGTGTTTCCAGTGACTTGCATGGAGTTTTGCACAGTGGTTACTCAGTAAATATTTGTTAAATAAGTTTATCTGGTTGAAGATAGCAAAATAAAGTCTTTCTTTTTAACCACACAGAAAAACAATGAACAGAGAAAAAAAGCACCATCTTCATTGAAACTTCCTTATGCTTCCTTAATGCTAAGTTTCAAACTGTGAAAACAAATTGATCAAATATAGTCTAAAAATGGTAAGGACTTTAAAATGATCATCAACTTGAAATGGTAAGGAGGAGTATGTGGGAAAGCCATGGGAGAATTCCTTACCCTGGGTCCATGTTGCAGAGTGGTGAGAGAGAGAGGCATACAGAAGATACGCCAGAAGCATATCCTCTACAGTCTGTTAGTGTGTCTTGGAAAAGGAGCCGTGTTGGGTGGCAATCAGATTCCTAGCTGCTGATCATAGTTCAAGGCAAAAATAAATAAATAAATACAAAATTAATTCACACACTCATCTGTAACATCTGGTGCTTCTTACCATTAAGGGGTAAAAACACAGATCTGGGTCAGGCCTTTGGTGTGGAACACCAGGGAGAGTTGTTGAGATCGTGTTCTGATCTGTATACCTGAATGGAAGCTACCCAAGTCTTAGCTCACTCTCCTGCCCACTCCTAATTTCCACACCCTTCATGAACACTCTTTAGCAAATAACTCTGTGAAAAGAGACAGTTACTATTAAAAGATAAACAATTACTAGAATAGAACCAGCATCCTATACAGTCCAAACAAGATGAAAGAAGCATAAGAAGAAGCTGATGAGCAGAATGAAGAACTAAACCATATGATCATCTTAATTAATACAGAACAGGTACTCAACAAAATTCAGGATCATTTTATGAAAAATCTCTCAAAAATGTAGGTATAGAAGGAACGTACCTCAACATAATAAAAGCTAATGATAAGCCCACAGCTAACATCATACTGAATTGGGAAAAGGTTGAAAGCTTCTTCTTAACGACCAGGAAGAAGATAAGATTGCCCACTTTTGCCACTTCTATTAAACATAGTATTGGAAGTTTAAGCTAGAGTATTTAGGCAAGGGAAAGAAATAAAAGGCATCCAAATCAGAAATAAGTCAAGTTGTTTGCAGATGATATGACTTTATATACAGAAAACTCTAAAAACTCCATTCAAAACCTGTTAGAGCTAGAAAACAAATTGAGTAAAGCTGCAGGATAGAAAACATGTAAGAATCAGCAGTGTTTCTATATACTAACAATAAACTATTCAAAAAATAAGAAAATAATCCCACTCACCATAGCTACAAAAAGTTAGGAATAATTTATAACCAATGGGGTGAAATATCTGTATACTGAAAACTGAAAAGCATTGATGAGAGCAATTGAAGAAGACACAAATAGAAAGATACCATGTCTTCATGAATTGGAAGAATTAATATTGTTAAAATGTCTATGCTAACCCAAACTGTCTACAGATTTAATGAAACCCTAGTCAAAATTCCACTGATATTTTCCACAGTGATAGAAAAAAATCTTAAAAATCATATGAAGCCACGAAAGATACCAAATAGCCAAAGCAATCTTGGGCAAACAAAACAAAACCAACCAACCAAACAAAAACCAAAAACAAAGTTGAAAGCATCACAGTAAGTAATATGAAAACCTGCTACAGAACTATAGTTATGTAAACGGTATACTCCCAACATAAAAACAGACACATAGACCAATGGAAGACAACAGAGAGCCCAGAAGCAAATCCACACATCTAAGGTCAATTTTTTTTTTTTTGACAAAGATGCCAAGAACACAAGGGGGAAAGGCCAGTCTTTTCAATAAATGGTGCTGGGAAAATTGGATATCCATATGCAGAAGAATGAAATTGGACCCTTGTCTCACACCATATATAAAAATCTACTCAAAATAGATTAAAGTTTTAAATGTAAGATCTGAAAGTATAAAGCCACTAGAGGAAAACATAGAGGAAAAATTTAATGGCATTTGTTCTGGGTAATGATTTTTTTGGATATGACTCCAAAAGCACAGACAACAAAAACAAACATGGGCAAATGGGATTACATCAAAATAAGAAGTGTCTGTACAGAAAAGGAAACCATTAACAGACTGAAGAGGCAGACTGCAGAATGTAAAAAAAATTGCAAATTATAAATCTGATAAGAGGTTAATATTCAAAATACATAAGGAATTTAACAGTAAAAAAAAGACAACTGGATTAAAAATGACAACCTGAATAGACTTTTTTTTTTTTTTCAAAAAGAGACATACAAATGGCCAACAGGTATATTTAAAGAAGCTCAACATTCCTAATCATCAGGGAAATACAAATTAAAACCACAAGGAGATCTCATCTCACACCTGTTGGAATGGCTATTAACAAAAAGATGGAAGATAAGTATTGGCAAAGTAGAGAAAAGGGAACCCTCGTAAACTATGGGCAGGAATGTAAATTAGTACAGTCATTATGAAACACAGTATTGAGATTCTTTAAAAATTAAGAATAAAATTACTATATGATTCACCAATCTCTCTACTGGGTATATACCCAATAAATATGAAATTTGTATGCTGAAGAGAGATTTGCACTCCCAGTTTCATTGCAGCACTATTCACAATGGCCAAGATACGAAATCAACCTGTGTTCATCAGTAGATGAGTGAATCAGGAAAATGGCATGTATACACCGTGGAACACTTTTCAGCCATAAAAAGGATATTTTGCCATTTGTGACAACATGGATGAACCTGGAGTACATTATGTTAAGTGAGATAAGCCAGGCACAGAAAGACATAAACCACATAATCTCACTAACATGCAAAAGGTAGAAAAGTTAATCTTTTAGAAGTAGAGAGGAGAGAAGAGATGTTGGTCAAAGTATACAAAATCTCAGGCAAGAGGAATAAATGCCAAAACTCTACTGTATATCATGATGACTACTGTTCATAATCATATGCCATATACTTGAAAATTGCTAAGAGAATAAGCTTTAGTGTCTTCACCACATATATACAAAAGATAAGTAGATGGGGTGAGGGGTATGTTCATTACCGATTTAATCATTCCGCACTGTATAAATATAACAAAGCAGCATGATGTACAGCATAAATATAAGCAGTTTTTACTTGTTAGTCAAAATAAATGCAAATATTACAATAAATAATTTTTAAGGATATTATAGGCAAAGAGGTGATGAACCCAGAATTCAGGATAATAGTTATTTCTGATGGTGTTGGGGAGCAAGGAGCATGGGATACAAGGAATCATATGGTAAATTGTTACTTATTGTGAATGTTTTAACTTGTGAGTTTTGATGATTTCTGCATTATTGAAACTAAATAACTAAATATAAGTCATCCATACATGAGAATGAAAGTATATCATGAAGGAAAAATTATGGTTAATTTAATTATCTCGCTCTGAAGTCCAAAGATAATAACTAAGTATTCAAAAGATAATAATTAAATATCCCAAAGATGATAATAGAAGTAGAACAAAAGCTGTGGTACAAGAAAACAGTTATTTTTTCCATAGAGTGGGTAAGAAATACAGAAACAATAGAGGAAAGGGTGATAAATGTGCCTAAATAAAAATTTAAACCACCTGTTCAACAAAATAATATGGTATACAATGTCAAAAGACCTACCACGAACTGATGGAAATGTTATAACATGTTTGACAGAGAAAAGGCAAATTTTGCTAATATTAAAATAAAGTACTTATAAATCAATTAAAATAATTGGACATCAGGGAGATACAAAATATCGTATTTTACGTTATCCATTTGGCTGAGATTTAAAAGTTTGAAAATACAGGGTAGAACAGAAATCTTTCCAATAACTTTGGAAGGCAATTTAATATCAAATATCAAAATTTAAAATGCATGTACTCTTAGACCAAGAAATTCACATAAATCTGTACTCTCACACATGTGAGAAATAACATATTTTAAGGAATAATCATAGCAAAAGACAGCATACAAAATGCAGTCGTTAATAAACAATGAGACATACCTTCATTTGCTAATATTGAAATTTTTATAATACCTTGTTAAAGCAGAGCACAGAACAGTGTGTAAAGTTTATTCCCATATGTGTAAAAAATCAAGCACATATCTAGAACTGTATTATGTAATACAGTAACCAATAACCACATGTGATTCTTTTTTTTTTTTTAAATTTATTTATTATTATTATACTTTAAGTTGGAGGGTACATGTGCGCAATCTACTCATCTGACAAAGGGCTAATATCCAGAACCTACAAAGAACTCAAACAAATTTACAAGAAAAAAACAAACAACCCCATCAAAAAGTGGGCAAAGGATATGAACAGACATTTCTCAAAAGAAGACATTCATACAGCCAACAGACACATGAAAAAATGCACATGTGATTCTTAAGTCCTTGAAATGTGGCTAGTCTGAACTGAGGTACGTTGTAGCACAAAGAATCCAGTGGATTTACAAGGCTTAGTATTAAAGCAATGTAAAATACCTTATTAATAAGTTATTATTTTAATTACAAGTTGCAGTGATGATGTTTTGAATATACTGAGTTAGCTAAAGTAATGGAAATTTCACCTGTTTCTTTCAATTTTAAAACACTGCTACTAAAACACTTTAAGTTATATACATGGCTTGGATGGCATTTCAGTTTGGACAGTACCAATCTAACAAATACACAGGAAAGTGTTAAATGTAGCTACATCTGAGGAGTGGAATTGGAGATTTAAGATGAGATGAAGCTTCAGTTTTTATGTCTACTCTTTTAAATGTTGTGATTTTTAAAAATTACACAAATGGACTATCTTTGTAATAAACATATTGTAAAACATATGTATTAAATAATTGGAAAAAAGAACTAGTTACTGCCTGGGATCACGCTGGTTTCCATGAGTTAGGTGGTCCCTGGTCTGCTAGTTCCTGGACCATTTGTATGAAGTACCTGTAGCTTTTTGAATTGTCATTCTGTATTAGCTTGGCATCTTCAGTAGAGTTTGGAATAGTGGTCATTAGAATTGACTTGAGAGAGAACTGCTGTTCCGCACTTCCCCCTGCTCTATTCCTTACACTTCCATTTATTCTTGTCCGGATGACTAATGAGAAGAAAAATGAGGAAGATAGAGAAGTGGGAACTGACAATAAAAAGAAAGACACTTTGGGAAGGTTAACAACCTGAGAACTGTATTTATGATCTCAAAAAATAAATATCTGTATCTGTTCTTAATGCTCCTAAAATCTGAATGTAAGTTTATCTCTGTATATTTACCTATGAAAGGATTAAGAGAGTATATAAAGTATGAAAAACTGTCATCTCTCCAATTCCCTCACAGTCCACATAATAGATCTGAGATTTGAAAAATGCCACACATCATTTGAAAGTCACATGTAAATATGCTGCTACCTCCTAAGTAATCTTTTATTTTTAATTGTAATATTATTTATGAGTTTGCACTTACCAGGAATTTTGTGTTGCTTTAAAAGCGGTGGTATGAAACCCAATACATCAAGAGAAAGACATGTGCTGATGAAATATGGTCCTGCATGTCATCATTCCGATGATGTATATTAGAATAGGTATGGAAGAGTGAAGTTGAAGAATGAGTCTCTATGCTGTGCATTTTTGTGCATTTTTGAATGATCCCTGCGAACACTGTGACAATTATTATCCCTGTGCAACGTGAGAAATCATAACGTATTTGCCTGCAGAGGGAACCAGTTTGCAAGGTATCACACCATCGACACTGAGCCACATCCACTGTAAAGGACTAAAAGCATAGGAAAAAAATAAAATTGATTGCATTTGAGTAAAATTGAACCAAATCCCATCCTTACGACCTCAGGAACTTCTCATCACCTAGATTTGTTGGACTGGTAAGGAGAAGCTGTGTATATAGTCCTGGTCCTTTAGGCAGCTCTGCAGGTACACATGTGCCCCTTGAATTTAAAGTAAAAGTTGAAATTATTTTTAAAAATCAGTAAATCAAGACTTTTTTGTGAATAAGAAAGTTCTTCGGGTGAAGTCAAATTTCTTCTCAGCTCTGAGAATCCTGGTTATGTTTCTGTAATTATTCAGTAGATTTCTTGTTCATCTTCATATTCATAATTACCTGGTATTTAACTTTCAGTGATGACATTATTAAATCTAAGGTGACAGCTCTTCACTTGTGACATTTAATTTACTTTTCAATTTTCCTTCTCCCGTTGGTCCTTTAAATGATTCTTAAAGGCAAACAACTGAGGAAATACTGTCAAGTCCACAAAACATCAGCTATGATTATTTTTCTTGACAAATTTATTCAAAATAAATGTGCAAATTCAAGTTTCAGTAGAGTTATTTCAAAGTAGTGTCCTTTACTCACAGAATGGTGGTGATCAGATGCTGAATATGTTTTTAGGATTTGCCTAAGAAGGAGTGCTTTAGGATATGTTTGCTGCTAGTTATGCTAAAGGCCATAAATTGCGCAGCAAATCTCTTTGGTATCTTCTTTGTCCTGATGGAAAAGTCACAACAGGTTACCTTTTTACATGAAGGTGAACCAAAGAACAAATCTCATTTACTTATTTTCCTACAGATAAATGTTTTCCTCTGGTTCTTTTGCACATACTTAAGAATTAAAACAGAAACAATTATTTTTCATAAATGAAGAAAATATTTTTAAAAGAAATATGTAAAATGAGTAAGAGAACATAATTTATGGGACTTTGGAACTTTCAAATTGGGGAGTTTTATTTTGGAAGTCATTAAGTTCTTATGAAATCCAAGCTGGATATAGAAACCAGTAAGCATGTTCCCTTGATTTTATAAAATATATAATGTACTTAAACATTACTGATGATTGCTCAGCCACTACCTTTTATACAAACACTATATCCACCATGATGTCCTCCAAAAATGAGGTTTTCTGTTTGCCACAAGGTTATAAATGCTCGTGCACTCGGCACCACTCCTTTAATTATCATATTGTTCAATTTTTCTTTATAAGCCACCTATCTCCTATTATACAAAACTTGGGTTAAAAGTGGAAGGAGAATGTTATTTTGGGGCTTGATACCAGTGTTTTTTTTTTTTTAAATTCTGCTTATTAATATAACAGAATATCATTGCTGAAAGGACAAGTAGAGGGCACATCCCTAATATCAAGCATAAGGCATTAGGCATAAAGCATAAGGCATTTTGCATTATTAACCTTTAATTCACTGGGCTTCCAGGAAGTTATTTTTTCTGTTCTTTTCCCCCATCTTTTTTGACCATTCCATCTTGTGAAAGAGGCTACTGCCCTGTCCATACTTCTTCAGGCATCATCAGTTCAAAGTGTTCAAACCAATTTTCAACTATGCACATTTGAACTGCTTCTGGCCATTCAAGTACACTTGATCTACAAAAAAAAAAAAAAAAAAAAAGAATCTCAAAGTACCAAAGAATTAGTGTCTCCTGGGAGCAGGTTCCAACTAAAGACTGATGGCAATTGGTATCCTTTCTCTTTGGAAGGATCACTTTGAAGCATGCATTGTACATTGGTTTAGAGAGTTCTGCAGTGAAATTCAGCTCTGATTCTACCCTTGATTGGCTGTTTTCCCTTTCCTGTCTCTAGTTCTGACTCTCCTACCAGGGTTTCCAGGAACCACCTCCAAAATAAAATATTTGTACTCATATCCTTGCCTCAGGGTCTACTGCTGGGGAACCAAATTAAGACATTTTTTTTTTTTCTGGGTTATCTTCTGGACATGTTAGAATAGTGCAGGGCTTAGTCCATGGACGCCTTTTCTTAATTGAATTGATTTGCTGGGTGATTTAATCTAAACCTAAGATTTCAAATATCCTTCAGAATTATACCAAAATCTCTGTCTTCTTTTCAGAGCATCAAATATCTGATTGATATCTCCACTTGGCTGTCTACACGGTATTTCAGGATTACATTTCCTAAACCAAACTCTTGAGTTTCTTCCCCAAGTAGCTGGGAACTGAATATGCCACATGGTATTCGGATTTTTATGTTGAGTGCATTGGTCCTAGCTTTGTCATCAAGAGGCATGCAAAATGTGCTTCTGCATCTCCAAAGGCGAGAACTTCAAATATTTAAAGAAAATACCCATGTGTTTTATTCCTGGATTCTCTGGGATGCAGTTTTAATAAGCCTGTTTTGCTCAAATGTTCTCATATAGCAACAGTCAGATTTATCACACTCTACTCTGTACATATCCCAGTTTTCACTATTCCTTTCAAAACATAGCTAGAATTAAATCTGATATATGCTCTGCCCAAGGTGGGATATATCGCACATTTTCAGACATTCGCCATATTCACAAGTATGTGCGTGCCCTCTTCCTCTGTCTCTCCCTCTTGTTTCTCCCTCTGTCTCTTTTTCTCTCATTCACTCCCACATATACACATTTTATCAGGTTGTATGCTTCCCTTGCAAGTCCTTGAATAGAACTTCTTTGTATGTGTCAGCAATGTTACTGTTTTGTTATTTTTAATAAAACTAGACAATCATAACTAGTAAAAAAATACATCTTGACAGATTTTCACAGAGAAGTCTTGTTTTTAAAATGTAATTTAAAGATACTTTCTAGCTACAGAAAAGGGCATTGTGAGAGGATAAAAAAGCAATATAAATCTGTATGAAAACAAAGCAGTGGTGTTTATTTTGAGTAGTTTTTGCTTTGTGACATTGATCTGGATGGCCTATTGGCCTATTCATCCTTTCTTTAGGGGAATCTGCAAGTCTGAGTGAGTGTGAAATTTGAAAGAAAACACAGGCTACTTTTTTTTTTCTTTTGTCAAATGGGGAAGCTTTATATTCTCTTGTCAACCAGTCCTAGGTTAGCAACAATTGTTCTTTGTACTTAAGAAGATGGATTTGTTTTGTTTTAGGAATTGTCAAGCTTTAACAGGGGAACAGTACTACCAAGAAAGCAAGAGATGTGACCACAAGGAGGACATGCTCTAAGAACAACTAATCCTTTCATAAGGAGATCAGCCACTTTCCTGGGTACTGATGAAAACAATAATGATAACATGATGCTCTTGTATGTGCACAACATTTACAGACTTCAAAGTGTCCCTTCCTCCCTCTCTTCCTCTCTCTCTTCCTCTCTCTCTTCTTCCCTCTCTTCCTCCCTCTCTCCCTCCCTCCCTTCCTCCCTCCCTTCCTCCCTCCCTTCCTCCCTTCCTTCCTTTTGGTTAAGTACTTAAGGTGCTTAAGAACTATGCTACAATAGCAAAGACTTGGAATCAACCCAAATGTCCATCAGTGACAGATTGGATTAAGAAAATGTGGCACATATACACCATGGAATACTATGCAGCCATAAAAAAGGATGAGTTTGTGTCCTTTGTAGGGACATGGATGCAGCTGGAAACCATCATTCTTAGCAAACTATCACAAGAACAGAAAACCAAACACCACATGTTCTCACTCATAGGTGGGAAGTGAACAATGAGATCACTTGGACTCGGGAAGGGGAACATCACACACCGGGGCCTATCATGGGGAGGGGGAGGGGGGAGGGATTGCATTGGGAGTTATACCTGATGTAAATGACGAGTTGATGGGTGCTGACGAGTTGATGGGTGCAGCACAGCAACATGGCACAAGCATACATATGTAACAAACCTGCACGTTATGCACATGTACCCTAGAACTTAAAGTATAATAATAAAAAATAATAAGTAAAAAAAAAAAAAAAAGAACTGTGCTAGTACTGGAGATGCAAAATAAAAGAAAACTTTTTTTCCTGTTGGGAAGAGAAGACCAAAATTACAGAGGCTGCCTTTATTAAATAGTGTAATTTGTTCACCTGTAAGGTGACTTCTGTAAACTGCATGAGAATTCACACTATTTGCACAACAAAGCTTACTTCATTGACACTTTCCTGCAAGTCAATAGGTATAATAAGCCTGTTTTGCTCAAATGTTCTCATATAGCAACAGATTTATCACACTCTGTCTATAACAGTTTGATGGGCATATTAGATATAAGCTAACTATTGCTAAATTGTCTTAACAGAAGATGACCTAAAACAATGATTCTCATAAAAATTAGATTTGGAAGCACAGTATAAAAATTAAACTCAAAACACACAATACAGGAGCTTGCATCAGTATTCCGAAGATTGAAATGGACATTTCAAACAAAATTAACTTTCTCAATAAAAATTCAGCCAGAAGAAACTCCTTATCTCAATGGCTTAACAGAAGAATATTATCCAGTCTAGAGTCTGCCTAGCAATGAGAAATTGGTTTATAAAATTAGTTTTGTAATACAGAGTTTTAATATGATGATAATGACAGAATATAAGTGTTATAAGTTCAAGGGAGTCTAAAAGTACTAATGATGCCTGAACTTAGAAATCCATGCAATTTACTGAGTAATTCTATGATGTGGGTAGTTTAAAATTGGACTCTCACCATTATTAATTTTTAAACACTGTAGAAGAATGTGATTTTTCATGTATATTCGAGGACTTTAACATTGACATGGCAAGAGCTAATATAACTAAATTTCAAAATTAATAAATGAAGCTATATTTAAATGAAGCTTTTGAGATTGAGTTGTGAACCCAGCTGATTCAGATAAGTTATTTTTATCTCAGGTTGATAGAAAAAAATATAGAGGGAAAATATCAATAACAGAAGACAAAGGTGGAAGTCCTCTACAGTAGTATATACTGGAGTTTGCATTTATTTGGGATTTATGGGTGGCTTAATAAAAAAGTGGCCATTGTTTTCAAGTTTTAAGACCAATGAAATCTTTGAGTCTCTGAGGCTCTTTGTGTGTGTGTGTGTGTGTGTGTGTGTGAACATTTGTAGTCTCTGAGGAAAAATAGGACTTAGCAGAATCAGCATCATTTTAAGGATATCAGCCAAGCATTAGTGTCCAGATTTATTTTCCTCATCTAATGATGTGAGAATATAAATGGGTTTTAATATCCTATTTCAGTGCTAACCTATTGCATTACCTGTTTCTGTGGGAGATGTAGGAGAGCACATCATGTTTATTTGATATATGATCAGTGTCTCTAAGAACTTGGTTTATTAATTACTCGACACTGAAGACGTAGAAATAATTGAAATGTGATGTGCTTCTGTGTTTTTTCTGTAGGCAATCCCTATTGAATCAGGGTTTCTGATGTCTTAAACTTGAAATAAATGGGAAGGGATTTGGCCCATTCATTATGTCTTTCTGTTTTTAGAGGTTGTTTTCAAAACTGTCAGACTATTTGCATTTGTAGAGAGAAACATTGTTTAAAGTATCATATAATTCAGCAAATCTTTTCTTTTTTTGGACACAGTCTTGCTCTGTCACTAGGCTGGAGTGCAGTGGCGTGATCTTCACTCACTGCAACCTCCGCTTCCCGTGTTCAAGTGGTTCCCCTGCCTCAGCCCCCCAAGTAGCTGGGACTACAGGCGTGCGCCACCATGCCTGGCTAATTTTTATGTATTTTAGTGGAGACGGGGTTTCACCATGTTGGCCAGATGGTCTCGATCTCCTGACCTCGTGATCCGCCTGCCTTAGCCTCCCAAAGTGCTGGCATTACAGGCATGAGCCACTGTGCCTGCCTTCAGCAAATATTTTCTAAGTCCCCAGTCTGTGCCATTTCTCATAGTAGCTATTCAGCATTGTGTAAACAAAAACTGGGAGTTCCTGATTTTAAGAATTCTATTGACTTAAACTGGAAATTTGGAAATAGTGAAAAAATACGAATATGTATTTAAGAGCTTGCTACCAGAATCAAAATGTAGGAAATAGTCTACTGAAGTGAACATGTCTAATCAGAAAATTGGTTTACGAAATACAGCCCCCTTCTGGGTATGGGCAGTCTGATGCAGTTTTTAGAGCCCAGGTGCTGAAGTGTGACATCTTGGGCTTAAATCCCTGATCTACATTCTCTAATTCTGTGGCCTTTGCCAAGTTCCTAGAGGTTGGACTGCAACATTGGGTACTTACATGAATTAAATAGTTGAATTTGTTTGAAGTACTTAGAGTAGTGTCCACTAAGTGTTAGTGACTGGTTACCTTTGTTACATCCCATTCTGTGATGTTGCCATTACAAATGGCTTGGTCGTCTTTATCCACCCTACCATTGCAAAATATATTGAACTGCCATCTCTAGCAGATAATATATGAGATCAAGTTTTGCTTTTCTGGGTGCTGAGATAAAGAGACCTGATCTAAGAGCGTTGAAAGATACTGTTGGTATTTCTTTTCATACATTTTTGAATGTAAAAGTAATATTTATTATTGAAAATAAACAATATAGAAATGTCCCAGGGCAGAGTTTTCTTTGTGAATGTAAATATAGCTGCATATGCACTTGCTATTACTATACTGATCAGTATGTTGCTTTTCTTACAAAATGGCTTTATTGAGGTATAATTTGTATAGCATGGAATTCACAAAGTAAATTCAATGATTTTTAGTAAATTGACAGAGTCAGCTGTTTCACCATTACTACAATCCAGTTTTAGAACATTCTCGTCACCTCAGAGAGGTCCCTCATGGCCATTTGCAGGCAAATCCTGTTTCCATCCCAGCCCCAAGCAACCATTGATCTGTTTCTGTCTCTCAAGATTGGCTTTTTCTGTAAGTTTCATATAAATAGAATCATACAATGTGTGGTTTTTCACAGCTATCTTTTAAAACTTAGCCTCATGTATTTGAAATTTAAACATGTAGTGTGTATCAGTAATTTGCTTTTATAACTTAGTATGTCATTGTCATCTTCCCATGCTGGTATATAGAGATTTATCTCATTTTTCTTAGGGACTAAAGGTTATTTCATTTTATGACTATACCATAATTTTAAAGAATTTCTTAATGGAATATATTAAAAAATACGTAGTTTTTTTCCAGTAACATAGCCATTTGCTACTGCCATCAAGTACCACATATATAATTGTATTACTATGCTGTTTTAAAAATAATTTCAACTTTTATTTAGATTCGGGAGGCACATGTGCAGTGTTATGTGGGTTTATTGTATGATGCTAAGATTTGGGATATGAATGATCCTCTTACTCAGGTAGTGGGCAGAATAGCCAACAGTCGCTTTTCAACCCTTGCCCTTCTCCCCTGTAATAGTTCCTAGTGTCTATTGTTGCCATCTTTATCTCTATGAGTACTCAATGCTTAGTTCCCACTTATAAGCCAGAATATGTGGTATTTGGTTTTCTAAGCATTAATTTGCTTAGGATAATGGCCTCCAACTATATCTGTCCTGCTGCAAAGGACATGATTTCATTCTTTTTTATGGCTGCATAGTACTCTATGGTATATATGTACCACATTCACTTTATCCAAATCATTTATTATCGGGCACCTAGGTTGATTCCATGTCTTTGCTATTGTGAATAGTGCTGCGAGGAACATAAGCATGAATGTGTCTTTTTGGCAATACAATATATTTTCTTCTGGATATGTACCCAGTCACTGGGTCAAATGGTAGTTCTGTTATAGGTTCCTTGAGAAATCTTCAAACTGTTTTGTACAGTGGCTGAACTAATTTACTTTACTACCCAACAGTGTATGAGTTCCCTTTTCTCCACAGCCTCACCAACATCTGTTGTTTTTTGATTTTTTAATAGTAGCCATTCTGACTCATGTGATATAGTATGTCATTGTGGTTTTGATTTGTATTTCTCTGATGATTAGTGATGTTGAGCATTTTTTTTCATTTTGTTGGCTGCTTCTATATCTTCTTTTGATAATTTTCTGTTCATGGTTTTTGCCCACTTTTTAATGGGGTCATAAATGGTGCTAGGATAGCTGGCTACCTATATGCAGAAAAATGGAACTGAACACTTACTTTTCTCCATATAAAAAATTAACGCAAGATGGATGAAAGATTTAAATGTAAGATCTCAAACTATAAGGTTCCTAGAAGAAAACCTTGGAAACACCAGACATCAGGCTCAGGAAAGATTTTATGACTAAGTCCTCAAAAGCAATTGCGACAAAAACAAAAATTGACGAGTAGGACCTAATTAAATGAAAGAGCTTCTGCGCAGCAAAAGAAACTATCATTAGAGTAAACAGACAAACTACAGAATGGAAAAAATATTTGCAAGCTATGCATCTGACAAAGGTCTAATATCCAGAATCTATAAAGTACTTCATTTAACAAGCTTAATGAAACATTAAGTTGTTTTGTTTTCATTTTTTATTGGGCATAATTCTACATAAACATTCTTGTGTAGATATCTTGGTGAACTTTCATTAGTACTCCTAAGGATAAATTCCTTAAAGGAGAATTTCTGGGTCAAGGAGTATAATATATTTTAAATTTTGATGCACATTCCAAATTGCTTTACAAAAGATTGTACCAATTTATACTCTCATCAATAATATGAGGACCTGTTCCTCATTGTTTTCACATATACTGTTATTATTTTCAAATCTTTGCTAATATGATAGGTAAAAGATGATAGCTTTTAATTTTAACTTACATTCCTTTGGTTATTTAGTGAAGCTAGGTATTTTTTCATATTTGAATTGGCCAAATGCTTTTATGTTTTGGTGGATAAAACATTTGCTTATGTTTTTTAACCATATTTTCTTTTTTATGTTTTCCTTGTTAATGTGTAGGAAGTTTTATATATTGAAACCCATTTTTTCTACCATTTATGTTGTTTTTCTACTGACTTTTTCTGTCACACATTGTGTTTTTAAAGCTTTGGAGTTTTGTTTTACTTTTTCAATGCTGTTAAACCTATTAATCGTTTCTATTACAATTTCTGGTATTGATGACATGTGTTGCTTTTTCCCAGCCTAATGGTTTATAATCTTATTTGTATTTTATTTTATTATGTTTGCATTTAAATATATACTTTGTATGGTTGAAAGCTTTTCAATTGTTTTTTTCTTCTTCAATTTTCTTATTCTCGGTGAAATAATCTGTTTTTCTTTTTTTTCCTTTTTCTCTCTAGTTGTTTGGAAGTTTTATATCTTTTTCTATCCTTCTACATTTATTTTGAAAAACCATTTTAATACATAGATAATTTTACAGTTTCTACACAATTCTCTCCAAAGAATATGAAACCTTTAGCTTTGTTTTACTTAATTTCCCCCTGCTTGTTTCTTACACAACCTAACCCTATTCTTAAATTTCAGGTTTTGCTTAAATCATTTGGAATTTTAGTTTACTAGTTTTCTTACCACTATTTTCTGATTGTTGTATCTCTCCTATTCTGGATGTTCATTTCTGTTTTTCTGCTTTATTTGTATTTTGGCAGGAGGTGTTCCCTGAGTATTTTTCTCTTGGAAACTGATTCTTAAATTGTTTCTGAGTACTTGATGATCCAAAATATCATTTGTATACTTTTGTATGGAGATACACAGTCTAAAGTCCTTGAGGTGAAAACTTCTTCCTCTGAAGGAAGAGAAGGATTGCAAGACAGGTCTGTAGTGAGAGAATGTGGGGGAAGATAGATGGTAGAAGTAAGGTGGCAGAGACAGAAATGGACAATCATGTTTGGTATGAGGCTCTTACAAGAGAGTTTGGGGTATTTTTTTTTGTATTCTCTTTGGCACTAGGAAGCCACTTACAGCAAGCAGTATCAGTGCTACCATATTACCTTGGATTCCTTGATTATTTTGTGCTCTTTCACTCCAAACAGCCAGCACCAGTGTCTATGGTTAAGGACTCTTCATCTCCTGAGCCTGCTTTGGTTTTCTATAAATCAGGAAGGGTCTTGGAATGTCTGTTTCCCTGAAACAATCCTTAACCAATGGCTGACAGTGCAGGGGCATGAATACCCCAGCTGTCATGTCCCTAATGGGAGTGACTCTGAGGGACAACCAACAATGTCTCCAACTTCCTTGTGGAACTGAGCTAAAATTCCCATTCGTGGGGCTTACTTGATAATATATCCCTGTTTGGTTTCATTTTCTTTTCTGGTCAACTTTCCCACTCTCCCCAGATTTTCCTGAGAATACTTTCAAGTAAATCAATTTCACGTTAATTCTCATCACATAGTCTCAGGAACATAACTCAACATCTGCTGGAAGGATCGATCTCTCTCTTTCCTCTTTTCTTTCCTACAGTGGCTCTCTTCAGTAGCACTGTGTGAGATAACAACACTTACCTCATCTCTGACAAACTAAAAATTTCCTGCTGCAGTAATTCCTCATAACCAAAAATTCTGTCTTCACTGAAGACTAGAAATGCTGCCCTCATCCCTCCTTTACTGAGTTTTCTCAGAGCTGATATTTTACCATTGGGGTATATATCTCAACAGAACTGACAGATACCAGGTTGTAGTGTCACTCTTATACCCATTGTGTGTGCCCCATGGTATAAGGGTTCCACAGAAGACATGCTTAGGAGTTTAATGAGAAAGCTCTTCTAGTTCATGAATACAGGCCTTTTCTCCTGCTGTTTTCCCATTCAGGCAAGGGAGCTGGGTCTCAAAGGCTTTCAAACCTAAAAAACCATAACTTTGACTATTTTGTTGATTCTAGTTACTTGAACCAGACTTCTTCCTTCATAGTGGACTACCTTCAAGGTTTCAAATTCCCTCTTGGAATCTAGTCTCTATTCATCCTCCCCTTGCCTCCAGTTGCTTGACTTACCTATATTTGACTAGTTCCTGTCTTTGGACATTAAAAAGTATATCCATATGGCTAATAAATATTTGGGAAGGTTCCTAAATGTGTTAGTCACCATGACACAAATCCACAATGAAATATCACCACATACGCAGAAAAATCTCAAAAGTTAAAAAAAAACACTAATTTTACATTTTGCTTAAATCCTCTTCACTTCCACAACAAGTGTTGGTGAGGTTTTAGAGTAACTAGAACTCTCATAAATTTCTTGCAGGAGTAAAAATTGATACAGCCACTTGGAAAAACTGTTTAATATTTTCTACTAAAGCTGAACATAGACTCAATCTATGACCCCCGAAATTCAACTCTTATAGACCCAATAGAAATGCATGCAGCTGTGTACCAAGAGCCATGTACTACATTTTTTTGCTGTAGCCTTATCTGTGATAGCTAAAGATTGCAAACAACCCATGTGTCCATCAGCAGTATATTAAATAAACAATTTTTAACACTCGTGTCATGAATTACTACATTGCAACAAGTGAACGTCTGCACACAACATGAATGAGTGTCACGAGCACGATAATAAGCAAAACAGCCCAGGTATCAAAGAATACATAATGTATAGTTTGGTTTGTATAAAGTCTTAAAGGTACACAACACATTTATAGTGTTGCAGAAAAGGGTAATTGTTACTTTTGGGAACAAGAGAGGAGGTGTTGACTGAGCAATGGTATGAAGGATTCATCTGCTGGGGGGCTAGCAAAATTTTATTTCATTACCCGGTTGTGAGTTTATAGATCTTTGTTTTCTAAAAATTATTGAGTTGTGCACACATGTTGCACCTTGTGTATGTATATTACATTCCATTATGATTTTAAGATAAAAGGAGAGAGAGACACCATCCTGGCAGCTGGGGGATGGGGACAAAAAGAAGGTAGTTAAGAAAATTAGTTTGGAAGTTATTATAGTAATTACAGTAATCTTGACAAAGAGCACTCATTAAGGATGTGTTGTGTGCTCTACACAACAGCCCCATAAGGGAGCATTTATCTCCATTTTATAACTTAGAAAACTAAGATACAGGCTTATTAAGGACAGTGCTCAAGGTCACACAGGTATTTAGTGGTAAAAATGGAATTTGAAACTAAGCCAATCAGTTGGACCCTAGAACATGTACACTTACACATCAGATTATAAACTCTTGGGATACTGGTATTTGGAAAAGATAATTTTGGTATTGATGAGATGAATTGGTGAGAGGTGGTTAGATTAAGAATACGTTTTGCATTTGCTGCTGAATCTGCTATTTGGTGTTAGGGAGCAATAGGAATTACAGATAATGTCTATATTCTTTTGTTAGCAATTAAGTGGATGATGTTGCTGACTTGTGACAAAATGAATGTATTACAAGGGTATTAAGGGTAAAAAAAATTAAGAGTTCTAGTTGGGCCTTGCAAGTTTGAGATGTATATTAGACATCCAAGTACGTAGGTCAAATAGGCAACTGGATCTATAGGTCTTTAGAATCTATAGATCTGGAGGGAGAGCAGGCTGGAAATATAAATTCAGGAGTTATCAAATTATGGATGAATTTTAGGCCATAGGAGATGATGAAATTATGTAGGGAGAGGCTGAAAAGAAAAAGGAAGATAAAGGCAGGACTGAATCCTAAATTTAGGGGAAAGAAAAAGACTAGGATCCAGCAAATTTGTGAAAGAGAAGAAATCAGAAGAAAATTTCCCAGAATTGAAAAAGAACAGAAATGTTCAGACTGAAATACAAATTTTCAGACAGTACTAACCATAATGACTCTGTTAAAAGAGACACCTAAACCCGTTTTTATGAAATTTCAAAACACAATAAATGAGAAGAACGTCCTCATAAATTGACCATGGAGAAGTTTAAACAAAAGTTGCCCACAAAGTAGTGAAATTAGACTTCTAACCAACAGCACTTCATACTCACAGAAAATAGCCAATACAGCAAATGTGATGGTAGAATGAAAACATTTTCAGACTCATCAAAATGTCTAGGTACCTCTTCATAGAAAGTTCCTTTTGGATATACTCCAGAGAAATAGCAAATAAAGAATAAAGATATAGGATGCAGGAAACAGAAGATCCAAACCAGAGAGCAGTGAGGGCAAGTGAATATTACCCTAGAAAGCAACTAATCCACATATGGAAAGAGAATTAAGACTCCAAAAGGAAGATCTTTGAAAGAGAAAGAAAGGGAAAACAAAATGACACATAATATTATTGTGAATCTAGAAATATTTGAGAATATGCTAAAGGAAATTGGTAAACTGTAAAGAAAAAAAAATCCAGTTGAACTAATTCTGAGTCCATTCTACTTTAGGTGGAGAACATACCACTGAAGGAAGAAATGGAGCCATAGATTATTAGCTAACTCGTTATTAACATGGCATAGTAAATTAATTTAGAATCAGCTGATAGATGAACCATGGAAGACTGTGCTAAGATTATAGAACAAATTATAAACAGTATCAACCAGCCATTATTAGAAGTGTGGATAGAGATGAGAGATGGAAGGAGGAAGAAAGAGAAGGAAAGAATGGGGACTTTAGTGTCCTGTTGACTTAAAAAGAATAAAACTAAGATATATTCTCTATAATTTATAGACCAAGAAATGAAATTTTAACTAGTGATGTTATTATTGCAGAGGTGTTGAGAGGGAAAACTATAGTGATAAAACTATATATAGAGAGAAAGGTTTGAGGAAGTGGGGAGTGGTGTGAGTGAAATCCTCTCATAGCAGGAGGCCGACAGATAAATAGTGGAATAAATGTGCTAATTAAGTATTTGAAGGCCATGCTCAGGAAAACAAAAAGCAAGCAGTTAAAAGTGTGCCTCTGGGGATTAAGACTCTGTGGGTGGGGAGGCATGGAAAAGAGAATTATTGATTTTCTCTATAAGCCCTTCTGTTCTTTTTGCTTCCTAAACAATATTCACTTTTCTTTATGAAGCAAAGCAAATTAAATGAAAAATTAAATTATAAATAGGAAATTGTTATAAAATAAGGACATTGATTATGAAAATACTGACAAAAAGTTAAAGAACCCACACAGGAAACCTGGAGTTTGTGTTTAAAAATACCACAATTGGAAGCCTAGACATAGACCCATCTAGGATTTGAGCTGAAATCCTATAGGACTAATTTACAAAAGGCAATTTTAAGGAAAAAAAAAGATTTTCTGAAAATGAAATGAGAAGGATAGAAACATTGCAAAGTTGCAGATCAGAAATCAGGTATATTGGCACACCCCTCCCCAACCCATGTTCACTGCCAAAATTTACAAAACCTGTTATAATGACTTCAGAACCAATATTAAAAAAAATTAAAACATGAAAGGCAAGAAAACACCTAAGAATTAATTGAACTAACTGAAGATTATGGATAAAAAGGAGATAATACATAGTAGGCGAAGTGTTTCTTAGGTCTTTATTGAAGAAGCAATTAAAAAGCTTCTCCCTCTTTTAATTTTTTTTGAAGTAATTAGATGGAAAGAAATGGATCAAATAATGGCAAATAAGGAGGGAGAATTCAGAAAAAAAGATGAAATTATTTGGCACAAGCACCACCAGTCTCTTCTCCTGTACCCATGTGAAGATGATCTCAGAAAGTTCCTCTACAGTTTTCCAGGATAGCAGCTGGGATTGCTCTGTGATATGAGGCCTATGAGATAAGCAAACCCAACTGAAAACACAAGATAAATAAATCACTTAGCTCCTGTTAAATTTCTTCAAGAATTAAACCAAAATGTAAGAGTTTAAGAGACAGAACACTTCATTGCATTCTGCAGCACAAATAAATATTTTCTAAAAGAGGCAAGAAGAACTCAGAATTAGCGGAACCAAAGATACTTTAGCCAAGGAAGTTATTCAGTTACCTAGTTTCATCTGAGTTTACAAGACCACGATCCGTGGCTTAGTTCAAGTCAAACTTGAGATAGAGAAAGACATTAGTTACACATTACACAGAATTACAGAATTGAGGTTAAATGTTAAATGACGTGTCCAAGATGAGAAATAAAATTAATAGAAAATCTAACTCGATCTTAGGTGCCTGGTGTCCTACTCTAATCCCCTTACACTAAATAATATTAATGCCACAACATGTCAAATACATTCAAGAACCTAACACTAGAGGCTTTATTTTTAAGAAGCCAGTTGTGATAACTGGAAAATGACTGTACTAGGCACTGTTACTTTTACATACATCTTGTCCCCTAAAGAGCTGGTGTCTTTTATAGTTTTCCTTCAGATGGTAGATACTACAGAATTAAAAGGTATGTCAGAGACTGGTAGGTATCCACTAGTGAACCTATGTCCTGAATTATCCAGAAAAGACGTATTTCATGTCAGTTGTCACAGCACAATTAGTGTTGGCATCATGTTTCTTTCTTAATAGTGTCCTATGTTGGAAGATAATTCCTGCATTTCTGTACATACTATGAGTGAGGCAGTATAAATGTCCTTCGTTCTGGACTATCTTTTCAAGAATATTTATATAGTGAACAACCTTGGAAAATAGAGTTAGTTTTTCTCCAGAGCAAAAGGCAGTCATATACTACTGTTATAAAAGATTTGGATCCCTAAATTAGAAGTTTCTTTCCTGTAATGCCACCAACTGTGTGCATAGGCATCTATCTCCATTGTGCCTGTGGGACTTGGGGGCAAAGTAAACTGATGTAAATATGATGATACTCATGCTGCTTGCAGAGCAACGAGTAATAAACCCCCATTCTTCACATTACACATACGTAGTATTGCCACACAATTTAAGTATACAAGCACACAAGTTCAGAGCACTAGGAGTATGGGGAAATCTTTGCAATGAGTAAAAGTAAATGTATAATACCTGGTATCAATTATCCAGCTCCAGATGAAGACATGCACATAGAGACATAATTTGAGCCACACGAGGTAACAAGGTAAGACTGAGAAATTGCAAGGGTGAAATGTACTCAGGGGAGGATGGATGATTTACACTAAAGTGATGTGGTCGGCAGCTTCTTTCAGTTCTCATTGTTATGTCCTAGAAGTCCAATTCACTGCCTTACTGAAATGGCTTCCTTAAGCAAGTAAAATTTGAAGAGGGATCTCAGAGAATTGAAATACTTTCCACAGCAAACGAGCAAGGGAAAACTGGCTAACAACTGACTTCATAAATCAAGCAGTATCTGTATGTAATACATTTCACAAAATGCTTATGGGTATAGTTGAGATACAATGATTTCAAGGCGATGTTTGTTACCTAAAAGAACATGGAATTTTGTTTGTCTTCAATACCAACATTAAAAATACCAATACAATTTTGTAGCAGAGAAGGAAGTAGTTAGGCAGTTTCATGGAGAATATGGGACTTGAGGTATGCCTTGAAATATAGAATGTTGGGAAGTAGAAATCTTGTTAATAGTTGAATATGACCAAATTGTTCCTCATTTCATGGAAAGGTTTTAATAACAACTGTTTTAATATTATTATTGTCTCCTTGGAATCTTTAGATCAGTGCAAGGTTGCTCTTAGGGCATGAAGCTTCCTGAAGATGAAATAGAAACTTTGATAGGGAGTACTGGATTTGAGACAGATTGTATTAAAAATTCTTAGGTGCCATATATAATACTGGAAAAGGAAAGATTCCTTTGGGTAGAGATTCCTTATACATGTTTTTTTGTTTGTTTGTTTGTTTGTTTGTTTGTTTTGGAGCAAATGGGGGAGTTAGACAAGGTTTTAAAGGAATTGAGAATAAATGTGGCTCAAATAAACTCTCGGGCTAAACTCTATGATATGGTTTGTCCCCACCCAAATCTCATCTTGAATTGTGGTTCCCATAATCCCCACATGTCATGGGAGGGCCTGTGGGAGGTAATTGAATCATAGAGGCAGTTACCCTTATGCTGTTCTTGTGATAGTGAGTGAGTTCTTCGGTGATCTGATGGTCTTATAAGGGGTTTTTCCTTCTTTTACTCGTTCTTCTCCTTCCTGCCTCCATGTGAAGAAGTGTTTGCTTGCCCTTTTGCCATGATTATAAGTTTCCTGAGGCCTCCCCAGCCATGTGGAACAGTGAGTCAATTAAATCTCTTTCCTTTATAAAGTACTCAGTCTCAGGCAGTTCTTTATTGCAGCATGAGAACAGACTAATACACTCTATCTTTGCTACAATTCATGTTTTTCAAAAGATGTAGTAAAATACACCTAACATAAAATTTACCATCTTAATCACTCTTAAGAATACAGTTCAGTAGTATTATGTTCACAGTGTTGCTCAGCCAATATTCAAAACTTTGCTGTCTTGCAAATGTTACTGTATATCCTAAAACATAACTCTCTATTTTCCCCTCCTGTAAGCCCCTGGCAACCACTTGAGAACTTTCTGTTTCTATGAATCTGACTATTCCAGATACCCCATATAAGTGAATAATGCAGTATTTGTGTTTTTGTGAGTGGCTTATTTCACATATTATCAAGGTGCATCCATGTAGCATGTATCATAATTTCCTTCATTTTTAAGGCTCAATAATATTCCACTGTATACATACATACCACAATTTGCTTATTCATCCATCGATGGACAGGAGGGTTGCTTTTAACTCTGGCTATTGTGAATAATGCTGCCATGTACATAGGTGTACAAAGATCTCTCTGGGACTTGACTTCCAATTTTTTTAAATTTATACCTGTAAGTAGAATTGCTAGATCATATGGTAATTATAGGTTTAATTTTTATAGATACTGCCACACTATTTTTTTTAATTTATTTATTATTATTATTATACTTTAAGTTGTAGGGTACATGTGCATAACGTGCAGGTTTGTTACATATGTATACTTGTGCCATGTTGGTGTGCTGCACCCATCAACTCGTCATTTACATCAGGTATAACTCCCAATGCAATCCCTCCCCCCTCCCCCCACCCATGATAGGCCCCGGTGTGTGATGTTCCCCTTCCCGAGTCCAAGTGATCTCATTGTTCAGTTCCACCTATGAGTGAGAACATGCGGTGTTTGGTTTTCTGTTCTTGTGATAGTTTGCTAAGAATGATAGTTTCCAGCTGCATCCATGTCCCTACAAAGGACACAAATTCATCCTTTTTTATGGCTGCATAGTATTCCAAAGACACATGCACACGTATGTTCATTGCAGCACTATTCACAATAGCAAAGACTTGGAATCAACCCAAATGTCCATCAGTGACAGATTGGATTAAGAAAATGTGGCACATATACACACTATTTTTTATAGCAACTGTACCATTTTTGTTTCCACCAACAGTTTATACAGTGTATAAGGATTTCAGTTTCTCCATATCCTTACTAACACTTGTTATTTTCTGATTTTTTTTTATAGTAGCCATTGTAATGAGTGTAAAGTGATATATCATTGCATTACTCTAATGATTACTGATGTTGAGCATCTCTTCATATGCTTGCTGGCTATTCATGTATCTTTTTCAGATAAATATCTATCAGAATCCTTTGGTCATTTTTTTAATCAGTTTTTTTTTGTTGTTATTTTGTTGTTGAGTTGTAGGAGTTCTTCATGTGTTCTGGACATTGAACTCTTCTCTTATATATTATTTGTAAATATTGTTTTCTTTCCATAGGTTGCCATTTGACTCTTGATTATGTCCTTTGATGCACAGAAGTTTTTATTTTGATGTAGTACAGTTTATTAGTACTTTTACTTTTTTTATTATTACTATACTTCAAGTACTAGGGTACACGTGCATAATGTGCAGGTTTGTTACATATGTACACTTGTGCCATGTTGGTGTGCTGCACCCATCAACTCATCAGCACCCATCAACTCGTCATTTACATCAGGTATCACTCCCAATACAATCCCTCCCCCCTCCCCCCTCCCCATGATAGGCCCCGGTGTGTGATGTTCCCCTTCCCGAGTCCAAGTGATCTCATTGTTCACTTCCCACCTATGAGTGAGAACATGTGGTGTTTGGTTTTCTGTTCTTGCGATAGTTTGCTGAGAATGATGGTTTCCAGCTGCATCCATGTCCCTACAAAGGACATAAACTCATCCTTTTTTATGGCTGCATAGTATTCCATGGTGTATATGTGCCACATTTTCTTAATCCAGTGTGTCACTGATGGACATTTGGGTTGATTCCAAGTCTTTGCTATTGTGAATAGTGCCGCAATGAACATACGTGTGCATGTGTCTTTATAGCAGCATGATTTATAATCCTTTGGGTATATCCCCAGTAATGGGATGGCTGGGTCATATGGTATTTCTAGTTCTAGATCCTTGAGGAATTGCCATATTGTTTTCCATAATGGTTGAACTAGTTTACAATCCCACCAACAGTGTAAAAGTGTTCCTATTTCTCCACATCCTCTCCAGCACCTGTTGTTTCCTGACTTTTTAATGATTGCCATTCTAACTGGTGTGAGATGGTATCTCATTGTGGTTTTGATTTGCATTTCTCTGATGGCCAGTGATGATGAGCATTTTTTCACGTGTCTGTAGGCTGTATGCATGTCTTCTTTTGAGAAATGTCTGTTCATATCCTTTGTCCACTTTTTGATTGGGTTGTTTGTTTTTTTCTTGTAAATTTATTTGAGTTCTTTGTAGATTCTGGATATTAGCCCTTTGTCAGATGAGTAGATTGCAAAAATTTTCTCCCATTTTGTAGGTTGCCTTTTCACTCTGATGGTAGCTTTTTTGCTTTGCAGAAGCTCTTTAGTTTAATTAGATCCCATTTGTCAATTTTGGCTTTTGTTGCCATTGCTTTTGGTGTTTTAGACATGAAGTCCTTGCCCATGCCTATGTCCTGAATGGTATTACCTAGGTTTTCTTCTAGGGTTTTTATGGTATTAGGTCTAACATTTAAGTCTCTAATCCATCTTGAATTAATTTTTGTATAAGGAGTAAGGAAAGTAAACAGTTTCAGCTTTCTACTTATGGCTAGCCAATTTTCCCAGCACCATTTATTAAATAGGGAATCCTTTCCCTGTTTATTGTTTTTGTCAGGTTTGTCAAAGATCAGATGGCTGTAGATGTGTGGTATTATTTCGGAGGACTCTGTTCTATTCCATTGGTCTATATATCTGTTTTGGTACCAGTACCAAGCTGTTTTGGTTACTGTAGCCTTGTATTATTGTTTGAAGTCAGGTAGCGTGATGTCTCCAACTTTGTTCTTTTGACTTAGGATTGTCTTGGCAATGCGGGCTCTTTTTTGGTTCCATATGAAATTTAAAGCATTTTTTTCCAATTCTGTGAAGAGTACTTTTACTTTTGATACCTTTTGCTTTTGATTTCATAGCCAAGAAATCATTGCCAAATCCATTGTAATGAAATATTTGCCCTATGATTTGAGTTTTTTAATTTTAGGTCTTGTTTAGATCTTTGATTCATTTTGAGTTTTTCTTTTAATACTGGATGAGATAAGGATCCAACTTCATTCTTTCAGATGTGGATATCTGATTTTCACAACACCATTTGTTGAAGAAACTCTCCTTTCCTCATTGAATGGTCTTGGTACCCTTTCCAAAAGTCATTTGACCATATTTCTGACCTCTTCATTCTATTCCATTGTTCTACATATCTGTCTTCAGAGCAGTACCACACTATTTTTATTACTGTAGCTTTGTAATAAGTTTTAAAATCAAAGTGTGAGACATACAACTTTTTTTTTTTAAGATTACTGTGGTTCTTTGGGCTCCCTTGAGATGCCATATGAATTTTAGAATGGGTTTTTCTATTTCTGCAAAAAACACTACTGGGATATTGACAAGGATTGCATAAAATCTGTAGGTTACTTCAGGTAGCATTGACATCTTAACAATGTTACATCTTCCAATTCATGAACAAAGAATGGCATTCCATTTGTTTGTATCTTCAATTTATTTTAACAACATTTTATAATTTTCAGTGTCTTCTTGGCTTACTCCTAAGTATTTTACTTTTTTGATGCTATTATAAATGAAGTTGTTTTTCATATTTTATTTTCAGATTGTTTATTGCTGGTGTAAATAAACACAATTGATTTTTGCCTGTTGATTTTCTTTTCTCTTCTGCAACTTTGCTGAATTTACTGATTATTTTTATGTGTGTATGTAATCCTTTTTGTTTGTTTGTTTTTTGAGACCGAGTTTTGCTCTTGTTGCCCAGGCTTGAGTGCAATGGCACGATCTTGGCTCACTGCAACCTCTGCTTCCCGGGTTCAAGCGATTCTCCTGCCTCAGCCTCCCGAGTAGCTGAGATTACAGCCATGTGCTACCACACCCGGCTAATTTTTTTGTGTTTTTAGTAGAGACGGGTTTCTCCATGTTGGTCAGGCTGGTCTCGAACTCTCAACCTCAGGCGACCCACCTGCCTTGGCTTCCCAAAGTGCTGGGATTATAGGCATCAGCCACCGCGCCCGGCCCCATGTGTGTGTGTAATCTTTAGAGTTCTGTATGTATTAGATCATGTTGTCTGCAACCAGAGATAATTTCACATCTTTCTTTCTAATTTTGAATGTCATATCTTTTACTTGCCTAATTTTTCTGGTTGGGGCTGTAGTACTACATGAATAGAAATAGAAAAAGCAGATTTTCTAGATCATTCTTTATCTTTCCTGATCTTAGAGAAAAAGTTTTCAGCCTTTCACTATTGAGTATGGTGTTTCCCCATTGAGGTTATTACTTGGCCTTATTTATAAGACAGCCTATTCTGAAGTAGAATAGTCTTATCTCTTGAGAGAGTTAGGAGTAATATTGTGATTTACTAAGTAAAATTTTATATTATTTTCTTCAATTTAGTCTGCTAAATAGTTAAAAAAAAAAAAAAAGGCCCAGAAGGCAGCCATGACTGTGTGTTAGTTAATGACATTGATGGCAACTGGAAGTGGACAGAGTTCTCTGACTCTTGGGACAGTACTGCTTCAAAGATGCTAAAGTCCTTCATTTCTAAGAATTTGTTGCAATTGTCAATTGAATATAAGAGTTGTAAGCAACTCTTATATTCACCTCTCCCCCTCACTTCTTGCAATGAATTCTTTCTTCTTTCAATCCAAATACATTGGTGCCCAGTGCCTACTGTTCCTGTCTCCTCTTTAAAGCTTTTTCTGACTCAGAATTCAAATAGGCATATTTTCTAGTGCTGAAATTGTGCTGTATCACAAAGGTTCTAAACAGTACAGCAACATTGCCTATAGTCTCTACAAGTAGATCTCTCATGTTGATAATTTTGCCCCTTTTTTTTCAAATGGACGAAATGTGATGAATGAAATACAACATTGACTTATTGGCAGTCTTCTGAAGTCAGAACATTGGACAACATATCTAAATCAGAACTTTATTTACACCCAGTGGATTGGAAATCTGAGATAATTTCAAGACAACCAAGTAGACTTATTTTGAGTTTTATTATCTAGGCATTTGTGTATGCACATGTAAGTTCATTGTAGAATGTGGTAATTGAGGAACAATATATCTAGATAATCTGAAATAGTATATACATATTCCATTCCATTCTTGAGTATTTTCTTAATCTCATATATATTTAGGAATACATATAAATATATAGGAATATGTATTTCTGTATTTAGAAATGTGCATTTTTATATATGTATATATATATGTCTATATATGGGCTTATTAAATATTTGGTTGTTGTAAAAATTATAGCTGTTTCAGTGAATATGTTGTCCAAGTGAACACTGCTTTTCTTCTCAAACTTCAGCATTCAATGAAATGCCACTTTTCTTTTTACAGAAAAATACCCCTCTTCTCCCTGCCCACCTCCCCAGAATAGGTAGTTATGGATATTATGCATTACTTAAGGCAAGTCAGAATGTTAGGAGAAGTACATCAGCAAAATAATCTTCAATAAAAATAATCATTTGAAAGAAAAACATGCCATTTTCATGCCCTAGACTGCTTTTGATAAGAAAATAAATGACAATGATAACAAATGACATTTATTTGGCACCCACTGCATAGTCAGCATCAGGGATCTCTGCCACAGGCTGGTTTGTGTTAAAGAAGAGTTGTTCTGCTGAATATGGACTTATGTAAATGTCAGAGGAAACTCCTAAACAGCTACTGCTGACAACTGAGATCATCTTCAGGCTACTATTTCAGAATTTTCTTCTGCTCGAGATGGGAAAAATGGTAGTGAGGAATATTTCTCTTTGATAGATTTCAAATTTATTATGAGTTGAAAACCATAAAACAAGGAGCTCTCTGATGTTCCCTACTGGAGGGACAGAGCTGGAAGATGGAGGAGATTTATTGGCTAACTTGGTCATATTTTGAGGGACTTGAAGGGATGTGGATTTCCAAGAGGCCCAGGTTTCTTTGCCCCAAACATACCCTCTGTGTTTTATATTTGGTAGTAAAATATGTGAGCAGCGTTCCATGGAAGACACACAATTTCCTGTCCATCTGTGCTGTGCTACCAATCATCAGCCACAAGCTCAGAGTGTGTCACCCTCAAAGATAAATCGTTCTTAATTTGAGAAACCCTGTTGCAGCTATGTGGCGTATGATTATTTGAATAAGAACAGAGTGATAAAATTGTAATTGGAAAAAAGGGCTAGGGAAGTACGTTTATAGACTCTAGAGGTAGAAAACAGAAGAGAACTCTCTGGGATTCCCAAATAATTTTAACCAGCAGCCCAATTTAATGTATTGAGTCATCTGAATTGCCTATAAATCACCCAGCCCTCTTTATTTTACAGGCACTCCTTCTTTCTGTTAGTGACACTGTGTGTATTCTGATATTATATGGCTTAAGTTTCTGCCATTTCTGAAAGGGAAAGAAGGTGTTGCACTCCGCCAACATGTTGGAGAGAGCTGGCCCCCAGGAGCTGTAAGTGCACTGATGTGGGAACATTTCTCTCAGTGTTGGCTGAGAGTCAGATCTGATTGCTCCACATATTCTAAAACGAGACACTAGAGCACCCTAATGTGGGACTAGTCACTTGTCCCCTCAATCAATTATCATAAAATTAACATTGCAAAGCCTGAGCGTGGTTGACGATTGGAGAATTTTAGTTCTCTGTGCTTTTTCCTCACATCAAGGCTAATTAGAGGGGTTTTGAGGATAACACTTGGAGAGCTTTTGTGTGGCCTCTGCATTGTCAAGATAGTAGACAGTGATCTCACTCTTGCCTGAGAGCTCTAACAGGCAATGTGAACTATGGCCACAGTGCAGCATTTGTGTTTGGGACTGTGCTGCATTCCCACAAATTATGGGTTACACACTTGTGTCTTTCAAGGCTAGTGGTGATCAGGGAGAGAGAAAGTCTGCTGGGGTCTATAGTCACCTTGCAGGGACTCTTCCAAGATGGCTTTTTGGAGGGGAATGGAGCCACCAAGAAAGAGTCTGTGAAGAGGAAGACTACAGAGAATGAGGAGCCTAAAATGGTTAGCACATGCAGCCAGAAAGTGTACCACTGTGGCAGGGAATGACAGGGGAGAGGTCCATAGCAATCAGGGCTTTGCAAAAATACGCAAAGATACCCATGGGAGGGGCAGCTTTAAATCCATAGTGAGACAAACACAACTCCAGGAGGATTCTAATCTGAAAGATATTATCTATACTCTTATTTTTTTACCCTCTTCTCCACATCTCTGCTGTAGAGTAACTTTCAGATACTTCAGTTCAAAAGATTTTCAAACACCATCCTACTTCTTTCTTCTGGCAGTAGTCTTCATATAAACCTACCAAAGTTTGAAACTTTGGTATTGCACTGGAAGGAATTTTTTTATTGTTTTGGATGAAGTCTCGCTCTGTTGCCCAAGCTGGAGAGTGCAGTGGCATGATCTCGGCTCAATGCAACCTCCGCCTCCTTGGTTCAAGCGATTCTCCTGCTTCAGCCTCCCAAGTAGCTGGTACTACAGTAGTGCGCCACCATGCCCAGCTAATTTTTGTATTTTTAGTAGAGACAAGGTTTCATCATGTTGGCCAGGCTGGTCTTGAACTCCTGACTTTGTGATCCCCCCGCCTTGGCCTTCCAAAGTGCTGGGGTTACAGGTGTGAGCCACCGCACCCGGCCAGGAAGGAATTTTTATGATTCAACTCGGACTGTTTTAGGGTCAACATGACAGACAACATTTAGTCATCTGAGTGTATGCATATATGTTGCAGAACTTGTCCTGGTTTTCATTCAGGGAAAGAAAGAACAAAATCTGCAGACTGGGTTTGAGAAAGTAAAAGGAATAAAGGACCTAACTTGTTCAATGCATTAATCATGTAAATAAAAACTGTTTGCTTGCTATTCAATTGTCACTCCAACATCAATTACCCAACTCTGCCCTCCTCATACTATGAGATGGCTGCCTTATTCTAAACTTGTCTTCATTGTGGACACCAGATTGCAACGGGTGCTTTCCCATGTTCTTCTTGATTGCAGGCTGAATACTTAAAGGGAAGAACTCTTTGATCCTGAACCTATGAAGAGAAAGCCAATATTACTGCTATTTTGGAGGTTGCTAAGATACTCCTGTTTATAAGCTTTGGCTTCTTCCTCAGTCCCTGCTTTTAAGCTCTTCTTCTGGCTTTAAAAGGCTCTTACTCAATTCCATATCTGATTCTGATAATTCCATTAAGCTGATCCCTCATCCCAGACTGTTACCCACGGATAGAAACTCTCCTGAGAGCTAACCATCTTTCTTCCTAGACTCATAAGAATCCCCATACTGAGGGAAAAGAAACCTTCCTTAACTTCTAAGTCCAGTTGCTGTGATCCTTTGCTGTTCCTGGGAACACTGGTTGCTGGAACTTGCCTGACCACGATGGGGGATTGCTCTTCTGCTTGGAGACTGTACTTCTCATAGCCAGGCTGAAACTATTATCAGTGAGTCTACCAGCCCTAGAACTTGTTCCACTATAGGAGGCAGTTGCCAGCTTTCTCTCGGGCCTGAGATAGATAAACTTATGTGGAAAACTAAGTCCAAAGTATGTTCTGGGATTGGTATAAATTTAGTTGAAAATTCTATATCATCTTCATTTCTCAGTGAAGATGGACTTTAAAATGGACCCTAACAATGATCTTGAGGCTGAAAGTAAAGTTTAATAGATTCCATTTGCTGATAATAAAAGAAACCAGTCTTTTTAAAATAGCTAATATGCTCCAGATACTTTGCTAGTATTTTGTATATGTTATGTTTCAGCTACCTTCAAAAGTAGCATTTTATGATCTGCTTATTTACAGATGAGGAAACTGAACCCTGAGTGGGCTGATTCCAAAACCATGCATTTACCCCAATGTGTGTCACCATTAAGTCACATTGGCTTATTGGGGATTGAGCAAAACTAGAAAATTTTGTTTGTTTTTCACTAAACCTGAGTTGTATTTATTTAAAAAAGTGTTTCTCAACCAGGGGTGATTTTTGCCTCTCAGGGGATATTTGGCAATGTCCAGAAACAATTTCAGTTGTCACAACTTTGGTGAGGGTGCCTTTGGCATCCAGCGAATAGAAGCCAGTGATGCTGCTATCAGTGTACAGTACACAGGACAACTCCCTACAACAAAGAATTACGCAGTCCCAAATGTCAGTAGTGGTGAGGTGGAGATACTTTGGTTTAGAGAAATTTCAAAAAGCAGATTGTGTGACTGAATAGACAGTTGGATTTCGCAGTTTTGGCTAAATATGTTACTCAAACAATGGGTGGTTGGGATAGGATTTTATAAGAGAAAATACAAAATTAATCTTATTTTGTGGTTACCCCAAGTCCCCAGAAGTGTTATAGATTTTAAAGTGTTGGTATATATGGGCTGCCTGAGCAGAAAATGTCCTCTGGGAGCCCCTCTTGCCTGGAATGAACCTAGTTACGAATGGTCATTTCAGGTGGGCCTGGTTGATTCTGTCTTATATAGCATGTTTTTGGGTTAAAAACTATTGTGAGAAGCCTGGCAGATAATAAAGCAGAGTGACCAAACTCTTTACTAGCAGCAACTGAGATGTCATCAAGGAATCTTGCATTGCTTTCCAGAGTTTTTACCTCTTTGTCTTTCTTAATATCTTCTAAAATCCAAAACATACCTCATAGTAGAGTTCTGAAAATCCAGGTGAGTATCTTATTTCATTTCATTTATTTTCTTTTTTTTTTTTTTTTTTTTTTTTTTTTTTTTTTTTTTTTTTTTGAGACGGAGTCTCACGCTGTTGCCCAGGCTGGAGCGCAGTGGCGCGATCTCGGCTCACTGCAAACTCCGCCTCCCGGGTTCCCGCCATTCTCCTGCCTCAGCCTCCTGAGTAGCTGGGACCACAGGCGCCCGCCACCGCGCCCGGCTAATTTTTTGTATTTTTTTTTTTTTTTTTTTTTTTTTTTTTTTTTTAGTAGAGACGGGGTTTCACTGTGGTCTCGATCTCCTGACCTTGTGATCCGCCCGCCTCGGCCTCCCAAAGTGCTGGGATTACAGGCTTGAGCCACCGCGCCCGGCATTTCATTTATTTTCATAAGAAGAAAGTCATGCACGTTTGCTCGTTGGAACAAATTACCCACTTATTGAATAAGGGAAGTGTAATATTACTTACAAACTGTTCTCCACTGGTGCTCATAGCAGAGGAAAGATTGTTCTGGCATAGTGTAATGGCATCCAAAATATTATAGCATTAATTCAAGAAACCAGACAGTAAGAAAAAAACTAGTAGGCCCTGAGCAGCAGTAATGTTCTGCTCTTGAAGCTGATTAGTTATTTGAAACACAAAACAGCAGAGAAACCAAGAGATTGGAACGGGAAAAGAAATAAAATAATGATTTGAGAAAAGAGCTTGGAAAGGGAGATGTAATCACCTATTGGCCAACTTAATTCTTGACTTCTAAAGTGAATTAGAAGTAGGAAGAAACACATTTCCTTTTAATGTAATAAAGTGAGTCCAAGTGTAATTCTTAATGATGCTGTCCAAACTGCATTCATATTTCTGCTGCTGCCCAGAGAAGTATAAATGAATGTAAACATCTGTGCATACCCCATGCATTTGTTGCACAACATGCTCATACTATAAAGATCCCCATAAAACAAAGCAGCCTGGATATTACTCAGGCTTATTTTATAATGGTGCCTGTGTTCAAAAATGCATAGAGAGGGTTATTATGTACTCATAAATTCAGGCCAATTAGGCAGAGAAACATTGCAAGCATAATGCCACATGTTCCAGCATTCTATCACCTCCTTTAGGTGCTATTCTGTGGAAAGAAGAAGCCTCAACAGAACTTCACACACAACTTGTTTTCCTGGCAAGCAGAGAACGCACGTTTCTAAGATTTGGGTTGTATAAATCTACTCTTTTATATGGGATGGTGTCCAATAGCTCCTAAATTGGCTGCCTTTCAAAAGAATGGGAAATCATACAATCATAGCATGGGGAAAAGTGTTTGGAGACAGAATTTAACAGCAGTTGGTGGGGGCAGATTTCACAAATGTAGAAAATCATACATTTAGAGTAAATGCGCTTAACTCATTGTTCTAGGATGTTAAGCTTTATCCTTGAAGATTTAAAAAGTTTACAACTCATTGTAGGAAGTATCAATTCACAGGGAAGTAGTAAACATTTATTTGCCCACTATTTAATTATTAGGAGGGTGACTCAGTTCATTGTGTACCCGCTGAGTGCCAAGTATTATACAACATGCTCAGGACAAAAACTTAAGAAGTTTCATGGGATGTCAGTGTAATAAGTGTAAAAAAGAAACTTATAAACAAATATTACATAGCAATTACTTTTGCACCACCGATTGCTTATTTTAATATAATGCAAGATGATAAATGCCACTAATTAAGTGTAGGAAGAAGAGAAAAAGATTAGAGATTAGAGAAGTATTTAGAAATTAGTTTGGATAATCTTGTTAACTTATTCAGGTTGGAGACCAAAGGAGAGGCACCCCTAAAATGTGCTAATTAGCCCTCCAAAATGGGGAACAAGATGCACAGAGGTTCTGTGCATCAAGATCATGGTGCATGAAAAAATACACTTTTAAGGGGAACTTGAAGAGTTTAGGAGACTGAATTATTGTTTCTGAATATTCAGGTAGAAATTTCCAGCAACAAGGAAGAAAAATGGGTTATGGCTATTAGGAGAGCATTCTGAGATTTAAAAAAAAAAAAAAAAAAAAAAACACAAAAAACATTTGGGATGTTTTTAGCTTTAGGAAGGCCACCATGTTTTGCTGCTACTTTATGAGAAGTGAGAAGGCTTGTGGTTTTGTATGATTTTTCTTTGTTTGTTGTTTCTTATTATTTATCCTTTTTTCTTTTCTTTAGGTTTAGGGGTACATTTGCAGGTTTGTTACATGGGTAAATTGTGTGTTGCAGGGGTTTGATGTACAGATTATTTCATTACTCAAGTAATGAGCACAGTACCTGATAGGTAGTTTTTCTATACTTACCCTCCTCCCAACCTCCATCCTCAAGTAGGCTCCAGTGTTTATTTTTCCTTCTTAGTGTCCATGTGTGCTCAACCTTTAGCTTCCAGTTATAAGTAAGAACTTGCAGTATTTGCTTATCTCTTACTGTGTTAACTTGCTTAGGATAATGGCCTCCAGCTACATCCTTGTTGTTACACAGGACATGATTTCATTCTTTTTTATGGCTGCATAGTATTCCATGGTGTATATGTACCACATTTTCCTTATGTAGTTCACCACCAACGGGCATGTAGGTTGAATCCATGTCTTCTCTATTGTGAATAGTGCTGTGATGAAGATATGTGTGCATGTTTCTTTACAGTAAATGCTTTATATTCCTTTGGTTACATACCTAGTAATGGGATTGCTGGGTTGAATGGTAGCTCTGTTTTAAGTTCTTTAAGACATCTCCAGACTGCTTTCCAAAGTGGCTGAACTAATTGACATTCCCATCAGCACTGTATAAGTGGTCCCTTTTTTCCACAGCCGTACTAACATCTGTTATTTTTAGATGTTTTGATAATAACCATTCTGATTGGCATGAGATGGTAGCTCATTGTGGTTTTGATTTGCATTTGTCTAATGATTAGTGATGTTAAGCATTTTTCATATGATTTTTGGCCACATATATGTCTTTTGAGAAGTGTCTGTTTATTTATATCATTTTTCTATTTGCTTCTTAGGTTGTTTCTTCTTGCTCATTAATTTGCATATAGATTTTGTCAGATGTATAGGTTGTAAATATTTTCTTCCAATCTGTGGGTTGTATACTCTGTTGATAGTTTATTTGGCTGTGCAGAAGGTCTTTTATTTAATTAGATCCAACTTGTCAGTTTTTGTCTTTGTTACCATTGCTTTTGGAGCCTTCATTATGTAATCTTTTTCAGGGCCTCCAGATCTAGATGGAGGCTCCCACACTTGAACTCTTTTTATTAGGTTGTCTTCTAGGGTTTTTAGAGTTTTATGTTTCACATTAAAGTCTTTAATTCATCTTGAGTTGATTCTTGTACATGGAGAAAGGACAAGGTCTGGTTTCAATTTTCTGCATATGGCTAACTAGTTATCTTAGTACCATTTATTGAATAGGGAGTCCTTTCCCCATTGCTTGTTTTTGTCAACTTTGTCAAAGCAGATGGTTTTATGTGTGAAGCTTTATTTCTGAGTTCTCTAACCTGTTTTGTTGGTCTGTGTGTCTGTTTTCATACCAATACCACACTGTTTTGGTTACTATAGCCTTGCAGTATAGTTTGAAGTCAGGTAACATGATGCCTCCAGCTTTGTTCTTTTTACCTAGGATTGCTTTCGCTATTTGGGCTATTTTTTTTGGTTCCATGTGAATTTTCAAATAGTTTTTTTTTCTAGTTCTGTGAAGAATGTTGTTGGTTGTGTGATAGGAATAGTATTGAATCTATAAATTACTCTGAGCAGTATAACCATTTTAACAATATTGATTCCTCCTATCTATGGGCATGTAATGTTTTTCTGTCTGTATCATCTCTGATTTCTTTCAGCAGTGTATTGTAATTCTCACCGTAGAGATCTCTTACCTCCCTGATTAGCTGTATTCCTATGTATTCTATTCTCTTTATGGCTAATGTGAATGGAATTGTGTTCTTGATTTAGCTCTCAGCTTGGACGTTATTGGTGTTGTATTAGCTTGTTTTCACAATGGTATAAAGTACTACCAGAGTTTGTATAATTTATGAAGAAAAGAGGTTTAATTGGCTTATAGTTCTGCAGGTTTAACAGGTAGCACGGCTAGGATGCCTCAGGAGACTTGCAATCATGGCAGAAGGCAAAGAGGAAGCAAATATGTTTTACCATGGCTGAGCAGGAGAGAGAGGGTGGGACGGGGGAGGTGCCACATACTTTTAAATGATCAGATCTTGTGGGAGTTTACTCATGATCATGAGAATAGCAAGAGGGAAATCCACTCCCATGATCCAATCACCTCCCACCAGGCTCCTCCTCCAATTTGACATGAGATTTGGGCAGATACCCAGATCCAAACCACATCGTTCCACACTTGGCCCTTCCCAAATCTCATGTCCTTTTAACATTGCAAAATATAATTATTGCTTCTCAACAATCCATCAGTCTTAACTAATTTTAGCATTAACTCATAAGTCCACAGTCTAAAGTCTCAAATGAGACAAGGCATCTCCTTTCTGCCTATGGATCTGCAATAAAAAACAAGTTAGTTATATTCAAGATACAATGGGGATATAGGCATTGGGTAAATGCTCCCATTCCAAATGGGAGAAATTGGCCAAAACAAACAAAGGGGCTACAGGCCCTATGCAAGTCTAAAAACCAGTAGGGCAGTCATTAAATCTTAAAGCTCCAAGATGATCTCCTTTGACTCCATGTCTCACATTCAGGCCACACTGATTCAAGGGATGGGTTCCCAAGGCCTTGGGCAGTTCCACTCCTGTGACTGTGCAGGTTACAGTCCCCATGGTTGCATTCATAGACTGGAGTTAAGTACCTGCAGCTTTTTCAGGCACACAGTGTAAGTTGTTGGTGGATTTACCTTTCTGGGGTTTAGAGCATGGTGGCCCTCTTCTCACAACTCTCCTAGGCAGTGACCCAGTGAGGACTGTGTGTGGGAGCTCCAATCTCACATGTCCCCTCTGCACTGCCCTAGTAGGGGGTTCCCCATGGTGGCTCCACCCCTGCAGCAGACTTCTGTCTGTACATCCAGGTCTTTCCATACATGCTCTGAAATCTAGGTGGAGGTTGCCAAAATTTGAGGCTTGTACCCTCTTAAGTAATGACCCAAGCTTTACCTTGACCCCTTTTAGTCATGGCTGAAGCTGGGGTAGCTAGGATGCAGGGCACCATATCCTGAGGCTGCACAGAGCAGTGGGGCCATGGCCCTGGCCAACAAAACCTGTTTTCCTCAGAGGCCTCCTGGCCTGCGATGGGAGGGGCTGCCTCAAATTTCTCAAACATATCTTGGAGTTATTTTCCTCGTTTCCTGGCTATTAACATTTGGTTCCTCTTGATATATGCAGATTCTTGCAGCTGGCTTGCCTTGAGTTTCTCCCTAGAAAATGATGTTTTCTTTTCTATCACATGGTCAGGCTGGAAATTTTCCAAACTTTTATTTTCTGCTTCCCTTTTAAAAATAAGTTCCATTTCCATACCATCTCTTTTTGAATGCATATGACTGTGGGCTGATAGAAGCAGTCATGTTGGATGCTTTGCTGCTTAGAAATTTCTTCTGCTAGGTACCCTAAATCATCTCTCTCAAGTTGAAAGTACCACAGATCCCTAGAGCAGGGGCCCAATGCCACCAAATCTCTTTGCTAAAGCACACAAAGAATGGACTTTGCTCAAATTCCCAATAAATATCTCCTCTCCACCTGAGGTTACCTCAGCCTAAACTTCATTGTCCATATCACTGTCAGCATTTTGGTCAAAACCATTCAACAAGTATTTAGGAAGTTCTAAACTTTCGCACATCTTCCTGTCTTTTTGTGACCTCTCCAAACTGTTTCAACCACTGCTTGTTACCCAGCTCCAAAGTTGCTTCCACATTTTCAGGTATCTTTATAGCAGTACCCCACTCCTGATATCAAATTCCTACATTAGTCCATTTTTACACTACTATAAAGAACTACCTGAGACTGGGTAACTTATGAAGAAAAGAAGTTTAGTTGACTCACAGTTCCACAGGATTAACAGGGAGCATGGCCAAGAGGCCTCAGGAAACTTACAATCATCAAGGAAGGGGAAGCAAGAAAGTCTTACCATGATGGAGCAAGGTGTGAGGGTGAGTGCCATATAATTTTAAATGATCAGATCTCATGAGAACTCATTCATTGCCACAAGGACAGTAACGAGGAAAACTGCCCTCATAATCCAATCACTTCCCAACAGGCCCCTCTTCTAATTCAACATGAGATTTGGGTGGGGACACAAATCTAAACCACATCAGGTATATAGAAATGCTACTGCTTTTGAACATTGATATTTTTAATGCTGAAACTTTGTTAAAGTTGTTTAGCAGATCTAGGAGACTTTTGGCAGAGACTATTGAGCTTTCTACATATAGAATCATATCATCTGTGAAGAGAGATATTTTGACTTCTTTTTTTACTATCCGGATGCCTTTTATTTCTTTCTCTTGTTTGATTGCCCTGGCCAGGACTCCCAGTACTATGTTGAATAGGAATGGTGATGAAGATGTCTTGTTTTGGTTTTCAAATAGAATGCTTCCAACTTTTCGCCATTCAGTATGATTTTGATTATGAGCTTGTCATAGATGGCTCTTACTATTTTGAGGTATGCCCCTTTAAAGCCTGGTTTGTTGAGAGTTTTTATCATGAAGCGATGCTGAATTTCATTGAAAGCCTTTTCTGCATCTATTGAGATGATCATGTAGCTTTTTAGAAAACTCTGTTTATGCATTGTATCACATTTATTGATTTGTGTATGTTGAACCAGAGTTTGATCCCAAGAATAAAGCCTACTTGCTTGTAGTGAACTAACTTTTTGATGTGTTACTGGATAAGGTTTGCTAGCATTTTGTGGAGGACTTTTACAAATATGTTAATCAGGGATATCGACCTGAAGTTGTCTTTTTTCAGTGTGACTCTGCCAGATTTTGGTATCAGAATGATGCTGGCCTCAGAGAGTAAGTTACAGAGGGATCCCTTCTACTCAATTTTTTGGAATAATTACAGTAGGATTAGTACTAGCTCTTCTTTATATATCTGGTAGAATTTAACTGTGAATCTATCTGGTCTAGGACCTTTTCTTGTTGGTAGGGTTTCTATTACTGATTCAATTTTGCAATTCATTGTTCATCTGTTCAGGGTTTCAATTTCTTCCTGATTTCATCTTGGGAGATTGTATGTTTCCAGGAAAGTATCCATTTATTCTAGGTATTCTATTTTGTGTGCATAGAAGCATTCATAGTAGACTCTAAGGGTTTTTTTTTTTTTTTTTTTGGTATTGCTGTGAGATTGGTGGTAATGTCATCTTTGTCATTTCTGATTGTGTTTATTTGGATTTTCTCTTATTTTTTCTATATTAGTCCAGCTAGTGGTCTGTCAATCTTGTTTATTCTTTCAAAGAACCAACTTTTATTTTCATTGATTTTTAGTATGATTTTTTTACATCTTAATTTCATTCAGTTCAGCTCTCATTTTGGTTATTTCTTCTGCTAGTTTTGTCATTATTTTGTGCTTGTTTCTATACTTAGGTATAATGTTAGCTTGTTAATTTGAGGTATTTCTAGCTTTTTGATGTGGGTGTTTTGTGCTACAATCTTTTCTTTTAACATGCTTTACCTGTGTTCCAGAGAGTCTGATATGTTGTATCTTTATGTTCATTAGTTTCAAATAATCTCTTGATTTGTGCCTTTATTTTATTGTTTACTCCAAAGTCATTCAGGAGCAGGTTTTAAAATTTCTATATAATTGTATTCTTTTGAGAGATCATCTTAGTGATGATTTGTATTTTTGTTGTACTGTGGTCCAAAAGTGTGGTTGATATAGTATCTTTTTATTTAATTTTTGAGAATTTCTTTATGACTGAATATATGATCAGTTTTAGAGTGTGTGCCTTGTGCAGATGAGAAGAATGCATATTCTGTTGTTTTGGGGTGGATAGTTCTATAGATGTCTGTTAGGTCCATTTGCTCAAGTCTTGAGCTTAGATTCCAAGTATCTTTTATTAGTTTTCTTCCTCAATGGCCTAATACTGTCAGTGGGGTGTTGACATCTCCTACTATTATTGTGTGGTTAATTAAGTCTCTTCATAAGTTGTTAAGAATTTATTTTATGAATTTGGGTGCTCCAGTGTTGAGTACATGTGTATTTAGGATAATTAAGTCTTCTTGTTGAATTGAACCCTTTATCATTATGTAATACCCTACTTTGTCCTTTTTGATTGTTGACTTAAAGTCTGTTTTGTCTGAAATAAGAATGGTACACTCTGCTCCTCTTTGTTTTCCATTTGCTTGGTAAATTTTTCCCTATCTTTTTACTTTGAGCCTATGGGTGTCATTGCATGTGAAATGAATCTATTGAAGACAGCATACAGTTCAGTCTTGCTTCTTTATCCAGCTTGCCACTCTGTGCCTTTTACATGGGGCATTTAGCCCATTTATATTCAAGGTTAATATTAATATGTGTGGATTTGATCCTGTCATCATGTTGTTAGCTGATAGTTATATGGACATAATTGTGTAGTTGCTTTATATTTTAGTGGGCTATATATTTAAGTGTATTTTTGTCGTGGGAGGTAACATTCATTTACGTGTTTAGCACTCCCTTGATGACTTCTTGTGAGGCAGGTCTGGTGGTGACACTTTCCCTTAACATTGCTTGTCTAAAAAGGATTATATTTCTCCTTCACTTATGAAGCTTAATTTGACAGGATATAAAATTTTGGGTAGGAGGTTTCTTTTCTTTAAGAATGCTGAATATAGGACACTGATCTCTTCTAGCTTATAGGATTTCTTTTTATTATTATCATTAATATACTTTAAGTTCTAGGGTACATATGCGCAACATGCTGGCTTGTTACATATGTATACATGTGCCATGCTGATGTGCTGCACCCATTAACTCGTCATTTACATTAGGTATGTCTGCGAATGCTCTCCCTCCCCCCTCCCCCCACCCCACAACAGGCCCTGGTGTGTGATGTTCCCCTTCCTGTGTCCAAGTGATCTCATTGCTCAATTCCTATTAAGCTCACTTGGTGCAGAGCTGAGTTCAATTCCTGGATATCGTTGTTAACTTTCTGTCTCATTGATCTGTCTAATGTTGACAGTGGGGTGCTAAAGTCTCCTATTATTACTGTGTGGGAGTCTAAGTCTCTTTGTAGGTCTCTAAGGACTTGCTTTATGAATCTGGGTGCTCCTGTATTGGGTGCATATATATTTAGGATAGTTAGTTCTTCTTGTTGAATTGATCCCTTTGCCAGTATATAATGGCCTTCTTTGTCTCTTTTAATCTTTGTTGTTTTAAAGTCTGTTTTATCAGAGACTAGGATTATAACCCCTGCTTTTTTTTGTTTGTTTGTTTTCCATTTGCTTGGTAGATCTTCCTCAATCCCTTTATTTTGAGCCTACGTGTGTCTCTGCATGTGAGATGGGTCTCCTGAATACAGCACACTGATGGGTCTTGACTCTTTATCCAATTTGCCAGTCTGTGTCTTTTAATTGGCACATTTAGCCCATTTACATTTAAGGTTAGTATCATTATGTGTGAATTTGATCCTGTCATTATGATGTTAGCTGGTTATTTTGCTCATTAGTTTATGCAGTTTCTTCCTACCATCGAAGGTCTTTACAATTTGGCATGTTTTTGAAGTGGCTGGTACCAGTTTTTCCTTTCCATGTTCAATGCTTCCTTCAGGAGTTCTTGTAAGGCAGGCCTGGTGGTAATAGAATCTCTCAGCATTTGTTTGTCTTTAAAGGATTTTATTTCTCCTTCACTTATGAAATTTAGTTTGGCTGGATATGAAATTCTGACTTGAAAATTCTTTTCTTTAAGAATGTTGAATATTGGCCCCCACTCTCTTCTGGCTTGTAGAGTTTCTGCCTAGAGATCCGCTCTTAGTCTGATGGGCTTCCCTTTGTAGGTAACCTGACCTTTCTCTCCGGCTGCCCTTAATATTTTTTCCATCATTTCAACTTTGTTGAATCTGACAGTTGTGTGTCTTGGAGTTGCTCTTCTCGAGGAACATCTTTGTGGCATTCTCTGTATTTCCTGAATTTGTAGAGTTGGCCTGCCTTGCTATATTGGGGATGTTCTCCTGGATAATATCCTGAAGAGTGCTTTCCAGCTTGGTTCCATTCTCCCTGTCACTTTCAGGTACACCGATCAGACATAGATTTGATCTTTTCACATAGTCCCATATTTCTTGGAGGCTTTGTTCATTTATTTTTACTCTTTTTACTCTAAACTTCTCTTCTTGCTTCATTTCATTCATTTGATGTTTAATCACGGATACCCTGTCTTCCATTTGGTCTAATTGGCTACTGAAGCTTGTGCATGCACCACGTAGTTCTTGTGCCATGGTTTTCAGCTCCACCAGGTCATTTAAGGTCTTCCTGCGCTGTTTATTATAGTTAGCCATTCATCTCATCTTTTTTCAAGGTTTTTAGCTTCTTTGCAATGGGTTCAAACATCCTCCTGTAGCTCAGAGAAGTTTGGTATTACCGATAGTCTGAAGCCTTCTTGTGTGAACTCTTCAAAGTCATTCTCAATCCAGCTTTGTTCCTTTGCTGGCAAGGAGCTGCGTTCCTTTGGAGGAGAAGAGGCACTCTGGTTTTTAGAATTTTCAGCTTTTCTGCTCTGGTTTCTCCCAAAATTTGTGGTTTTATCTACCTTTGGTCTTTGATGATGGTGATGTACAGATGGAGTTTTGTTGTGGATGTCCTTTCTGTTTGTTAGTTTTCCTTCTAACAGTCAGGACCCTCAGCTGTGGTTCTGTTGGAGTTTGCTGGAGGTCTTCTCCAGACCCTGTTTGCCTGGGTATCACCTGCAGAGGCTGCAGAACAGTGAATGTTGCTGCCTGATCCTTCCTCAGGTAGCTTCCTTTCCGAGGGGCGCCCGGCCTTATGAGGTGTCAGTTGCCCCCCTACTGGGAGGTGCCTCCCAGTTAGGCTACTTGGGGCTCAGAGACCCACTTGAGGAGGTAGTCTGTCTGTTCTCAGATCTCAAACTCCGTTCTACTTGATTGGCTTAATTTCTTGACTATTTTATGGAGGCAGAGCTCCCTGGCTGCATGCCATAACCTGGTGGGCTGGGAGAAGTAGCTTTGTTCTCTGGCCCCTCATGCTTAAGCACCTACTACTTTAGAGAGGCTGAGGTTTTTCTGGTCCTCTGGCAACAACTCCAATGTGGAGTGACAGCAAAAGTGCTTTGTTGGGGCAGTGGCAGTGGTGTGTGCACTTGCATGCTCCCCAGCTACAGCAGGATAATAGTGCAGCAGGACCTGTGTGTGCACACATGAGCTGGTGACTGTGGCATGGTAAGGTCCATGCTCCAGTGGCATGGTAAGGTGCATGCACCCACATGTGCCACTGCTCTGTGTGTGTGCACCAGTGACAGTGGGGTGGTGGGGTCTGTACATGTGCTGGTATGGACGAGGCTGTGGCAATGGCAAGGTATGTGTGTATGTGCATGCTGGCAAAGAGGTCACATGAATGTGTGCTGGCAAAGCATTGGGGATAGGCTGTGGATGGGTTTACACTGCCGTAGGCCTGCCTGTAGAAGCTCTCTAATGGCTAGGTGGTGACTGCCAGAAAGCACCCCGGTTGGGCACCTGACTTTGCACTGCAAGCATTCACAATCAGGCAGGGACCCAGGAAGAGGCCATCTTATATGGGGGTGCTAATATTAGACTGGCTATATCTCATGGGCAAGACAAGCCTGCTCTATCTAGATCTGAGAGTCAATAGAGTCTGAAGCCACATGGAGGAGCATGGTGAACATTTGGGGATAGGTATCCCAGACTGTACTCCACTGCAGCTATTCCCACACCAAACTCTCTAGGCTCTACACAGGCTAGAATCCTATCCCTGCCACCTCTTTAAGCAGCTCTCCCTGCCAGCTCAGATGTCTGTGGGGGTCATGGGGGCTCCTGTCGCAAGAATTCCAGAGGTCAATGGTGAGAGTGGGCCACTCCTTGCTTATTTAACCCAGCCCCTCCCTAGCAGCTTCTGGGGGTCTGGAATGAGTTCTGGTGCTTGGCAACCCCATGCAGTGTTTCCACCTTCCTCCTCCTCCAGTACAGGGTCTGCATCCTCCCTCTGCCCACTCTCAATGCCCTCCTTCCAAAGTTCTGCTTGGATCTGCTTGTGCCAGTCTTGTTGATGTGGTCTCTTGGTGGGAGTAGCTCTTCCTGGCTGTGTCTAGTTGGCTATCTGGTTTTAGATTTCTACTTGAATATGAGCTTCTTAACAAGCATCTCATATGATGCATTATTAATTTATTAGTTTATTAGTTATTAATGCATTTTTATTAACTTTAAAATATTTATGTTTAAAATTCAACTGATGAGTGGGTGGGTTGCATGGTATGTGAGTTATATCTCAATAAAACTGTTATAAAGAAAAGAAAATGAAAAAAAAGTTGATGTGGTTTTCTTCCTCCAAAATTTTTTCCATAAGGTGGAAGGAAGAAAATAAGGAATTAAGGAAGGAAGGAAGAAGGAAATGACTTTACAAATTGAATCCATAGAAGGAATTAACTGAAAGCATATGTGATGATTAATTTTATGTGGCAACTTGATTGAGTCATAGGGTCCCCACATTAAACATTATGTTTAGGTGTGCCTGTGAGGCTGTTTCCAGATGACATCAGTATTTGAATCCTTGTACTCTAAAATAGATTGTTTTCCATAATATGGGTGGATATTATCTAATCCCTTAAGTGCTGGAATAGAACAAAAGGCAGAGGAAGGAGGAATTCATGCCATTTTGTTTTCTGCCTCACTGCTTGAGTAGGGGCATTTTATCTCATATTCTCCTGCTCTCAGACAGGAGTTTACACCATCAGCCTCCCTACTTCTCTGGCCTTTGAACTTGTACTGAATTACACCACCAGCATTGCTGGGTCTCCTGCTTGCAGACAGTAGATCCTGGGACATCTCAGCCCTCATAAATGCTTGAGAGAATTCCTCATAATTCTCTCTCTACCTCTGCCTCTGTCTACCTCTGTCTCTGTCTACCTCTGTGTGTGTGTGTGTACCTCTGTGTGTGTATGTGTGTGCATATATATATGCATGCATATATATACATATATGTACACACACACATATATATACACAAATATATATACATGTACACATAAATATGAATATATACATATATATTATATATATGTGTGTATTTTTTTTCTGGAGAGCCATAACTAATATAGCATCTAAGAGGTCATTTGATTCAATCTCCTACTTTTGCTGATGAGTGAGCATAGGCCAGAAGACCAAAAATGTGTTATTCAGAGTCTCACATTCATTTACCCATAACACCTAAGCCTTCCTTCTTCCTTAGTTCTCTTTCTTATTTAACATATAGTCAATACAAGCAAAACACAATAGAGAAATGGCCCTTCACAGAGAAGAGACTCAGAATGAGACATGAGCAAAGATCTGACTTAGCCTAGAAGATGAGGGATCATGTATTTAGTGAGGCTGATTTTCTCCATTTCTGTTTTTAAGAAAACTCTGAGTTCTGGCAGCAAGTGTTCAACAAGTAAGGTTAGTATTTGTCAAAAACTTAAGGCACTTAACTGATTAAACATTTATATCTTTTTATGTTTGACATTTTCATCAGCTAGAAATTTGCCAGGCTAAATGATTGAGTTTGAAATAAAATTTTACATGATTAAGCATTTAAAAATGAATACTAATGCATTTCAAATACAGCACCCACCATAAGAAACAGAACATTACTTCATTTTAAAGTAGACCAATTAGCAATTGAGGGCTTTGAGAGCAACTTACTTATTATGCCTAAAATGAAATAAGAAATTTTAAGTGGATGAGTTGTCAAACAGAAGAGCCCACATGATATGCATGTGCCACAGAGATTTCCGTTTTTCACAACATGGGTAAATGACCCCACCTTAAAACTCCCTATGTGTGTTTTCTACTGCTCTGCATTTATTACATCTGTTTTAGTTACTGAGATCGTACCCTTGGTAACTGACAAGGATGTGAGCTCTAAGAAGTGATATGGTAGACCAGTGGTGGCTTTAAGAACTAACAGGATAATCTCTCTCTTTTTTCCTTCTTTTCCTTTTCCATTAAAGTGAAACTTCTTGGATTGATCCCATTTATCTGTAATGTGCTGTTAGTAAACCACAATTTCTTTTCCTGAGAGTATATTCAGGGGTATGTATGATTTCAGAAGAATATTTCTGAATCAGTTCTTTTCTTAGCTTAGCATATAGTGTCTACTGGAGGTAATTTTTAGCCACAGTGCTTGACACATAATGTTTGTTTAATAAACATCCAATGACTAAATTAATCAATGAAAGCGGTTCTTGCATGCCATTTCAGTAAATAAACATATGTGGGCATGTGGACATTTTTCTTTTTTTCAGTTAAAATGCCTAGGCTAGTTGATATTCTCTTTTAGCATTAGTGACTGAGAAAGATTTTATGGGTCATTTGTTAAACCATATGGCAAGTTGGAGGGTGAATCAGTCTGTTGCTAAGGGGAGAGCTGTGATCAGCTGCATACTTAACTTCAAAACGTTTCACAATTTTATAAATACGTTGCCTTTGAAAGAAAGGGAAAAAAAGGTTTTATTGGGCTACATTGGATGTGAAATGGTTAAATGGCAACAAAAATCCCGATCTTTACAACTAGAAAAAGCGTTTAATAATATCACATAAGAAGTATAATTTTGGGATGCTTCTGTCTAGTGGAGGGTTGCTTTTTAAATGTGGACTTCAGTCTTGAAGTTATTCTTTCAACCAAAATAAGAGGAGGTTGGAAAATAGACTGGATTACATCAAATAATGAATGCAGGAATGTGTAGAGCGGGTGAGGTCTGGCTGTGGAAGAGAATACCTGAATAGAATGGAAATATCTTCAGAAAGCAAAGATGATATCAGTATGGAATCTCCTGAAAACTCTAATTGTGGCAGTTCAGGCAGAAGAGAAAGGCAGGCTGATTAGCAGAGTACTACAATCAAAAAGCTGAATCTGCAGAAGCATAAAAAGTCAGAGAATCTCTTCTCCCCCAAGCAACCAGTGAAAGACTTTTTTTTTTTTTTTGCAATGGGTATTGAACTGTCTTCTTATCAATAAAATTAATAAAGATTCTCTCTAAACTCAACTTTGGACATATTTGCAGCAACTTATCACATATGAGATGACAAAAGTGGAAGGCAGCTTAAAAATAGGACCCGGACAAGAAGAAATACGAACTTAACAGAACTCCTTCCCTTAAGCATACCATTTTAACCCTTTTTGGTGAAGAATTGCAAGTTACTATTTCCAGTTTGTTTTATACCAATCAAATTAACTGCATCAAAACTTATAGTTTTCATTGCATGGGTTTAGTCATTCCCAATCTGTTGGAGACATGTCATTTCTATAAATTCCCAAGTTAAAAATATTATTGCCAGTATTGTAAATACAGATTTAAAATGGGCAGAGTGCACTGAATTTTCTCTCCAGATACCATTGCATAAGTGGGCAATGATGTTGGCAGCATCCTTGGGTGGATATTTCATTAAGAAGACTTACTTTTCCCTGGGTGTGCTACAAATAACATCTACCTACTTAAAATTAACCCAAAGCATGTGTTCTATTAATGATGTCCCAGCAATATCATCTGTATGCATAAAGCATACATGTGGCTGACCCTGAGGCTACACTCAGGCCTTGAGAATATTGTGATTTCATCCAGTTTGCACAGTGATGCTGTGACTAGACTACAATTCAGAGCTTTGAAAATATCCCTCTGCAAGGCTTAGCCTCTTTTATCAAAACTTTTATTATGTTGTTTTCTCACTTGATGACTTATAATCATTTCACACTGCCATTGTATCTGACCTAAACTGTGAGGTTTTTGATGACCCTTCATAATCTGATATCATCTTGGCTTTCTGAAGATTTTCATTATGTTTAAGTATTCTCACCCATAGGAGCCCTCACCTGCTCTGTACATCTCTGCATGCATTTCCTGATTTATATTGATCTTTTTTCCAGGAATGTATAAAGATCCCATATCTTGCTCTTCTCTACCATACAGACAATGGTCTTCCTTCTCTTAAGGTACTGATATACCCACTGATCTCTCCCTGTTCTAAGCTTCTGTGGTATACATTTTGAATATTACATAGTTAACAGTTTATGAATATTACGTATGTCACTTTTTATAGTGTTCTCATTTAATTTTTGTTAGTCTTTTCTATTAAAGTTGTATTTCTCGAAGTCAGGATCTTTCTGGTAGCTCTATGGCTCCCAGTTCAGAGATAAGTAATAGTTCTCAAATTATTTTATACCTCTTTTTCAGTTCTATTTTAGAAGTTTCCTTGAAATAAACACTTTGCCACAGAGCTATGATGCTTTATTGTTTTGTGATCCTCATGCCCTTTCATTTGTTCATTTTATAACTACCCTCTTGCATCCCATACATTGTGACAGCAGGTCTGGAAGTAGTATCCAGATTAGTTTTGAAATAAAAGATTAATTTTATTTTGAGAACTTTACAGCACCCCTCGAGAGTATCATTAGCATTGCTCCATGTCATTGCACAGCTTGATTTGGAAAACATTCTCAAAATTACCAGCAGAACTTGTGTGATACATTGACAAGAACCAGTGCTGATTAAGCTAATTGGTTAATATGGTCTCAAAATGCAGAATTTAAGGACTATAAAGTCAGAGATCAAGAGAACAAGGTGTCTGTGGACAATTAGCAGTCATTTGAGACAGATGGAGAAAGCCAAATTGAAAAGATCTGCCGACAGTGAGGCACCACACGAATGTGAGTTGACACTATAGTAGCATTATTTTACTAGTCTGATGATCATCGTGGTGTTTGGTACTCAGTGATAATCAAAAAACATCATTTGTCAACTTATGGAAGCAACACATCTCATGTTCTGTTGCTCATTGTGGGTATAAATTCAGAAGAGGAAAGATTTATTTTGGTTAATGTTTGGATATTACCTGTTTTTCCCTATACTGTCATGATGAGCATAATTTTCATTATGCTTCATCTGTCTCCCCAAAAGTTATTTTTTACTAGAATATCAGTATCAATTTTCTTTATTGTCTTTACCTCCTCTGTCAAGTCTTATGTCGCAGTATTATTCATTGGCCTAAACATTTATTAATCTAAAATTTTAAGACTATTACCTAATCACATTATTTGAAAAAAATCCCTCTTTACATCCAAAGTCCCTGACTTTTAATGATGGCCATTTTCACTTTTAAAAACAGTTATATTTGTCACCAGTTACTGATCCCATTGGCAGAACCACATATTTTTAAAATTTTTTTTATGTTTTAATCAGTATTTTATTACTATTTCATCCTAGTAACTGTTCTACTTTTCAGTTATTGAAAAAGCTTTATTTATGAGGTGGGAAAATAAGCTTTAACAAATTTATTTATGTTTAAAATAACTTTATAAATGTACTACAGATTCCTTTATCATATAACTAACACTTGTATTGGTTACTTATTGCTGTGTAAAAAAAAATTTAGGATACACATCCTAAAGTATCATGTATTTATCATCTCACATTTTCTGAGGATTAACAGTCTATGAGCAACTTAGTTGCATATTTCTGGCAAGTGGTTTCTCCTGTTAAACTTTCTTTCTTGAGAAGTTTTCCACTTAATTACGTAAAAAAGCCTCATTTTGTTCTATTCTGAATGGCCTTTGATTCTTGGAGTACATTTAATTTATGATTTTGATACTGTTTCAAAATCACTGTATACAATATCTAAATATTATGTATGTGGATCTGTAATATTTATATTTGTACTTCTTATTGAAGGCATTTGCCTTTTAGGTGTGGAAAAAAGGCAACATTCAAGGTTGATCTACATTCATTGCAGTGTCTGAATCATTATTTCTGTGACTGTGACGTGCCTTAGATATTCCCATATGATTGTTCATTTTATATCTTTGCTCTATTCTGCATTTTATCAACCTTATTTGACCTTCATTGTATCGATTCCAGACCATTTTCTTCAATTTATCAACATACGATATTATAACCTATTTTTGAAATCTTTCTCAACCATAAAATGCCTGCACACTTTAATAGTTGCCCTAAAACGAACTTTAGATAAAACTGACACCCCAGTGGGTTCTACATGGTCATATCTTTTCAGTTTAACACATATGGTTTACAATTATACTTTAATTTCAAATACTTTAATTAGGAGTCTACTTTAGTGTCACCATACTTTACTTCCTATTAGAATGTATCATGTACAATGTGTATTCTTCTACATCACTTAAAAGTGGGATTTGAAACAATAAACTTTGATCAAAGAAATAGGAGTTCTAACGCATAGTTGGAATGTCTGGTGGAGAAACAAGTGTCTATTGGTGTAATTTTTAGAATTCTGGGAACACTTCTTGGTCTAAAATATGCCTCCTCAGAGGCTAATTGATGCTGGGAATTTCATTACTCCAGATTTGGGTTTTGCTTTTAGCTCAAATCTTTGATTTGGTAGAAGCCAATAACATGATGGTATATGCCACTTGGCAAAGAAGACAAAGTATAAATAGGACAAATAAGGAAGGGCTGCATGGGGCACTCCAAAGATAAATATTATGTTTGTTTAATGTGTGGCACAGTAATATATGGGGCACCCTGAAGATAAACATAATCTAAGTGCTTTTTCTACTCTTTATTTTATCCATATTATGATTAAATTACTGAGAAGGCCACTATCCTTGGCAGAATGTTTTCATTATAGAAAATGCAAATGTAAGAAGCAAGATGTTCAACTTTTGTATTGCAAAGCAGAGACAATAGTCTTGAACAATGAGGCTTCTGGTTTGTACAAGTTGGGTGTTTTAAGAACGTAAAGTTTTGGCCGAGTGCAGTGGCTTATGCCTGAATTCCAGCACTTTGGGAGACTGAGGTGGGGGAATCACAAGGTCAGGAGTTCAAGACCAGCCTGGCCAAGATGGTGAAACATCGTCTCTACTAAAAATACAAAAATTAATCAGGCATGGTGGCAGGTACCTGTAATCCCAGTTACTCAGGAGGCTGAGGCAAAGAATTGCTTGAACCCAGAGGTGGAGGTTACAGTGAACCGAGTTCACACCACTGCACTCCAGCCTGGGCTACACAACAAGACTCAGTATCCCCTGCCAAAAAAAGAAAAAAAAAAAAAAAAAAGAAAAGAAAAAGAAGAAAAAGAAGAAAAAAAAGAAAGTAAAGTTTTATAATTTCTAAAAGCTTAGCTTGGAGTATCAAAATCAAAGCCTCAAACAAATCAAGTTATAAAGCTTGTATCATACATGTAGTACCAGCTTTGGAAAGAAATCACGGCCAAGTGCGGCAGCTTGTGCCTGTAATCCCGTCACTTTGGGAAGCCGAGGTGGGTGGACCACTTGAAGTCAGGAGTTTAAGACCAGCCTGACCAACATGGTGAAACCCCATCACTACTAAAAATCCAACAATTAGCTGGGTATGGTGGTGTGTGCCTGTAGTCCCAGCTACTCAGGAGGCTGAGGCAGGAGAATTGCTTGAACCCAGGAAGCAGAGGTTACATTGAGCTGAGATCTCACCACTGCACTCCAGCCTGGGTGACAGAGTGAGACCCTATCTCAAAACAAAACAAATCATGACAATGAATGAGGTACTTTTCTCCATTCTTGCCTTGGTATATATCCTGTGGGACGGGGAGAGAAGGAGGGATGTTATGGAAATACACACTGAACCTGGTGTTTATCCTAGGAAGGGAGCCTGAATGTACCATCAAGCTGAGTTGAGTCTTGGGGGAGAGAAATGACAGAGTCTTCTAGATAAGTTTTGGAATTATAAGATTGATAGTGTGTTCCTTGTCCAGAACGTGAGATATTAGTTGGAATCTCCAGTGTCGTTATGGAGTGAAAACAGAGGAGATGGCTATGGAGAATGGGAAATCTAAAGGAAAGGAAATATCTAAGGCAGTTTACTCTATCTTCCTCAACACCAAGTGAGGAAGGCAGCCAGAGTTTTCTATGTTCCTTATGAGAGAATTTAGCAGAGAAAATTCTCTGGAGCTGGAGCTTTGCAGGGAGGAGGAAGTTTCAGTGAGCATGAACTTATGATTGGAATTGAATTCGTATTTAGGCATCATGTCCTTCCTCAAGAGGGTGTGCAGAGGTGGGGAGGGCATCTCGGCCACTCCACTGAACCAAAGTTATTCTCAGGTTTTGGTACATCTTCCAGCAGCATTGGGATCCGCCTCTGATTGTTTTTGTAGTACAACTACATAATTACAAGATATTTTCTTCTATCCCTCCAGCAATTATTTTGAAGATTTGACTAATCTGAAAGATAGTTCAGGGCACATTAATGGGTTCGTGAAAAGACTTGCCACACATCTGGCCCTCTCTTTCCTCACCTAAACCTCAAGTACTTGCAGGGGTTATTACATAAGAAACCCATATATTAAAGCAACTCTATCTACATCACTTAACTGAGCTTTTTTCAAAACCTTTGCTTTCACTACTTTTTTTTAAAACACCATACATTATGCTATATTGTATCATTACGTGATATATATACATTATAATCACACAGACATACATTATGTCGTTTTAATCCTTTCAATAAAACTGTGAGTAAATGTATAGAAGTCATTGTACATAAAAGAAAAACAAAGCTTAGTGAACTATTAGAGTTCTTCAGAGAAACAGAACTAACAGGAGATATATATATATAGTATACATATAGAATATATATAGAATATATATATAGAATATATGTGTGTATATATATATAGAGAGAAAGAGATTTATTTTTTTATTTTACTTTACGTTCTGGAATACATGTGCTGAACATGCAGATTTGTTACATAGGTATACATGTGCCATGGTGGTTTTCTTCTCCTCTCAACCCATCATACAGGTTTTAAGCACCTCATGCGTTATGTATTTGTCCTAATGCTCTCCCTCCCCTTGACCCCCACCTGCTGACAGGCTCCAGTTTTATGTTCCCCTCCCTATGTGTTCTCGTTGTTCAACTGCTACTTCTGAGTGAGAACATGCAGTGTTTGGTTTTTTGTTCCTGTGTTAGTTTGCTGAGAATGATGGTTTCTAGCTTTATCCATGTACCTGCAAAGGAGATGAACTCATTCTTTTTTCATGGCTGCATAGTATTCCATGGTGTATATGTGTCACATTTTCTTTATCCAGTCTATCATTTATGGGCATTTGGGTTGGTTCCAAGTCTTTGCTATTGTAAACAGTGCTGCAGTAAACATACATGTGCATGTGTCTTTATAGTAGAATGATTTATAATCCTTTGAGTATATACCCAGTAGTGGGATTGATGGGTCAAATGGTATTTCTCATTCTAGATCCTTGAGGAATCACCACACTGTCTTCCACAATGGTTGAACTAATTTAGACTCCCACCACCAGTGTAAAAGTGTTCCTATTTTTCCACATTCTTACCAGTATCTGTTGTTTCCAGACTTTTTGATGATTGTCATTCTGATGTAAAATGGTGTCTCATTTTGATTTACATTTCTCTAATGACCATTGATGATGAGTTTTTTTTTCACATGTTTGTTGGACACATAAATGTCATCTTTTGAGAAGTGCCTGTTCATATCCTTCACCCACTTTTTGATGGGGTTGTTGTTTTTTCTTGTATATTTGTTTAAGTCCGTTGTAGATTCTGGATATTAGACCTTTGTCAGATGGATAGATTGCAAACATTTTCTCTCATTCCATAGGGTGTCTGTTTACTCTGATGACAGTTTCTTTTGCTGAGCAGAAGTTCCTTAGTTTAACTAGATCCCATTTGTCAGTTTTGGCTTTTGTTGCCATTGCTTTTGGTGTTTTAGTCATGAAGTCTTTGCCCATGCCTGTGTCCTGAAATGTATTGTCTAGGTTTTCTTCTAGGGTTTGTATGGTTTTAGGTTTTAGATTTAAGTCTTTAATCCATCTTGAGTTAATTTTTGTATAAGGTGAAAGGAAGGGGGCCAGTTTCCATTTTCTGCATATGGGTATCCAGTTTTCCTAGCACCATTTATCAAATAGGGATTGCTTTCTGCATTGCTAGTTTTTGTCAGGTTTGTTGAAGATCAGATAGTTGCAGAAGTGTTATTTCTGAGGCTTCTGTTCTGTTCTATTGGTCTATATATCTGTTTTGGTAGCAGTACCATGCCGTTTTGGGTACTGTAGTCTTGTAGTATAGTTTGAAGTCAGGTAGCATGATGCCTCCAGCTTTGTTCTTTTTGCTTAGGATTGTCTTGTCTATACGGGCTGTTTTTTGGTTCCGTATGAACTTTAAAGTAGTTTTTTCCAATTCTGCGAAGAAAGTCAATGGTAGCTTGATGGGAATAGCATTGAAGCTGTAAATTACTTTGGACAGTATGGCCATTTTTATGATACTGATTTTTCCTATCCTTGAACTTGGAATCTGTTTCTATTTGTTTGTGTCCTCTCTTATTTCCTTGAGCAGTGGTTTGTAGTTCTCCTTGAAGAACTCCTACATATCCCTTGTAAGTTGTATTCCTAGGTCTTGTATTTTCGTTGTAGCAATTGTGAATGGGAGTTCACTCATGATTTGGCTCTCTATTTATCTATTATTGGTGTATAGGAATGCTTATGATTTTTGCACATTGATTTTGTATCCTGAGACTTTGCTGAAGTTGTTTATCAGCTTAAGGAATTTCAGGGCTGAGACGATGGGATTTTCTAAATATACAATTATGCCATCTGCAAACAGAGACAATTTGACTTGCTCTTTTCCTATTTGAATACTCTTTATTTTTTTTTTTCTCTTACCTGATTTCTCTCGCCAGAACTTCCAATACTATGTTGAACAGGAGTGGTGAGAGAGAATATCCTTGTCTTCTGCCAGTTTTCAAAAGAAATGTTTCCAGTTTTACTTATTCAGTATGATGTTGGCTGTGGGTTTGTCATAAATAGTACTTATTATTTTGAGATATGTTCCTTCAATACCTAGTTTATTGAGAGTTCTTAGCCTAAAGGGTGTTGAGTTTTATTGAAGGCCTTTTCTGCATGTATTGAGATAATCATGTGGTTTTTGTCATTGGTCCTCTTATGTAATGGATTATACTTACTGGTTTGTGTATGTTGAACCAGCCTTGCATCCCGAGGATGAAGTCGACTTGATCATGGTGTATAAGCTTTTTGATGTGCTACTGGAATCTGTTTGCCAGTATTTTATTGAGCATTTTTGCACCAATGTTCATCAGTGATATTGGCATGAAATTTTCTTTCTTGTTTTTTTCTGTGCCTCTGCCAGGTTTTGGTATCAGGATGATGCTGGCCTCATAGAATGAGTTAAGGAGGAGTCCCTCTTTTTCTAGTGTTTGGAATAGTTTCAAAAGGAATGGTACCAGCTCTTCTTTGTACCTCTGGTGGAATTTGGCTGTGAATCTGTCTGGTCCTGGGCTGTTTTTGGTTGGTAGGCTATTAAGTATTGCCTCAATTTCATAACTTGTTATTGATCTATTCAGGGATTCAAATGCTTCCTGATTCTGTCTTTGGAGGGTGTGTGTATCCAGGAACTTACCCATTTCTTCTAGATTTTCGAGTTTATTTGCATAAAGGTATTTATAGTATTCTCTGATGATAGTTTTTATTTCTGTGGGATCAGTGGTGATATATCCTTTATCATTTTTTATTGTGTCTATTTCATTTGTCTCTCTTTTCTTCTTTATTAGTTTGGCTAGTGGTCTATTTTGTTTATATTTTTGAAAAACCGGCTCCTGGATGCATTGATTTTTTGAAGGGTTTTCCATGTCTCTATCTCTTTCAGTTCTGCTCTGATCTGAGTTATTTCTTGTATTGTGGTACCTTTTGAATGTGTTTGCTCTTGCTTCTCTAGTTCTTTCAATTGTGATGTAAGGGTTTTGATTTTAGATCTTTCCCACTTTCTCCTGTGGGCATTTAGTGCTATAAATTTCTCTATTAGCACTACTTTAGTTGTGTCCCAGAGATTCTGGAACGTTGTCTTTTTGTTCTCATTGGTTTCAAAGAACTTCGTTATTTCTGCCTTAATTTCATTATTTACTAAGTAGTCATTCAGGGGCAGGTTGTTCAGTTTCCATGTAGTTGTGCAGTTTTGAGTGAGTTTCTTAATCTTGAGTTGTAATTTGATTGCACTGTAGTCTGAGAAAATGTTTGTTATAATTTCTGTTCTTTTGCATTTGCTGAGGAGTGTTTTACTTCCAATTATGTGGTCGATTTTAGAATAAGTGCTATGTGGTGCTGAGAAGAATGTGTATTCTGTTGATGTGGGGTGGAGAGTTCTGTAGGTGTCTATTAGGTCCACTTGGTCTAGCACTGACCTCAAGTCCTGAATATCCTTGTTAATTTTCTGTCTCCGTTGATCTGTCTAATGTTGACGGTGGAGTGCAAAAGTCTCCAGCTATTATTGTGTGGGAGTCTAAGTCTCTTTGTAGGTCTCTAAGAACTTGTTTTATAAATCTGGGTTGGCCGGGCGCGGTGGCTCAAGCCTGTAATCCCAGCACTTTGGGAGGCCGAGACGGGCGGATCACGAGGTCAGCAGATCGAGACCATCCTGGCTAACCCAGTGAAACCCCGTCTCTACTAAAAAATACAAAAAACTAGCCGGGCAAGGTGGCGGGCGCCTGTAGTCCCAGCTACTCGGGAGGCTGAGGCAGGAGAATGGCGTAAACCCGGGAGGCGGAGCTTGCAGTGAGCTGAGATCCGGCCACTGCATTCCAGTCTGGGCGACAGAGCAAGACTCCGTCTCAAAAATAAATAAATAAATAAATAAAAAATAAAAAAAAATAAAAAAAATAATAAATCTGGGTGCTCCTGTATTATATGCATATACATTTACGATACTTAGCTCTTCTTGTTGCATTGATCCCTTTATCATTATGCAATGCCCTTCTTTGTCTTTTTTGTTCTTTGTTTAAAGTCTGTTTTATCAGAGGCTAGGATTGCAACCCCTGCTTTTTTTCACTTTCCATTTGCTTGGTAAATCTTCCTCCATCTCTTTATTTTGAGCCTATATGTGTCTTTCCATGTGAGATTGGTCTCCTGAATACAGCACACTGATGGGTCTTGACTCTATCCAATTTGCCAGTCTGTGTCTTTTAACTCGGGCATGTAACCCATTACATTTAAAGTTAATATTGTTATCTGTGAATTTCATCCTGTCATTATGATGTTAGCTGGTTATTTTTCTCATTAGTTGATGCAGTTTCTTCCTAGCATCGATAGTCTTTACAATTTGGCATGTTTTTGAAGTGGCTGGTACCAGTTTTTCCTTTCCATGTTTAGTGCTTCCTTCAGGAGCTCTTGTAAGGCAGGCCTGGTGGTGACAAAATCCCCCAGCATTTGCTAGTGTGTAAAGGATTTTACTTCTCTTTCACTTATGAAGCTTAGTTTGACTGAATATGAAATTCTGGGTTGAAAACTCTTTAAGAATGTTGAATGTTGGCCCCCATTCTCTTCTGGCTTGTAGGGTTTCTGCAGAGAGATCTGCTGTTAGTCTATTGGGCCGTCCTTTGTATGTAAGCAGACCTTTCTTTCTGGCTGCCCTTAATATTTTTTCCTTCATTTCAACATTGGAGGATTTGACAACTATGTGTCTTGGGGTTGCTCTTCTAAAGTAGTATGTTAGTAGTGTTCTCTGTATTTCCTAAGTTTGAATGTTGGCCTGTCGTGCTAGATAGAGGAAGTTCTCCTGAATAGTATCCTGAAATATGTTTTCCAGCTTGATTCCATTCTCCCCATCACTTTCAGGGACCCTAATCAATCATAGGTTTGGTCTTTTCATATAGTCCCTTATTTCTTGGAGGCTTTGTTCCTTTTCATTCCTTTTTCTCTAATCTTGTCTTCACACCTTATTTCAGTAAGTTGACCTTTAGTCTCTGATATCCTTTCTTCCACTTGATCGATTTGGCTATTGATACTTGTTTATACTTCATGAAGTTATTGTCCTGTGCTTTTTAACTCTATCTGATTATTTATGTTCTCACACTGGTTATTCTAGTTACTAGTTCATGTAGCTTTTTTTCAAGGTTGTTAGCTTCCTTGCATTGGGTTAGAACACGCTTTTTTTTTTTAGCTCAAAGGAGTTTGTTATTACCCACCTTCTGAAGCCTCCTTCCATCAATTCCTCAAGCTCATTCTGTGTTCACTTTTGTGCCCTTACTGGAGAGGATTTGTGATAATTTGGAGGAGAAGAGGCATTCTGGGTTGTTAAATTGTCAGCATTTTTGCACTGTTTTTTCCTCATCTTAGTGGATTTATCTACCTTTGTTCTTTGAGGCTGATGACCCTTGGATGGGGTTCTGTGTGGGGATCCTTTTTGTTGATGTTGATGTTACTGCTTTATGTTTGTTTGTTTTCCTTCTAACAATGAGGCCCCTCTGCTGTAGGTCTGCTGCAGTTTGCTGGAGTTCCACTCCAGATCCTATTTGCCTGGGTATTACTAGTGAAGGCTGCAGAACAGCAAAGATTGCTGCCTGCATCTTCCTCTGGAATTTTTGTCCTAGAGGGGCATGGGCCTGATGCCAGCCAAAGCTCCCCTGTATATGTGTCTGTCAACTCCTGTTGGGAGGTCTCTCCCAGTCAGGAGGCATGGAGGTCAGGGACCCACTTGATGAAGCAGTCTGTCCCTTAGCAGAGCTGGAGCTCTGTGCTAGGAGAACCTTCCCTGTCAGGATCTACTGCTCTCTTCAGGGCCGGCAGGCAAAACTGTTTAAGTCCCCTGAAACTGTGCCCATAGTTGCCCCATCCCCCAGGTGCGCTCTCCTGGGGAGATGGGAGTTTTATCTGTAAACTCCTGACGAGGGCTGCTGTCTTTCTTTCAGAGATGCCCTGCCCAGTGAAGAGGAATCTAGAGATGTAGTCTGGCCACAGCTGCTTTGCCGTGCTGTGTTGAGTTCCATCGAGTCCAAACTTCTGAGCCTCTTTAGCACTGTCAGGGAAAAACTGCCTACTCAAGCCTTAGCAATGGTGGATCCCCTCCCCCACCAAACTCGATCATCCCAGGTCAAATTCAGAGGGCGGTGCTGGCAGCGAGAAATTTCAAGCCAGTGGTTCTTAGCTTGCTGGACTCCATGGAAATTGGACCCACTGAACGAGACCACTTGGCTCTCTAGCTTCATCCACCTTTCCACAGGAGTGAATGGTTCCCTTTCGCTGGCGTTCCAGTTGTCTCACAGTTGGAAATGCGGAAATCACCCACATTCTGTGATAGTCTCACTGGGAGCTGCAGATGGGAGCTGTTCCTATTGGGCCATCTTGCCAGATCCCCCAAGAAAGTGATTTATTGTAAGGAATTGGCTCAAATGATTATGCAGATCTTGGAACTTTCTCAACATGTAGTTCCAATCTGAGTCCATAGACCTAAAAACAAGGAGAGCTAATAGTGTAAGCTCCAGTCCCAAAGCTGGCAGGCTTAAGACTCAAGAGCCATTGTTTCAATTCACGTCTGAAGGTTGGAAAAAAATCAATATCCCAACTCAAGGCAGTCAGGCAGGAGGAGTTACCACTTATTCAGGCTTTTTTTTTTTTTTTTTTTTTTTTGTAATTCAGGTCTTTAATTGATCAGATGAGACCCATCTACACAAGGGAGGTCAACTGGCTCTATGCAGTCTACTGATTCAAAGGGTAATCTCATCCAGAAACGCCCTCACAGACATACTCAGAATAATTGGTCAAATGTCTGGGCACTTTGTGGCCCAGTCAAGCTGGCATATAAAATTAATCATCATGGCGGTGATAAATAAATTGTTGTTACATGATTAGATGGTAGTAATAACTAGAATTTAATCCAAATCTTTAAAATAGAAAGGGCTTTGCTTTTAATAACTATGCTACGTTATCAGTATTTTCTTTCACACCCCGAGTCTTCCTTGCAATGCTTCCTTCTTCCTTTATATTTCTACAACCATCCTAATTTAGGATGTCTTTATTGCATGCCCAGACTATTGAAGTGATCTATAAATTGATATCTCTTCTTCCAGTCTATCCCCGATTCCCCCTTCCCATGTATCTCTGGCACAGTCACTAGATTAATGTTCTTAAAAATATTTTGCAATATTTGCTAGCTCAGGAATTTATAACATCCCCCAACCTTACAGATGAAATGTGAGCATCTCAACCTAGACATTAGGACTTTTGTGCAGGTAATAAATATGCATTTTGCCTGGAGTCAAAATTTTGAGGTGTAAGGCATAAAGCAAAAGTTGTATATGGCCAAATTTACCCTTAAAATTTCAATTTTTTTCTATGTAGTGTGGTATATACAATTTCTATTTATGGCAACAGAAGCAATTCTCTTATGGACTAAAATTTAGATGCTTGCCAAGCTAGATTAAAGGAGAGTCTATAACAGAAATTTGGACATGCCAGATTGTTATATACCTACTAGTGAATGATGTATAGGTAGATCATTTGATACTTTTCCTGCTTGCTCCCTGAGTTTATTTGTTTTTTATTCATCATCTTTAATCTTAATATAGACTAAAGAAATATATATTTATTGTGAAGATTAAGTGAGATGGTGGAGCTGCATGTGTGTGTGTTGTGGGGCACAGTGGGTGTGTGATACTGGTGAGGATGGTGGTGGGAAAATAAGATCTTTCTAAAGTCACTTGTAAGTGAAGTGTACTTAAGATGTGATACCATTTTGCTGCCTTATTTTCCATATATTTGTGTTCAGATGGAATACCTTTTTTTCTCAATAGCTCAAGGGTGCAGTGACTCTAACACACAATGCTGCTTAATGCCCCTCTGTATTCTAGTAAATTTCCCTGCTCACAAGGAAGTATTTCTGGTTGTGGACTAAATATCTTGAGACATTAATAGCGGGACTTCTACTTCAGTACACATACTGGTGGGGAGGCAATGAACTGGAACTTTCTAGAAAGTGTGCAATCTGTAAGCTCAAACTTGTCCTTGCCTATATTCCTTTTCCTTCAGAAGTCGTTGATCACATTTAATCTCTTCTCCTCATCAACTAAAAGTGTTAGTACATCTCACTATTTCTTTACTGGTGATAACAAATCTAAGTAGTTTTTACAAAATAGTATTTTTGAGAAGTAGCCTGGTAGATGAGGAAGAAATCTTTAGATGATATTAATATTACTGAAGAAGGAAGATAAATCATTACAAGCTAAAGTCAGCCAAAGTATATTGTGCTACAAAGAGCAGTGGATTAGAGATACTCTGTTCTTGTATAGAGAACCCAGAAATAAGACTGCCCACCTACAGCTATGTCATATTCAACACACTTGACAAAAACAAGCAATCAGGAAAGCATTCCCTATTTGATAAATGGTGCTGGGATAACTGGCTATCCATATGCAGAAGATTGAAACTGGACCCCTTCCTTACACCATATACAAAAATCAACTCAAGATGGATTAAAGACTTAAATGTAAAACCCAAAACTGTAAAAACTCTCTAAGACAACCTAGGCAATACTATTCAGAATGTGGGCACAGGCAAATATTTCATGACAAAGATACCTAAAGCAATAGCAACAAAAGCAAAAATTGACAAATGGGATCTAGTTAAAGAACTTCTGTATGGCAAAAGAAACTATCATCCAAGTAAACAGACAATCTACAGAATGGGAAAACATTTTTGCAAACTATGCATACAACACAGGTCCAAAATCCAGCATCTATAAGGAATTTGAACAAATTTACAATAGAAAATCAACCTCGTTAAAAAGTGGACAAAGGGTATGAGCAATTACTTTTCGAAAGAAGATGTATATGTGGCCAATAGTCAGTCATATGGAAAAAATGTTCAGTGTTACTGATCATTAGTGCAATGTAAATCAAAACCACAATGAGATACCATCTCACACCAGTAAGAATGGCTATTATTAAAAAGTCCAAAAGTTATAGATGCTGGCTAGGTTGTGGAGAAAAAAGAGTGCTTATACATTGTTGGTGGGAGTATAAATTACTTCAGCCATTGTGAAAGACAGTGTGGTGATTCCTCAAAGACCTTAAGAGACAGCTACCATTCAACCCAGCAATCCCATTACTGTGTATAAACTCAAAGGAATAAAAATCATTCTGTTATAAAGACACATGCATGCGTAAGTTCATTGCATCACTATTCACAATAGCAAAGACATGGAATCAACTTAAATGCCCATCAATAATAGACTGGATAAAGCAAATGTGGTACATATACATACACCTTGGAATACTATGCAGCCATAAAAATAATGAGATCATGTCTTTTACAGGAACATGGATGGAGCTTGAGACCATTGTCCTTAGCAAAGTAACACAGGAACAAAAAACCAAATACTGTACGTTTTAACTTATGAGTAGGAGCTAAATGATGAGAACTCATGGACACAAAGAGGGGACCAACAGACACTGGGGCCTTTCAGAGGGTGGAGGGTGGTGGGAGAAGGAAGAGGATCAGGAAAAAACAATTGATACTAGGCTTAATTCTTGGGTGATGAAATAATCTATACAACAAACTCCCCGATACAAGTTTGCATATGTAAAATAGTTGTACCCCCGAACTTAAAATAAAAGTTAAAAAACTGAAAACACTTTAAACAATTAAAAGAGAGTATTCTGCTCCTAGATCTTCCACAGGCTCTTTGGGGAGATCTTAGAAAAGTCACACATCCTCATCTACATTTAGTTTTCTTGTCTTTAACAGAGGAATTTGGAGCTTTCTAATGTTCCTTCCCATTGTGTTCTATGTCTATGGTAGCAACACATTCATTGGCAAGTTCCGCAGATGGTGGGTGTACTCTTTGCATGTCACATATTCAGACAAATACCAGCATTGTTCTTGTTGCAGATAATAGTGGAAGAGGACGCTACCTGCTCATGTGCTTTTTGAGGCATTTGAGTATTTGATGGAATTGACAATACAGTACAGGTCTAAAGGGAGTTATATATGTGAATAGTTCTGTGAATCTATACAGAGAATGGTGTGTGTGTGTGTGTATAAAATAAATGTCTGGGTTTTCAGCCATCTCTCCGGTGGCCTCCGTGGAACACTATTGCATGTTGCTGCTTTAGATCATCCAGAACACACTGAACACAACAAAACCAGAGGAAGAGCCTTCTGCTTCCTATTCTTGGTCTTCGGCTGAAAATGACTCTACAGGTATAGATAAAAATAGCCATCCTCAATTTATCTTTAGAGGACCTAAATGAAGTCTTTTTCTTGTTCAATATCAAAGCTCTTTTGCTCAAACTCATATCTGTCTTTTTATTTCATTTATCTTGGACTTCAAGAAATAAAGCAAGAAAAACTGTAAAGATATGGAAGGATATGGGAAGCCGAGAGATGATATCCTGACAGAAGGTCCCTTTACAAAAAAACATATATTCAGGAAATGAAAAAAAAATAAAAGATATCAGAGAGACACAGGTAATGCATGAATAAGGCTTATGAGAGTAAAGTAGAATTTTATTTTTCAGATTAAGGAGTTTTCTTGTTCAGGAAAAGATTTAGAATTTTAAGGAATTTTAAATTTAATTTTTATACTATTTTAAAAGTTATAAGAAATGAACTACTTTATGAAAGTAATCTAATATCTTAGTGTACCTTATAAAGTCCTTCAACTGGAGTTTAAATATACTTTATTTAAAGTATAATAGTTTAAATATAAACTTTAATATTACAGATATTCTAACTTGCAAATACAAAGGGAAACTAAAGTTTAAATATAACAAAGTTATTTTTTAAAATGAAGATTGAACTGTAATTCACTTTTGCGGATCCTTTCCTTCTCTTTATAGGCATGAATCTACTCATAATATTTTTCGGTTGGAAATGAAATATCTTTTACTCTTTTTATTTTCACATTTAATGTTACTTCTCAATGTTAAAGCCATACAATCTTTAAAATGCCAAGCTGTACAAGGATATATTGCATGAAAATAGTGAGAAAGTGCTCATAAGATATTAAAACATCTGGATAAAAATGACATTAAATAAACTATCAGGCAACAGTTTTGCTTCTGCAATGTTAAATATCCAGTTGTTTGGAAACATCCAGATGCTTGTCAGGCTGCAAAAACTTCCTAGTGGTGAAAGGATCTTTTATGTTGTATGTAAATATATCAGGATGACTCATGGCTAGGATCAGGATCCAAAGACATTGGTAGCTCTCATGGTGAGGTTCATCTTTTGGGACATAAGTTGAAAGAAATGAGCTTTCTAGGTGGTTTAAAATCATTAGAAGCCCCTTGACAATGATGCACAAATAGCCCTTCATTATAGTCACATGGCATAAACTTGTTGCTTTTTCCAGTCAACCCATTCTATTTCTTACCCCAGCTCTGACCCAAACACACACTTTGTACTTTGCTCTCATGGGTGGGCCTTGACTGAGAAAGCTGATTGATATGTCTATCAGGTTTCTCATATTAGTGTATGAGATCCATTTTAATTCCTAAGGGATCAGAAGCTTTTGGTATCTTGCCAGCTCTTTCCCTATAGTATTAGGCAGGGTCTAATCAGGAAACAGAAACCTCATAGTAATTTGAATAGGGATGGTTTAAGATAAAGAGTTATTAACTGATAACAGATTAACTAAGAGGGGATAAATGAGAACTTAAATGACTGAAGGAGAGAGAGTAACCAAGGAAGGAATAAACCTGGAAGGGAAGAATTCATTCCAAGGCAAGGGTTCAGACTTCAGTGGGGTGGGTTGTAGCTCACTGAATGGCAGTGGTTTGCTGAAGTTGCCATGTGCGGTGCTTATCCAAAATCAGTGACTCAAGATGGCCAGGCAGAGAATTGCTTGCTGTGTGTCAATGATACTAGCCAGGAAACTTCCCAGGAAAGGAAGATGCTTTGAATTCACCAGGAAGCCATTGCCAGGAAACTTTTACTAGGAAGACATCATGAAGCTGGGTGGGGCACTTCATGAAACCCACCTTCAGAAAGCCCTCTGGGGTGTCCAAGGAACTTGCTTGGTAGCTAACTCAGAAGAGCCACTAAGGTCACTAGGGGTGAATTCACTGAGTGAATACCAACCGACTGCAGCAGCAACAGAAAAAATAAAAGCATGCCAGACCCAGGAGAAGACTTTTCCTCCTCCAGGGTCCTTTCATGTCTCTACCGGCAAAGATCAACATCATGCCAACTGCCAAGGGAGAAAGGTTTTAGTATCATGAGCAGGCAACAGGGTAGATTTGGAAGTGAGAGGCAATAAATGGACACATTCCTCCTTTGATATATGGTTAAATCAGGTTTGAATGCAGTGGAATCATAAAGAAAACTAAATCATAAACCAGGATCATGTAGCCTTGCAGTGTAATATGGAGGATCAGTTCAGTCTTCACTGCCTCTGTGATTTAGGTTATGACTATATGTACTCTGTGGATTTAAGAGAACGTCAACTGAAAGAAAAATTGAGTACAATTATATACTTTCATGAGAGAAAATTATTACCAATTAAGACATGATATTCCATTGGAGGATGCACCCCTGTTTCTGAAATATTAAAATGTAGAAATATCTTAGAAATTTTTAAGTCTTTATTGTTGTAGAAGCAATAAGTTACAATAAAAGAGGACCAGAGCTTTGGTAAGTAACCTCAGAAAATGGTCTCCCTTCTCCCTTGTCCCTTCTTCTTTCTCATTTGCCTCTTTACTTATTCAAACCTTAATCATCTTTTCAGGTTTCATATTTTTCCCACCCCCATGAAGACTTTGATACTTTGCCTTTCATTTTTCTCCCTCCTTATATACTCATCTTGACTTCTGACTACTCTTGAGAATATACACTAATAATTTTTCCTAGTTGTTTCATGTGTGTTAAACTTGTCTTCCTACCTCCTTTGTAAATTCCTTGAAGAACTTCACTGGCAACTTCGTCTACATTTGTATAAAAAGTTTACTTGATTGATCAATAGCTCCAGTGAGGTGGATATTAAATATAAGTACTTAAATATAAGTACATCTGGGGATTAAAAATAAGTAACCCAATCATGCCTATGCTTATGAAGATTCCTGTTCCTATTTTACTTCACTCATTAATTAAAACATGGTGGGTTGAAAAATTTTGGTAATCATATTTATATTTAATCTGCACAAAATTGAACTTTGATTTATATTGTCGAAGTTAGAGCCAGAGCATGACAATATAAGATGAGTATATACGTGAAACTGGGCTGAATTGAGTGGCTTAAGCTTTCCACTGACACCTGTTCCTCTGGAGTGTATAATGCTAACTGAAATCAATTCAAGGTCATTGTGTCTCCTTTACCTCACGTCCAGGTCAAAGGTAATCTTTATCAGCCAGCAGGTGCTATGTGACACCAAGGTCATTTCAAATATCCCTTATATCAAAGACCTTGCAAAAGGCAGAGAAATAAACTAATATGTATCTTTTCTCACTAGAGAAACTACTTGGAACATGTCACACTGGAGGGAAATATGTTTAAAATAAGATTATTTTGTAAGAGCACATTTTAAACATTTTTAGTCATGACGGGGAAGGTTGTTTTGCGATTTAATTTCTCACGGTAAGGGTGCAATTTAAAGTCTGACAACTATATGTAAACCTTATAAAAGCTCCTTTGAATGGCAAAGGAGAGTAAAGCAGGAGACGTCTCAGTAGTGAATTAATCTCTTGAATGAGTTTCTTGCAGAAGCAGACCATAACTCGAGGGTGAAGCTGGTATTGCTCTGTTGCTCTCCATTTATCCACCTTAAATGTATTGTTAATAAGAGTGGTGAATTTGAGGAATTGGGGTGGCCCCAGTACTGCACCCATTATTTCATTCGATCATCTTTTTATCTGGTCATACTGTTGACAGCCCAATCTATATCCCGACAACAGAGGTCTAGAACATACAAGTATTTCTTTTTTTTTTTTTTTTTGAGACGGAGTCTCGCTCTGTCACCCAGGCTGGAGTGCAGTGGCGCGATCTCGGCTCACTGCAAGCTCCGCCTCCCGGGTTCACGCCATTCTCCTGCCTCAGCCTCCCGAGTAGCTGGGACTACAGGCGCCCACAACCGCGCCCGGCTAATTTTTTGTATTTTTAGTAGAGACGGGGTTTCACCGTGGTCTCGATCTCCTGACCTTGTGATCCGCCCTCCTCGGCCTCCCAAAGTGCTGGGATTACAGGCGTGAGCCACCGCGCCCGGCCACATACAAGTATTTCTAACTCGATTTTTATTTCTTTAGTCTGGGGATGTTTCTTTTTAAAATAAATGCTTTGAATAAATTCTTTTTGAATGTAATTTTGGGAACTGAAGATTGAGGATGGTGAGAGGCTCCCAAGGCTAAAATGATCACCTCTGTTTCATTGAGAGTTAATTAATATGAAAATCATAACTTTTAAAATGTAAGTTCTAAAAATTTTGGAGAAGGCTTTGTACTGTGAGATACAGCTCATTTAAAATTTTCCAGGCTCTTCTAGTTCACTAAAATTTTGTTCTTTTATCTGTGGTTACATCATGAGTCATAGGGTGACAAGAGGTGATGTAATTCTTGGGCAATATAATAGGACTTTGAGTCATTATTGAAGTTTTGGCCAGTATCATAATCTAAAAGGCCAGCCTTCCCACCCATGCCTGGCATGTTCACTTTCTGATTCCCATGTATCACCCTCCGCTCATCATGTCTTCACATAATAGACATAACTATATTTTCCCTTGGAGCCTGGGTGCAGCCTGAGTCCTTCTCAATCCAGAGCTACAAGAAACCACTCCTAATTGATAGAGCTGGCTGGAAGATGACACTTACTAGCTATCCCAGATCTTGTGGTCTATGGACTTTTGGGGGCTGGTAGTGGTGGAGGTGGTAGTGATGGCAATTATAAGCACTTTAAAGTTTATAATCTGTTCTCACAGATCCTGTTTCATTGAATGAAGCCATGCTTTCAATGAGGTATAAATGAAGAGCTGAAATTTCATTCACCATTTGCGTGTGTGTGTATGTGTGTGCGCGTATCAATTTCATTTATTTCTGCCCTGATCTTGCTTATTTCTTTTCTTCTGCTGGGTTTGAGTTTGATTTGTTCTTGTTTCTCTAGTTCCTTGATGTGTGACCTTAGATTGTCTATTTGTGCTCTTTCAGACTTCTTGATATAAGCATTAATGCTCTGAACTTTCCTCTTAGCATCACTTTTCCTGTATCCCAAAGGTTTCAATAGTTTGTGCCACTATTATGGTTTAGTTCAAAGTATTTTTTTAATTTCCATCTTGATTTCATTGTTGACCCAATGATCATTTGGTAGCAGGTTATTTAATTTTCTTGGTGTAGAGGGTTCCTTCTGGAGTTGATTTCCAATTTTATTCCACTGTAATCTGAGAGAGTACTTGATATAATTTCAATTTTCTTTTCTTGTTTTGTGAGATATCATATGATTTATCTTAGAGAATGTTCCATATGCTGATGAATAGAATGTCTGTTTTGCACTTGTTGGGTAGAATGTTCTGTAAATATCTGTTAAGTTTATTTTTTTAGGGTAAAATTTAAGTCCATTGTTTCTTGATTTCTGTCTTGATGACTTGTCTAGTGCTGTCAGTGGAGTACTATAGTCCCCCACTATTACTATGTTGCTATCTATTTCATTTCATAGATCTAGTGATAATTTTTAAATAAATTGGGGAACTCAAGTGTTATGTGCATATATATTTAGAATTGTGATATTTTCTGTTGGAGTAGTCCTTTTATCATTGTATATTGTTCCTCTTTGACTTTTTAAACTGCTGTTGCTTTCACGTTTGTTTTGTCTGAGAGAAGAATAGATTCTCCTGCTGGGTGTGGTGGCTTCTGTCTGTATCCCAGCATTTTGGGAGGCCGAGGTGGGTGGATCACTTGAGGTCAGGAGTTTGAGACCAGCCTGGCCAACATGGTGAAACCCTGTCTCTACTAAAAATACAAAAATTAGCTGGGCATGGTGGCAGGCCCCTGTAATCCCAGTTACTGGGGAGACTGAGGCAGGATAATCACTTGAACCGAAGAGGCAGAGGTTGCAGTGAGCTGAGAATGTGCCACTGCACTCCAGCCTGGGTAACAGAGCAAGACTCTGTCTCAAACAAAACAAAACAAAACAGAAAAATAAAAAATAGCTACTCCTGCTAGCTTCTGGTGTCTCTTTGCATGGGTATGTTTTTCAATCCCTTTAAGTTTATGTGTGTCCTTATGTGTCAGGTGAATCTCTTAAAGACAGCAAATACTAGGTTGATGAGTTCTTATCCATTCTGTATCTTTTTAGTGGAGCATTTAGGCCACTTACATTCAACATTAGTATTAAGATGTGAAGTACTATTCTATTCATTGTGCTATTTGTTGCCTGAATAGCTTTTTTTTTTCATTGTGTTATTTTATAGGTTCTGTGATATTTATGGTTTAATAGATTCTATTTTGGTGTATTTTGAGGATTTGTTTCAAGACTTAGAGCTCCTTTTAGCAGTTCTTGTAGTACTGGTTTGGTAAATTCTGTCAGGGTTTGTTTGTCTGAGAAAGACCGTATTTTTCCTTCATTTATGAAGCTTAGTTTCACTGGATACAAAATTCTTGACTGATAATTGTTTTGTTTAAGGAGGCTAGAAGTAGGACCCAATCCCTTCTAGCTTGTAGGGTGTCTGCTGAGAAATCTGCTGTTAATCTGATAGATTTTCCTTTGAAGGTTACCTAATGCTTTTGCCTCACAGTTCTTAAGATTCTATCCTGTCTAGACTTTAGATAACCTGATGACTATGTGCCTAGGTAATCATCTTTTTACAATAAATTTCCCAGGTGTTCTTTGAAGTTCTTGTAGATGAATGTCTAGATCTCTAGCAAGACTAGGGAAGTTTTCATTGATTATTCCCTCATTTTCAATGTCATGGGAGAGAGATTTATTTGAACTCCTGCAGAGCTGCCTAAGCCCTGCATCTTTCAGAAGGAGGCAGAAATGAATGCTTTAATGCTCTCCTCTATAGTGGGTCTATGGAGATAGCATAGGTAAGTTCTTAGCAGAGCCTATTAGCCTTGGCACCAAAACCTGTGTTATAAGACTATTCATGGCCGGGTGCGGTGGCTCAAGCCTGTAATCCCAGCACTTTGGGAGGCCGAGACGGGCGGATCACAAGGTCAGGAGATCGAGACCATCCTGGCTAACACAATGAAACCCCGTCTCCACTAAAAATACAAAAAAATTAGCCGGGCGTGGTGGCGGCGCCTGTAGTCCCAGCTACTCGGGAGGCTGAGGCAGGAGAATGGCGGGAACCCGGGAGGCGGAGCTTGCAGTGAGCCGAGATCGCGCCACTGCACTCCAGCCTGGGCGACAGAGCGAGACTCCGCCTCAAAAAAAAAAAAAAAAAAAAAAAAAAAAAAAAAAAAAGACTATTCATATCATATTTCTTAGTTACAACAGCAATGGGTAGCTTATATGTGTCAAAATATAATGGTTGGAACCCTGTGTTTCCCCCACCCTCAAAAAAATGAAGAGGGAGTAAATGTAAGCTCTTTCTGGGATGCAAAGGCTGAAAGAAGAAAAATAAGAGGATTGCTTGTGTTACCTGGCATTCAAAGCCCTGTATTTCTTTTCTTTTCTTTTTTTTTTTTTTTTTTTTTTTTGAGATGGAGTCTCTCTCTGTCACCCAGGCTGGAGTACAGTGATGTGATCTCCACTCCTTGCAACCTCCACCTCCCGGGTTCACACCATTCTCAGCCTCCCGAGTAACTGGGACCACAGGCGCCGGCCACAACCAAAGCCCTTTAGTATTTCAATCCCAGCCTCCTTTTACAGCTTTCTGTCTTTATTGCTCTCCTATGTGGATTCTCTACATCAGCAAGGTTGGTCTACTCATTGTCACTCAAACATGAGTTTTCTATTCCCACCTTATTAGCTTTCCAAATGCCATTATACTTACCCAATACACATTTCTTTTTCCTCTCCATTTATTTAAAATCCTAAGTCTTCCAAGGACTGGCTTATATTATTTCTTCTAAGTAAAGTCCTCCCTGTTTCCTGAAGTTAACAATTCTCTCTTTGTCTCTCTCTCTCTTCACCTGCCACATCTGAATCTGGCATCTTTCATTTAGCTAGGCCTTAACCTGTGCTGAGTACTGTGGTACCAGGCTTGACCCTAGTGATAAAATGATGAGCAAATCAGAAAAATCTTTCCCTGACCATATGGGAACTCTTAACCTAGTAGGGTGGAAAGATGTCAATCAGTTGCCAAATTATAACTACTACTTATAATGCTTACTATGTTCCAAGGGCTTCACGTGATATAACTTTGGTTAATCCTTAACAACAGCTTTTTTGGAGCTTGTGTTATACTTCATGAGATAGCCTCTGTGTTTTTCCAATTTCACATATGGGAGAATAAAGGTTAAGGGGTTAAGTAACTTGCCCAAGATCATCCAAATGCTGGAACAGTTTCTGAACTCAGTTGGTCTTAACCAGTAAGCACCATTTCTCTGGGTACTTACTCCTCCATTTGCTTTAACCTTTACTGACTGCCTTGTGTTATAATTACCTCATATGCATACATATCTTGTTTCCTCAACTACTTTATAGTGCAAGATCTATAAGGAAACTTGACCATGTCTTAGGAAGCAGTTAGGAATGCAGGCTTTGGAAACAGACAAATCTGTGTTTAAATCCCTGGTACCCTGGCTGTGTGACTAGATAAAAATTAATTAATCTTTGATCTTCTGTTTCCTTATTTGTAAAACAGACAAAATAATAACCATGAGGAGGCAGTTAAGAGCTAACCAAGATGATATATAGAGAGAGTGTGAGTACAGTGCTTGGCACACAGTACATGAAAGCTAATATTCTTTGAGCTTTCACCCCTCACCTCCTAGCACAATGGTTCACACACAGCACTGCAATTATCTTTCTTGAATGACTAAATGTAGTGAAAACCTAAACATTCAAAATAATCCTTCAAAAGGTCCCTTTGACAGTTAATTTTTATTACAACATATTTTTCTAAGGCATACAGTTTTATTATTTTAAGATACATCGTATGGCATAAACTAATGAGAAAGTACAGAAAATTTAATATATAAGGATTTGATTAATTTGAACTTGGTTTATTTCAGGTAAAATTTGAGAACTTACCTTTATGTAAATGTAATAAAAAATAACCATTTGTTCTTAGCACATACGTACTTTTGACTACATAGTATGCAAAAAATTCATACATGAAATATTCTAATTTGATTTTTATTCATACAAAATTAATGAGCAAAATTACTAAATGAGCACCTAGTGTGTGCAATATGTTTAAGAAATTTACAATTAAACTTGTTTCGTTTCTCTCCTCTGAGATGAAATACATAGAGAGAGAGAGACAGAGGAGAGAGAGTCATTTGATGTCCAGATTTTGGAAGTTCTGTTCTGTTCATTTTATCTTCTACTCTTTATTTGCTTGTGTTTCAGTTCTGGTAATCTATTCAACTGCCTTTAAGATATTTGTTTCCTTCACTGTGCTGAAATCAGCAAAAGCCTTCCCTATCTGTTTATGCATGTTGTCCACCTTTTCCATTAGTATGTTTAACATACTAATAATATTTATTTTACATTCCCTCTTTGTTAGTTCCAACATCTGGTTCATTCCTGAGTCTGGTTTTGCTGGTATTTTGTTCCTTGAGAATGGGTTGTTTCTTTTTCTTAATTTATTGAGTGTCTCACAACTTTTCTTAAAAGCTGGTCATTCTGTGTGTGACAGTGGAGACTGAGATACATAATATTTAGGCTTGGAAATGAGAACACCTTCTCTTTTGCTAAGAGAAAGATCTACAAAGTGTCTGGTTAAGTTAATCTCACTAGGAGTTGAACTGAGTTTGAGTGATGTTGTTACTGTGGTTACCTTTACTATATCATCAGCTTCAATTCCCTGCATATTTACCTTGTGCTCAGGCTGGGCAGTAGTTTTCTGGAAGGTTTATATTTTCAGGGTCTCTTTAACCCTCAGTTTTAGGCCTTCTCTTTATGCTTATACCTCAGGGAGGTTTTTATGCTCTTGCCCATCCCTTAGCAATAGACTCTTGTTGGTTGTTACTCAATGCTTGATAGCATGGTAGGGGAGATTTGGTGGGGCGGGGACCTATTGTCCTAGACCACCCTTAGTGTTAGACCAACTCTGTGTTCCTTTTATCTGGGGGGGGGATATTTCAGTGATCTTGTCATTGTCTCAGAAAAAGAGAATGGCTGCCTTTCCCCAGGGTACAGAGTTTTTCATTTTCCCTTTTCACACCCACAGTGGGCTGTTGTCTGTACACTGGTGACAACAGGCTTTATTTCCCTTCCTCCAGTAACTTAAAGTTTTTGTTTTATAATGAAAACAAAAAAATTCCAGATGGGACTTTGTGTATTTCCTGGAGAGAGAGCAAGCCACTCTCCAGTTCCAGGCCTGCACCATAATGGAAGACTTCTCTTCCACCATGCCTGTGGTCTTTCCTGTGATCACAGTGAAAATCCTGCTAGTGAATTTTCAGCTTCCAGAGACTCCATATTCTCATACTAGCTCACATTCAGTCTTTAGTCATTAGTTAAAGGATTCTTCTTAACCACTTATAGGGAAGCATTGCTTTCCTTCTATGCTCTGGGTGTTTGTGTCCCATTTTTTTCCATGGAGGTTCCTATCTTTTCTCAGATTTCAGATGTGAGCCTAGGTCACTACTGAGATCGAGAAACATTATAATCTGGTAGATTTTCTACTTTTTTTTTTCATTAGAGTGAGAGTGATACTTTTAAGTTTTCTACATTCCATGTGGAATGTAACCTCACTAAAAGAAAAATAAAATTATGCAACCTTGAGTGAAAAAAGCCAGTTTATAAGTTCTGTGGGACAAAGAGACATCTTACGACTGCAGTAAAAGGTGAATTCACTTGCAAAAAGTATAAGGGGAATGGTAAGAAGTAAAGCTAATATGCTCAGAAGGTGAGCCAAGTAAGAGAAAACAAGCATCAGGAGATCTAAAGGGGGAAGAGACAGGAATATATTGAAAGATGTCCTCTTGTCCAAGTGAGTCAGCAGTGACAAGTTCGGTGAGAAAAGGTCAGAAATGTTTTAAAATGGCACATTCATGTGTTTAGGTTCATTGACACCTATAAAGGAAAAGCAATATGTTCCAACTGTGAGGAGACTAAAAATGAGAGATTTAACAGACTCTGAGGAGGTGAATAGTTTTTGCTATCCTTGTATACCTCAGACTTACTATTTAGTATGTATGGGCATGAAGCAGAAAACAAAATCAAAGCAAAACCACCTACTAATTCAAAAAAGAATCAAATAGTACATCTGGCTGGTTATAGTGTGCATGAAAAAACTGCCTCTTATAATAATGATTTTTAGTTAATACTATTATTTATCAAATGAAATAATATACATAAAACTGCTTTGTCCATGAATGGAATAAAAATAAGTGTGAATTATTAGGATTATAACTGTTGCTTTGTTTAGAAATTAACCTGGTTATGTTTCAGAATGAGCTCAATAAATGTCCACATCCAACCAAATACTGCTAATGTCACCAGGACAATTCTGTTAATACTGCTTCTATTTTGGTAATTTAAATAGCTTGTGATTGACTGGTTGATGTCCCACCTCCTCCTTTAAGCTTTTCCTGATTCTTTTGACCTTCAGTGATGATCTTGGATTTCTTTGAATTCTTCTTAAGCCCACATTCCTCCACATAGCCCTAGACTATATACCATGTGACAGGATAAGTTTTGAAAACTGTACTCTTTTCTTATTGTTGGACTTCTTCTCCCTGCCAGACATATAGATATTATTCATTGCCTTAGGGCAAGTTCATCACAGTAGAAACTGAAAGCAGAAATGTCAAATTCATTTTACTTGAGATTTAAGTGATGATTCCAGAAAAGGTTTGGAGCAATACGTGATGCAGTTCTTTCACCCCATGAGAGAGATTAGTCCAACCCTAAATCATCTAGCCTGTACTTGGGTGTACCTGTCTTAACTGTATACTGTTAAATCACCTGTGTCAAGGGGACATGTTTTCATTCTCAATGGTAACTGGTGAGGACCGCAGCCAGCAGGTCCAGTGACCATCCAGCAGGAAGCACAGTCTTGGCCTCGGAATGAATTGGCCCAAATATAAATCTCTATCCAGACAACCACCCTTTCAACAGATCAGAGTCCTTGAAAAACCTGGAAAAGGAGAATGGGCTTTGGACATTTGGAGTGGTAATGGTGATATGAAAAGCCATATACTTTGAGCCTCTTCCTGACCCATATCTGGGCAAATTGTAACCAGACAGAATGACCTCTAGATCAATTTCCTTACTCCTTGCCAGCCAAGACAGGAGAGAAATTACAACTTTTAAGTATGACTTTCTGTTTCATGTTAATTAATCAACCCTGTTCATTTTCTTGAAGTTAGTATCTCATATTTTCTTTTGACCAAATACGTGCATCGTATCAAGTGGGACACTCAAATATTTAACAAACAGTTGGCAAGCTGACACTAGAGGCAGTGTGGTGGATGTTCTGGAAAGAGCACAAGGTTCTTTTGAAGATTCAAACAGAAAATAGATGCATTTTTGTTAATTATTACTGTGTACAAACCAGAATTTGGTAGCTTAAAACAAACATCATTATTTTTGCTTATCTTTTTGTGAATTGGAAATTTGGGCTGGGATTGGGTTGGTGTTTTTCCTGGTGGTTCTACCTGTGGTCATTTATGTGGCTGCTATCATCTCGTGTCTTCACTGGGGCTGGATAGTCCATCATGGCCTCATTTTAATGACTGATGGTTTTTTGTTTTGTTTTGTTTTGTTTTGTTTTTACCTGTCTCTCTCTCTCTCTCTCTCTCTCTCTCTCTCTCTCTCTCTCTCTCTCAATCCCCCACACAGTCTCTTCTCCGCTAGGAAACCAGCACTGGCTTTCTGTATGATGGTCTCAGGGCAGCAAGAGTGCAAGCTGCAAAAGCTGCAAGGCCTCATGTAACTGAAGCTCAGGAATCCCCTAGTCACTTCTACCACATTTTACTTGATGAAACAAGTACAAGACCAGATTAGATGCAAGGGGATGGAAAATAAGCTCTGCTTCTCGATAGAAAGAGTGGCAAAGTCACATTGCAAAGAGACCTGCCCATAGACATGGGAGAAATTATTGAGCCCATCTTTGCAAATGAGCTGTAGCATATATGTAAAAGCTTTTAACGTAGTGCTTTCCCTTATCTTAGTAGACAGGAATAAATGGAAGCAATGAGGATGGTGATAGTGATGATGATGGTGATTATTTTAACATGTGAATTACCATTGGTAGTTTCAGAAGTGAAGATTCTACCCTGGTCTTCAGTATCACAGTCACTTTTCATAAGATATAGGAAGGCTCATTCACTCTTTCATTATGCTACTAGTCATTGCCTCACTATTAAAAATTGAAACATAATCCTCTGAGGGTTTCCTGAGTAGACAGAGTCAGCAGTATGACTTAAGTCCTAAATTCATTGCCAGAGAGGTGAACAGGGAAAGGAACGACAGCAAGTTATGACCTCATTCTTGCTTTCTGAGGTTGTAGTACAGTCTCAACAACTTCAACTTCCAGTTTTATATGCATTTTTTTGTGCCAGGTATTGGATTGATGACTCTAGAACATTTTACTGGACTATCCCTTTAAAAATAGTGAGGATATGTCAGTGTTCTAATACATTTTCTTCCCAAAGGCAACCTCCAGAAAAATCTTCAGAAAATGTCTCTGGTTTTGGTATTTGAGGCCGAAGAACCTTACACATTCAGTGCTAATGGTATACTTACCTGACAGCTTTTATGAAGGTGATTATCTGTAAAATGTACCACTTTTAACAGACTGGAATACTGATTTGTGTTGATGGGGAGAAATGAAAATCTAGGACATGATACAAATACATGAATTGCTTTGTTGTTGTAACTATAATTAGAATTCTCAGAGTGAAAAAACCAGTGATGACAACAACAACAAACCTAGCTGTGCTGGGGTGATAAAAAGAGAAAAACTGCCAAGGGCTGAATTTGCTTCACAGCAAATTCCCTGAATGAAACAGAATCTAAAGCTGCTAAAACCTGGCATGCTTGAAGCTCCAGGCAGATGGTGAAAGGTACGCATTCGGGGTCTGCCCTTTATTGGTTAATGTGACACCTCAGGCACCAAATGGAACCCATTGATTTTTGTGTGTCAGAAGAAATGGTTATTAATTTTTAAAAATGTTGCTTTCAGGACAGTTTCTTGGCACAGATATTTACAGGGAAGGTAATGTCTGAGTGATCATTTGTGAAAAGGAGAAGGAAGGGCTAGTCTTGCTTAAAATTAGTTGGATTTTTGGTCTATGGTGATGGCAGTGTATCTACCACAATACTAGTTTGCAAAAATGAAATATTATTTGAGGGGGAGAGGATTTGTTTGTCATCTGAATTCCCTCAGGAAGCAGTTTTTTCTTTCTCTGTATCTGTAGAGGTAAGACAAGTCTTGATATTCCAAATTGGAGGTTGTTTGCTTTTCAGTATTCATGCTCTATTATACATAGACTTTATTAAGCTTCTCTATGTTGGTCAACTTAGCCTGATTATGGAATTAACTTTGAGGTAACTGTATCTAATTGACCTGTAATTGATGGACCTGTTACCTGCACATCAGACTGAACTGTTATAAAGCCACCTGTTTAACTGAAGCCAGTTTTATGTGGCCTATATCTACCTGGCAAATGATCAGTAGAGAGTTAAAGGAAAAACCTAAATTACTATTCATCCATGAAATACCTTATCACCTACCTTCTTACTAGTATCACCAAGAACAATAATTTTAATAAGTCTATTTCAATTAAATTGATTGGTTTACGTGATATTTTAAAATCAGAAGTCATTGATTCCCAATCACCTCATTTCTTTAGACATAGAGGATCACATTTAACATTATGGCTATTAGTTAAGATTATCTCCTAGTCTTTTGTTTCACAAAAAGTATTAAGAAACCATAGAGATTACCTAGGCCTTACACTCTCATTTGACAGGCAAATATTTTCTGAAAACTATTTAAATTTATTATTTAATTCAAAGTTACTCAGCTTATGAGCAGCAAAGCTGAGACAAATTCTATTATAGAACTCTTCTCACTACTCTGTGATGCTATTTTAATGTACATTCCACCATTTTATTACGGTGGCCTTTCAGTGTTCAGCCGACCTCTCTAGGGAAATTTCTTCATCACATCTTCATTTGGATAAACTCACTATTAAAATTCTTTAGTTTCCTTTCTGATTGATCTTTGAGACCACAAACCTAAAACAAAACACCAGGAAATCATGACTCTGAAACTGAAACATCTAAAGTTTATGTCATAGTCCAGTTCTTCAGTTTTCTTAAGGAAGTATTCCATTATTTCTAGCTAAGTCCATTGTAATAGGTCATATCTCTTCTTCTTTAAAAAGTGCTTGTTAGGGGGCGGAGCAAGATGGCTGAATAGGAACAGCTCCAGTCTCCAACTCCCAGCTCAAGCGACACAGAAGACCGGTGATTTCTGCATTTTCAACTGAGGTACTGGGTTCATCTCACTAACGAGTGCCAGACAATCGGTGCTGGTCAGCTGCTGCAGCCCGACCAGCGAGAGCTGAAGCAGGGCGAGGCATCGCCTCACCTGGGAAGTGCAAGGGGAAAGGGAATCCCTTTTCCTAGCCAGGGGAACTGAGACACACAACACCTGGAAAATCGGGTAACTCCCACCCCAATACTGCGCTTTAAGCAAACGGGCAAACCAGGAGATTATATCCCACACCTGGCCGGGAGGGTCCCACACCCACGGAGCCTCCCTCATTGCTAGCACAGCAGTCTGTGATCTCACGGCAAGGCAGCAGCGAGGCTGGGGGAGGGGCGCTGGCCATTGCTGAGGCTTAAGTAGGTAAACAAAGCCGCTGGGAAGCTCGAACTGGGTGGAGCTCACAGCAACTCAAGGAAACCTGCCTGTCTCTGTAGACACCACCTCTGGGGACAGGGCACAGTAAACAACAAAAGCAGCAGAAACCTCTGCAGACGCAAACGACTCTGTCTGACAGCTTTGAAGAGTGCAGTGGATCTCCCAACATGGAGGTTGAGATCTGAGAAGGGACAGACTGCCTGCTCAAGTGGGTCCCTGACCCCTGAGTAGCCTAACTGGGAGACATCCCCTAGGGGCAGTCTGACACCCACACCTCACAGGGTGGAGTACACCCCTGAGAGGAAGCCTCCAAAGCAAGAATCAGACAGGTACACTCACTGTTCAGCAATATTCTATCTTCTGCAGCCTCTGCTGCTGACACCCAGGCAAACAGGGTCTGGAGTGGACCTCAAGCAATCTCCAACAGACCTACAGCTGAGGGTCCTGACTGTTAGAAGGAAAACTATCAAACAGGAAGGACACCTACACCAAAACCCCATCAGTACGTCACCATCATCATCAAAGACCAGAGGCAGATAAAACCACAAAGATGGGGAAAAAGCAGGGCAGAAAAGCTGGAAATTCAAAAAATAAGAGCGCATCTCCCCCGGCAAAGGAGCGCAGCTCATTGCCAGCAACGGATCAAAGCTTGACGGAGAATGACTTTGACGAGATGAGAGAAGAAGGCTTCAGTCCATCAAACTTCTCAGAGCTAAAGGAGGAATTACGTACCCAGCGTAAAGAAACTAAAAATCTTGAAAAAAAAGTGGAAGAATTTATGGCTAGAGTAATTAATGCAGAGAAGGTCATAAACGGAATGAAAGAGATGAAAACCATGACACGAGAAATACGTGACAAATGCACAAGCTTCAGTAACCGACTCAATCAACTGGAAGAAAGAGTATCAGCGATTGAGGATCAAATGAACGAAATGAAGCGAGAAGGGAAACCAAAAGAAAAAAGAAGAAAAAGAAATGAACAAAGCCTGCAAGAAGTATGGGATTATGTAAAAAGACCAAATCTACGTCTGATTGGAGTGCCTGAAAGTGAGGGGGAAAATGGAACCAAGTTGGAAAACACTCTTCAGGATATCATCCAGGAGAACTTCCCCAACCTAGTAGGGCAGGCCAACATTCAAATCCAGGAAACACAGAGAACGCCACAAAGATACTCCTCGAGAAGAGCAACTCTGAGACACATAATTGCCAGATTCACCAAAGTTGAAATGAAGGAAAAAATCTTAAGGGCAGCCAGAGAGAAAGGTCGGGTTACCTACAAAGGGAAGCCCATCAGACTAACAGCAGATCTCTCGGCAGAAACTCTCCAAGCCAGAAGAGAGTGGGGGCCAATATTCAACATTCTTAAAGAAAAGAATTTTAAACCCAGAATTTCATATCCAGCCAAACTAAGTTTCATAAGTGAAGGAGAAATAAAATCCTTTACAGATAAGCAAATGCTTAGAGATTTTGTCACCACTAGGCCTGCCTTACAAGAGACCCTGAAGGAAGCACTAAACATGGAAAGGAAAAACCGGTACCAGCCATTGCAAAAATATGCCAAAATGTAAAGACCATTTAGGCTAGGAAGAAACTGCATCAACTAACGAGCAAAATAACCAGTTAATATCATAATGGCAGGATCAAGTTCACACATAACAATCTTAACCTTAAATGTAAATGGACTAAGTGCTCCAATTAAAAGACACAGACTGGAAAACTGGATAAAGAGTCAACAGCCATCAGTCTGCTGTATTCAGGAGACCCATCTCACACGCAGAGACATACATAGGCTCAAAACAAAGGGATGGAGGAAGATCTACCAAGCAAATGGAGACCAAAAAAAAGCAGGGGTTGCAATACTAGTCTCTGATAAAACAGACTTTAAACTATCAAAGATCAAAAGACACAAAGAAGGCCATTACATAATATCAAAAGGATCAATTCAACAGGAAGAGCTAACTATCCTAAATATATATGCACCCAAACAGAAGCACCCAGATTCATAAAGCAAGTCTTTAGAGACTTACAAAGAGACTTAGACTCCCATACAATAATAATGGGAGACTTCAACACTCCACTGTCAACATTAGACAGATCAACGAGACAGAAAGTTAACAAGGATATCCAGGAATTGAATTCATCTCTGCAGTAAGAGACCTAATAGACATCTATAGAACTCTCCACCCCAAATCAACAGAATATACATTCTTCTCAGCACCACATTGCACTTATTCCAAAATTGACCACATAATTGGAAGTAAAGCACTCCTCAGCAAATGTACAAGAACAGAAATTATAACAAACTGTCTCTCAGACCACAGTGCAATCAAACTAGAACTCAGGACGAAGAAACTCAATCAAAACCACTCAACTACATGGAAGCTGAACAACCTGCTCCTGAATGACTACTGGGTACATAACAAAATGAAGTCAGAAATAAAGATGTTCTTTGAAACCAATGAGAACAAACATACAACATACCAGAATCTCTGGGACACATTTAAAACAGTGTGTAGAGGGAAATTTATGGCACTAAATGCCCACAAGAGAAAGCAGGAGAGATCTGAAATTGACACTCTAACATCACAATTAAAAGAACTAGAGAAGCAAGAGCAAACACATTCAAAAGCTAGCAGAAGGCTAGAAATAACTAAGATCAGAGCCGAACAGAAGGAGATAGAGACACAAAAAACCCTCCAAAAAATCAGTGAATCCAGCAGTTGGTTTTTTGAAAAGATCAACAAAATTGACAGACCACTGGCAAGACTAATAAAGAAGAAAAGAGAGAAGAATCAAATAGACGCAATAAAAAATGATAAAGGGGATATCACCACTGACCCCACAGAAATACAAACTACCATCAGAGAATACTATAAACACCTCTACGCAAATAAACTAGACAATCTAGAAGAAATGGATAATTTCCTGGACACTTACACTCTTCCAAGACTAAACCAGGAAGAAGTTGAATCCCTGAATAGACCAATAGCAGGCTCTGAAATTGAGGCAATAATTTATAGCCTACCAACGAAAAAAAGTCCAGAACCAGGTGGATTCACAGCTGAATTCTACCAGAGGTACAAGGAGGAGCTGGTACCATTCCTTCTGAAACTATTCCAATCAATAGAAAAAGAGGGAATCCTCCCTATCTCATTTTATGAGGCCAACATCATCCTGATACCAAAGCCTGGCAGAGACACAACAAAAAAAGAGAATTTTAGACCAAAATCCCTGATGAACATCGATGCAAAAATCCTCAATAAAATACTGGCAAACCGGATTCAGCAGCACATCAAAAAGCTTATCCACCATGATCAAGAGGGCTTCATCCCTGGGATGCAAGGCTGGTTCAACATTCGCAAATCAATAAACATAATCCAGCATATAAACAGAACCAAAGACAAGAACCACGTGATTATCTCAATAGATGCAGAAAAAGCTTTTGACAAAATTCAACAGCACTTCATGCTAAAACCGCTCAATAAATTCGGTATTGATGGAACGTACCTCAAAATAATAAGAGCTATTTATGACAAACCCACAGCCAATATCATACTGAATGGGCAAAAACTGGAAAAATTCCCTTCGAAAACTGGCACAAGACAGGGATGCCCTCTCTCACCACTCCTATTCGACATAGTGTTGGAAGTTCTGGCTAGGGCAATCAGGCAAGAGAAAGAAATCAAGGGTATTCAGTTAGGAAAACAAGAAGTCAAATTGTCCCTCTTTGCAGATGACATGATTGTATATTTAGAAAATCCCATTGTCTCAGCCCAAAATCTCCTTAAGCTGATAAGCAACTTCAGCAAAGTCTTAGGATACAAAATTAATGTGCAAAAATCACAAGCATTCTTATACACCAGTAACAGACAAACAGCCATATCATGAATGAACTTCCATTCACAATTGCTTCAAAGAGAATAAAATACCTAGGAATCCAGCTTACAAGGGATGTGCAGGACCTCTTCAAGGAGAACTACAAACCACTGCTCAGTGAAATAAAAGAGACACAAACAAATGGAAGAACATTACATGCTCATGGATAGGAAGAATCAATATCGTGAAAATGGCCGTACTGCCCTAGGTTATTTATAGATTGAATGCCATCCCCATCAAGCTACCAATGAGTTTCTTCACAGAATTGGAAAAAACTGCTTTAAAGTTCATATGGAACCAAAAAAGAGCCCGCATCTCCAAGACAATCCTAAGTCAAAAGAACAAAGCTGGAGGCATCACGCTACCTGACTTCAAACTATACTACAAGGCTACAGTAACCAAAATAGCATGGTACTGGTACCAAAACAGAGATATAGACCAATGGAACAGAACAGAGTCCTCAGAAATAATACCACACCTCTACAGTCATCTGATCTTTGACAAACCTGAGAGAAACAAGAAATGGGGAAAGGATTCCCTATTTAATAAATGGTGCTGGGAAAATTGGCTAGCCATAAGTAGAAAGCTGAAACTGGATCCTTTCCTTACTCCTTATACGAAAATTAATTCAAGATGGATTAGAGACTTAAATGTTAGACCTAATACCATAAAAACCCTAGAGGAAAACCTAGGTAGTACCATTCAGGACATAGGCATGGGCAAAGACTTCATGTCTGAAACACCAAAAGCAATGGCAGCAAAAGCCAAAATTGACAAATGGGATCTCATTAAACTAAAGAGCTTCTGCACAGCAAAAGAAACTACCATCAGAGTGAACAGGCAACCTACAAAATGGGAGAAAATTTTTGCAATCTACTCATCTGACAAAGGGCTAATATCCAGAACCTACAAAGAACTCAAACAAATTTACAAGAAAAAAACAAACAACCCCATCAAAAAGTGGGCAAAGGATATGAACAGACATTTCTCAAAAGAAGACATTTATAGAGCCAACAGACACATGAAAAAATGCTCATCATCACTCGCCATCAGAGAAATGCAAATCAAAACCACAATGAGATACCATCTCACACCCGTTAGAATGGCGATCATTAAAAAGTCAGGAAACAACAGGTGCTGGAGAGGATGTGGAGAAATAGGAACACTTTTACACTGTTGGTGGGATTGTAAACTAGTTCAACCATTATGGAAAACAGAATGGCGATTCCTCAAGGATCTAGAACTGGATGGACCATATGACCCAGCCATCCCATTACTGGGTATATACCCAAAGGATTATAAATCATGCTGCTATAAAGACACATGGCGGCACTATTCACAATAGCAAAGACTTGGAATCAACCCAAATGTCCATCAGTGACAGACTGGATTAAGAAAATGTGGCACATATACACCATGGAATACTATGCAGCCATAAAAAAGATGAGTTTGTGTCCTTTGTAGGGACATGGATGCAGCTGGAAACCATCATTCTTAGCAAACTATCACAAGAACAGAAAACCAAACACCGCATGTTCTCACTCATAGGTGGGAACTGAACAATGAGATCACTTGGACTCAGGAAGGGGAACATCACACACCGGGGCCTATCATGGGGAGGGGGGAGGGGAGACGGGGGAGGGATTGCATTGGGAGTTATACCTGATGTAAATGACGAGTTGATGGGTGCTGATGAGTTGATGGGTGCAGCACAGCAACATGGCACAAGTATACATATGTAACAAACCTGCACATTATGCACATGTACCCTAGAACTTAAAGTATAATAATAGTAAAATAAATAAATAAATAAATAAATAAATAAATAAGTGCTTGTTGTCTATATTGCTCTTCTGAAGCCTATTTCTACATGCTACGAAATGATAATTAAAGGCAGAGGAAGCCAGTTGGATTTGTGATTGATTCATCAAGTTGTTGATTTAAAAAGCCTTTATGGAGTACTTATTATATGACGGATAGTCTTACATGATTTGGGGGAGTAGTGGAACTAGGAAAAATCCAGATGATCCTTCTGTCATAAACTTACATTCTAAAGTGGAGCACATCAAATAAACACATTTAAATAAGTGGTGATGAAGCATTTGAAGAAATAGAAAGCAAGTATCTGAGGAAAGTGTATTTTAAGTTGGAAAATTACAAGTACAAATATCCTCATGTGGGTATAGAGCAGAATGTTTAAAAAACAGCAAGGGAACAACATGGTTGAAGCTGAGTGAGTTTAAATAAGGGATAATTAGGACAAGGGGTTGTCAGGGTACCATTATGTGGTGCCTTGGAGACTAGGGTAAGGAGAAAAGCCAATTTTATGAGGGTCGTGGTCTGTTTGTAGTGTGGAAAATAGATTAGAGGTTGTTAAGAGTGGATGCATGAACTAGCAATAGTCCAAGTAAAAAAATTATGATCACTTAAGCTAGGGTGGTGGCAGGGATATTGTGAGAAGTGATCAAATTTGAGATAAATGTTGAGCATAAAAAATTCCAGAAAGATCAAATGTGGGAAGTGAATCAAAGGAAGGGGCTAAATGTGATTCCAAAGTATATGGAATAAAATGAAGAATTCCAGGGCAAAGCAGGTTTGGGGTGGAAATTAAGGGTTATCTTTTGGACTTGAGTTTCAGATGCCTATTAGATGTCCAAGGGAAGATGTCAATTAGGAGTTTGGAATTGGGAAGGTTATCAGGCCCAGGGAAATATAAGTTTTGCAATCCTCAGTATATAGATGATAGTACTTAAAGCCATGAGACTGGATGAGATTATCTCGACAGAAAGTGGTAGGAGTAGCATTGGGGACACTGGCAGTGGACAAAATACTAAAATCTCCAATTAATGAGCACTGGTGATAGGCCCAGACAGTTGTAACAAGGAAGAGGTTGTAGTTAAGGTCTGAAATAAGAGGCTGAAAGGATCTGTGATAAGGATGTCTTACTATATACTTTCAGGACCAGAGGCAATGTAGGAGAGAGGAGGGATGGGAAACAGAGATAGAGAGAAGAGGAGGACCAGATACACCAGTGTGCTCTAGAGAAAGCTGTGTCTTCAACGAGTCAGGATTTCCCAGAGAAAGTTGATAGAAATATTCAGACAAGAGTTTCAGATTGTTAATTCTTTTTCCATTGAAAATCCAGGACTAATCCAAAAAGAAAGTTTGGGAATATAAATAGCTGATTTCTACCGATTGATCATGTTCTTGTTAACAATATTCTTGATACACAGTAATCAGTTCATGTAATTTTATCTTATGGAAAGTATACTAAAATTGGGCCAAATTTATTCTACATATTCATATCAGGACGGATCCTTCTAGCTCAGAAGCTAGAATTTATTTCCTGGAAATACAGATACTAACCAAAATATAAAAGACACTGGAATAGACACTGAAACATCATTATATTGATTTTCACCAGGAATATAATCACATAAGCAAGATTAACTCATTCCCTACCTATACTCAAACTGTTTGAAAACCAAATCATAATCAGGATGTTTCTTTGGTGAATACATATTCAGAAAAATGTGGACTTAACACGTATCAGCCATCCTAGATGAAGGAATATCTTACTGGTTCTTAATTTTTGAGTAAAAGACATCTGTGAAAATCTGATGAAGCTATGTACTGTCTCCTAAAAAGTACATTTATTTGTGCATAGACCATTGGATATAATTCTATAAAATCGCTAACTGTTCATAATGATTATATCCAGAACTAAAATTCAGATAGTTTACCCTGCTAGAATCCTACTCTTCATTAAAAGGTAGCAGTAACCACCTATATTTAGCTAAAAGAGATATACAAGCCTCTACCCCTAGCTAAACTAATGTCCCCTTGCCATGCTGGCTGCCCTGGCCCCTCCAACTGGACTCCCTGGAAGGTCCCACAATACAGCAATTAAAGGGTTAACCCTTGGTAGAACCTGGGCATCTAGAGGGCTCTGCTCCAGGATAATGCTGAGTGTTTATTGTGATTGGTTGATACTTATGCTGTACTGGCTGTTAAATATTTGGAAGATCATCGCTGTCTATATCTTTGTGCTCTAGGTTAAGCTGAAGCAAAATTTTATAACACCCTTGGACAAGACTTTTTGATCACTTTTGACAAAGTTCTGTATTTGCATGCGTTTCTTTTCTTTTCTTTTCTTTTTTTTTTTTTTTGATGGAGTCTCGCTGTGTCGCCAGGCTGGAGTGCAGTGGCGCCATCTGCGCTCACTGTAAGCTCCACCTCCCAGGTTCCAGTGATTCTCCTGCCTCAGCCTTCTGAGTAGTTGGGACTACAGGCGCACATGCCACCATGCCCAGCTAATTTTTGTATTTTTAGTAGAGATGGGGTTTCACTGTGTTGGCCAGGATCGTCTTGATTTCTGGACCTCATGATCCGCCCATCTCGGCCTCCCAAAGTGCTGGGATTACAGGGGTGAGTCACTGTGCCTGGCCGCATAGTCTTTTCTTTTCTTTTTTTTTTTTCCCCACATATTTTTATGTTAAAATCATAATGCATCTTACAATAACTTGTGCATTACATTTAATAGACAGCATTTTTTCTTAGTAATACATTAAGCAATAGTGCATGTTAGCATATCTGAGATACAGGATCAAGCATGTGCCTCCTGAGCATTTTGGTGGGAGACCACATATGTCTGTTGCTGCCACTCCTCTTTCTGTACACATAAGCAAAAAAGACAAGCCTATGAAAAGAATAGAAAGGATGAAGCAAAGATACAGAGGAAAAATTTCTTAATGTATTACTGAAGATTTTCTAGTACTTCCACAGCCCCTTATTTGGGTTTGTTAATATCTTCATTAATGCAGTAAATTAATATTTGTTAATAAAATTAGATGCAACGTGACTTTGCCTGTAGGTGTTTACAGACTATTTGATTGAAATAATCTCTTTGGTAACTAATGACCATCTCAGTGTTCAGGGCATAGGCTGATTTTTACATTTTAATTTCTTTAAAAAACCTGCAAATTCTTACAATATGGGTGGACTTCACATTTTATTTTTTAGAGTACTGTCTTATTTAACTTGTTTATTGAATTTTTAGAAAACAATACCTTATATACCCAAATATTAATAATGGGTTTAAGAAACATAAAATTGACTATTTTCTTTAACTTTATAAAGTAATAATTGAAAAATAAGAAGTACTACTTATAAAAATGAATTCCCAGTGTCATTATGTATGTTTCACGAACTGAGAGGAAATGGGCTTTATGAACTAAGAGGAAATGGGCATGGGATTCAAAAGGAAAGCTATGTTCCTGAATGACCAATGGGTAAAGGAAGAAATTAAGAGGGAAATTAAAAAATTCTTGAAACAAATGAAAATGGGAATGCCACATACCAAAATCTATGAAATACAACAAAAGGGGTACTAGGAGGGAAGTCTATAGCTATAAGCACCTACATCAGAAAAGTAGAAGGATTTCAAATAAGCAACCTAATAACGTACCTCAAGGAACTTGAAAAGCAAGAACATACCAAACCTAAAACTAGTAAAAGGAAGATGATAATAAATATCAGAGCAGAAATCAGTGAAATCAAGACTAAAAAATCACCAATGAAAGGAAAAACTGGATTTTTGAAAAGATAAACAAAATTGACAAAATTTTAACTAGACTAAGAAAAAAAGAGAAAACTCAAACACATAAAATCAAAAAAAGGACATGAACTGAGATCACAGAAATACAAAGAATCATTAGACATTATTATAAACAACTATTCAACAAATTGAAAAACCTAGAATAAATGGATAAATTCCTGGATACATACAACCTGCCAAGATTGAACCATGAAGAAATACAAAACTTGGACAAACCAATAACGACTAGTGAGATTGAAGCTGTAATAAAGTGTCTCCCATCAAAGAAGACCCCAGTACCTGATGCCTTCATTGCTGAATTTTACCAAACATTTAAAGAAGAACTCATACCAATTCTATTCAAACTCTTCAAAAAAAAAAAAAAAAAATTGAAGAGGAGGGAATACTTCCAAACTCATTCTATGAGGCCAGAATTACCCTGATACCCAAATCAAACAAGGACATATCATAAAAAGAAAACATGAAGCCAATATTAGTGATGAACATAGATGCAAAACTCCTCAACAAAATACTAGCAAATCGAATTCAACAACATATTAAAAAGATCATTCATCATGATCAAGTGGAACTCATCCCAGGGATGCAAGGATGGTTCAACATACACAAATTAGTGAACAAGTTTCATCACATTACTAGAACCAAGAACAAAAACCACATGATCATTTCAATAGAGTCTGAAACAGCATTTGATAAAATTCATCCCTTTATGATAAAAACCCTCAACAAACTGAGTATGAAGGTTCATACCTCAAAATAATAAAGGCCATGTATGAAAAACCAACAGCTAACATCATACTGAATGGGGAACAATTGAATGCCTTTCCTCTAAAGGCTGAAACAAAACAAGGATGCCCACTTCCACCACTTTTATTGAACATAACAATTGAAGTCTTGAGGAGAGCAGTTAGTCAAGAGAAATAAATTAAAGGCATCCAAATTGGAAAGGAAAAAGTCATACTAGCCTACTTTGCTGACAACATGATCTTATACCCAGAAAAACCTAAAGACTCCACAAAAACACTATTAGAACTGATCAACAAATTCAGTAGACTTGCCAGATACAAAATTAACATACAAAAATCAGTAGCATTTATGTACACTGACAGTGAACAAGCTGAAAAAGAAATCAAGAAAGCAATTTATAATACCTATGAAGAATATAAAATACTTAGAAATCAATTTAACCAAAGACAAGAAAGAGCTATTCAAGGAAATCTTTAAAACACTAAATAAAGAAATTGAAGCGGACACACACAAAAAAATGGAAAGGCATTCCGTGGTCATGGGTTGGAAGAATTAACATTGTTAAAATGCTAGTACTACCTGAAGTGATTTGCAGATGTATTGCAATTTTTATCAAAATGCCAACGACATTCTTCACAGAAATAAAAAAAAAAATTCCTAAGGTTTATGTGGAATTACAAAGACGTTGAATAGCCGGAGCAATCTTGAACAAAAAGAACAAAGCTGAAGTCATCATACTATCCAATTTCAAAATTTACTACAAAGCTGTAGTAACCAAAACAGCATGGTAATAGCATAAAAACACACCCATAGACCAGTGGAACAGAATAGAGAACCCAGATATACATTCATGCATTTGCAGCTAATTTATTTTTGACAAGGTGCCAATAACATGCATTGGGGAAAGGACAATCTCTTCAATAAATGGTGCTGGGAAAACTGGATAGCCATATGCAGAAGAATAAAACTAGACCTCTATCTCTCACCATATACAAAAGTCAAATCAAAATGAATTAAAGACTTAAATATAAGACCTGAAATTATGAAACTACTAAAAGAAAACACTGGGAAATGTTCCAGGACATTAGGCTGAGCAAAATTTTTTTGTGTAAGGTCCTAACAGCACAGGCAACCAAAGCAAAAATAGACAAATGGAATTAAATCAAGTTAAAAATCTTTTTTTGGAGACGGAGTCTTGCTCTGTTGCCCAGACTGGAGTGCAGTGGTGTGATCTCGGCTCGCTGCAACCTCTACCTCCTTGGTTCTAGCAATTTTCCTGCCTCAGCCTCTTGAGTAACTGGGATTACAGATGCACACTGCCATGCCCGGCTAATTGTTTCTATTTTAGTAGAGGCAGGGTTTTATCATGTTGCCTGGGCTGGTCTCGAACTTCTGATCTCAGGCAATCCACTAGCCTTGGCCTCCCAAAGTGCTAGGATTACAGGTGTGAGCCACCATGCCTGGCCAAAAATCTTTTGCATGACAAAAGAAACAATCAACAAAGTGAACAAACAATCTACAGAATAAGAGACAATATTTCAAACTATCCATCTGACAAGAGATAAATAACTAGAATAAGTAAGGAACTCAAACAACTCGATGTCAATAAATAAATAAATAAATAAATAAAAATCTGAATAAGGAATGGGCAAGAGATCGGAATAGGCATTTCTCAAAAAAAAAAAAAAAAAACAAACCATAGAAATTAGATCACAAGTATATAAAAAATGCTAATCATCAGAAAAATGCAAATCCAAATCACAATAGTAAGCTTTCATCTTACCGCAGTTAAAATGATTTTTATCAAAAAGACACCGAATAATGGGTGCTGGCAAGGATGTGGAGAAAGAGGAACCCCTCATACACTGTTTATTGGTGGAAATGTGAATTAATACAGTCACTAAGGAAAGCAGTATGAAGGTTCCTGAAAACACTAAAAACAGAACTACCATTTGATCCAGCAATTCCACTACTGCTCATATATCCAAAAGAAAGGAAATCTGTATATTGAAGAGACATACACACACCCATATTTGTTGCAGCACTATCCACAATGGACAAAATAAGGACTCAACGTAAGTTCCATCAATGGATGAATGACTGAAGAGAATGTGGTATATATATATGTAATAGAATAAATAAGAATGAAAAATAATGAAATCCATAAAAGGAATGAAATCCTGTCATTTGCAGCAACATGGATAAAACTGGAGGTCATCATGTTAAGTAAAATAAGCCAAGGATAAAAGTACAAATATTGCATATTCTCATTCATATATGGGAGCTAAAAGAAAGTAGATCTCATGAAGATAGAGTAGATTGGTCATTACCAGAGGCCAGAGAAGTTAAGGTGTTTGGGAGATGAAAAAAGATTGATTAATAGGTGTAAATATACAGTCAGATTTAAAAAACAGTATTCTATAGATTAGTAGGGTGAATACAGTTTGCAATAATATATTGTACATTTCAAACTAGCTGGAAGATAATAAAGGGAATGTTTGTAGCATAAAGGAAATACAAATATTCAGCCAGGCACGGTGGCTCATGCCTGTAATCCTAGCACTTTGGGAGGCTGAGGCGGGTGCATCACCTGAAGTCAGCAGTTCAAGACCAACCTGGTCAATGTGGTGAAACCCTGTCTCTACTAAAAATACAAAAATTAGTTGGGTGTGTTGGCAGGAGCCTGTAATCCCAGCTACTCAGGAACTGAGGCAGGAGAATAGCTTGTACCCCGGAGGTGGAGGTTGCAGTGAGCCAGGATCACGCCATTGCACTCCAGCCTGGGTGACAAGTGAAACTCCATCTTTTTTTTTTTGAGGTTTTTTTTTTTTTTTTTTTTTTACTTTTTTTTTTTTTTTTATTATACTTTAAGTTCTAAGGTACATGTGCATAACGTGCAGGTTTGTTACATATGTATACTTGTGCCAAGTTGCTGTGCTGCACCCATCAACTCATCAGCACCCATCAACTCGTCATTTACATCAGGTATAACTCCCAATGCAATCCCTCCCTCCTCCCCCCTCCCCATGATAGGCCCTGGTGTGTGATGTTCCCCTTCCTGAGTCCAAGTGATCTCATTGTTCAGTTCCCACCTATGAATGAGAACATGCGGTGTTTGGTTTTCTGTTCTTGTGATAGTTTGCTAAGAATGATGGTTTCCAGCTGCATCCATGTCCCTACAAAGGACACAAACTCATCTTTTTTGTGGCTGCATAGTATTCCATGGTGTATATGTGCCACATTTTCTTAATCCAGTGTGTCACTGATGGACATTTGGGTTGATTCCAAGTCTTTGCTATTGTGAATAGTACCGCAATAAACATACATGTGCATGTGTCTTTATAGCAGCATGATTTATAATCCTTTGGGTATATACCCAGTAATGGGATGGCTGGGTCATATGGTACATCCAGTTCTAGATCCTTGAGGGATCGCCATACTGTTTTCCATAATGGTTGAACTAGATTACAATCCCACCAACATTGTAAAAGTGTTCCTATTTCTCCACATCCTCTCCAGCACCTGTTGTTTCCTGACTTTTTAATGATCACCATTCTAAAGGGTGTGAGATGGTATCTCATTGTGGTTTTGATTTGCATTTCTCTGATGGCGAGTGATGATGAGCATTTTTTCATGTGTCTGTTGGCTCTATGAATGTCTTCTTTTGAGAAATGTCTGTTCATTTCCTTTGCCCACTTTTTGATGGGGCTGTTTGTTTTTTTCTTGTAAATTTGTTTGAGTTCTTTGTAGGTTCTGGATATTAGCCCTCAGATGAGTAGATTGCAAAAATTTTCTCCCATTCTGTAGGTTGCCTGTTCACTCTGATGGTAGTTTCTTTTGCTGTGCAGAAGCTCTTTAGTTTAATGAGATCCCATTTGTCAATTTTGGCTTTTGCTGCCATTGCTTTTGGTGTTTTAGACATGAAGTCTTTGCCCATGCCTATGTCCTGAATGGTACTACCTATGTTTTCCTCTAGGGTTTTTATGGTATTAGGTCTAACATTTAAGTCTCTAATCCATCTTGAATTAATTTTCGTATAAGGAGTAAGGAAAGGATCCAGTTTCAGCTTTCTACTTATGGCTAGCCAATTTTCCCAGCACCATTTATTAAATAGGGAATCCTTTCCCCATTTCTTGTTTCTCTTAGGTTTGTCAAAGATCAGATGGTTGTAGAGGTGTGGTATTATTTCTGAGGACTCTGTTCTGTTCCATTGGTCTATATCTCTGTTTTGGTACCAGTACCATGCTGTTTTGGTTACTGTAGCCTTGTAGTATAGTTTGAAGTCAGGTAGCGTGATGCCTCCAGCTTTGTTCTTTTGACTTAGGATTGTCTTGGAGATGCGGGCTCTTTTTTGGTTCCATATGAACTTTAAAGCAGTTTTTTCCAATTCTGTGAAGAAACTCATTGGTAGCTTGATGGGGATGGCATTCAATCTATAAATAACCTTGGGCAGTATGGCCATTTTCACGATATTGATTCTTCCTATCCATGAGCATGGTATGTTCTTCCATTTGTTTATGTCCTCTTTTATTTCACTGAGCAGTGGTTTGTAGTTCTCCTTGAAGAGGTCCTTTACATCCCTTGTAAGTTGGATTCCTAGGTATTTTATTCTCTTTGAAACAATTGTGAATGGAAGTTCATTCCTGATTTGGCTCTCTGTTTGTCTGTTACTGGTGTATAAGAATGCTTGTGATTTTTGCACATTAATTTTGTATCCTGAGACTTTGCTGAAGTTGCTTATCAGCTTAAGGAGATTTTGGGCTGAGAAAATGGGATTTTCTAAATATACAATCATGTCATCTGCAAACAGGGAAAATTTGACTTCTTCTTTTCCTAACTGAATACTCTTGATTTCTTTCTCTTGCCTGAATGCCCTAGCCAGAACTTCCAACACTATGTCGAATAGGAGTGGTGAGAGAGGGCATCCCTGTCTTGTGCCAGTTTTCGAAGGGAATTTTTCCAGTTTTTGCCCATTCAGTATGATATTGGCTGTGGGTTTGTCATAAATAGCTCTTATTATTTTGAGGTACGTTCCATCAATACCGAATTTATTGAGCGTTTTTAGCATGAAGTGCTGTTGAATTTTGTCAAAAGCTTTTTCTGCATCTATTGAGATAATCACGTGGTTCTTGTCTTTGGTTCTGTTTATATGCTGGATTATGTTTATTGATTTGCGAATGTTGAACCAGCCTTCCATCCCAGGGATGAAGCCCACTTGATCATGGTGGATAAGCTTTTTGATGTGCTGCTGAATCCGGTTTGCCAGTATTTTATTGAGGATTTTTGCATCGATGTTCATCAGGGATTTTGGTCTAAAATTCTCTTTTTTTGTTGTGTCTCTGCCAGGCTTTGGTATCAGGATGATGTTGGCCTCATAAAATGAGTTAAGGAGGATTTCCTCTTTTTCTATTGATTGGAGTAGTTTCTGAAGGGATGGTACCAGCTCCTCCTTGTACCTCTGGTAGAATTCAGCTGTGAATCCATCTGGCCCTGCACTTTTTTTTTGTTTGTTTGTTTGTTTTTTGTTTTTTTGAGACGGAGTCTCGCTCTGTCGCCCAGGCTGGAGTGCAGTGGCGCGATCTCGGCTCACTGCAAGCTCCGCCTCCTGGGTTTAGGCCATTCTCCTGCCTCAGCCTCCTGAGTAGCTGGGACTACAGGCGCCCGCCACCGCGCCCGGCTAATTTTTTGTATTTTTAGTAGAGACGGGGTTTCACCGTGGTCTCGATCTCCTGACCTTGTGATCCGCCCACCTCGGCCTCCCAAAGTGCTGGGATTACAGGCGTGAGCCACCGCGCCCGGCCAAGCCCTGCACTTTTTTTCGTTGGTAGGCTATAAATTATTGCCTCAATTTCAGAGCCTGCTATTGGTCTATTCAGGGATTCAACTTCTTCCTGGTTTAGTCTTGGAAGAGTGTAAGTGTCCAGGAAATTATCCATTTCTTCTAGATTTTCTAGTTTATTTGCGTAGAGGTGTTTATAGTATTCTCTGATGGTAGTTTGTATTTCTGTGGGGTCGGTGGATCCCCTTTATCATTTTTTATTGCGTCTGTTTGATTCTTCTCTCTTTTCTTCTTCATTAGTCTTGCTAGCGGTCTGTCAATTTTGTTGATCTTTTCAAAAAACCAACTCCTGGATTCATTGATTTTTTGGAGGGTTTTTTGTGTCTCTATCTCCTTCTGTTCGGCTCTGATCTTAGTTATTTCTTGCCTCTGCTAGCTTTTGAGTGCGTTTGCTCTTGCTTCTCTAGTTCTTTTAATTGTGATGTTAGAGTGTCAATTTTAGATCTCTCCTGCTTTCTCTTGTGGGCATTTAGTGCTCTAAATTTCCCTCTACACACTGCTTTAAATGTGTCCCAGAGATTCTGGTATGTTGTATCTTTGTTCTCATTGGTTTCAAAGAACATCTTTATTTCTGCCTTCATTTTGTTATGTACCCAGTAGTCATTCAGTAGCAGGTTGTTCAGTTTCCATGTAGTTGAGCGGTTTTGATTGAGTTTCTTAGTCCTGAGTTCTAGTTTGATTGCACTGTGGTCTGAGAGAAAGTTTGTTATAATTTCTGTTCTTGTACATTTGCTGAGGAGTGCTTTACTTCCAATTATGTGGTCAATTTTGGAATAAGTGCGATGTGGTGCTGAGAAGAATGTATACACTCCATCTTAAAAAAAGAAAAAAAATTCAAGATGATAGCCCAATTATGCCGGTTTGATCTTTACCCATTATATGAATATATTAAATTATACATACCCCCAAAATATGTACATCTATTATGTATCAATAAAAATAAATGAAAGGGAAACCAAAAAGAGTAAATATTATTTGTTAAAAGATGTTATTCTTAATGAGATTAGAAGTGGCATGCCTATATTTTAGTACATTACAATAAAATGAATATCCTTAATTATTAATGACATCTGAAGGATAAAATGAAAAAAAGCATGTGTAGCAAGATGTATTTCTGGAAGTTTTTCAAGTTATTAAAAATAGTTACAAATAACTCAGCATATCCATTCCTAGGTATATACCTAAGAGAAAGGAAAAACATACATCCACACAAAAACTTCTACCCAAATGTTTATAGCAACATTATTCATGACTGTCAAAAGGTAAAAACAACTCCAACTCTTCATCAATGAGGTAATGGGTAAACACAAATGTAATATACCCGTACAATAAAATGTTATCTGCTCCTAAAAACGGACAAAATATAGATATATGCTACAATTGGATGCAACTTGAAAATATTATGCTAAGTGAAAAAGGACAGTAAAAAATCATATGTGATTCTATTTATATGAAATATCCAGAGTCTATGGAGACAAAACATAGATTAGTGGAGTGGGGTGGACTGGAGGGTTTAGGGAAGTGATACCTAAAGGTTGCATGGTTTCTTTTAGAGGTAATGAAAAATGTTCTAAATTGGTTGTGGTGATGGTTGCACATATTTGTGAATATACTAAAAACCATTGCATTGTACACTTAACTGGGTGAATTTTATATGAATTATATCTCTGTAAAGCTGTTGTTTTAAACATAAACTAGAGCAAATTGGTTTGCTCTACTACTCCACTCCACTACTTTATTTATGCTCAGGCACTGAAGTTTTACCCACCATTATTTTTGCAACATCAGTGCAAATGGCAACACAGTGAAAAAATAATAATATGATATTATTATGAGAATGATTTTGACCTCATGGATCACCTGAAAAGATTTTGGAGACCTCCACACACCTTCAGACCACATTGTTTAAGAGAATAAAGTGTTAGAATGAGCAATACTCACATATGCCCTACCACACTTCCCCTGGAGAGAGCTTAGTAAACAAGATTTCACTTGGATCTCATTCAAGGGTTTTGAATCTTTCAAGGAGTCAAATGCCATCTTTATAAATTGTTTTCACCTATAGTATAGTTAAGTGTCATGGGCCCCAAGAGAGGAAGACAAACATATCTCTGGTGTATTCCATTTTCATTGTGCAATTGCACCAGTAACAATAAATATTTGTTGTGAATGGATCCATAACCCCTTACAAATTACTCTTTGGTTGCATTTCTGATTGCTTTGTTACAGGCAATAAACCCTGCGAGACAGCAGACCTCTGATGCTTTTTAATCAAATAACAGAATCCTAAAAAGGTCAGAACTGTAACTTATAAAAGCACGTTTCACTAGCTGTCCGAAAATGAATGAAAGATCAAAATGTGAGTGATTCCCTGAGCAGAAATGCCATCCAAACATGAGAATCAAAAACACATTGCTTTAAAGTGAGACAGCACTGACAATGAGTTAGAAAAAGATAAATTTCTCCTGGGCCTTGGACCGCCTTCTTCCATTTTCTGTCTTTCATCTAGGTTTAAGAAGTTAAATTATCTTCATGGATTTAAGAAATCAGATCCTAATATAAACAAATGGAAGAAACCATTGTGCCACCAATAAGCTTACTACAATAATTTGGCCCATGCCATACGGAATTTATTTACTTTTGCCAGTAATTTCCCCCAGGATAGTTATAACTTTCTGACCATTTAGTGCATGCAATTTGATCTGGGAGGTAGACTCAGAGACAGGATGGTATATTTGCTTGATCTTGAGATCTGGAGCAGTTGCTAGGGCATATAGTTTTATTGGTGCACTTGTTCCCTTTATCAGCCAAATTCTCCACTGAAATACAATCTGTTACTGGACATTCATTTGTTCTTTGACTCCTTATATACCATATGAGCAGTGATTGTCCAAGAAAATATAAAGAGAAAACAGGTGACAAATAAATAAAAGTGATCATTAATTTAATGACCACAAAAGAATGAATGGAAATATTTTAAAGGCACATTTGCCACGCTTACAGCAATATTTGTAACTAGAAAATAAAGGTGAAATACAGTCACAGCATGAACTTCCAAAGGTAACTATTTTTGTTACTCTCCTTTTTTTTCAAAATTATACAACTAAATAGTCATGTTTCTCCAAGGCTTGATATGAAAATCATCACTTCCCTGATCCCACCATTTCCCACTTCCCAAAGCAATTACTTTCAGTTCTTTTGTTTGATATATTTGAGATTTATCTCTGAATTTCTGAAAAAATGTGTATGTATTGCTACTTCTAGATTTATTGGTTTTAGGCATTGCCTATTTATATCCAAGTATGGACAATGAGAATTTAGCTTTCTTTTAACCCTTTGCTCTCTGACTGAAACATGTGTATTTCCTGCCCATGGCCCATATACTCTTGGTACATTTATATCATGATTAAGTAAATGTTTATAATAATATTCAGTGTTTAGATAGGTGAACTGTATACCTGGATAAGCCTTGTAATATAATATGATTACTTTTCTTTCCTGTGCCACATCCTTTTCCTTCCCAGAGTTAATAACTGTTTACCTAGTTTTTGATGTAATCAACACTAACTTAATTTCCTGTCAGCATATTAAAACAAAACTTTATCGGGAAACATCTTTACTAAAGCCTTTATATCTGCACCTGTTTGAATTGATTGATTTCTAGACATGCTGTACAGCTGCCATTTGGAGATTTCCTTTCACTATCAGCCTAGCGATTCCCTTGGCCCATCTTTGGTGATAGATTCTCTGCTTCCTGGATCCCATATTTTTAATCATTAGTTTACTTTGACATTTTGGTAGAGGATATCTTTCAATATTTTTCTGAAAATTCATGCATGTGAAATACATGTTTAGAGCTCTTACAGGGCTCAAAACACGCTTATTCTATTCTCTACCATAATTAAGAGTCTGTCTTGGGAAAAAAAGTTCTAGATTAAAAATCATTTTTTTCACAGAATTTTGGAGGCAATTCTAAATTTTCATAATTTTCAGGAGCACTGTGGAGAAGTTCAGTGATATTTTGAAGCTTTATCCTTGTATGATACTTCTTTTCCCATTTCTCTAAAAGCTTACATAATCTCTTCTCCCCGATATTCCGAAATTTCACAGTAATGAGCCTTTTTGTCTTCTAGTTATATCCAGTCTGCTGAGAATTTTTTAGGTATATGCTTGCTCTTCATTTTTGGATTTTTGTTGTTAGTATTTCATTGATGGTTTCTTTGTCTTCATTTTTCTTTTTTATATAATTTTTCATATTTAGGGAGCACATGTAATATTTTGATACATGCATACAATGTATAATGTTCAAATAAGGATATTTAGGATACCCACAACCTCAAACATTTATCATTTCTTTTTTGTTATCTTTCATGTTCAGGGGTACATGGACAGTTCGTTATACAGGTAAACTTGTGTCATAGGGGTTTATTGTACACATCATTTCATTACCCAGGCATTTAGCCTAGTACCCATTAGTTATTCTTCCTGATCCTCTCCCTCTTCCCACCCTCCAGCCTCCAGTAGGCTTCAGTGTCTATTGTTCCCTTCTGTGTGTCCATGTGTTCTCATCATTTAGCTCCCACTGATAAGTGAGAACATGAAGTATTTGGTTTTCTGTTCCTGTGCTAGTTTGCTCAGGATAATGGTTTCTAGCTCCATCCATGCTCTTGCAAAGGATGTGATCTTATTCTTTTTTATGGAGGCATAATCTTTCATGGTATATGTGTACCACATTTTCTTTATCCAGTCTACCATTGATGGATGTTTAGGTTGATTTCATGTCTTTGCTATTGTGAATAGTGCTGCACTGAACACACACACATGCATGTGTCTTTATGATGGAATGATTTATATTCCTTTGGGTATATAGCCAGTAATGGGATTGCTAGGTAGAACGGTAGTTCTGTTTTCAGATCTTTGATGAATCACCAGTGTCTTCCACAATGGTTGAGCTAATTTATATTCCCACCAACAGTGTATAAGCATTTCCTTTTCTCTACAAACTCACCAGTATCTGTTATTTTTTGATATTTTGGTAATAGCCATTCTGACTGATGTGAGATAGTATCTCATTGTGGTTTTGACTTGCATTTATCTAATGATCAGTGATGTTCAGCTTTTTTCCATATGCTGCTTGGCAACATAGATGTCTTCTTTTGACAAGTGTGTGTTCATGTCCTTTACCCACTTTTTAATGGGGTTGTTTTCTTTTTTTCTTGTAGATTTCTTGTTTAAATTCCTTATAGATGCTGGATATTTGGCTTTTGTCAGAAGCATAGTTTGCAAATTTTTTCTCCCATTCTGTGGGTTCTCTGCTTACTCTGTTGATAGTTTCTCTTGCTGTGCAGAAGCTCTTTAGTTTAACTATATACCATTTGCCAATTTTTGCTTTTGTTGCAATTGCTTTTGACATCTTTGTTATGACAACTTTGCACATGCCTATGTCCAGAATGGTATTGCTTAGGTTGTCTTCCAGAATTTTTATAGTTTTTAAAGTCTTTAAGCCATCTCAAGTTCATTTTTGTATTAATATATAGTATAAGGAAGAGGGTTCATTTTTGACCTTCTTCATATGGCTAGCCAGTAATCCCATAACCATTTATTTACTAGAGAATCCTTGCCCCATTGCTTGTTTTGTCAGGTTTGTCAAAGATCAGATGGTTGTAGATGTGCAGTCTTTTCTCTGAGTTCTCTATTCGGTTCCATTGTTCTATATGTCTATTTTTGTACCAGTACCATGCTGTTTTTTTCACTGTAGCCCTGTAGTATAGTTTGAAGTCAGGTAGTGTGATGCCTCCTGCTTTGTTCTTTTTGCTTCAAATTGGTTTAGCTATTTGGGCTCTTTTTGGTTCCATATTAATTTTAAAATAGTCTGAGAGTAGTTGGTATGATTTCAGTTATTTTGCATTTGCTGAGGATTGTTTTACATCTGATTGTGTGCTTGATTTTAGACTCTGCCATGTGACAATGAGAAAAATGTGCATTTTGTTGTTTTTGGGTGGAGAGTTCTGTAGATGTATATCAGGTTCATTTGGTCCAGTGCTGAGTTCAGGTCCTGAATTACCTTTGTTAATTTTCCATCTCAATGATCTGTCTAATATTGTCAGTGTGATGTTGAAGTCTCTCACTACTATTGTGTGGAAGTCTAAGTCTCTTTAAAGGCCTCTAAGAACTTGCTTTATGAATCTGTGTTGGGTGCATATATACTTATAATGGTTAGGTCTTCTTGTTGAACTGTTTACCATTATGTAATGCTTATTTTTGTCTTTTTAAATCCTTGTTGGTTTAAAGTCATTTTGTCTAAAATTAGTACTGCAACTGTTTTCCATTTGCTTGGCAGATTTTTCTCCATCCCTTTATATTGAGCTTATGGGTTTCATTGCATGTGAGATGGGTCTTTTGAAGACAGCATACGACTGGGTATTCTTTATCCAACTTTCCACCCTGTGCCTTTTAATTGGGGTCATTTATCCCATTTAAATTTAACATTAGTATTGATACAAATAAATTTGATCCTATCATCATGTTGTTAGCTGTTTGCTCGCTAGTTTGTGTAGTTGCTTTATAGTGTTACTGGTCTGTGTACTTCAGTGAGTTTTTGTAGTGGTTAGTAATGGTCTTTACTTTCTGTATTTAGTGCTTTTGGGAGTTCTTGTAAGACAGCTGCTAACAAATTCCCTCAGTATTTGCTTCTCTGAAAAGGATCTTATTTCCTCTTTGCTTATGAATCTTAGTTTGGCCAGATATGAAATTCTTGGTTGGAATTTCTTTTCTTTAAGAATGTTGGATATAGCCCTCCATCTCTTCTGGCTTATATGGTTTCTGCTGAGATGTCCACTGTTAGTCTGGTGGACTTCCCTTTGTAGGTGACTTCTCCTTTCTCTCTAGCTACCTTTAACATTTTTTCTTTCATTTTGACCTTGGAGAATCTGGGTATTATTGTGCCTTGGGAAATGATCTTCTTTTGAAGTATCTTACTGGGGTTCTTTGCATTTTCTGAAGTTGAACGTTGGCCTCTCTAGCTAGGTTGGGGAAGTGCTCATGGATGAGATCCCAAAATTGTTTTCCAAGTTGTTTCCATTCTCATTTTTTTCAGGTACAGCAATGAGTCACAGATTTGATCTTTTTACATAATCCAATATTTCTTTTGTTCATTCCTTTTTTTTCTCTCTATTTTTGTCTATCTTATTTCAGAAAGCCAATCTTCAAGCTCTAAGATTCTTTCCTCAGTTAGATCTGTTCTGCTATTAATACTTGTGATAACATTATGAAATTTTTGTATTGTGATGCCCAGCTTTATCCAGGTCAGTTATGTTCTTTTCTATACTGGCTACTTTGTCAGTTCTTGGATCACTTTATTATGATTCTTAGCTCTCTTGTCTTGGGTTACAATGTTCTTCTACATCTCTCTGATCTTAGTTCCTATCCATATTCTGAATTCTCTTTGTCATTTCAGTGATCTCAGACTGGTTCAGAACCCTTGCTGGAAAGGTAGAGCAGTCATTTGAAGGAAAGAAGGCACTCTGGCTTTTTGAGTTGCCAGAGTTCTTGTGTTGGTTCTTTTTCATCTTTTTGGACTGATGTTCCTTTAATCTTTGAAGTTGCTGCCCTTTGGATTTTTTTCTTTTATTCTGTTTGGTGAGCTCAAGGGTTTGGTTGTGGTATAAGGTAGGTTCATTTCTGGAAGATTTTAGGGGGCCAAGGCTCAGTTCCCAATGTCTGGACCGCATTCTTCTAGAAGAATGGCTTAAAAAGAAAGACCTCCCAATCTGAGGCCTTCATTATTGCTGTAAGCATGAATAGAGAGAGCTTGTTGATATGAGTCTAGTTTTTCTTAAGGGGGGAAAGAGTTATAGAATGAAGACAAAGTTTTGTGCAGTGCAACACCATCTATTATAATAAAAAATATGAGAATTTTGGTATCTTCTTTGATTCACTTTGGCCATATATTTTTCATTTTATCTTCCCCAGATTCATCATAAATAATGTTTGAATGAAAATCGGTCTTCTACTGTTTACATTATTCCCTCTGTAACTCCCTCCTTCTTTCCAGTCAGAGGTCCAGGAGCATAGTTGTACCTTGGTGGGTGCCAGGATCTCTTTCCTGCAGTTTGGCAGTGTACCTTGGGTGGGAGAATGTATCTTCTCACTCCCTGGAGTGGGCTATTTATTTCACAACTATCCTGTGCCTAGTAAGTATGGTGGGCCCAGTGTGCCTCTGTAGAGATTGTAAACACCCTTCTCCTAAACTTTGCTGTTACTGAGGCGAGAGGAACAATACCTTAATTTGTACACATATTTATATATTTTGGAAACTTAGATCACTACATAAAGAACCATAAAATTAGTGAAAACAAGTACAAAAAACTTCTCATAATTCTAGGACTTAAAAAATATTTTAACATTGAATTTGAGTATGTTGAGAAAATGTATAACTAATGATGGCCACTGAGCCTCCCGGTGGACTATGACAGTTTTTTCACCAACAGATGGATCAGTCTACAACTTTGATTCTGTATTGACCACTCAGCCCACTGACTAACATCAATGTGCTCTGTTAGAAGCAAAAATATAAGTCTTAAAAATATTTACATACCACGGGTAATTCTTCCTTGCTATAAATGTAAAAATAATTGCACATTTTATGGTGCTGTTTTTTTTTTCTACTTATTTATTGGCAAGCATGAGAATTATGTGAGGAACTTTTAAAATCAGTCAGCATGTACTAATGACCTTATTCTTTGCCAAGATTATTGGAGACAAATCAAATCCATCTGCATGGTCAAATAAAAGATGATAGATGAATAAATTCAAAATCTCAAAAAAATAGAAACAGGGTAAACAATTTTGCCATTCCAAAGATATACACAGATCCATCTTTCTATTGGCAAGATCACCTGTTTAAATTTTACATCTTAGGGGATTTTTCCCCACTGAGTCTAACAATATACTATGTGGTGCTGACACTGAGATAATTATGTTTGTAACATCTTTTGGTCTTTCAGGATGCCAAGTTACTTTCTCTGGCAACATATTGTTTGATATTCTTATTCTGGGCCAAATTTATCAAGAAAAAGAAAGGGCAGAGAGGTTTCTCTTTCTTCTCGCTTTATCCAGCAAATATAATTTCTGTTTACCACCAGATGAAAGTAGCTGAAATGAAGTATAGTTCCAGTGATGAATTGTTGAATTTCAATGTTTATGATACTGGCCCACAATTCATGGAGGGAATAACACTGTTTATTATTTGAGAAGTCTCAATTTTCTGAAAATATTGACATTTCGTTATTTAAAATGATTATTTATCCTTGTTTTGAAGCCAGAGCTTCTATTCAACCTAATTACTTTCTCTGCAACTTTAAATTGAATATAACTTCAGAATTCTGGCAGCTTCTTTTATGACCTGCTTGGTTAAGGTTCAGTTACAAGTGAAGGATCTATTTAAAACCTTTAATTTTAATGAAAAAGAATGCCATTTATTTGTGCACACTTGATAAATAAGAAATGTCTTGGCTTTATCTCTTTGATTAATCGTGCTCATTGCTTGTAAATATAAAATATTAAAAAATGCTGCATATACAATATGCATTTTAGCTTAAATAGAATTTTCTCAAAGAAGCACTTTTGGGTAATTCTTATTTTAAATGAGCTATTAGAACCTTTTGGTACTCTTATAAGTTTGGGCACCAGTAATAGTCCTTTCATAATCCTGGAAGCCGAAGGAAAAAGTTGATGGAAATTGTTAACCATCCAGAGGAATAAAGCAAAAGTTACAGAAGGAAAGAGAAGCAAGAGAGAACTGAGTTATGTTATTTCATCCAAGCTTAAAGAGAATATCAGTGACATGGAAATCCTAGGTCCTGAGTCTGTAACATGAGCTAGACTCATAGACATTGGGTTTTTGTGGTCATGGCTGACTGGAGACAGAAGGTGAAGAAATGCAGGAACAACCAGGAATTGCTTGAGAAAGAAAATGGTTGTTAATTTTAGCTCTGCAATTTCCTGGCTGAGTTTGTGCTATGTGTGAGGACTCACCCTAGGTAAAGGGAATTTCACTTTGTAACTTGATAATGTATGTAAATTTTTGTTAAGGATAAAAGTAAATGTAAAAAGAAATCCCAGGAAGGTATTTTCTGAGCAGAGAAAATTGTGTCTATAAAATTCTCAGGTTCCAGGTGAAGAAAAAGACAAAGCATCAAAGACGGCAGATGAAGGCTATGAGTTTATTAGACTGGGATTACACAGGTTATTTTCAGGGTCTATTTGAACTTTACCAACTTAATGTTTAATATAATAATTTCTATTAATTGAAGTCTTAATACAATTGTGTTAAGAATGTTGGTCTGGTATAAATAATGGGTAAGAGGAAGAAGGACCATGGCTCTGGTCGTCTGGGGAAAGTCCATTTATGTTGTTGAGGATGATGATGTCCTCCCTCTGGGGGAAGGGAATTTCTGGATTCTCTCCACTTCCCATGCCTTTGCTTTGGGGAGTCACTTGCATCTTCTCAACCACTTGGGGAGCTGAAGCCAACTGTGATTTGCTGCTTCCCCCTTCCTATTTCTGTATTTTTGCTTGCACGGCCTACCACATGGTTACTGTAGATTTGCTTGTGGGATTTATGTTTGCAGTTTCTGATGCTTTTTTTTTTTTTTTTTTTTTTTTTTTTTTTCTTGAGGAGTTTTGCTTTTGTCACCCAGGCTGGAATACAGTGGTGGGATCTTGGCTCACTGCAACCTCCGCTTCCCGGGTTCAAATGATTCTCCTGCCTCAGCCTCCTGAGCAGCTGGGATTACAGGCACCTGCTACCACACCAGGCTAATTTTTATAATTTTAGTAGAGACAGGATTTCATCATGGTGGCCAGGCTGGTCTCGAACTCCTGACCTCAGGTGGTCCACCTGCCTTGGCCTCCCAAAGTGCTGGGATTACAGGCATGAGCCACTGCACATGGCCTGATGTTTATTTTCAAGTAATGTCTTGGTAATTCTTTAAAATGAAATTGTGAAACCTGGTGTATGGTGGGAATTTGACCTGCTTCACCCTGATCACTTCTTTTTATTTTCTATTTTATAAAGAGCTACTGAATGGGTAATACATAGTGAATAACACTCTGTAACTCCACTTTGACCCTGGAGTTGATTGGTCTTCATTGTCTTTTATTGAATAAACCTAAGGCCTAAGCTAAACCTCCCTTTTATTCACATTTCCTATATACTTGCTCCACACAGAACTCATTCTCTTTCTCTCTCTCTCCTCTCTCAAACACCCACTCCCATGTATTTCTAATTAAATATGAAGATGTAACAAATGTGATTATGCTTTGATTTGAGATTTCAATGGACTATAAAATCAGTAATAAAACATACAACTCTTTCAATTAGTGATATATTTACATAATTGTAATTTGACTTCATTTGGATAACCTTGAAAATGTCCACTTATGGTCATCTTCCTTCTGTTCACTATTTAGATAATTCAATAATTTGTGTGCTAGCCTTTATTTTGCTATTTACTTTTTCTCAGTACTTCTTTTCTGCGTAGGTTACCAGAAAGTTTACATTCTGGTTCTACTTTCTACTACATTTCTCTGGCTTTAATGAGATTAAATTTACCAATGTACATATATCATGCAATTATTTTCTTAATGCTTTATGGGCATGATTTTTCTTATGATTCTTCATACATTCCTTAAAGTATGACATATAACATAAAAAATAGATTCAAATAAACAGCTTGGTAAACAGTAGGATACACCAGACCATGGAATGACAGGCAAGGCTGGATATTTAGGACAACTGATAGTTGTAGAACAACTGATAGGTAGAGTCTGGGAAAAGGGGGTTTTTTAAAAGAGGTTCGTGGCCGGGTGCGGTGGCTCATGCCTGTAATCCCAGCACTTTGGGAGGCCGAGGCAGGCAGATCACGAGGTCTGGAGATCAAGACCATCCTGACTAACACGGTGAAACCCCATCTTTACTAAAAATACAAAAAATTAGCCGGGCGCTGTGGCGGGCGCCTGTAGTCCCAGCTACTCAGGAGGCTGAGGCAGGAGAATGGCATGAACCGGGGAGGTGGAGCTTGCAGTGAACCGAGATCGCACCAGTGCACTGCAGCCTGGGCAACAGAGTGAGTCTCTGTCTCAAAAAAAAAAAAAAAAAAAAAAAAAAAAAAAGAGGTTCATATTCAGGCAATTTTTGGATTGAAAAACAAATTTACGAGTTTGGAAAACAGATGTAAGTTCAGCAGATCAATCCAAAAGAATAGAATAAATGGGGTGGAAGTGAAATGGCTAAAGATTTTCTAAAATTAGGGCCTTCCCTTTCTCATTGTAGAATTGTTGCAGAGCAGCAGCTGCCCTGCCAGAGACCATACTTCCCAGCTAGGTATGGCCTAGGTATGGCCATACTAGTTCTCAGCAATGAATATGACCGTAAGTAATAAATGTCACTTCCATGCCAAGAAACTTTAGAAGTAGGTGGGCTTTTTTGTTGTTGTAGTTAGAGACAGTGTCTCGCTATGTTACCCAAGTTAGTCTTGAACTCCTGGGCTCATGTGATCCTCCTACTTTGGCTTCCCAAAGGACTGGAATTATAGGCATAAGCCACTGTGCCTGACCCTGGTGAGTTTTAAGAGGTTTGATACCACAGTTAGATGGTTTAGGAGGGAAAATCAGATCATCTCAATATATTTAAATTTTTACTGAGACAGCAATATGTAAAATATTTTATTAGTTAGAAATTATCAAAACCCATTTAGTGGCTGAGAATATGACCAGGAGTGATAAGTGTCACTCCCATGCCAAGAAGCTTTAGAAGGAGCTGGGCTCTTTCCACTGTCTGCTTTCTCCTGGAAGACATGTATTGAAGCAGTAGATTCACAGAATAAAAGGAGCCTGGTCCCCTCATTTCTGTTTGGAGAAGTGCTACTCACTGATTAGGAACACCTGTCTTGGAACTTAAATGAATGACAAATAAAATTCTGCCATAATTTGATTGTTACATGTTTTGTTTTGTTATAGTAGCTAACATTGCTAAATAATACAGTGAATATGGGAAGGTGAATGGCAGAAATCTATTTAGCAGTCACTTTGTTCAGTTCCAAGTGGCCAGAGGAGGTGTCAGGAATGTCCAGAGAGGGGATGTCAGGACAAGTAGTGGCCAAAGGCTAGTCACTAAGAATCTGGAAAAACAGGAACAGAACATGGACAGATAAAAAGTGTAATTTATCCATATCAGAAAGGTAAAACAACTATTGTCTTCTAATGCTGATTCTAATGTCTTCTAATTCTTCTCTCTAACAGAGAATTTCTAAAGTTAAAAAAAATCTGTACTAGGGGGAGGCTTAGTCCTAGTGATTGGTGTGGAATTAATATACAGATGAGTTTTTTTGTGGTCATTTTTTTTTTTTTTTTTTGAAACAGGGTCATGCAGCCTCAAACTCCAGGGCACAAGAAGTGATCCTCCAGCCTCAGCCTATGGAGAAGCTAGGACTATGGGCACATGCCACCACACCTGGCTAATTTTTTATTTTTCTTTTTGGTGGTGGTAAAGATGGGGTCTCACTATGTTGCCCAGGCTGGTCTTGAACTCCTGGGCTCAAGCAATCCTCCCACCCTGGCCTCCAAAAGTGTTGGGATTACAAATATAAGTCATTACATTCAGCCCTGCTGTGATTTAAGAGGTTTAATTACCATAGTTGGATGGTTTAGGAGGGGAAAATCAAAGCGATCATCTCAATGTATAGGTAAGTGTTTACTGAGAAAGCATTGTGTAAAAGATTTGGTTAATTATAAATATTAAAGCACATTTAGTTGCTGAGGTATTGTGCAAAGACCTTAAATGTGATCATGGAAAAGATGGAAAAGAAATTTCCTTTGGGCCTTTGGTATAAGTTACAATTTAGAACATTGTGTGAGTACACTTGGTGAGCATGCCTTCATGGATTATATGCCTTAGTTGGCCCAAGGAATTGAATCATATTATTAGTGATAAAAATCAGTTTTCTCATAATTAATTAGATTTTATGAATTCTCTGATGTCTTAATGATAAAATTAAGTTTAACATCACAGGAGTCATTGGATCTCGTATTAGAATTACACTTGCTTAGTCTTCTCTAAAGAATCCCAAAGAGCCTTAATCTCACCACTGACCTTGCTATAGAGAAATAATTATTACTGGGAGCATAACTTTGACTTTTAGAACATCCTACTGCAGTCTATGTTAGAAATAAGTGTTACATTTTTTGAAATTTACATTTCTATTAGACATGACTTTGTTCCTTGGTTATAAAAGGCAGTTACATAAGTAGAAAGTGATACTGAAGATGAGTTTAAAGAGGCATGACAGAAGTTCAACAAAACCATACATTCTGAGACAAGGGTACTTATTATCTCTTTAAATGCAGAGACATTGTCTCCTACTGTACTTCCTGTGTATAGAAATTAACATCTAATATTCTCATGAGAAGATCACAAATAAGGAGATAATTATACAGGAATGAATAGGGAGTGACTAGGTCTATATTATGTTACAGAAATGAATCTGAGTAGACAATACTAGCCTGATGACTAACATGTGATAAGTTCAACTTTCAACTAAAATGTAGATGATATATTTATGCCAGTTGATGTTAGTAGTGACTTGAGGTTATTTACATTATCTGAACCAAAAGATTTCATTCCCTAAGATTCCCAGATCATTGAGACAAAGGATATTTTTTAAACTGGAAGATTAAATAACAATACAAAGAGCTACAAGAGATATGGTAAGGCCATGTGTATTTAATATTCAAAGACAGTAAATACTATAAGTTCAGAGGAGGCTACTGTGGTCTGGGAATGTTTCATAAATAAGAAAAACTTCTAATACAAGTTATAGTTCAGAGACTGGTTTATACCCTCTTATACACAAGAGGCTTTGGGTAGGCAGACAGAAAGGGAGTCTAATGTTTCACAGAAGAAAATAAAATATAAGAACAAAAGTAGGATACTTTGAAATATGTTTGGGTGGCAGTGAGCAAAGATAAGTTAAAAAGTTTTAGTGGGAGATGTGGTTGGGAATATAAATGGGAGACAGATTGAGAAGGATCTTAATTATCAGCTTAGGAAATTTATACTTTATTATAAGGGCAATTTGAGATGCTGAAGATTTTTGAAGCAGAGAATAGTCTTTGAGGAAATCATACAGCAGAGGTATGCAAATGAATTGCCCCTGGAAAAGACTGGAAGGAGGCAGACTTTGAAGTAACTAACTGTAAGATGATACAATCACATGAGTGAGGAAATCACTAGAGGAGATTAGAAAAAAATGCTAAGCAAGAGAGACAGCTCATCTGGGACAATATTAGAAGGCTTAGATCAGAACATGTAAAGCCTTAAATGTAACTGAGCTTGTAGGCTATGACAAAGATTCTCTGTGTTACCAAAATTTAGGCTTCTGAACTTTCTCCTAGGCCCATTTCTGCACTTCCTTGTAAAACCCAGGTTTAGCAAAGAACACTGTTAAGTCAGTTTACCAAGAACTCCCCAGCCTTTATATGTGATCACCCTTGATACCTGACCAGGTTCCTCATCCTCTGCCATCCCCCAGGTGATGTTTGATCACCCTGGCTTGTCTTTAGCAAGAATCCTACTAGGTCAGTTTAGCCAGAATCCCCTTTGCCCCTGATGTTTCCTTGGAGCTATGTTATATCTTCTGTTCCCCTGGCGCCCACATTCCTTGGCTGTAAATTCTCACTTGCCCATGCTGTATTCAGAGTTGAGCCCAGTCTCTACCTACCCTCCCCACCCACACCCCAGCAAAATCCCATTTTCAGTGGTTCCTACACCTATGGTGATGGTCCTGAAAAATACCTCCCCGATCATGCTTTAACAAGTATCATTGCAGAATTCCTTTTAACAGCTACTGAAATATTTTAGCGACAGGGAAGGAAAAGATCAGAGCTACTCTGTGAGCAAATTAATCTGGTGATTGCCGAGAGTAGGATGAGTGGAATTAGTGATAGCTGAGAGGTAAAGGAATCAGTTAAGAGGGTATTTCAGTAGTCAAAGATTAAGGTCAGAGGGAGGAACTTGAATAGTTTTAGTAGGAGTAGAAACAACAAAATATATTTGAGAGAAAACATGGTAAGTTGATTGGACATGTGATAAGGGAAAAGAGTTAAGGGCATTCAGTGAATGTATCAGGGTGTGATTCTCTACTAAATTACGTTAGAATTGGACATTAAACAAATGAATAGCCCACTGCTATTGTTTGAATGTTTCCTTCCAAAATTCAGGTTAAAACTTAATCCATATTGCGGTGCTGGTAAGAGGTGGGGCCTTTTGGAAAGCGATAAAGTCACAAGGACCATGTCCTAGTTATGGGATTAATGCCCTTACAAAAGAGGCTTCAGAGAGCTGCCTGGTCCTTCCATCTCTCTTGCCCTGTGAGATCACTGCATTTGCTACTTTTCTGCCCTTCCTCTATGTGAAGATGTGGTAGGAAGGCACCATCTTGGAAGCAGAGAGAACCCTTACTAGATTCTGAATTGGCTGATGCCTGAATCTTAGGCTTCCCAGATTTCAGGACTGTGAGAAATAAATTTCTTTTGTTTATAAATTATCTAGTTTAAGCTATTTTGATATAGCATCAGGAATAGACTGTCACTGAATGAGTCGGAATCTCTAGGAGCATGCCCTGGGAATGTGAATGAAAAACAAACTGAAGAAGACTCTTTGGCATACACTTAGGCTTGAAACTGGCTTAAAATAAATAACATGGATTTGGAAGTCAATGAGGTCTAGGCTTATTCTCTGTGTTGCTTAATAGTTCTTTCTGATGGCGTGCTAGTTAACTTAAATTCTCCCAAGTCTTGGCTGCCTTATCTATACGATGAGGATAAGTTAAATTAAACTTACGGAGTAACTGTAACATTAAATAACATATGGAGAGATTTAATCCATGCTAAGAACATAATAGATTCTTACAAATTGTGGCCATTATAATATAAAAATAAAACTGTGCATAGTGAGCAAGTAGAAAGCGGTTTTGATTTTAGATAAATGTTAGACATCAAAACTTCTAAAAGTCTTTCTTAGGAATATCTGATTTTAGCCAACACTTTTTTAGTACTGGTAGGTATAGAAATCAGTTTCAAAATCCCATTGCTCATGTATCTAAAATTAGGAAAACATTTGCCAAACAGTGAGTTAAAGAAGCATTTGGTTTCTTGAGGGATTTATAGCCTTAAAATAAACATTTGATATTAGAGAATGAGTTTCCCATTCCTGAACACATTAACTTACTAGGAGGAAGATGTATAGTGATGGTGGAGGAGTTGAGGAAAAGCATAATAGAAAGCCTCTACCTGTTAGCAGCAGTGAATCTGACAGGTCTGCAGCAAACTCACTTCTTCCCTCCTCAGTGGAAAGAATTTGGCTAAGGGGCATGAGCAGAGTGAGAGACTGAGGCAAGTTTTAGAGCAGCAGTGAAAGTTTATTTAAAAGTTTTAGAGAAGGAATGAAAGGAAGTAAAGTACACTTGGCAAAGGGCCAAGCAGGCATCTTGAGAGATCCGAGTGCAATGCTCAGCCCTTGACTTGGGGTTTTATACATTGACATGATTCTGGGGTTTGCGTTTCTTCTTTCCTGATTCTTCCCTTGGGGTGGGCTATCCGTATGTACAGTGGACTGCCAGCACTTGGGAGGGGCTGCATGTGGACTGTGTTTACTGAGGTTGTGTGTGTGCTCATTTGAGACATTTTCCTCTTGCCAGTCAGGTGTTTCTAGAGAAAGGTCATCTACCAGTTAAAATCCACCATTTTGCCTGTTAGTGCACATGCTTGGGCCCACTTGCCCAACTCTTGAGACATTATCAGGAAGCTGCTGACTACCAGCTTCACGTGTTTTCTATCTATTAGAAAATTGCTTTTCTCTGGCACTGACTGCAACCAATTATTATTTTAGAGAGACAGTTTAACAACCATTTCACCATTACCTGATGGTCCCCTGACCTTCCTAGGTGGGAGGGTGGCTTTCTTGCCCTGCTCATATCTGCCTAGCTACCTACTCTAACATATCTAAGCATTCAAATCTGCTTAGTTAGCAGATAAGGTAGAGAATTGGCCATTTTTGGTGTGGCTTTATTAGCATATAATTCCTTGCCTATTCATCACAGACTGAGGTTAGAGGGCAAAACAATCTATTCTCATACAGAAGGCTTTCAGGTGCTTTACTTTTCCTTTTGGCCACTTTCCTTAAGTCAATCAGATCACACCACAAATTATCACTGGATTCCAAGCTCTTCAGGGCTCTCCTAGAAGTCCATAAGAAACACAACACCATACCAGTCATGCAACACACTCTGCTGAGAGCAGCAAGAAAGAGCCTGCCAAACTTTCTCAGGCAATATTAGGGCTAAGAAAGCAGAGCAAGGCAACATGGAAAACTCCATGAAATATCTGAAGAGGTGGTACAGTGCTATGGTTTGAATGTTTGTCTCCTCCAGAGCCAATTTGAAATTGAATGGCCACTGTAACAGTATTAAGAGGTGGTGTCTAATAGGATGTGTTTAAGTCATGGGGGCTCTGCCTTTATGAATGCATTGATGCCACTATAAAGAGGTCTTGGAGGAGTGGGTTTGCCCTTCCACTTTCTGCCATGTGAGGACACAGCAAGAAGGCCTCATCAGATGCCAGTCCCTTGATCTTAGATTTCGCAGATGACAGAACTGTGAGAAATAAATTTATGTTCTTTATAAACTACCCAGTCCCACGTATTCTGTGATAGCAGCACCAAAGGAACTAAGACAGACAGTGTATTAGTCAGCTTGGGCTGCTGCAACAAAATACAACAGACTGGATAGCTTAGAGAGAGATTTATTTTTTTTCCATAGTTCAAGGCGTTGGAAAGTCCATGACCAAGATGCTTCCTTATTCATTTCCTGATGAGGGCTTTCTTCCTGGCATGCAGATGGCTACCTTCTCACTGTGTCCTATGATGGCTTTTCCCTGGGGTGTACATGGAGAGAGAGAGAGAGAGAGAGAGAGAGAAAGAGAGAGACAGTCAGAGTGAGATATTTATTTCTTTTTTTCTTATAAGATCACTAATTTCTTCCTAAGAACTCTATCCTCAGGACCTATACAAATTCTAATTACCTTTCAAAGACCCCATCTTGATAATATTGGGCTTCAGCACGTGAGTTTTGGGAGGACACAAACATTTAGTTCATAACAGGCAAGAATCAGGCACTTCAGGTGGCATGTTTCTTGTATTCATTGTGTTTGGGTCAAGTAACAAAAAGGCTATTTCAAGGAAATACAAGGGATGGATCTCAAAGCTGCTCTTCAAGCAAATAAGAGGCTGAAGCTCTGGCCCCAGGGTGGGTTGCACTCTCTCAAGAGCTTGTATGGAGTAGGGCAAGGCTTGTCTATAAAGTTCAGTGAGACAAAGAAGGTAACTACATGTGTGACAGCAACCTGGGCAGAAAGTAAAGATGAGAACCTAGAAGACTACCCACCAAAACAGTATTTAGAAGAGACTTGCAAGGGAACAAATCCATGCATGAGACAAAAGGCCTGAAACCAGGGAAACATTTGGGAATGGAGGTTCAAATCTGTAGTGGAAGAAAGAATGTGGAGAAATTCCCTTTTTAAATAAGTGGCAAATTTTTACCTGAGTCCAGGGATATAAAGGAGCTTAGGTGGGTGCAAAACCTGCTTAGATGTAACAGAAACAGGAAGATGTTTCATCTCTGAGAATGATAACCAGCAAGAATATGGTGAAAGGCAATTAAGCAGGCTGTACCCCAGAACTAGTCTTCAGTACATGGGAAAACGAAAATAAGAACTAGAAACTAGCAAACTAGACTTGATGGACATATGTGGCATGAATTTGCTAAAAGGATGCAGACAAGTTTTTACAGTGCTTTAAACTCAGCTTACTCTATGCAGAGCTGAGTTTAGATAGGGAGGCAGCAGGCAGTACTCCCATCCCAAGCTTGAACCCCCACAGGGGAAAAATGTGGGATGTATAGACCAAAAGAACTGTTGTCCTTTTCCCTTGAGGTGGGCTTTGTAGCCATTACAAATGTTTACAATGAATAGAAATGAAGTCCAATTTTGTGTAAATTCATATCAGCACTCATTTTAGAAATGCATTTATTTGCTTTTGTGAACAGTTGGCTTCTTTGCCATTTCTCTGGGCATGTAGTCCAGTTTGATTAAATCCTTATTTGTTGCTGCACATAGCAATCTACATCTGTCCAGCCCTTTCTCTTCCTCTCGCCCCCACTTCTTTCTGTTAGTGTTGGCCTCTTTGTTTGGGATTATTATTAAATGAAATGGAGATTGCAGGTAATTAGTGTGTTGATATGACACTGACAGAGGCGTAAATGGGAAATTCAGAGGCAGCAAGCTGGGATAATTTCATTATAGGCTTTGCTTCAGTGGGGCCTTTGGATTCCAAAGAAATAATGAAACAGTAGGGGATCTGCAGTTTCACTGACTGGGGGTCTCTCTTTGATGTGCCAGGCTTCAGTGAATTAGATTTGAGATCCATCATTTTATTAGTAACATTTTATTAGAGTAAATTAGTGCCCAGGCACAGAGTTCTCGGGTTAAATCGATGAGTTCACCCAGAATGACTTTACCATCTCTAATCAGCAGTACTTTTCCACAGAGTTCCAATTTAGTTGAATAATACTGTGTTCCTGTTAACTTCTCCTTTCCTTCACCTCCCTTTCTCCCAGTTGCATTAGAAACAAGCATGGCTTTAAATATAGAGGCAAATTTGAAGTAAACTAAGCCAACTAAATGTAAAATGCAGCGATTGCTATTTCTCCTAACAGGAAAACAGGCATAATTACTACATTTTGCCCCCTGTGGTAAAGTCCCCAGTTAATATTGCAGCCTGAATAAACTGGAGTGGAAAGTTCCCTGGGATTAGAGATACAAGATGAAAAAAAATTTTTTTTTTTCAGATAATTTTATGAAGCCCACAAATGCACTGGTTTAGCCAATAAGTATTTGTAAATTGCCCACACTGTTCTCAGTGCTGTGTAAGTGTGTTCTTCTAGCTGAAGTAACATTTGCATTGGCTTGGGAGCACTTCGACATGAACTTTCCCCTTGGAGACTATGGCTGTGATTCTGTCAGGAGGACTGGGGGAAATCTCATGTGTTTTCATTTCATCTTAAGGTCAGCGCTTGTTGGACAGTTCCCCTGCCTAGTGCAAGGTTGTGTTTATAACAAGAATATGAGAGGCAGCATCAGGAATTGGGTATGGGAGCAGATGGCAAGACTGGAAGACAATTAATTATAGGAAAGCAAGGGTACTCTCTGAGAAGGTTTGATAGGGCAGGAGACAGTAGGCAGATATTAGGCACACAGAGAGGCAGTTTAATATAAATTTCTTGAGTTTTCATTTCAGGGACCTCAGAGGCAACATGGCCCAGTGGAAGAACAAAAGTGGAGACTGAAGTTGTTTGGTAAACATTGTTATTGGATATAGCACATACAGAATAAAATGCACAGATTTAAAGGTGCTACTTGATTAATTTTCACAAAGAGAATTTGTTTCTCCAGATTGAAATAGGAAACACTACTAGTCCTTCAGAAGCCTCCTTGTGTTGCCTGCTCCTCAGACCTCTCAAATAACCACTATCTTTTTATTGCATTAGAATAGTTTAGCCTCCTTTTGTATATCATATAAATGGAATCATATTTTAGGTATTCTTTTGTGCCTGCCTTGTTTTTCTGTCTCTGGAGATTCATCCACTTTGTGGCATGTAGTAGTGGTTTATTTTTCCCACTACCATCTGGTATCCTGTTGTGCAAGACACTGCAATTTTTTTCACATCTGCTGATGGACATTGGCATTTTTCCAGTTTTGACTATCACAAATAATACTGCTATGGACAGTCTTAATGCAATATATGTATATATGAATGTATATGGAGTGAATATGTATATAATTCATATCTGATAAGTATATACCTAGGAGAGAAATCACTGTTTCCTGTGGTTTGTAATCTTAAACTTTAGCAGACACTGCCCAACTATTTCCCACCAAAAGTGGGTTCCCTCCATTTGGTTTACAACTAACTCATCATTGGATATTATTGGTTTTTCTTTCACACTTTATTTTTAGCTTTTCTGGTGGGTGCATTATGGAATCTCATTACGGTTTTAATTAACATTCCCCTGATGACTAATGATATTGAGACTATTTTAATATTTTAATTGACCATTTGGATATTCTTTTTTTGTGTAGTCCTATTCAAGTCTTTGATACAGTTTTAATGAGATCGTCTAACTTTTTCTTATTAATCTGTTATATCTCCACACATATGTTGGAGATATGTCTGTAGCAGCATTATTTATAATATACTTGCATTCCAAGTATCTATCATTTTCTACTCTGTGGTCTGCTTTTTTACTCTCCCATGGTGCCTTTTGATGAGCTGAATTCTTAAGGTTAAGGAAGTCTAATTTTCAATTTTTTTTCTCATTATGGTGTTTTTAAAAATGTCTTATACATGTGACTTCTTGCTATCTAAAGGTCATAAAGGTAATTCCTTATGCTTTCTTTTATAAAATCTTTGATTTTACCTTATTCTAAAATTGTGTTTGTGTATCTGGGATGAGAGAGGAATAATTTTTTTCTCTATATATATTCCTTTCATCAAACACCTTTAATGAAAAGATCATTTTCCCTTTCTGTTACAGTGGCATCTTTGTCATAAATTAGGTATGTATGAGTAGGTCTGTTTTTGTCTCTCTGTTGTGTTAGTTCTGTTTATACTTGAGACAATATATACTATTCTAATTTCTGTAAGTTTAAAATAAGCATTAAAGTATGGTGGTAGTGTTATTACTACATTTTTGTCTGTTTTCAAGATTGTTTTTGATCTTCTTGGCCCTTGATATTTTTATACATTTTAGAGTCAGCTCATCAATTACCACAGGTACTGAAACATACACTCACATATACCTACATGCTGAGACCTTGTTACTATATTGATTGCTACTATGTTGGTTTGCATTTCAGTCTATCTTTAGATTAATTTGAAGAAAATGGACATTTTTACAATATTAAATCTTATAATCCATAAATATGACATATTAATTTATTTGCATTTTAAAAATTTATTTTGGTACTATTTGTAGCTTTCTCAGTAGATACCTTGAACATCTTTACTTAGATATTCCTAGAAATAAAAGGATTTTTGTATAGCTCTTGTAAATATAATTAAGTTTAAATGTCACCTTTAAAGTGCTTGCTGCTAGTATATAGGAATATAATTTCATTAATCTTTTATTTAGAGATGTTGAAAAAGGGTATTAATTCTAGTAACTGATCTGTACAATATTTGGATTTGCTCATACACAGTCATCTCATCTGCAAATGATGAGAATTTTATTTCTTTCCTTCCAAATCTTCACATTTTATTTATTCTTTCCTTTTTCCTCCCTCTCTTCCTATCTTCTTCCCTCCCTTTCTTCCTGTCCTATTGTTGTTGTTATTTTCTTATTGTAGGGACTATGTTCTCCGATATAATGCTGAATGAATTTGGTGATAGATGACATCCTTATCTTGTTTTTTGTCTCAGTATTTCATGGCCAGCCTCATCATTACCAGCATCTCTTCAAATATTTCCAATTCTCTTTTCCCTTTGCTCTTTTCGTAACTCTATTTTTATTTATGTTAGACTTTTTCATTATGTCTCATATTTCTCTTTGCATTTTCTGCAGTTCATTGGTTTGTCTCTGCTTCAAATCTGACCTATTTTTTAGCCTTTTCTTCTCTGTCTACTCGACTCTTAAATTTATTTATTGAATTCTTAATTTCTTTTATTTTGTTTTTTACTTCTAGAATTTCCATTTGATTTTTTGGAATGTATCTCAATTCTCTGGTGCAATTATCATCCTTTCATCTATTTTCTTATGTATATAAATCATGGTTATTTTAATGCTGTTAATATATAATAATTCTGAGTCACTGTAAGTTTCTTTGTTCCTCCCTGCATTTTTTTCTCATAATTTGCTCATTTGGTGGTACTTCCTGGCATACCAGTGGATATTTTGACCAAATGCCTGAAGTGAGTATAAAAATTTAGAGGATTTGGATTGCACTATTTCTTCTAGAGAGGATTTAGTTTTTTCCTGGAAGATGGAGTTAGATTACCTTAACCCAGTCAAGATGTGTTTATTTCAGGTTACCCCTCATTATCTGAAGTTAGCCCTTCAGTGGTTCAGTTGAAAACCTGGAGCTATTTTTTAGATCCCTTTTTTGGGGGGGAAATTCTGCATTCCAATTTTGTCTCCCCAGCACTATGGGACTGAGGAATAGCTACTTAGTTCTTCAGCTGTGTTTCCTTTGGTTTCTATGTTTCCCCAGATAGATTCCCAGACATAAGTGGTAGACACCTCAAGGCAACATTGAGAGCAGAATGCCAAACTCACTTTCCTGGAGTTTTCTTTCCTCTAGCAGTTGGCCCTCAACTCCTGGTTGCCTTGATAACCCTGAATTCCAGTTTCTCTATTCCCAGCCCAGTGAGACTGCCAGAAACTAGACTATTTCCTTCTTAATGTCCATGTCCTGCTTTGATATTGTGATAAAAGAAAAACTTCAGCCAAATTAAATTTCAAGGCATTTAATTGAGCAATGAATGATTCATGAATTGGGCAGCCTTCTGAGCCACAGTAAGCTCAGACACTCCAGCGCAGCCACATGGTGGAAGAAGATTTATGGAAAGAAAAAGAAAGGTGACGTATAGAAAATGAAAATGACAAATGGATTGGTTACAGCTTGACATTTGCCTTATTTGAACACAGTTTAAATAGTTGGCTATATATGATTGGTCAAAATTCGGTGATTGGCACAAGTGTAGGCTTTGGCCGGTTTACATACCCACTGGTTGTAGTTCACAATGTACAGAAAAACCTTTAGGCTGAACTTAAGATTTGTAAGGAGGCAGCTTTGGGCTAACTTGATTTAACATTGGTGTAAGTCCTGAGGGTTAAAAATAACAGCACATTTTTGACTTGCCCCAATGTCTGGCTGTCTTGACATCTCCAGTGCCTTAATTTAGCTGTTTAGTATCTTACACAGCTTTTACAGTTGTTTCAGGCAGAAGATTTTGTATAATGCAACTACTCTACTATAGGCAAAGGTAGGAGTCTAGGATAGAGATTTGTCTCTTTAACTCCTTAACTTTGACACTGGGAAACTTGGTAAGCTTTATAAACTTTAGTTTGCTCATTTCTGAAATGGGTTCAACACAAATTATCTTATTGATAGTAGGAATAAATAAGATATGCACATAAAGTTGTTAGCACAGTTCCTGGCATTTAATAAATAATAGTTATTAATAGTTTAATAAATAATAGTAGAAAGTTAAAAAAGTTTAATAGTTTAATAAATAATAATAGTAATACCTATTTTATTGTGGTGGTATAAAAAGCAAATGAGATATAAAGTACTTAGCCTTGTGCCTGATATATAAGCTTGCCTTACGACATAATTTAGTTACCTATTGTTGCATAAAAAAGTTATTCTGAAACTTCAAATATAAGAACAATAACATCTTATAATTTCTGTAGGTTAGGATTTCAGAAATGGCTTAGTCAAGTGGTTCTTGTTTAAGTCTACTTATGAGGCTGCAGTCATTTCAGAGAGAGAGATGGAGAGAGAGAAAGAGGAGGAGAGAGACACTAAGACAGATGACAGATTTCTTTATAACCTAATCTCAGAAGTGAGATCCTATCACTTCTGCTGTATTCTATTCATTAGAAGTGAATAGAAGTCCAGCCCACATTCAGAGGACAGGGATTACACAAACCTGTGAAAACCAGGAGGCAGCTATAATTTGGGCCATTTTTGAGCCTGACAACCACATAATATTAGAGAGTTTTAGCATTTCTGGTGAGCTGAGTGTTGGCAGGAACAAAGCATACACACTATATAGACTACATTTTAATTAGGCAAGGGAAGCAAAATCTTTTGTGACATGAAGTGTACAAAGCAGAAGCTTATGTCAGATTGTCAGAGAGCTTCTCTTAATTCCAAGTTCCTGAGAGTGGGGGACCCCAGTAGGGTGGCAGAGAAGGGAATGCCTTGTAGCTGCTGGTGATTCAGTGCAAGCCACCTGGTCTTTACAGGTCTGAGAAACTTGATTTCTCCTTATACCAGAACCTTTCTCTACTAAGGACTGATGTTGGGACCCATGGTGAGTTAGATGCAAGGGCTCTAGACGCAAACTGATCAGGTTTAACTTTTGGCTAATCACTTACCAGCCAGGTATCCTTGGAAAAGTTATCTAAGCTCGCTGCACCTCAGATTCTTCTATTGTAAAATGGGAACAAAAATAGTCCCTACTTACATGGTTGTTGTGGGAATGAAAGAAAACAAATCACATAAAATACTTCAGAACAATGCCTGCCCACAGGAAGTGCTCAATAAATGCTGGCTATTATTTCTCTAAGCATAAAAGATAAATAATTGCATAGTAGTGTAAACCCCTTTGTGGGCATGTGAACAAATATTACAATTTCCAGGTATGTAGATTTAGAGTTGTGGAGAAAGCAGGCATCTGTGATCAGGCCTCTTGGCTCTGACTTTCTTTGATTAGACACACTCAGGAAATCTGTTTTCTCACACATTAAAAGTTCCTGCAACGTGCTAGCCACTCAAAAATACCGGTTACCTCCCCATGTTCCCTTTATTTCTGTTTACAATCCAGTATATCTGAAGACACATCACCACATAAAATGTAACTGGCAGAAGAAAGCAGCACCTGCTGAATGAATGGTTCAGGTGGAAAGCTTTCTGAGATCCCAGAGGAGGAAGTGATTTCAGGGTGAGGCACTCAGGAAATGGATTAGCAATTATCAAGGGAATTTAGTCTGTTGACCAGCTGGAAAACATAGTGTAGGGTTGGGTCCTATTTTCTGTCAATTACCTGACAGCTTAAGGTAAAATTAGGCTTTTTGTTTGAAATGTTCTGATAGTAGAAGCTCTGTCCCCCTGTTTCCCCATATATCCTCAACTATTTAGTCTTGGTTTACCGTTGGTTAAAATGAAGTTAACTAAACCTTCCCACCCACTCAGGCTGCTGATCTGAAATTCAGTAACATTTATATCTTCACAGAGCTTTCAGCTCCTCAGAGGCAAATTCTTCATTAAAAAAGGAAGTTCACCCTTTTAATTATTATATGAATTAATAAGGAAGAGAGATTATTCATTGCGGTGGTAACTGCTAGTCAATATGAGGCCAACCCGCTTACATTTTCATTAGAAATCATTCTTCTTCAAATAGGTAACCTGCTATGTTAGATGAGAGAATAGTTAAATGTGGAAGCATATTTTATAATTATGCCAATTAAATAATTTGATATCATTAGAATATTAACTTTTCCCCCTTAGCTTATTCAGCACTGAATGAGAGAAAGTCTGAAAACAGGGAAAAACTTTCCCTTTTCAAGAAAAGTCATGGGAGAGTGTAAAAAAGATAGCTTTTTCACTTCTGAACTAAGAAATTTGAAATGGAACGAAATAATTGAAGGCGCTTAGCTCAGTAATTAAGGCTGTTAACTACAGTCTTTATTAAATGTAGAGAACTTAATTATAATTTATAATGTCCTAAAAGATTCACAATACCTGTTGTGGAATTTCCTTGGGGGGTGTAGGTTTTTAACTGGATTTTTGTTGTGCCTTCCAGGAGATACAAAAACAATTATAATTAATTATATATTTGTCTGTAAGGTGTTCTATAAAACTGTAAGATAGTAGAAAATAGTTATTAATCACAAACACACGTAAAAGAGATATAATTTCCTTTTTTATAGCAATTGCCAGTGTAATCTTAGTTGTTTCCAGGAACAGCATTTTATGGTGGAAGCATCAGTTCATTTGCAATTTTGTGCCATGTTTCCCATTGCTGTGGAAACTCACCATTCTCCTGATAAACAATGGGCGAGTTGTGGGAGCAATCATGTAATCTAAACCTAAAACAAATGACTTCTGTATAATCAAAAAAGGTTTTATTCTCTCCCATGGTTCATTGCTTAGCTGAAACCTATCACAGAAAGAAAGATTCAAACAATACTCTTCCTTTCTCCAAACTTACTTGATTTTATCTGATGATGAGGGAAAACATTCTCAAGTAAAGAATGATATTGCATTGACCTCTGTGTGGCTTTCTTACTCGAATCTGCCAGTAAGTTTTTATCATTTAGTATAAAAGTTCATCAAATTTTCTTTTAAATTGAAGGGAAGAGTAGTATTCTACAAGAAAGACTCAGGATATTGGTGTCTTTGCTGGCTTTTGTATTTTGATTTACAGCCCGTCCATTTTCCTAGCTTATATATATAACCTTGACTCGTTCTATGAGTTTTCTATTGTGACTATAACAAATAACTACAAACAGTGGCTTAAAATAGTAGCCACTTATTAGCTCATAGTTTCCACGGATCAGAAGTCTAGGCACAGTATGCTTTGGCCGTTTTCTCTGCACATGGTCTTATGAGGCCCAAATCAAGGTGCTGGCAGAATTGCATTCATTACTGGAGGCTCTGGGAAAGAATCTATTTGAAAGCTCATTCAGGATGTTGTCAGAATTTACCTTCTTCTCACGCTTTTCACGTTGCCATTTCCATTTTTAAGGCATCAACAGTCAAGTCCTTTTCATGCTTGAAATCTCATTGTCTTCCTTTTTTGCCATCTGTCCCTGCTTTTTAGGGCTCATATAATTATATTGGGGCTAACTAGATAATCCACAATAATCTCTTCGTTCATATGGTACATCTAGTTCTAGATCCTTGAGGAATCGCCATACTGTTTTCCATAATGGTTGAACTAGATTACAATCCCACCAACAGTGTAAAAGTGTTCCTATTTCTCCACATCCTCTCCAGCACCTGTTGTTTCCTGACATTTTAATGATCACCATTCTAACTGGTGTGAGATGGTATCTCATTGTGGTTTTGATTTGCATTTCTCTGATGGCCAGTGATGATGAGCATTTTTTCATGTGTCTGTTGGCTGTATGAATGTCTTCTTTTGAGAAATGTCTGTTCATATCCTTTGCCCACTTTTTGATGGGGTTGTTTGTTTTTTTCTTGTAAATTTGTTTGAGTTCTTTGTAGGTTCTGGATATTAGCTCTTTGTCAGATGAGTAGATTGCAAAAATTTTCTCCCATTCTGTAGGTTGCCTGTTCACTCTGATGGTAGTTTCTTTTGCTGTGCAACAGCTCTTTAGTTTAATGAGATCCCATTTGTCAATTTTGGCTTTTGCTGCCATTGCTTTTGGTGTTTTAGACATGAAGTCTTTGCCCATGCCTATGTCCTGAATGGTACTACCTAGGTTTTCCTCTAGGGTTTTTATGGTATTAGGTCTAACATTTAAGTCTCTAATCCATCTTGAATTAATTTTCGTATAAGGAGTAAGGAAAGCATCCAGTTTCAGCTTTCTACTTATGGCTAGCCAATTTTCCCAGCACCATTTATTAAATAGGGAATCCTTTCCCCATTTCTTGTTTTTGTCAGCTTTGTCAAAGATCAGATGGCTGCAGATGTGTGGTATTATTTCTGAGGACTCTGTTCTGTTCCATTGGTCTATATCTCTGTTTTGGTACCAGTACCATGCTGTTTTGGTTACTGTAGTCTTGTAGTATAGTTTGAAGTCAGGTAGCGTGATGCCTCCAGCTTTGTTCTTTTGATTTAGGATTGTCTTGGAGATGCGGGCTCTTTTTTGGTTCCGTATGAACTTTAAAGCAGTTTTTTCCAATTCTGTGAAGAAACTCATTGGTAGCTTGACGGACCCAGCCATCCCATTACTGGGTATATACCCAAAGGATTATAAATCATGCTGCTATAAAGACACATGCACACGTATGTTTATTGTGGCACTATTCACAATAGCAAAGACTTGGAATCAACCCAAATGTCAATCAGTGACACACTGGATTAAGAAAATGTGGCACATATACACCATGGAATACTATGCAGCCATCAAAAAGGATGAGTTTGTGTCCTTTGTAGGGACATGGATGCAGCTGGAAACCATCATTCTCAGCAAACTATCGCAAGAACAGAAAACCAAACACCACATGTTCTCACTCATAGGTGGGAACTGAACAATGAGATCACTTGGGGAACATCACACACCGGGGCCTATCATGGGGAGGGGGAGGGGGGGGGGAGGGATTGCATTGAGAGTTATACCTGATGTAAATGACGAGTTGATGGGTGCTGACGAGTTGATGGGTGCAGCACAGCAACATGGCACAAGTATACATATGTAACAAACCTGCATGTTATGCACATGTACCCTAGAACTTAAAGTATAATAATAATAATAAATAAATAAATAAATAAATAAAAATAATAATCTCTTCGTTTTAAGGTTAACTGATTAGTAACCTTAATTACATGTGCTAAATTTCTTTCACCACATAACATAACCACAGGTATAATACCAAACAATAAAGGTCATGAGGGCCAGAGTTCTGCCTATTACACTTACCCTGAAATAAGAAAAAAGTAAAAAGCAATGATAAAAATTCCTATAAAAATTAGTAGATCCAACTGTATAAGATTGGAAGAATTTTGAATTTTATAAGTAAGTTCAGTGAATACAGTGGTACACATGTTTGCATAAAACTAAAAATTGATATCCTCAAAACATTGGGAGTTCACGTAATTAACAAGAGGAAGTCTGACAGAAAAGCGGGCTATCTGATTACGAATAGTCGAGTGTATCCTATCCCTGTATGCTGGCCAAAAATAATCCATCAAGATCAGTTTTGAGTGAGTCTATTCCTGAACCAATAATTCCAGCTATGAGGATAGAATATGCTGCTAAATATTTCATCCTCTGCTTAAAAATTAACAAGGTGTCACTTCAGGGTAAAAATGGCAGAGTCATGCCAGATCATAGTCTCACTCTTTCTAAACCAATAGGCTCAAAAAACAACATAAAACAGGAAACAATGAATCATAGACAAGCAAGGGCTAGCAAGGTTTACTATCAATGCAATAAATTTCAAAATGTTTCAGCCAAGAAAAAAATATAGGAATCTTGGTGCTGATCATAACTCAGCTTCTCTACCTGTCCCCATCTATTCAACATAGGAAATGAGGGAAGAAGGTAAATTGGGAAAAATCTTCAAAATTATCGTCTTAGGCTGATCCTTTTGAGAGGAAAATGTGAAGCAAATGTTAATATGTTAATATTTTGGGGGGAGGGCAGAATCCCAGAACAGTTGGGGTATGGATAGGGGGAAAGGGAACTAAGACAAGACAAGACACAGAAGTGGACTGCATGACTGTACTTGCCACTGCTTTATGAATTGCTACAGTGACACATGATAGTCAACAAGAGATACATCTATTGAATTGTTGCCAAGAGTAAGTCCATCTTGGCACAGTACTTATTGCTCTGGCCTACTAAGTGACCTGCTGTGCATCTTCCATTTTGTGAAGTGGAGGTGTGGTAATCACATTGATTTTCTTATGCTTCTTTTCTTTTCTTTCTTTTTTTTTTTTATTATACTTTAAGTTCTAGGGTACATGTGCACGAAGTGCAGGTTTGTTACATACGTATACAAGTGCCATGTTGGTGTGCTGCACCCGTTAACTCGTCATTTACATTAGGTATATCCCCTAATGCTATCCCTTTCCCATACCTGCTCCTACAATAGGACCTGGTGTGAGATGTTCCCCTTCCGGAGTCCAAGTGATCTCATTGTTCAGTTCCCACCTATGAGTGAGAACATGCGATGTTTGGTTTTCTGTTCTTGTGATAGTTTGCTGAGAATGATGATTTCTAGCTGCATCCATGTCCATACAAAGGACACAAACTCATCTTTTTTATGGCTGCATAGTATTCCATGGTGTATATGTGCCACATTTTCTTAATCCAGTCTGTCACTGATGGACATTTGGGTTGATTCCAAGTCTTTGCTATTGTGAATAGTGTTGCAATAAACATATGTGTGCATGTGTCTTTATAGCAGCATGACTTATAATCCTTTGGGTATATACCAAGTAATGGGATGGCTGGGTCCAATGGTATTTCTAGTTCTAGATTCTTGAGGAATCGCCACACTGTTTTCCACAATGGTTGAACTAGTTTACAGTCTCATCAACAGTGTAAAAGTGTTCCTATTTCTCCACATCCTCTCCAGCACTTGTTGTTTCCTGATTTTTTAATGATTGCCATTCTAACTGGTGTGAGATGGTATCTCATTGTGGTTTTGATTTGCTTTCTCTGATGGCCAGTGATGATGAGCATTTTTTCATGTGTCTGTTGGCTCTATGAATGTCTTCTTTTGAGACGTGTCTGTTCATATTCTTTGCCCACTTTTTGATGGAGTTGTTTGTTTTTTTCTTGTAAATTTGTTTGAGTTCTTTGTACATTCTGGGTATTAGCTCTTTGTCAGATGAGTAGATTGCAACCATTTTCTCCCATTCTGTAGGTTGCCTGTTCACTCTGATGGTAGTTTCTTTTGCTGTGCAGAAGCTCTTTAGTTTACTTAGATCCGATTTGTCAATTTTGGCTTTTGTTGTCATTGCTTTTGGTGTTTTAGACATGAAGTCTTTGCCCATGCCTATGTCCTGAATGGTACTACCTAGGTTTTCTTCTAGGATTTTTACGGTTTTAGGTTTAACATTTAAGTCTCTAATCCATCTTAAATTAATTTTCATATAAGGAGTAAGGAAATAATGCAGTTTCAGCTTTCTACTTATGGCTAGCCAATTTTCCCAGCACCATTTATTAAATAGGGAATCCTTTCCCCATTTCTTGTTTTTCTCAGGTTTATCAAAGATCAGATGGCTGTAGATGTTTGGTATTATTTCTGAGGACTCTGTTCTGTTTCATTGGTCTATATCTCTGTTTTGGTACCAGTACCAAGCTGTTTTGGTTACTGTAGCCTTGTAGTATAGTTTGAAGTCAGGTAGCATGATGCCTCCAGCTTTGTTATTTTGGCTTAGGATTGTCTTGGCAATGTGCGCTCTTTTTTGCTTCCAAATGAACTTTAAAGCAGTACTTTCCAATTCTGTGAAGAAAGTTATTGGTAGCTTAATGAGGATGGCATTGAATCTATATATTATCTTGGGCAGTATGGCCATTTTCACGATATTGATTCTTCCTATCCATGAGCATGGTATGTTCTTCCATTTGTTTGTGTCCTCTTTTATTTCCCTGAGCAGTGGTTTGTAGTTCTCCTTGAAGAGGTCTTTTATATCCCTTGTAAGTTGGATTCCTAGGTATTTTATTCTCTTTGAAGCAATTGTGAATGGGAGTTCATTCATGATTTGACTCTCTGTTTGTCTGTTACTGCTGTATAAGAATGCTTGTTATTTTTGCACATTGATTTTGTATCCCGAGACTTTGCTGAAGTTTCTTATCAGCTTGAGCAGATTTTGGGCTGAGACAATGGGATTTTCTAAATATACAATCATGTCATCTGCAAACAGGGAAAATTTGACTTCTTCTTTTCCTAACTGAATGCCCTTTATTTCTTTCTCTTGCCTGATTGCCATAGCCAGAACTTCCAACAATACATTGAATAGGAATGGTGAGAGAGGAGGTCATCCCTGTCTTGTGCCAGTTTTCAAAGGGAATGCTTCCAGTTTTTGCCCATTCTAAATAGCTCTTATTATTTTGAGATACGTTCCATCAATACCTAGTTTATTGAGAGTTGTTAGCATGAAGTGCTGTTGAATTGTGTCAAAGGCTTTTTCTGCATCTATTGAGATAATCCTGTGGTTTTTGTTTTTGGTTCTGTTTATATGCTGGATTACGTTTATTGATTTGCGTATGTTGAATCAGCCTTACATCCCAGGGATGAAGCCCATTTGATCATGGTGGATAAGCTTTTTGATGTGCTGCTGGATTTGGTTTGCCAGTATTTTATTGAGGATTTTTGCATCAATGTTTATCAGATATATTAGTCTAAAATTCCCTTTTTTTGTTGCATCTCTGCCAGGCGTTGGTATCAGGATGATGTTGGCCTCATAAAATGAGTTGGGGAGGATTCCCTCTTTTTCTATGATTGGAATAGTTTCAGAAGGAATGGTACCAGCTCCTCCTTGTATCTCTGGTAGAATTCAGCTGTGAATCCGTCTTGTCCTGGACTTTTTTTGGTTGGTAGGCTGTTAATTATTGCCTCAATTTCAGAGCCTGCTATTGAACTATTCAGGGATTCAACTTCTTTCTGGTTTAGTCTTGGGAGAGTGTAAGTGTCCAGGAAATTATCCATTTCTTCTAGATGTTCTAGTTTATTTGCATAGAGATGTTTATAGCATTTTCTGATGGTAGTTTGTATTTCTGTGGGGTTGGTGGTAATATCCCCTTTATCATTTTTTATTACATCTATTTGATTCTTCTCTCTTTTCTTCTTTATTAGTCTTGCTAGTTGATCAATTTTGTTGATCTTTTCAAAAAACCAACTCCTGGATTCATTGATTTTTTTGAAGGGTTTTTTGTGTCTGTATCTCCTTCAGTTCCACTTTGATCTTAGTTACTTCTTGCCTTCTGCTAGCTTTCGAATGTGTTTGCTCTTGCTTCTCTAACTCTTTTAATTGTGATGTTAGAGTGTCAATTTTAGATCTTTCCTGCTTTCTCTTGTGGGCATTTAGTGCTATAAATTTCCCTCTACACACTGCTTTAAAGGTGTCCCAGAGATTCTGGTATGTTGTATGTTTGTTCTCATTGGTTTCAAAGAACATCTTTATTTCTGCCTTCATTTTGTTATGTACCCAGTAGTCATTCAGGAGCAGGTTGTTCAGTTTCCATGTAATTGAGCAGTTTTGATTGAGTTTCTTAGTCCTGAGTTCTAGTTTGATTGCACTGTGGTCTGAGAGACAGTTTGTTATAATTTCTGTTCTTGTACATTTGCTGAGGAGTGCTTTACTTCCAACTATGTGGTCAATTTTGAAACAAGTGCGATGTGATGCTGAGAAGAATGTATATTCTGTTGATTTGGGGTGGAGGGTTCTGTAGATGTCTACTAGGTCTGCTTGGTGCAGAGTTGAGTTCAATTACTAGATATCCTTGTTAACTTTCTGTCTCGTTGACCTGTGTAATGTTGACAGTGGGGTGTCAAAGTCTCCCATTATTATTGTATGGAGTCTAAATCTCTTTGTAAGTCTCTAAGGACATGGTTTATGAATCTGTGTGCTCCTGTATTGGGTGCATATATATTCAGGATAGTTAGCTCTTCCTGATGAATTGATCCCTGTACCATTATGTAATGGCCTTCTTTGTCTCTTTTGATCTTTGATGATTTAAAGTCTGTTTTATCAGAGACTAGTATTGCAACCCCTGCTTTTTTTTGTTTTCCATTTGCTTGGTAGATCTTCCTCCATCCCTTTATTTTGAGCCTATGTGTGTCTCTACATGTTAGATAGGTCTCCTGAATACAGCAAACTGATGGTTCTTGACTCTATCCAATTTGCCAGTCTGTGTCTCTTAATTGGAGCATTTAGTCCATTTACATTTAAGGTTAATATTGTTATGTGTGAACTTGATCCTGTCATCATGATGTTAGCTGCTTATTTTGTTCATTAGTTGATGCAGTTTCTTACTAGCATCAATGGCCTTTACACTTTGGCATGTTTTTGCAATGGCTGGTAGCTGTTGTTCCTTTCCATGTTTAGTGCTTCCTTCAGGATCTCTTGTAGGGCAGGCCTGGTGGTGACAAAATCTCTAAGCATTTTCTTGTCTGTGAAGGATTTTATTTCTCCTTCACTTATGAAATTAGTTTGGCTGGATATGAAATTCTGGGTTGAAAATTCATTAAGAATGTTGAATATGTCCCCCAGTCTCTTCTGGCTTGGAGAGTTTCTGCCGAGAGATCTGCTGTTAGTCTGATGGGCTTCCCTTTGTGGGTAACCCCACTTTTCTCTCTGGCTGCCCTTAAGATTTTTTCCTTCATTTCAATTTCGGTGAATCTGATAATTATATGTCTTGGAGTTGCTCTTCTCGAGGAGTATCTTAGTGTCATTCTCTGTATTTCCTGAATTTGAATGTTGGCGTGCCTCACTAGGTTGGGGAAGTTCTCCTAGATGATATCCTGCAGAGTGTTTTCCAACTTGGTTCCATTTTCCCCGTCACTTTTAGGCATACCAATGAGACGTAGATTTGGTCTTTTCACATAATCTCATATTTCTTGGAGGCTTTGTTCATTTATTTTTACTCTTTTTTCTCTATACTTCTCTTCTCACTTCATTTCATTCATTTGATATTCAATCGCTGATACTCTTTCTTCCAGTTGATTGAGTCGGTTACTGAAGCTTGTGCATTTTTCACGTAGTTCTCATGTTATGGTTTTCATCTCTATCAGTTCTTTTAAGGACTTCTCTACATTAGTTATTCTAGTTAGCCATTTGTCAAATCTTTTTCAAGGTGTTTAGTTTCTTTGCGCTGGTTTCGTAGTTTCTCCTTTAGCTCTGAGAAGTTTGATCGACTGAAGTCTTCTTCTCTCAACTCATCAAAGTCATTCTGCATCCAGCTTTGTTCTGTTGTTGGCGATGAGCTGCGTTCCTTTGGAGGAGGAGATGCCCTCTGGTTTTTTGAATTTCCAGCTTTTCTGCACTGCTTTTTTCCTATCTTTGTGGTTTTATCTGCCTTTGGTCTTTGATGATGGTGAAATACTGATGGGATTTTGGTGTGGGTGTCCTTTCTGTTTGTTAGTTTTCCTTGTAACAATCAGGACCCTCAGCTGCAGGTCGGTTGGAGTTTCCTTGAGGTCCACTCCAGACCCTGTTTGCCTGGGTATCAGCAGCGGAGACTGCAGAAGATAGAATATTGCTGAACAGCGAGTGTTGCTGTCTGATTCTTGCTCTGGAAGCTTTGTCTCAGGGGTGCAGCCAGTCGTGTGAAGTGTGAGGTGTTGCTCTGCACCTAGTGGGGGATGTCTCCGAGTTAGGCTACTCAGGGGTCAGGGAACCACTTGAGCAGGCAGTCTGTCCATTCTCAGATCTCAACCTCTATGCTGGAGATCCACTGCTCCCTTCAAAGCTGTCAGACAGGGACCTTTACCTTTGCTGAGGTTTCCACTGCTTTTTGTTTAGCTATGCCCCATCTCCAGAGGTAGAGTCTACAGAGGCAGGCAGGCCTCCTTGAGCTGTGGTGGGATCCACCCCATTCGAGCTTCCCAGAGGCTTTCTTTACCTACTTAAGTCCAGCAGTGGCGGGCGCTCCTCCCCCAGCCTCGCTTCCACCTTGCAGTTAGATCTCAGACTGCTGTGCTAGCAATGAGGGAGGCTCCGTGGGTGTGATACCCTCAGGGCCAGGTGTAGGATATAATCTCCTGGTGTGCCGTTTGCTAAGACCCTTGGTAAAGCACAGTATTAGGGTGGGAGTTACCTGATTTTCCAGGTGTTGTGTGTCTCAATTTCCTTTGGCTAGGAAAAGGAATTCCCTTCCCCCTTGCACTTCCCAGGTGAGGTGATGCCTTGCCCTGCTTCAGCTCTCGCTGGTTAGCCTGCACCTGCAGAGCAGCACCCACTGCCCGACACACCCCTATGAGATGAACCTGGTACCTCAGTTGAAAATGTGGAAATCACCCGTCTTCTGTGTTGCTCATGCTGGGAGCTGGAGGCTGGAGCTGTTCCTATTTGGCCATCTTGGGTGCGCCTTATGCTTACTTTCAATTTTTTTTCTCTTGTTTTCCTACCAGGGACTTGCACCTCACAAATAAAATGTTAACACTTTAATTCTTGCTTCAGGGTATGCTTTCAGGAAAAAGTAGGTTAAGACAATTGGTACTAAGCACAAGGTTATAAAAACTAACCCTCGTGATATAATTGTCAGTGAGTATGTTTATTCCTGAACCAATAACTCTGGCTAGAGGGATGGAATATGCCATAGACCTAAGCAAGATCTGTTGCTGCAAAGGGGAGAAGATCAATTCAACCTAACCCATCTGGCTTGAAAGTCCAAGGTCCTGTAGGAATCGGGAATGGAGGCTGACAGGATAATTAACACATATTTTCTAATGATTTGCAAATAATTTTAGAAATATGTAGTCTTTCACCTCATCCCAACATAACCATTATTTTCATGTTTTTGTTCCTTAAATAGGTGCTTTATTCAGCATAGTTGTAAAATAACATGTTTTAAATTTTATATCATAACTTTTTATTTTATCACATCCTTGACAAATATTAACTACATAAAGTTATATTGAGTAGAATTTACCATAATTTACATAACCTGTCTTCTATTATTGAACGTTTAGGTTACTCCTTCCTTATCATTTGCTTGTTTTGTTTTGCTTTATTTTCTGTTATATATGTTGGAAAGGAAATATTTCTAAATGTTCTGAATTTTTATCTAAACATGCCTATAAAATCATTTAATCTCATTGTCTATGTTTATCCCAATATAGCAACAAATTAAGAGATGGAATGTGCCTAAGTTTTACACCTGACTCTCTTATTGACTTCAGTATTTTTTTCCTATCTGCTAATTTATTTAGAGTCAATCCAATTAAATGCTTAATGTTTTGCATATATGAAAAATGCCATGGCCCTCTCTAAGAACTTAGATGTAAGGGAGACTAACTTAGATGTAAGAGAGATTAACTTCTTAGAATTAAACCAATGAAATCTGTAGGTACAATGTACTCAAATACTTATTAATGCCTAATAGAGGTGTTCTTTGACTTCTGATAGGGTTATGTCCTGATAAACCCATAGTGAGTTAAAATATTGTAAGTTGAAAATGCATTTAATATACATAACCTATGAAACATTACAACTTAGGCTAGCTGATATGGTTTGGCTGTATCCTCACCCATAATCTCATTTTGAGTTGTAATCTCTGTAATCCCCATAATCCCCACCTGTCAAGGGAGAGACCAGGCAGAGGCAATTGAATCATGTGGGCAAGTTTCCCCCTTGCTGTTCTCATGATGAGTGAGTTCTCAAAAGATCTGATGGTTTCATAAGTGGTAGTTCCTCCTGCATTTATTCTCCTTCCTTCCACCTTGTGAAGGAGGTGCTTTGCTTCCTCTTTACCTTCCACCATGATTGTAAGTTTCCTGAGGTCTCCCTAGCCATGCTGAACTTTGAGTTAATTAAAATTCTTTATTTTAGAAATTGACCAGTCTCTGACAGTTTTTTATAGCAGTGTGAAAAGGGACTAATACCCTAGCCTACCTTAAACATGCTCAGAATACTTACATTAGCCTACAGTTAGACAAACTCATCTAACACAAAGACTTTTTACAATAAAGTGTGGAATATCTCATGTTATTTATTGAATACTGTACACTATGTCAAAATTGTGACAGTTATACACCATCCTAAAATCAAAAATTCATTAGTTGAACCATTAGAAATCAGAGACTACTTATATAAGCAATGACAATTCTAAGCATTGTAAACTCAATAACAAACAAAATGGATACAGGCCTGTTCTCATGAATAGATGTGATTAATCATTTCTGGAAGTAATTAAAAAGATTATTTACTAATGATTGAATCTAACATTGGAGAAAACTCTAAGCACTAATCAAAATAAGCTTCTTATAATTTTAGAAAGTAAACTAAATGAATAAGTTACTTAGATGTTATAATCTAATTGATTATATTGTGTTCAATTAGAAGATGAAATATAGAAAGCAGAGAATTGAGATACCCTCAAATATAAAAGTAGTCGGTGTCTATTCCCCAGTATATAGAGAAGAGACTATTCCTGCATGGATTCTGGTAATCTGGTCCTTATAAGAGGGAACTTTCTAGAACATGGAGCCAATTCATTTTGTTGTGATTTCACACTACTGTCTAATATTTCAACAACAGATTGACCTCCTGTGGTCTGATGATAGAACTATTTTGATTTCATCTTTCAGGCACACCTACACTGCTGAAGCATCACCTGGATCCTACAGAATCAGGTAGGCTGGGTCAGCCATGCATGTTTGAAAAATGTCCTTATGTCATTGTGTTTAAAATTGTGGGTCAGCTCTATTAAATAGGCAATGAAATCAAGTGCTTTGTAATGAACATATCTTTAAAAAGGAAATAGAACATAATAGAAAATATCAGTATGTTGTGTTGCTGACAGTAAGATATTTATGACAGTTGTCTGCTAACCCTTTTTGTCAATATTCTGGTTTTTCCATTTGCATTTGATTGTAACATTTGTCAATTAGTCAACCAAGTTGTTAATTAAAAACCATCATGCCAGTTTTGTGAATGATTTATTAATTAATAGGTTATGAATTTTCCAGACTGTCTGTACATGAACATTATACAGAGTAATTCTTAAAAATTCAGATTTCTTGCATCCATTCTTGAATATTCTAATACAGTTATTTTAGTGAAGTCTGGGACTCTGTTTTAACAAGGACCCCAGATGACTTTGATGTAACCAATTAAATTGGATCTAAGTTTAGGAATCAAGTATTAGGTGATAAACTCATCACAAAGAAAACTTGTTTATTTATATGAGGCCCTGGGACATTTGGACCACCAACACTTAGGTATTTTCAGTATACCAATAAAGCTTCTGTGAGTTACCTGCCGAGCGTATGAAATTTCTCAAGGGATGTAAAAATAAAAGTCCATGCTATAGAGAGAAAGATGGTGTTTCTCCTTAGAATGACATAATGCAAGACCAGTTTTCTCAGGACTTGGTGATGTTAGCATGATGTGTCTCATAGTTTTATAAAAAGCCAATTGGGAATGTATCAGAATATGTGAATTCCAAAAGGTGGATATCTAGGTTGAAAATAACTGAAATGATAAGCTAAGTGAAACTGTTACAGAACAGGCATACCTGTAAGTTAAAAAAAAAAAAAGTTTTCTACTGAAATGATCAAGTTGCCATGGGAATGTAAAGGCTCAGTTACCATATTTGAATGCATAACACTGTAAATTTTTTAAATGAACACCAAAACTGGCTAAAGATAGTTCAGTGAAAGTAGTTTACTTTCAGAATGGTAACACCTTAAAAAAATCATTTAACTGTAGTTATTTAAAGGAGAGATTTTGATAAGCCTCTAAAATTGCAAATAACTTTTGGTTTTGAAGCTTAAGCTAGAATATGAAGGGATATTTCTTCATTTGAATGCTTATTTCTAATAATCTAGAGTCAGGGGCATCCAATCTTTTAGCTTCTGTGGGCCACATTGGAAGAAGAAGAATTGTCTTGGTCCACACATAAAATACACTAACAACTAACGATAGCTGATGAGATTTTTTAAAAATCACAAAAGAAATGTCATCAGGTTTTAAGAAAGTTTACAAATTTGTGTTGGGTTCCATTCAAAGCCATCCTGAGCCACATGCGGCCCACAGGCCGTTGGTTGGACAAGCTTGATCTAGATGTTGCTGCATAGACATCTGTCAAAGAGGGGTGATACTTAAAATGTTTAACAGTGTGAGTAATTGTAATGGCCGTGGTTCTGGGAGTAGGCATTAACCCATTGTTTGGTGGATTATGAGAAAGTTCTGGGAATTATAGGAGGGTTGTTGCGGGTGGGATGGACAAGACAGAAAATTCAAACAGCAGATATTTCCCAATTGGTGTAAAAGTTCTTCAGAATTTTAACACATATATATTCAGCGTGTACTGTCTGACTTCCAGCAAGGCTTCAAAGGAACTTTTGAGCTTTTGATTTCAGGTTGAAACTTGTGATAGTTAGGTAGCAATTAGATGTTTCTAGGAAGGCTGTAGATGCTGTTAGAATAGCAAATATAGAACTACATGAGATAATAAAGGTGATTTTCCAATGAACAAAGGAACTGGGGTGTATTGAACAAAGTATTGCCCTGTTCATTGAGGATATCATTGATACATACATATAAACACACATATAGTTTCACATGTTTATGCATATATAGATATGCAAATATACTCATGCTTAGGCAAAACATTGGAGTCTCAAGGAATGAGAAATGTTTCTTTCCAAAAATTAAGTATGCCCATTTGCTTTGTCAAAATTTCTTCACCACAAGATAGGTATTTTGGTCTAATTTTATAATTTTAAAAATGATTTTTAGTAACTAAACCTAATTAGGTTATTGCTATTATGTCCATTAAAATAGGCTTGACTTGGTTAGTTCCAGAAGCTGCCTGTAGTGGTGGACGGCCAGCTAGGTGTTATCTCTGCCTTTTTTACCAAAGGGTACAGGCTATGGTCCAGCAACCACCCAGCCAGGGAGCAGCATCCTAATTTCCTCTTCTGGCTCCAGCACAATAAAAACAGCAAGAGGGGTCTCTCCTTTCCAGCTAGGAAAGATTTGGTTGCCTAGTCAGTACCTTCTTCCTCTCTCTAGGCCTCTTTGTATCAAGATGGGAGGGGGAGGTTGTGATCATTCTACTAAACTTGAACTGGCAGCTGATGAAAAAATGAGCTCCCTCAAATACAATTAAAAAAATTCAAGTCATAACAAGGTAATTTTGCACCCATTATATTGGCAAAAATTATAACAATAGTTATATTTAATGTAAATAAAACATGCTATATATGATATAACATAGATTAATTATAATTATACTGAATATAACGTATATATAAAGTAATTGTAAATATATTTACAGTGTGGAGTTTCAGATACATTTATGCATTCCAGTGGCAGTGAAAATTGGTGTAATTTCTTTGGAGAAGGCTTCAGCAATATCTTTTAAAAGTGATTAGAAGATGCATACTTCTTTGGACCCTACATTTTCATTGCTGGGAATTTACCATTCATGCATAGTGGACAAGTGAAAGAGTCTTTATAGACTTGCTTTGGTTTTCCAATTTCTCTAGAACCATGCAGGGTGCACATAGTCTGATTTCTCTCTTTTGGAATGTGTCAGTCACATGCTCCTTTATTTTTCCAATTACTTAGCAGTAACTTTCTTTTTTGTGATAGCAGTTGTCTTATTGAGTACTTCTGGGCTGAGTGCATTTTGCTTATGTTAACTCAATTAATCCTCATACGCAATGAAAGTTGTATTTTACTTTATTATGCAGAGCAGTACTAGTTTCTTTCATTTGCAGTTCTTTCCCTCTACCTTATAAATGGTATGATTCATGAATTGCTGGCATTAAAATTATGCCCAGTCTTGACCCATAGACCATATAATATGTACTCCCTAACACCCAGAGATACGTTTACATTTGAAAGACTTTGTTTTAGTCCTTAGCCAAGGCCTATTCTTGTCCACAGTCTGAGGAGGCAATGGGCTGTGTAAGTGGTTGAGTTGCATAGTTTCTATTACAGATATAAGAAGGATATTCTGGAAGTGGGTGAATTGTTTGTACTTGACCTGACTAAGTACTTATGGAAATAAAATGTATGACAAATATGCAAGACCTCCTTCACACATCCAATAAAGAGGCACTTCCTAAGACCCCTTGTCTCGGAGTATCTTGCTGCTGGCCATACCTGTTGCCTGGGATTTTCACAGGATACAATAATTTTAGAGTTAATTGAGGCTTTGGAAGTCTCTAAAACTAGTTACATGTTATGTGAAAGATGTTAAATAATTTTGATTTATAAACTTTATATTAAAAATTGAGCTATCAATTTCTGTAAAGCAAACAAGGATTCATGGAGATGGGAAGTTAACCTTTATTTTGGTGGTGGAAAATAGAAATGTGCCCATGTCTAGTGCTCCTAGCATACTGGGCATTATGAAAGTAAGGAGGGATGGTATGAGGATGCTCTGTACTTGCAACAGGGCCAAAGAACCACAGAATATAAGCCTCATGATTTAATGACAAGTTGACCCTACATATGCTTGTATGGACTATATGTTCAGTTTATTTGAACTTATATTTCTTTAGACCCCCAAGCAAGATTGCATAAGTTGTCATGGAAAATATTTTGTTAATTTCAGAATGCATGCCTATTGGTTTCTTCTTTAACTTTCTACTATTTGCTCTAATATAAGAAATTATTTTTTGAAATCTAGAGATATATATTATATATTTTCAAATAGCTAGAAGAGAGGATATTGAATGTTCCCAACACAAAAAAAGATAAATGTTTGAGGTGATGGATATGCTAATTATCCTAATCTGACCACAGTTAATGGAAAAACCAAACTCTGTAAAATATTTTAAAGAGGCTTCTTCCAAGCCAGTATGAGTGACTGCAGCCTGGGGATAACATAAACCCAAAGTGTCTTGAATAAGTGGTCCCAAGGTGGTTGGGTTACAGTTCGGTTTTACACATTTTAGGGAGGCAGGAGTTATAAACAAAGACCAAAATCAGTATGTGGAAGGTATATGTTGGATTGGCCTCAAAAGGCTGGATATCTTGAAGTGGGAGCTTATAGGTTACAGGTGGATTCAGAGATTCTTTAATTTGCAATTTGGTTAAAGGAGTAAGATTGTGTCTAAAACTTGGAGCCAACAGAAAGGAATGTTTTAGATTAAGATAAGAATGCTGGATATTAGATATTAGACCTTTGTTGAAAACATAGTTTGTGAATATTTTATTACATTTGTAAGGTTGTCTGTTTACTCTGTTGATGGTTTCTTTTGCTGTGCAGGAGCTCTTTCATTTGATTAGGTCCCACTTGTCAATTTTTGTTTGGTTGCAATTACTTTTAAGGACTTAGTCATAATTTTTTTCCCCCAAAGGCCAGTGTCCAGCATGGTGTTTCCAAGGTTTTCTTCTAAGTTTATTATAATATGAGGTCTTAGATTTACATCTTCACTCCTTCTTGAGTTATTTTTTTTTTTGTACATGGTGAAAAGTAGGTCTAATATCCAGAATCTACAAGGAACTTAAACAATTCAACAAGCAAAAAACAAAAACAAAACCCATTAAAAGTCAGCAAAAGATATGAACAGATACTTGTCAAAAGAAGACACACAAACAACCAATGAACATGAGAAAAATACTCAGCATGACTAATCATCAGTGAAATGCAAATAATAATCACAATGAGATACCATCTCATAGCAGTCAGAATAGCAATTCTTAAAAAGTCAAAAAACAACAGATGCAGGTGAGGTTGTATAAGAAAACTTATACAATGTTGCTGGGAATGCAAACTAGTTCAGCTGCTGTGAAAAGCAGTTTGAAGATTTCTCAAAGAACTTGTCAATCGAGAAAAATGATGAGAAAAGTTTCAATCATTTCAGGAGTTTTATTTGCCAAAGTTAAGGATGTACGCCTGGGAGACAGGTCTATGCCTTTCTCTGAAGATGATTTTGAGGGCTCCAAATTTAAAGGGGAATGGGTGGGATATTGAGAAGTACACAATTTTCATGTGAGAGGAAGATAGGGAAAAATAGTCATTCTTGCCTTTGTCTAGCTCAGTGAATCTGCATTTTTTACAAAGGATGTCATAAATAAACGGGGCAGAGGAAAAATGTGGAGCATCTGCCTTTTTACAAAGGGTAACATAGAAAAATGGGGCAGGGGAAAAATCAGATATGTATTTGTGTTTGGGCAGCGGTGACTACACCTATAAAGATAAGCTATCAACTTACATTGCCATGGTGAAATATTAATAGGAACACCTTAGGGTAAAGATCTTGCAGCTTGGTAGGAATTTCCATGTGGGAAAGATACGGAGGAGGAGTGTAGCTTTTCATCTTGTAGCCGTCTTATTTAGGCAACAAAAGGGGGAGGCAGGTTTGCGTGACCCAGTTCCCAGCTTAACTTTTCCCTTTGGCTTAATGAGTTTGGGATCCCAAGATTTAATTTCCTGTCACAAACTTAGAACTACCGTTTGTCCCAGCAGTCCCATTGCTGATTATATACCCAAAGGAAAATATATGATTCTACCAAAGACACACATGCACTCGTATGTTCAACACAGCACTATGCAAAATAGCAAAGACATGGATTCAACCTAGGGGCCCATTAGCAGTGGATTGTATAAAGAAAATGTGGTACATATACACCATGGAATACTAACAGCCATAAAAAAGAACAAAATCATGTCCTTTGCAGCAACATAGATGCATCTGGGGCCAACATCATAACTGAATTAACACAGTGAATCTAAAATAAAAGTTGAAATTATTTTTAATAAGATAAGGATGCTACGTAGCCAAATTGATGGTCTAGAGTTGTGATTTGACCCTTGTCTTGCATGGCCTCAGGTCTTATTTATAATTCAGAGAATCAGTTATTTTTAGTTTTATGGTTTCTATTTTAATGTTAATGCTGATCAGTTGTTGTGCCTAAACTCCAAAAGGGAGGGAGTATAACAAGGCATATCCCACCTCCATTCCCATCATGGACAAGAATTCAGGTTTTAAGTTTTTTCTGGGGTCCTCTTGGCCAAGAGGGTTCTGTTCAGTTGTTGAGACTTAGGATTTTATCTTTAGTTTACACCACTGTTCATTGTATATATACAGACATGACCATGTACCTCACATCCTTGTACAATTATGTATCAATAAAAAAAAAAAAAGAATTGGCTGCGTAAAGTGGCTCACACCTATAATTCCAACACTTTGGGAGGCCGAGGTGTGCTGATCACTTGAGCAAAGGAGTTCAAGACTAGCCTGGGCAACATACCAAAAACCCATCTCTACCCAAAATACAAAAAATTAGCTGGGCTTTGTGGCACATGCTACTCAAGGGGCTGAGGTGGGAGGATCACTTGAGCCCAGGAGGCAGGGGTTTAAGTAAGCTGAGGTCTCACCACTGAACTCCAGCCTTGGTGGAAGAGTGAGACCCCATCTCAAAATAGTAATAATAATAATAATAATAATAATAATAGTAATAATAATAATAATATAATGAATTCTAAAGACCAAATTTAGGAATAAAGATGTATTTTAAAAGATACTCAAGCTATTATTTTCACTTACAATGCAGGATGAATGAACCTTCTTATACTCACTTCACATATCTAATATTTCTGAATGCATACAATTCAATCTTGAGTTACCTGTAGTACATTATTTCTGAATAAAAGATTTGAAATTGAATGTTACAGGTCACAGATCTGTACTTGTGTAGCCATTTTATGCTTCAGAAAGCTAGCTTCTTAGAATACTTGATTACCAAATGGTGTTGTGTATGAAAATATGTAAATTTGAGTGCTAGAAATTGTTTCAATGCTGGGAGAGAAGAAATAAATTGCATAGTCTAGAGATGAGACAGAAAAAGCAAAATCAGTATCAATTATTGAAAAAGAATCCATTTACCTCTTTTAAACTGTATTGTTAGCCAAAAAGCAGATGTACTAAAACATGAGTCATATAATAGCCACGGGAAAGTTGGTTTTCCTAGTCCAAACCCTTTTAAGTAAGTGATTTATAAAATAATTGCTACAGAGAAGATGCTGCAGTGGTGTATTGCTGGTGTCTATGTGAGTGAAGTATTGCAGAATATCTCCTGTGGATATGAGTTAAAGGGTTAATATATTCACAGATGAACAAAGAGACCACAAGTAAGAAAGGAACTAAGTTGGTATATGGAAACAACAAAAAACTAAAATAAAATTGCTTGCTGATTTCAGTTTGTGTTGAAAAGTCTTTGGCTATGCCTAGTTACATCAAACGTACAATAAAATAACTTATTTGTCCTGCAAAGAGTATTTTATGCTTCTGGGAGCTGTGTTGGACAATTCACAGGTGTGTTAAGATATAGCCTGATGCAACCTCAGTCTTAAATTTGGCCAGGTTTTTGCTGGCATGATCCTTGAAGATTTTGCTGCCAAAATCTATTTGATGAATAAAATAAGTTTAAAAATGCCAAAGGAGGAAAGCAAACAAATACACATACATGTATATAAAATGAGTATCATAAAATGGCAAGCACCCCACTTGCATTGAAGCTCCTCTAGGTTTTTTTTTTTTTATTTTATTTTATTTTTTTTAATTTATTTATTATTATTATACTTTAAGTTGTAGGGTACATGTGCATAACGTGCAGGTTTGTTACATATGTATACTTGTGCCTTGTTGGTGTGCTGCACCCATCAACTCGTCATTTACATCAGGTATAACTCCCAATGCAATCCCTCCCCCCTCCCCCCTCCCCATGATAGGCCCCGGTGTGTGATGTTCCCCTTCCTGAGTCCGAGTGATCTCATTGTTCAGTTCCCACCTATGAGTGAGAACATGCGGTGTTTGGTTTTCTGTTCTTGTGATAGTTTGCTGAGAATGATGGTTTCCAGCTGCATCCATGTCCCTACAAAGGACACAAACTCATCCTTTTTGATGGCTGCATAGTATTCCATGGTGTATATGTGCCACATTTTCTTAATCCAATCTGTCACTGATGGACATTTGGGTTGATTCCAAGTCTTTGCTATTGTGAATAGTGCCGCAATAAACATACGTGTGCATGTGTCTTTATAGCAGCATGATTTATAATCCTTTGGGTATATACCCAGTAATGGGATGGCTGGGTCATATGGTACATCTAGTTCTAGATCCTTGAGGAATCGCCATACTGTTTTCCATAATGGTTGAACTAGTTTACAATCCCACCAACAGTGTAAAAGTGTTCCTATTTCTCCACATCCTCTCCAGCACCTGTTGTTTCCTGACTTTTTAATGATCGCCATTCTAACTGGTGTGAGATGGTATCTCATTGTGGTTTTGATTTGCATTTCTCTGATGGCCAGTGATGATGAGCATTTTTTCATGTGTCTGTTGGCTGTATGAATGTCTTCTTTTGAGAAATGTCTGTTCATATCCTTTGCCCACTTTTTGATGGGGTTGTTTGTTTTTTTCTCATAAATTTGTTTGAGTTCTTTGTAGGTTCTGGATATTAGCCCTTTGTCAGATGAGTAGATTGCAAAAATTTTCTCCCATTCTGTAGGTTGCCTGTTCACTCTGATGGTAGTTTCTTTTGCTGTGCAGAAGCTCTTTAGTTTAATGAGATCCCATTTGTCAATTTTGGCTTTTGCTGCCGTTGCTTTTGGTGTTTTAGACATGAAGTCTTTGCCCATGCCTATGTCCTGAATGGTACTACCTAGGTTTTCCTCTAGGGTTTTTATGGTATTAGGTCTAACATTTAAGTCTCTAATCCATCTTGAATTAATTTTCGTATAAGGAGTAAGGAAAGGATCCAGTTTCAGCTTTCTACTTACGGCTAGCCAATTTTCCCAGCACCATTTATTAAATAGGGAATCCTTTCCCCATTTCTTGTTTCTCTCAGGTTTGTCAAAGATCAGATGGCTGTAGATGTGTGGTATTATTTCTGAGGACTCTGTTCTGTTCCATTGGTCTATATCTCTGTTTTGGTACCAGTACCATGCTGTTTTGGTTACTGTAGCTTTGTAGTATAGTTTGAAGTCAGGTAGCGTGATGCCTCCAGCTTTGTTCTTTTGACTTAGGATTGTCTTGGAGATGCGGGCTCTTTTTTGGTTCCATATGAACTTTAAAGCAGTTTTTTCCAATTCTGTGAAGAAACTCGTTGGTAGCTTGATGGGGATGGCATTGAATCTATAAATAACCTTGGGCAGTATGGCCATTTTCACGATATTGATTCTTCCTATCCATGAGCATGGTATGTTCTTCCATTTGTTTGTGTCCTCTTTGATTTCACTGAGCAGTGGTTTGTAGTTCTCCTTGAAGAGGTCCTTTACATCCCTTGTAAGTTGGATTCCTAGGTATTTGATTCTCTTTGAAGCAATTGTGAATGGAAGTTCATTCCTGATTTGGCTCTCTGTTTGTCTGTTACTGGTGTATAAGAATGCTTGTGATTTTTGCACATTAATTTTGTATCCTGAGACTTTGCTGAAATTGCTTATCAGCTTAAGGAGATTTTGGGCTGAGACAATGGGGTTTTCTAAATATACAATCATGTCATCCGCAAACAGGGACAATTTGACTTCTTCGTTTCCTAACTGAATACCCTTGATTTCTTTATCTTGCCTGATTGCCCTGGCCAGAACTTCCAACACTATGTTGAATAGGAGTGGTGAGAGAGGGCATCCCTGTCTTGTGCCAGTTTTCAAAGGGAATTTTTCCAGTTTTTGCCCATTCAGTATGATATTGGCTGTGGGTTTGTCATAGATAGCTCTTATTATTTTGAGGTACGTTCCATCAATACCGAATTTATTGAGCGTTTTTAGCATGAAGGGCTGTTGAATTTTGTCAAAAGCCTTTTCTGCATCTATTGAGATAATCATGTGGTTCTTGTCTTTGGTTCTGTTTATATGCTGGATTATGTTTATTGATTTGCGAATGTTGAACCAGCCTTGCATCCCAGGGATGAAGCCCACTTGATCATGGTGGATAAGCTTTTTGATGTGTTGCTGAACCCGGTTTGCCAGTATTTTATTGAGGATTTTTGCATCGATGTTCATCAGGGATATTGGTCTAAAATTCTCTTTTTTTGTTGTGTCTCTGCCAGGCTTTGGTATCAGAATGATGTTGGCCTCATAAAATGAGTTAGGGAGGATTCCCTCTTTTTCTATTGATTGGAATAGTTTCAGAAGGAATGGTACCAACTCCTCCTTGTACCTCTGGTAGAATTCAGCTGTGAATCCATCTGGTCCTGGACTTTTTTTGGTTGGTAGGCTATTAATTATTGCCTCAATTTCAGAGCCTACTATTGGTCTATTCAGGGATTCAACTTCTTCCTGGTTTAGTTTTGGAAGAGTGTAAGTGTCCAGGAAATTATCCATTTCTTCTAGATTTTCCAGTTTGTTTGCGTAGAGGTGTTTATAGTATTCTCTGATGGTAGTTTGTATTTCTGTGGGGTCGGTGGTGATATCCCCTTTATCATTTTTAATTGCATCGATTTGATTCTTCTCTCTTTTCTTCTTTATTAGTCTGGCTAGTGGTCTGTCAATTTTGTTGATCTTTTCAAAAAACCAACTCCTAGATTCATTGATTTTTTGGAGAGTTTTTTGTGTCTCTATCTCCTTCAGTTCTGCTCTGATCTTAGTTATTTCTTGCCTTCTGCTAGCTTTGGAATGTGTTTGCTCTTGCTTCTCTAACTCTTTTAATTGTGATGTTAGAGTGTCAATTTTAGATCTTTCCTGCTTTCTCTTGTGGGCATTTAGTGCTATAAATTTCCCTCTACACACTGCTTTAAATGTGTCCCAGAGATTCTGGTATGTTGTATCTTTGTTCTCATTGGTTTCAAAGAACATCTTTATTTCTGCCTTCATTTCGTTATGTACCCGGTAGTCATTCAGGAGCAGGTTGTTCAGTTTCCATGTAGTTGAGCCGTTTTGATTGAGTTTCTTAGTCCTGAGTTCTAGTTTGATTGCACTGTGGTCTGAGAGACAGTTTGTTATAATTTCTGTTCTTGTACATTTGCTGAGGAGTGCTTTACTTCCAATTATGTGGTCAATTTTGGAGTAAGTACGATGTGGTGCTGAGAAGAATGTATAATCTGCTGATTTGGGGTGGAGAGTTCTGTAGATGTCTATTAGGTCTGCTTGCTGCAGAGATGAGTTCAATTCCTGGATATCCTTGTTAACTTTCTGTCTCGTTGATCTGTCTAATATTGACAGTGGAGTGTTGAAGTCTCCCATTATTATTGTATGGGAGTCTAAGTCTATTTGTAAGTCTCTAAGGACTTGCTTTATGAATCTGGGTGCTCCTGTATTGGGTGCATATATATTTAGGATAGTTAGCTCTTCCTGTTGAATTGATCCCTTTACCATTATGTAATGGCCTTCTTTGTCTCTTTTGATCTTTGATGGTTTAAAGTCTGTTTTATCAGAGACTAGTATTGCAACCCCCGCTTTTTTTTGTTCTCCATTTGCTTGGTAAATCTTCCTCCATCCCTTTATTTTGAGCCTATGTATGTCTCTGCGTGTGAGATGGGTCTCCTGAATACAGCAGACTGATGGGTCTTGACTCTTTATCCAGTTTGCCAGTCTGTGTCTTTTAATTGGAGCATTTAGTCCATTTACATTTAAGGTTAAGATTGTTATGTGTGAACTTGATCCTGCCATTATGATATTAATTGGTTATTTTGCTCGTTAGTTGATGCAGTTTCTTCCTAGCCTCGATGGTCTTTACATTTTGGCATGTTTTTGCAATGGCTGGTACCGGTTGTTCCTTTCCATGTTTAGTGCTTCCTTCAGGATCTCTTGTAAAGCAGGCCTAGTGGTGACAAAATCTCTAAGCATTTGCTTATCTGTAAAGGATTTTATTTCTCCTTCACTTATTAAACTTAGTTTGGCTGGCTATGAAATTCTGGGTTTAAAATTCTTTTCTTTAAGAATGTTGATTCTGTTTATATGCTGGATTATGTTTATTGTTTTGCGAATGTTGAACCAGCCTTGCATCCCAGGGATGAAGCCCACTTGATCATGGTGGATAAGCTTTTTGATGTGTTGCTGAATCCGGTTTGCCAGTATTTTATTGAGGATTTTTGCATCGATGTTCATCAGGGATATTGGTCTAAAATTCTCTTTTTTTGTTGTGTCTCTGCCAGGCTTTGGTATCAGGATGATGTTGGCCTCATAAAATGAGTTAGGGAGGATTCCCTCTTTTTCTATTGATTGGAATAGTTTCAGAAGGAATGGTACCAACTCCTCCTTGTACCTCTGGTAGAATTCAGCTGTGAATCCGTCTGGTCCTGGACTTTTTTTGGTTGGTAGGCTATTAATTATTGCCTCAATTTCAGAGCCTGCTATTGGTCTATTCAGGGATTCAACTTCTTCCTGGTTTAGTCTTGGAAGAGTGTAAGTGTCCAGGAAATTATCCATTTCTTCTAGATTTTCCAGTTTATTTGCGTAGAGGTGTTTATAGTATTCTCTGATGGTAGTTTGTATTTCTGTGGGGTCAGTGGTGATATCACCTTTATCATTTTTAATTGCGTCTATTTGATTCCTCTCTCTTTTCTTCTTTATTAGTCTTGCTAGTGGTCTGTCAATTTTGTTGATCTTTTCAAAAAACCAACTCCTGGATTCATTGATTTTTTGGAGAGTTTTTTGTGTCTCTATCTCCTTCAGTTCTGCTCTGATCTTAGTTATTTCTAGCCTTCTGCTAGCTTTCGAATGTGTTTGCTCTTGCTTCTCTAGTTCTTTTAATTGTGATGTTAGAGTGTCAATTTTAGATCTTTCCTGCTTTCTCTTGTGGGCATTTAGTGCTATAAATTTCCCTCTACACACTGCTTTAAATGTGTCCCAGAGATTCTGGTATGTTGTATCTTTGTTCTCATTGGTTTCAAAGAACATCTTTATTTCTGCCTTCATTTCGTTATGTACCCAGTAGTCATTCAGGAGCAGGTTGTTCAGTTTCCATGTAGTTGAGCGGTTTTGATTGAGTTTCTTAGTCCTGAGTTCTAGTTTGATTGCACTGTGGTCTGAGAGACAGTTTGTTATAATTTCTGTTCTTGTACATTTGCTGAGGAGTGCTTTACTTCCAATTACGTGGTCGATTTTGGAGTAAGTACGATGTGGTGCTGAGAAGAATGTATATTCTGTTGATTTGGGGTGGAGAGTTCTATAGATGTCTATTAGGTCTGCTTGCTGCAGAGATGAGTTCAATTCCTGGATATCCTTGTCATCACTGGCCATCAGAGAAATGCAAATCAAAACCACAATGAGATACCATCTCACACCAGTTAGAATGGCAATCATTAAAAAGTCAGGAAACAACAGGTGCTGGAGAGGATGTGGAGAAATAGGAACACTTTTACACTGTTGGTGGGATTGTAAACTAGTTCAACCATTATGGAAAACAGTATGGCGATTCCTCAAGGATCTAGAACTAGATGTACCATATGACCCAGCCATCCCATTACTGGGTATATACCCAAAGGATTATAAATTATGCTGCTATAAAGACACATGCACACGTATGTTTATTGCAGCGCTATTCACAATAGCAAAGACTTGGAATCAACCCAAATGTCCATCAGTGACAGACTGGATTAAGAAAATGTGGCACATATACACCATGGAATACTATGCAGCCATCAAAAAGGATGAGTTTGCATCCTTTGTAGGGACATGGATGCAGCTGGAAACCATCATTCTTAGCAAACTATCACAAGAACAGAAAACCAAACACCACATGTTCTCACTCATAGGTGGGAACTGAACAATGAGATCACTTGGACTCAGGAAGGGGAACATCACACACCGGGGCCTATCATGGGGAGGGGGGAGGGGGGAGGGATTGCATTGGGAGTTATACCTGATGTAACGATGAGTTGATGGGTGCAGCACACCAACATGGCACAAATATACATATGTAACAAACCTGCACGTTATGCACATGTACCCTACAACTTAAAGTATAATAATAAAAAAAAAAAAAAAAAAAAAAAAAAAAAAAAAGAATGTTGAATATTGGCCCCCACTCTCTTCTGGCTTGTAGAGTTTCTGCCGAGAGATCTGCTGTTAGTCTGATGGGCTTCCCTTTGTGGGTAACCCGACCTTTCTCTCTGGCTGCCCTTAAGATTTTTTCCTTCATTTCAACTTTGGTGAATCTGGCAATTATGTGTCTTGGAGTTGCTCTTCTCGAGGAGTATCTTTGTGGCGTTCTCTGTATTTCCTGGATTTGAATGTTGGCCTGCCCTACTAGGTTGGGGAAGTTCTCCTGGATGATATCCTGAAGAGTGTTTTCCAACTTGGTTCCATTTTCCCCCTCACTTTCAGGCACCCCAATCAGACGTAGATTTGGTCTTTTTACATAATCCCATACTTCTTGCAGGCTTTGTTCATTTCTTTTTCTTCTTTTTTCTTTTGGTTTCTCTTCTCGCTTCATTTCATTCATTTGATCCTCAATCGCTGATACTCTTTCTTCCAGTTGATCGAGTCGGTTACTGAAGCTTGTGCATTTGTCACGTATTTCTCGTGTCATGGTTTTCATCTCTTTCATTTCGTTTATGACCTTCTCTGCATTAATTACTCTAGCCATCAATTCTTCCACTTTTTTTTCAAGATTTTTAGTTTCTTTGCGCTGGGTACGTAATTCCTCCTTTAGCTCTGAGAAATTTGATGGACTGAAGCCTTCTTCTCTCATCTCGTCAAAGTCATTCTCCGTCCAGCTTTGATCCGTTGCTGGTGATGAGCTGCGCTCCTTTGCCGGGGGAGATGCGCTCTTATTTTTTGAATTTCCAGCTTTTCTGCCCTGCTTTTTCCCCATCTTTGTGGTTTTATCTGCCTCTGGTCTTTGATGATGGTGATGTACTGATGGGGTTTTGGTGTAGGTGTCCTTCCTGTTTGATAGTTTTACTTCTAACAGTCAGGACCCTGAGCTGTAGGTCTGTTGGAGATTGCTTGAGGTCCACTCCAGACCCTGTTTGTCTGGGTATCAGCAGCAGAGGCTGCAGAAGATAGAATATTTCTGAACAGCGAGTGTACCTGTCCGATTCTTGCTTTGGAAGCTTCCTCTCAGGGGTGTACTCCACCCTGTGAGGTGTGGGATATCAGACTGCCCCTAGTGGGGGATGTCTCCCAGTTAGGCTGCTCAGGGGTCAGGGACCCACTTGAGGAGGGAGTCTGTCCCTTCTCAGATCTCAACCTCCGTGTTGGGAGATCCACTGCTCTCTTCAAAGCTGTCAGACAGAGTCGTTTGCGTCTGCAGAGTTCGCTCCTCTAGGTTTTATCACATGCTATAGAGAAGAGCTATAAAGTGGTTTTCTTTGTTGTCATTTTGGGAGATTGGGTGAATGAGAGTCATAGATTTAGAAACTCCTGAAATGGAGGGGGAAATGTTAAAAAAAAAAAAAAGAGGAAAGAAGAAAGAGCTGAAGTGATTTTAACCGAGTGTTTGGGTAGATGTTTGCATTTGAAAATAGAACAGAAGACAAGCTCCAAAAATCCTTCAGAGTAAGGCAGCTTCTGAATACAGGGTAAGAGATTGGTGGTTAGTCATGGGTCTTCTTCTAATTATCTGAGTGCTCTTCTTCTTCTTCTTTTTTTTTAAAATATTATTATACTTTAAGTTCTAGGGTACATGTGCATAACGTGCAGGTTTGTTACATATGTATACTTGTGCCATGTTGGTGTGCTGCACCCATCAACTCGTCAGCACCCATCAACTCGTCATTTACATCAGGTATAACTCCCAATGCAATCCCTTCCCACTCCACCCTCCCCATGATAGGCCCCGGTGTGTGATGTTCCCCTTCCCGAGTCCAAGTGATCTCATTGTTCAGTTCCCACCTATGAGTGAGAACATGCGGTGTTTGGTTTTCTGTTCTTGCGATAGTTTGCTGAGAATGATGGTTTCCAGCTGCATCCACGTCCATACAAAGGACACAAAATTATCCTTTTTTATGGCTGCATAGTATTCCATGGTGTATATGTGCCATATTTTCTTAATCCAGTCTGTCACTGATGGACATTTGGGTTGATTCCAAGTCTTTGCTATTGTGAATAGTGCCGCAATAAACATATCTGTGCGTGTGTCTTTATAGCAGCATGATTTATAATCCTTTGGGTATATACCCAGTAATGGGATGGGTGGGTCATATGGTACTTCTAGTTCTAGATCCTTGAGGAATCGCCATACTGTTTTCTATAATGGTTGAACTAGTTTACGATCCCACCAACAGTGTAAAAGTGTTCCTATTTCTCCACATCCTCTCCAGCACCTGTTGTTTCCTGACTTTTTAATGATTGCTGTTCTAACTGGTGTGAGATGGTATCTCATTGTGGTTTTGATTTGCATTTCTCTGATGGCCAGTGATGATGAGCTTTTTTCACGTGTCTGTTGGCTGTATGAATGTCTTCTTTTGAGAAATGTCTGTTCATATCCTTTGCCCACTTTTTGATGGGGTTGTTTGTTTTTTTCTTGTAAATTTGTTTGAGTCCTTTGTAGGTTCTGGATATTAGCTCTTTGTCAGATGAGTAGATTGCAAAAATTTTCTCCCATTCTATAGGTTGTTTGTTCATTCTGATGGTAGTTTCTTATGCTGTGCAGAGCTCTTTAGTTTAATTAGATCCCATTTGTCAATTTTGGCTTTTGTTGCCATTGCTTTTGGTGTATTAGACATGAAGTACTTGCCCATGCTTATGTCCTGAATGGTGTTACCTAGGTTTTCTTCTAGGGTTTTTATGGTATTAGGTCTAACATTTAAGTCTCTAATCCATCTTGAATTAATTTTCGTATAAGGAGTAAGGAAAGGATCCAGTTTCAGCTTTCTACTTATGGCTAGCCAATTTTCCCAGCACCATTTATTAAATAGGGAATCCTTTCCCCATTTCTTGTTTCTCTCAGGTTTGTCAAAGATCAGATGGCTGTAGATGTGTGGTATTATTTCTGAGGACTCTGTTCTGTTCTATTGGTGTATATCTCTGTTTTGGTCCCAGTAGCATGCTGTTTTGCTTACTGTAGCCTTGTAGTATAGTTTGAAGTCAGGTAGCGTGATGCCTCCAACTGTGTTCTTTTGACTTAGGATTGTCTTGGAGATGCGGGCTCTTTTTTGGTTCCATATGAACTTTAAAGCAGTTTTTTCCAATTCTGTGAAGAAACTCATTGGTAGCTTGATGGGGATAGCATTGAATCTATAAATTACCTTGGGCAGTATGGCCATTTTCACGATATTGATTCTTCCTATCCATGATCATGGTATGTTCTTCCATTTGTTTGTGTCCTCTTTTATTTCCCTGAGCAGTGGTTTGTAGTTCTCCTTGAAGAGGTCCTTTACATCCCTTGTAAGTTGGATTCCTAGGTATTTTATTCTCTTTGAAGCAATTGTGAATGGAAGTTCATTCATGATTTGGCTCTTTGTTTGTCTGTTACTGGTGTATAAGAATGCTTGTGATTTTGCACTTTAATTTTGTATACTGAGATTTTGCTGAAGTTGCTTAAAAGCTTAAGGAGATTTTGAGCTGAGACAATGGGGTTTTCTAAATATAAAATCATGTCATCTGCAAACAGGGACAATTTGATTTCTTCTTTTCCTAACTGAATGCCCTTTATTTCTTTCTCTTGCCTGATTGCCCTGGCCAGAACTTCCAACACTATGTTGAATAGGAGTGGTGAGAGAGGGCATCCCTGTCTTGTGCCAGTTTTCAAAGGGAATTTTTCCAGTTTTTGCCCATTCAATATGATATTGGCTGTGGGTTTGTCATAAATAGCTCTTATTATTTTGAGGTACGTTCCATCAATACCGAATTTATTGACCGTTTTTAGCATGAAGGGCTGTTGAATCTTGTCAAAGGTCTTTTCTGCATCTATTGAGATAATCATGTGGTTTTTGTCTTTGGTTTTGTTTATATGCTGGATTACATTTATTGATTTGCGTATGTTGAACCAGCCTTGCATCCCAGGGATGAGGCCCAGTTGATCATGGTGGATAAGCTTTGTGATGTGCAGCTGGATCCGGTTTGCCAGTATTTTATTGAGGATTTTTGCATCGATGTTCATCAGGGATTTTGGTCTAAAATTCTCTTTTTTTGTTGTGTCTCTGCCATGCTTTGGTATCAGGATGATGTTGGCCTCATAAAATGAGTTAGGGAGGATTCCCTCTTTTTCTATTGATTGGAATAGTTTCAGAAGGAATGGTACCAGCTCCTCCTTGTACCTCTGGTAGAATTCAGCTCTGAATCCATCTGGTCCTGGACTTTTTTTGGTTAGTAGGTTATTAATTATTGCCCCAATTTCAGAGCCTGCTATTGGTCTATTCAGAGATTCAGCTTCTTCCTGGTTTAGTCTTGGGAGAGTGTAAGTGTCCAGGAAATTATCCATTTATTCTACATTTTCTAGTTTATTTGTGTAGAGGTGTTTACAGTATTCTCTGATGGTAGTTTGTATTTCTGTGAAGTCAGTGGTGATATTCTCTTTATCATTTTTTATTGCGTCTATTTGATTCTTCTCTCTTTTCTTCTTTATTAGTCTAGCTAGCGGTCTATCAATTTTGTTGATCTTTTCCAAAAACCAACTCCTGGATTCATTGATTTTTTGGAGGGTTTTTTGTGTCTCTATCTCCTTCAGTTCTGCTCTGATCTTAGTTATTTCTTGCCTTCTGCTAGCTTTTGAATGTGTTTGCTCTTGCTTCTCTAGTTCTTTTAATTGTGATGTTACAATGTCAATTTTAGATCTTTCTAGCTTTCTCTTGTGGACATATAGTGCTATAAATTTCCCTCTACACACTGCTTTAAATGTGTCCCAGAGATTCTGGTATGTTGTATGTTTGTTCTCATTGGTTTCAAAGAACATCTTTATTTCTGCCTTCATTTCGTTATGTACCCAGTCATCATTCAGGAGCAGGTTATTCCGTTTCCATGTAGTTGAGCGGTTTTGATTGAGTTTCTTAGTCCTGAGTTCTAGTTTGATTGCACTGTGGTCTGAGAGACAGTTTGTTATAATTTCTGTTCTGGTACATTTGCTGAGGAGTGCTTTACTTTCAATTATGTGGTCAATTTTGGAATAAGTGTAATGTGGTGCTGAGAAGAACGTATATTCTGTTGATTTGTGGTGGAGAGTTCTGTAGATGTCTATTAGGTCTGCTTACTGTAGAGATGAGTTCACTTCCTGGTTATCCTTGTTATCTTTCTGTCTCGTTGATCTGTCTAATGTTGACAGTGGGGTGTTGAATTCTCCCATTATTATTGTATGGGAGTCTAAGTCTCTTTGTTAGTCTCTAAAGACTTGCTTTATGAATCTGAATGCTCCTGTTTTGGGTGCATGTATATTTAGGATAATTAGCTCTTCCTGTTGAATTGATCCCTTTACCATTATGTAATGGCCTTCTTTGTCTCTTTTGATCTTTGATGGTTTAACGTCTGTTTTATCAGAGACTAGTAATGCAACCCCTGCTTTTTTTTGTTCTCCATTTGCTTGGTAGATCTTCCTCCATCCCTATATTTTGAGCCTATGTATGTCTCTGCATGTGAGATTGGTCTCCTGAATAAAGGAAACTGATGGGTCTTGACTCTTCATCCAGTTTTCCAGTCTGTGTCTTTTAATTGGACCATTTAGTCCATTTCCATTTAAGGTTAATATTGTTATGTGTGAACTTGATCCTGCCATTACGATATTAACTGGTTATTTTGCTCGTTAGTTTATGCAGTTTCTTCCTAACCTCGATGGTCTTTACATTTTGGCATGTTTTTGCAATGGCTGGTACCCGTTGTTCCTTTCCATGTTTAGTGCTTCCTTCAGGGTCTCTTGTAAGGCAGGCCTGGTGGTGAAAAAGTCTGTAAACATTTGCTTATCTGTAAAGGATTTTATTTATCCTTCACTTATGAAACTTAGTTTGGCTGGATATGAAATTCTGGGTTGAAAATTCTTTTCTTTAAGAATGTTGCATACTGGCTTGTAGAGTTTCTGCCAAGAGATCTGCTGTTAGTCTGATGGACTTCCCTTTGTGGGTAACCCGACCTTCCTCTCTGGCTGCTCTTAAGATTTTTTCCTTCATTTCAACTATCCTGAAGAGTGTTTTCCAACTTGGTTCCATTTTCCCCCTCACTTTCAGGCACCCCAATCAGACGTAGATTTGGTCTTTTTACATAATCCCATTCTTCTTGCAGGCTTTGCTCATTTCTTTTTCTTCTTTTTTCTTTAGATTTCTCTTCTCGCTTCATTTCATTCATTTGATCCTCAATTGCTGTTACTCTTTCTTCCAGTTGATCGAGTCGGTTACTGAAGCTTGTGCATTTGTCACGTATTTCTCGTCTCATGGTTTTCATCTCTGTCAGTTCGTTTATGGCCTTCTCTGCATTAATTATTCTAGTTATCAATTCTTCCACTCTTTTTTGAAGATTTTTAGTTTCTTTGTGCTGGGTACATAATTCCTCCTTTATCTCTGAGAAGTTTGATGGACTGAAGCCTTCCTCTCTCATGTCGTCAAAGTCATTCTCCATCCAGCTTTGATCCGTTGCTGGTGATGAGCTGCGTTCCTTTGGAGGGGGAGATGTGCTCTTATTTTTTGAATTTCCAGCTTTTCTGCCCTGCTTTTTCCCCATCTTTGTGGTTTTATCTGCCTCTGGTCTTTGATGATGGTGATGTACTGAGGGGGTTTGGGTGTGGGTGTCCTTCCTGTTTGTTAGTTTTACTTCTAACAGTCAGGACCCTGAGCTGTAGGTCTGTTGGAGATTGCTTGAGGTCCACTCCAGACCCTGTTTGTCTGGGCATCAGCAGCAGAGTCTGCAGAAGATAGAGTATTGCTGAACAGCGAGTGTTGCTGTCTGATTCTTGCTTTGGAAGCTTCCACTCAGGGCTGTACTCCACTGTGCGAGGTGTGGGGTGTCAGTCTGCCCCTAGTGGGGGATGTCTCCCAGTTAGGCTACTCAGGGGTCAGGGACCCACTTGAGCCGGTAGTCTGTCCATTCTCAGATCTCAACCTCCGTGTTAGGAGATCCATTGCTCTCTTCAAAGTTGTCAGACAGAGTTGTTTGCGTCTGCAGAGGTTTCTGCTGCTTTTTGTTGTTGTTGTTGTTGCCTAGCTCTGCCCTGTCCCCAGAGGTGGAGTCTACAGAGACAGGCAGGCCTCCTTGAGCTACTGTGAGCTCCACCCAGTTCAAGCTTCCCAGCAGCTTTGTTTACCTACTTAAGCCTCAGCAATGGCGGGCACCCCCCCACCAGCCTCGCTACTGCCTTGCCGTTAGATCGCAGACTGCTGTGCTAGCAATGAGGGAGGCTCCATGGGCGTGGGACCCTCCCGACCAGGTGTGGGATATAATCTCCTGGTGTACCCATTTGCTAAGACCATTGGTAAAGCGCAGTATTGGGGTGGGAGTTACCGGATTTTCCAGGTGTTGTGTGTCTCAGTTCTCCTGGCTAGGAAAAAGGATTCCCTTCCCCCTTGCGCTTCCCAGGTGAGGCGATGCCTCGCCCTGCTTCAGCTCTTGCTGGTCAGGCTGCAGCAGCTGACTAGCACTGATTGTCCAGCACTCCCTAGTGAGATGAACCCAGTACCCCAGTTGAAAATGCAGAAATCACCTGTCTTCTGTGTCGCTGTGCTGGGAGCTGGAGACTGGAGCTGTTTCTTTTGGCCATCTTGCTCCGCCCTCCCTGAGTGCTCTTCTTAATCATTTGTTTCTGAAAATGAAATTGGTTTTATCTGGTAAACTGACTTGAACAGTATCCTCCCAAAATTCACATCCATTGGAAAACTTAGAATGTGACCTTAGGAAATAGAACCTTTGAAGATGTAGTCAAGATAAGACAATGTAGTCAAGATAAGACACGTTCATATTGCATTAGGGTAGATCCTAATCCAATGACTGTTGTCCTTAAGAGAGAAATTTAGACATTGACACTCAGAGAGAAGGTCATGTAAAGACAGAGATATTGAAAGTGATGCACCTAAATGCCAAGGAACACCAAACACTGCCAGCTACCACCAGAAATGAAGAGAGAGACATGGAACAGATTCTCCCTCAGAGCTTCCAGAATTAACCAACCTTGACAACACTTTGATTTTGGACTTCTGGCCTCTAAAACTGTGAGATAATACATTTCTGTTGCCTTCAGCCACTAAGTTTGTAGTACTTTGTTACAATAGTCCTAGAAATCTTGTATATCTAGTTTACAAATAGAGTAGAAACTTAAAGCAACGTTTCAAAAACTAGTATAGGAATCATAGATCTTTTATATAAAGAATCTTATGAGAAACATCAGAAAATGAACACCAGAAAGAACACCTTTTAAATTTCTATAATTATCCTTTAGGGATTAAGATTCCCCAATATTTTACAAGCATAATTTTGGAAGGAGGCTTCCATTCAGCTTCCCATTTATCACAAACCTTTACTGAAATCCTAAGAACGCAGAGAGATGCATGTGGTTGCAGTAAGCAGCTCAAACTTGGCAGGTGAAGCTAAGAACTTTAGCAAGATAAATTTTATCTTCATGGATCTCTGTTACATGAGGATTAATGTCTCATACTAGGCATATATTCTCCCACTCTAATGTCAATAAGAATGCAAATACAAGAAAGAGCAAGTAGAGCTTTAATCTAAGAAATGAAGTTTTTATAATAAAGGTATTTTTTAAGCTCCTTGGAAACTGACTTTCCACTCCTAAACATTGGGATGGAAATGCTGAAAATCTTACCATAGCATAATTCTTTATGGCTTGACTTCCATTTAGGGAAGAAATAAATAACACATTGCTTTTTAATATAAATGATATACTAACTACTGTTTTTCTGTTTACCTTTGGGCAAATGATTCCAATGGCCGGATAATGCTCTTTTTTCCCCCATTTTGTTGGTATATTACTAGGTTACAAGAGATAAAATTAACTAGAAAAGGTCAACATTTTGGTCACAGGTATCTCTCTGACTTCCCTAATTTCTTTCTGCCTCATTGCCTATAAGAAGACATTTGTATCTGGAATTGAAGGGGGTCTGCAAGGACCTGCAAAGATTAGCAATCCTACCTCTTTGGGACTTCAACTTTTTCAGGAAGATATGAAAGGATCCTCACTTCCTGAGGAATAGAAGATCATTGATTTGAATATAGAACAAACATGCCTCCTAGAGCAGTGTGTTATTCTTGGTGCCTGAAAGCAGAGCAGAAAAAGACAATATTAAGGGCCCTCTTTTTCCAGTGAATGAACATGGCATTTAAATCAAGAATGGCATGGAATGGATATTTATATAAATTTCTTTTAAACAATTTCTGTGACTTTCTAGTTTGAGCTGGGTTTTAATATTGATATAATTTGAAGACATCTGAATGTTTCCCCTGGACCAAGTTTCCTTAACCCAACACTTGACTTGCTGGTCATTACTGATGATATTGCTAGCACTGGGTGTGGTTATAGAATTTAAGTGAAATGTTCTTCAAACTTCAGATTTCTGCTATTTTTTTTTTTTTTGCAAAGTATCCACTGGAACACAGCTGAATCGATCAGTCTTAATACCTAAAAGAATACCTGTCTCAGATAATTTAGTGGTTCTACAAACATAGACTTGTGCTTCTAAATTCCCCAGTCAACAGTAATTGAATGAATGAATCAATCTATGAATCCATGGAGAAGAAGTTACGAGGATTTTAAGGTCATATCTATTCCAAACGGATTTTAGGAGATATTGAAGGAAAGATTGAAAAAGACATAAAAATAGACCCTTGGAAGTTGTATGCCCTTACAAGTAAGATCAGGTTGGAAAATATCATGAGTATTCACCACATAAGATCATTAAGAGAAAGATAAATACAGTATCAAAAGATTTAGTGTAATTAATTAGCAAAATGGTCTTAAAAAGAAGACATTTCAAGTAATTTATACAAAGTATATGGAGAAAATATTCAAGAAGAGTTAATGATGCAAAGTGAGAAAGCTGAGTCAAGTCTCACTAGGATTAATGGAATGTTTAGATACATAAATTCTATTGAATACTTTTTAAAAATTCGTTTTGCTTGTCAAACTCTCTTCAATTTTCCACTTGCCTAGTTTGGGCAAATATGATAGAAGAAAATAATCCAAATGAAAACATAGAATGGCAGAATTATAGAGTTTAAAATAATTTAGAAATCCTTTTATGGCATTCATTTCTAGTAACATTGTGGATTAGGAACCTGAGTAGACATCTGTTAGAGAAAGAACAGTCCCAAATAAATATTAATGACCTTAAATAAACTGAAGAGTTGCAGGAAAGCAAGGAATTCTCAGGTCGAAAAAACTAATCAAAGGCAGAAATCCAGAGAAGCAAACAAGCAAACAAACACATAAGGGCAATTACTGGGCCTTCAGAAGTTGGGCAACATTTTGAAGGACTCTCAAGGTGTAGTGGAAAAAAGTATCCAAGGCTTGTGTAAGGTATGAAATCTACTAGGTTGATGCAAAAGTAATCAACCCAATGCTGTGAATCTTCATAAAGCTGAAGTGTGCATAACAGTGATCCAGAAATAATCTCTGCCACACTCAAGTAGGACTGCAAGAGAAATCAGCTAGCACAAAATATGGGACTGAGATGAAGGGGAAAATATCATTAGCGAACATCTGGAAACACCAGCTTGACCTCATGCAGTTTTGCAGCCTAAATTTGTTACTTCGAAATCTAAAACTTTGTATTAAATGAAAATAGATGTTGACTAATAGTTCCTCAGGAAATTGGAAGATGCAAATGTAGTTCTTAAAGGATCTTAAGCCTCAAATGTTTCCCAAACACAGGAAAACAAAGTACTATGAGCAAGATCCAGCAGAAAAAGACATTCAAAGTCTTCAGATATTAAAGTTTTCAGGTACAAATTATAAAATACCTATGCTTGTCATGTTTAAAGAAATGAAAGATAAACTTACAGTTGTGTGAATGGGACAAACAACAATAAATAATGATAAAATATATATGTTAAAGAACCAAATAGAACTAGAAATACAAATAATAACACTAAAAATTAAAATACAGTGTAAGAGGGAATAATTACAGAAATGAAACAAAAATAATAAACTAAAAATTAGACATAAGGTTAAAAACCATGCATGATTTAGCAAAAGGTGATAAAAGTATGGAACATATTATAAAGGGTTAAGGGGCATAGAGGATACAGTGTGAACGTCTACCATATGTGTAAATGGAGTTGTAGAGGACATAAGATAAAGAGTGAGCACAGACGGTATTTGAAAAAGATAATATCAGAAAAAAATTTCAAGACTAATAAAGACACCAATCCTTAATTTCAAGATCCAGCCTCCTACCCAAAGCAGATTAAATTTTTAAAAAGTTTAGTCAAAACAAATATTAAAAAGATTATTTGAAAAGCAGACATTGAGTTCGAAAGAGACAGAACTACATCTAACTTCTTACCAGCAACAATGGAAGGCAAAAGACAGTGGAATTACGTACCAAGAGAAAGTAGCTATCATTCTAAAGTTGTGTAACCAGCAAAGAATGTCTTTCATGAATGACAGTACAATAAAGACATTTACGAAAAAGAGAAACTGAAGAGAACATTTTACCAGCAGACTTCCACGAAAAGAAACCTCAATGATGTACTTGAGGAGGACAGAAAATGATGCAAGATGGAAGGTCAGAGATCCAATAAAAAAATAAAAAAGTACAGAAAGCAGCAAGTGTGTGTTCAAATCTCTGTGAACTTGTACTTTACAAACCATAAATACTAATATCAATTCCAAGTGAATTAAAAACTTAAACCAAAACCCAAAGCTATAGAGCTTTCAAAAGTTAATGTCCAAAGACATCTTCATGATCATATTATAGAGAATTAAAAAATACCCCACTAACCATAAAGAAAAAGATTACTAAATTAGATTACATTCAAATAAAAAAGTCAAAGCTTCTGTTCATCTAAAGGCACTATGGAGAGGAAACAAGAACCAAAAAAGGAAAAAGCTATAATCTGTAAGATATACAACTTAAAAAAAAAAAGAATATCCTGAATATATAAAGAATTCCAATAAATTGACAGAGCAAATGGCAAACAACCCAACACAACGAAAGACAAAAGACTTGAATAGGTATTTCATGAAAGAAGATATTCTAGATAGCCAATAAACATCTGAAATGTTGTTATGCCTATCTATATATATATAAATATCATAGATAGATACATAGATATAATAGTAAAACCACTGGCTAAAATTGTAAAAGAAATATTTTGGTTGATATTTTAATCTCTCAATAAAATGAAAATCTAGTGTTTGACAATATTTTTGAAAACCACGTAACTAGTTACAGATTTTTATTTTCTTGACTAGAGTATATGTGCATTTGTGCATTTGCTAAGAGGCAAGAATCTCTGAGAGGGTCTCCCTGTTCACAGTTAATGTCCATGCATATCCTACTGATTAGCACTTTATTTAGGGGTAATAAGTTACTTCAAAATCTGAAAACAGCTCACCTCTATGGTATTAGAATAGTGATATGTAGTAATCATTCATGCCTAATAAGAATTAATATAACAGTAAAATTAGCTGAAAGTAGTGAATAGAATAAAAGAAGAGGATATTGAACTTTCAGAAATGATTTGTAAAAATAGGCTTTTAATTGTGCCTATCTGACTGTTTCAAGAATAAGAGTCTTTTCAGCAGGTGATTAGAAGACCTAGTTCCCAGAGAAACTCAGACTCTATGTGGACACGCACATTCCTGGCCATCACAGTTCTTTACAAAGTTTTCTGAATTTAATGTGTGTACAACATGCCCACAGCCTCCCGTTTTTACCCCTACTTCAATTTCAGTGATGGGTTTGTTGTTTGAGGGCACTCGATGGGATTTTGATTAACTCATTCCCTCACCAAAGTATCTACTTGAAGAGATGTGTTTTTCTTGTCAGATATGAAGAAAGTGAACTTGTGCTAGTAGCAAAGCTGAGACTGAATTAACATCTGATTTGGCCCTGGCACTTGGAGTTTCAAAATTTTTACTTTGAACCTGTTGTGAGCATGAAAAAAATATTAAGCTTCTAGGAATATCACAAGGAGGCTTAGCACAACTTAAAACTGCTAATGCGTTGGATAGTTAGAGTATCCCTTAGAAATTTGTAGTATGTATAATATGAGCAGATGTGTAAATTGTTACATTATGTAGTGTTTATTACTATGCTCATTCATTAATCCTGGTGATAGAGTTTAGATTTGTGTTCCCACATAAATCTCGGTTTAATTTTAACCCCCAATTTTGGAGGAGGGGCCTGGTGGTAGGTGATTGGATCATAGGGGTGGATTTCCTTCTTGCTGTTCTAGTGACAGTGAGTAAGTTCTTATAAGATCTGGTTGTTTAAAAGTGTGTAGTGGTGGGGTGTGGTGGCTCACACCTGTAATCCCAGCACTTTGGGAGGCTGAGGCAGGCGGATCATCTGAGGTCAGGAGTTTGAGACCACCCTGGCCAACATGGCAAAACCCCATCTCTACTAAAAATGCAAAAATTAACTGGGCATGGTGGCGCATGCCTGTAGTCCCAGCAACCCAGGAGGCTTAGGCAGGAGAATTACTGGAGCCTGGGAGGTGAAGGTTGCAGTGAGCCATGATGGTTCCATTGCACTCCAGCCTTGGGGAAAAGAGCGAGACTTCATCACAAAAACAATAGTAATAATAAAAGTGTGTATCAACTCCCCCTTCTCCCTCTTCCTTCTCCAGCAATGTAAGATGTACCTGCTTCCCCTTTGCCCTCTGTTGTGATCATAAATTTCTTGAGGGCTTCCCAGCCGTGCTTACTGTATAGCTTGTGGAACAATAAGCCAATTAAATCCCTTTTCTTTTTTTATAGCAATATGAGAATGGAGTAATATGGAAAACTGGTAGCAGAAGTATCTTTATACTGCTATAAAGATACCTGAAAATGTGGAAGCAGCTTTGGAACTGGGTAAACAGGCAGAGGTTGGAACAGTGGGGAGGGATCAGAAGAAGACAAGATGGGAAAAGTTTGGGACTTCCCAGAGACTTGTTGAATGGTTTGGACCAAAATGCTGATAGTGATATGGACAGAGATGGCCAGGCTGATGAGGTCTTAGATGGAAATGAGGAACTTACTGGGGACTTTGAACCTGAGAGAGATGATTTACAGTATCTGGGGGAAGGCATTTATAAGCAGCCAAATTCTCAAGATGTGGCCTGGCTGCTTCTAACAGTGTATCTCATATGTGTGAGTAACGAGATGATCTGAAATTGAAACTCAAACTTATATTTAAAAAGGAAAAAGAGCATAAAAGTTTGGAAAATTTGTGGCCTGACCATGTGGTAGAAAAGATAAACCTATTTTCTGGTGGGGGAATTAAAACTGGCTTCAGAAATTTGCATAAGTAAAGAGGAGCTGAATGCTAATAGCAAAGACCTTCATGGTAGTCCCTCCCATCACAGACCTAGGAAGGAAGAATGGTTTCATGGACTGGTCCAGGATCTGGCTGCCCTGTGCATCCTTGAGACACTGTTCTGTGTGTCCCAACTGCTCCAGATCCAGCCGTGGCTAAAAAGGGTCCCATATACATCTCAGGCTGCTGCTTCAGAGGGTCCAAGCTATAAGCCTTGGCAGTTGCCATGTGGTGTTAAGCCTGTGGGTGCACAACAGGCAAGAGTTGAGCCTGGGGGGGCCTCCATCTAGATTTCAGAGGATATATAGAAATGCCTGGATGTCCAGGCTGAAGTCTGCTGCAGGGACCGAGCCCTCATGGAGAACCTCTACTTGATCAGTGTGAAGGGGAAATGTGGGGTTGGAGCCTCCAAACAGAGTCCTTACTGAGGCACTGCCTAGTGGAACTGTGAAAATAGGGACATGATCCTCCAGATCCCAGAATGGTAGATCCACTAACAGCTTGCACCATATACCTGGAAAGCCACAGGCACTCAACGCCAGCCCTTGAGAGCAGCCATGGGAGCTGAGACTTTTGGAACCACAGTGACAGAGCTGCACAAGGCCTTGGGAGCCCACCCTTTGCATCAGTGTGGCCTGGATGTGAGACAGGGAGTCAAAGGAGATTGTCTTGGAGCTTTAAGATTTAATGACTGCTCTACTGGGTTTTGGACTTGCATGGGGCCTGTATTCTCACTGTATCTTGGAAGTAACTAACTTGTTTTTTATTTTACAGGGTCATAGTAGGACGGGATTTGCCTTGTTTTAGATGAGACTTTGAACTGTGGACTTTTGAGTTAATGCTGAAATGAGTTAAGACTTTCGGGAACTGTTGAGAAGGGTTAATTGTATTTTGCAATGTGATAAGGACACGAGATTTTGGAGGGACCAAGGGTGAAATGATATGGTTTGGATTTGTGTTCCTACTCAAATCTCATGTTGAATTATAATCTCCAGTGTTGGAGGAGGAGCCTGATGGGAAGTGATTGTAATATGGGAGTAGATTTCCCTCTTGCTGTTCTCGTGATAGTGAGTGAGTTTTTAGGAGATCTGGTGGTTTAAAAGAGGGTAGTACCTCCCCCTTCTCTCTCTCTCCTTCTCTGGCCATGGAAGACATATCTGCTTCCCCTTTATCTGTACCATGATTTTAAGTTTCCCGAGGCCTCCCCAGCCATGCTTCCTGTACAGTCTGTGGAACTGTGAGTCAATTAAACTGGCTTTCTTTATAAATTACCCAGGCGCAGGTAGTTATTTATTGCATTGTGAGAACAGACTAATACACCTAGGTATCATGATGAAAAGTATAACACACATAAGTAACATATAGTATTATAGCTATCATGTAAGTGTAACACATATATGTTATATGTATGTCTGTATATGACTTCCTGTAAGGTAGCTATACACATATAGATGTAGATATGGAAATGTAGATGTAGATATAAATGTAGATATATTTTATTGGGCACAAATAGGAGAAATAGATACTCTTTGCCAGGTGTGTTTAGGGTTTTGTTGAGCATGGCTTTCTGGTGGAAAGCACATGTGTTCAGCGACTGTGTGTAGCCCTAAATATGTTTGTGCCAGCTTTCGTAGGGTTCCCAAGAGTATTAGTTCTGTTTTGAATGTTTAATGATGTTTTAGGAGGACCAGAATCCATTTGTCAGTAGCGTGCTTCTGTGGGTTTCTAGGGTGACATTCAGGAAGACAAAGTCTGGTTTGACTCAGAATCATCAGGGAATATATTAGTTTCATCTTGCCTGTGGGTATATCATGGAAATAAAAGTATAAACATTTGCCACTTGGTAAAAAAGAATAACTCAAAATTCAGCATAAGCCTTGGGAACTATAGTCAGGACTGGTGGCAGGACTGTCTGAAATGCATTGGTGATTGGCCCTTGTTCTTCTTCCCCTGTACAGTGCTGAGAGATGTACTTATAGTCAACTGTGTTGGCCTGATAAAGCTGAAGGTGATAAACATGAACTGTGATTATGCTGAGTGAAATGTATTGTGCTCTGTAATCCATTCATGTATTGATTGCATAATTGCAAGATTGATGAGGTACACCATCTCAAATGGGCTAATCCTTGGCCAAAATCCAGACTAGCCTATGTGTATTATGGATCTGGACTTACAGAAAATGGGTGGGCACCAGAAAACCCATCATGGACCTTATTCACTCAGACGCTAATATCTACAGCTGTGCGTTTCCAGTGAAAATTTGGGGTCTGCGTGTCTGCCATTCCTGGAAGCTAAAATGCCTGCATATCCCTGCTGTGTGTTCTGACTGCATTGATCGTCTTTGGTATTTTTTAATAAGTAAAACTCTATTTAATTTGCCCATTTAATTTATTTAGAGCCCTGATGTGGTAACTCCATCCGTCTAAATCCAGTATTGTTATTATTCATATAGTAGTCATGTGAAGACATTACAAATAAGGGTTATATGAAAAGAAAAGGAAAAAAGAAACTTCCCTCACTAGACGATCCATTTCTAATTTTGGTTCTCTCTAAAATAACATCCTATTTCACTTGATAGAGTTTAAAAGACACAATACCTGGAAAGAATCAGCTGATCACTGGAGGCTTTGTTTCTTCAAGGAGATATTTGATCAGCATATTCTCTTCTTGTTCTCTCTTTGAGAACTTTCATAATCTAGTTATTGTTAGCTACAAAGCTTGGCCCTACAGTTCTTATCCTATCTCCTTTATTAGTAGACGAGGTAGACAGAATGACATATACCCTACCTACCTATTAGGGGAACATTCACTACTCTAAGACAAAGAAACTAGAGATGTAAAAGAGAGCATTTAAAAGATAGGCGAATATAGAAAATACAGCAAAATGAAGGCTTAATACTAGAATATGATCAACCTTTAAACTGGAAAATAAGGAGATAATGAGACTATAGATAGAATGATAATTTCAATCAAACAATCTTTGATAGAAATTACACAAGTTAGACATAAAAAAAAAAAGAACCAAAATTCAAAGGAAAAAAAGAAAGAAAGAAAAATCAATCCCAATCTGAATCAACTGGTTGAATTTTTATTAAATTTACTTAAAAATTTTCAAATAACTTATTTTCCTTCCTCAAGCCTCCAGAGGTGCCCACCCAGCCTGCATCATTCTCCAACAACATGGGATTCTTCACTGGCTGTCTTATCTCGAGCATCTCCCAGGTTAGGTCTAGAGGGAGTTTTGTTATATTCTGAGAAATCTAGAATTAATAGGGTTATAGTTCTGAGGTTATAGATTTTAAATATTCCATGATAGAACCACAAGTTTTTGGTGGTTTGTCAAAATAAATTTAAAGCCCTTAGAAATGCCTTAGTTTTCTTCACTCTCCAAAGTATTGACATTGTTTTATAAGAGGGTAGCAGGCCTGAAATAGTAGGAACCTGAGCTCATGGCTCCCATATAGCTACTTAGAGTTCTTGGATATCCTAGAATCATGGTGACACTGATGCATTCTTGAAACAAGGCCATAAGTCTTTGGTACAACTAATAGTTGCATTGTTGGGTGTTATAAATTCATAGAGCTTGTCTAGTTCTCATTGATTCATTTTCTTATATAAATTGTCTTGAAAATACAGCATCCAATACATGAGAACCTGGTGAGGTTCCTGAAAGTAAAACATACTAAGACTGCAACCACTTCTATCCCCAGGAGTTTCTCACTTTCCAGACAACCAACACTCTGACCTCGTAACTTGTCAAAGTTATCCTTTAAATGTTTCTGTCAGTTTATGGCTCCACATAAGCTGATCTTAGATGTGAATCTCTGAATTTCTGTATTTACTCATCTCTTCCATTTTAGGATGGTGGTTTTCCCCGAGACCTCAGTTCTCTGATGGGTCCAGGAAAAGTCATTGATTTTCAGTTTGTTCAGCTATTTTATTATTGTAATGATGGATGTGATGATATCCATGCTCATTACATGTTAGAGCTGAAACCAGAATGAGTCCACAAGTTTTTATATATAATATGGAAAAGAGTAATACCTTTCTATAAGGATTATAGAAAGTAAAGCATGAAATACAGTGTTTTGTGCATTGTTGGTGCTAGATAAATGCTAGTTTCTGAACTCATCATATTGCATGTAAATGAACTATGGACCTTGATTTTTATCATGTATTTTGTTAAGCTAGTTCTCCTCCTTTTGTATTTTTACAATTAAGAGTTGTGAACCCAGGAGAAGGAATTTGCTTTGATCTCTGTTAAATTTTATAGCTTTCCTAGGTGTAGATTAAACAGCCATTATCATAGCTAATGAGGTAGAGATCCACATGAAGCTTCTTAATCTGCTTCATGAGATAACTCTGATGTGACATATGGGACAAATCGAGGAATCAGGGGGCCAGGATCGAAAGGGAAAATATTGGTACTTAATAGAGCCAGTGTGGGGACTCAATATGAAGATTGAATTAGAACCAAATTAGACTTTTCTACAAGAGATCAATTGGTGATATTTCTTGAAATCATGTTACACAAGAAACAGTTGAAAGATCAGGGGATGTCTGAGCCTGAACAAAGGAGATATGACAGCCATAGTAAAATATTAGAAGGATGCTAAATAAAGAAGAGACTGAACTTGTTTTTGTGCACATAGAAATTAAGACTTGTCGGGCATGGTGGCTCACGCCTGTAATACAAGCACTTTGGAAGGCCGAGGCAGGCAGATTACTTGAGGTCAGGAGTTCGAGACCAGCTTGGCCAACATGGTGAAACTCTATCTCCACTAAAAATACAAACTTAGCTAGGCATGGTGGCGTGTGCCTGTAATCTCAGCAACTCGGGAAGCTGAAGCAGAAGAATCACTTGAAACTGGGAGGCGGAGGTTGCAGCGAGCCAAGATCACACCACTGCACTGCAGCCTGGGCAACAGGCTCTGTGCCCTTTTTGAGACTCTGTCTCAAAAAAAAAAAAAAAAAAAAAAAAAATTAGGACTTGAGCTCATGGATGGAAACCTAAAGGCAAACATGTTTTTTTGGTCCAATATAAGGAAGAATTTTTGAATGGGCAATATTCTTTGAATATAGGAATAATAAATCCAGATGATCTTTAAGTTGCTTATAAAAAGAATATAGCCACAAACTGAGGCTGTGTCTGGATGACCCTAAGCCCTATGATTTTGTCATTCTAGTCTACTTACATAGGGTTTTGCATGTTGTTTCTTGGAAAGGTTTTATAATCGTGTGAGCCTAGACATGCAGTTCTCATGGCATATTCCAAGGAAGTTTTGTATCACAGCTTTTCAGTTTATCCAATTTACATTATCCTGTGCTTGTGTTTATCATAAATTTCCTCTTAGGAGAGTTTCAGCAAATCAGAATGGCCAGAGAAAGAAAGAACAAAAACTCAACCAACCAAAGGCTCTACGCTGCCACGTAGTGCCCATGCCTTTGACAGGAACCAGAGATAAATGATAATCTACAGGAGATCGTCAAGCAATTTTGTTCATGTACCTCCTAAAACAATATTTTAAAACTCTATATTTACTTACTGACACCTAAAAATTTTTACCACAAACTTAAGTAATTGCAAAGATACAATGCAGGCAAATAGAAGATAATATTTTAAAATTAGACTATTTGGGGCCTGGATTTTGAGATTAGTGGAATAAGGATGTAAAAAGTCCTTTACTCCCAAAACAATGACAAAACTCAGAGTTGTTAGTTGATGGGTGCTGACGAGTTGATGGGTGCAGCACAGCAACATGGCACAAGTATACATATGTAACAAACCTGCACGTTATGCACATGTACCCTAGAACTTAAAGTATAATAATAATAATAAATAAATAAATAAATAAAAAGAAAAAAAAAGAAACAACCATTTTAGGACGCTGTTAATTGATCACAGATCTTACGTAAGAATTAAAATGATAAATCTTGAAGAAATCATGGGAGACCATCTTTGTGACATTGAGTCAGGGACAGATTCCTTAAATAAGATGTAAAAAACATGAACCATAAAAGAATAATTAGTAAAACAGATTTCGTCAAAATTAAAACTTTGCTCTTCAAAATTCATGGCTAGGAAATAAGGCAAGCCACAACTTGGAAAAAATATTTGCCAAACATACCTGATAATGGGCTTGTATTCAGAGTATATGGAGAATTCTAACAACTCAATAATGCAAATACAAACCAAAGTAAAATGCCAGTGAACGAAAGAATTTGAACAGGCTCTTCATAAAACTCAATACATGAATTTTTAATAAGCCCAAGAGAAGATGCTTAGCATCACTAGTCATCAAAGGAAATGTAAATTAAGGCCAAACTGAGATACCACTACATGCCTATTAGAATGGCTAAAGTCAAAAAGACTGTCAGTGCCAAATATTGGTGAGAATATAAAGCATCTGGAACTCTCATCAGTTTCTAGTGGGAATTCAAAATGATAAAACCACTTTGGAAAACCGTATGGCACTACTTATAAAGCTAAACATGTATTTAATGCATGACCTAGCAATACTACTTGTGGGTTCCTACGTAAGGGACATTAAGGCACACCTTCACACAATGATTTGAACACAAATCCTCATTGTAGCATTATTTATTATATCTAGAACAGGAAACAAGTCAAATGTTCATCCGTTGGGGAATGTGCAAACACGGTGGCATATTACTCAAAGGAACACTATAATATGGCTGAATCTAAAAGCATCACGCTAAGTTAAAAAGGAAAACATTATGCTTTTACATACTGTATGAATCGATCTATGTGAGATCCAAGAAACTGCAAAATTGTACTGAGCTAAAGCAGACCAGTTGTTCCCTGTTCCTAGGGATCAGGCAAGGAGATTGACTGCAGAGGGTGGGAAGACGGAACTGTTCTCTGTATTAATTCTAGTGGAAAATACATTGCTGTACACAATTACTAAAGTTCTCAAGCTGTATACTTAAAATAAGTAAATTTTATTATACATAAGCAAAAACTCGAATCTCAACAAACCATTCTTCAACAATACGAAATATGCATTGCTTTTATTTCTCTCCACATTGTATCTATGTTCAATTATCACCACATCATTTTATCAGTAATGTAAAGTATATTTGTGCTAGGGGATCTTCTACTTACCACAACTTATTTCTTGCGAATGTGAATATGCATAGAAATATAGGTATCTATTAATATTACTGCTACATAAGCCTCAAAGTGTTAGTTTTTCTTTCTCAACTGAGGTATCTCTATAATTACAAGTGGTACCCAATAAATGTACAATTGATCAAATAAGTATACATATATTTCAAATTTTGATAAATATCTAAATTTAATAATATATCTCTTAATGAGCTGGATGGGGATGATTAATCATTCTTGGATTTAAAAAGGCTTCTCCTGTTACCAGTATTTCAAATGTTCTATTTGCTCTTCCAGAGGTTATTTGCCTCAGGACAATGCATCTGAGTTGAAAGATTCTGGGCATGTATGAGAAGCACCTTTTGAAGTGTGATTGTGTAAGAAATAGGAAAGAAAATCCAGCACGATGCCATCATCCCAAACATAATATCAGACATATCAGTTTTAGAAAAGAGTACATTTGGATATTGTCCACCTGGAAAATGATTCTTTAAAAACTCTCAATGTCTGCCTTCTCATTCTTCCTTCCTGAGTTTGAAAACAACTAGTCCAGGGTATTGATTATCAATCCTAACTACTTTTAAAACATACTGGTACTCCTGAGATCAGAATCTGAGGAAGGGCATCTGGCATCCATAGTTTTTTAAAGTTTCACAAGTTATTCTAATGTGTAGCGGCCATGATTGAACATTGCCTGCTTTAGGATCTGTTTTGGGAGACTCACTTTTTATTTTGAAGAATGACTGGCTAGAATTAATTTCAGCTTTTTGAGTTTTCCAGAGAAGAAAATTATAACTAACAAAACCCAAAGTCCCATCTAATGAATTACTTTCACATCTTCAAAATAAATAAAAGAAAAACATAAAATGGGAAAGAAGAGAAAAATTGATTATCTCAGCTATTTGTAAAACTTAAAAATAACACTTAAAATAGCCATAATACAAAAACAATCAGGATTTTCTTTTACAAATCATTTTTGCTTCTCATTTCCAGGAATTTGAAAGTTAAAAAACAACTTCACTCTAGCATAGTCAAAGATTCAGCAAGGTAATTCATACTTTTAAATGACATACTCCCTTTCTGATTAAATGCTTGCTAAAATAAGGACTCATATCTAAATAAACTGAGGTTTTGTTCTCTTTTAACATTTTGCTTCCTGTTCAAATTTATTCAAAAAATTTTTTTTAAAAAGCACCTATTCTTGTCACAAAAGCTTTACTAGAAATTAACAAAGTTCACTACTTACAAACATTTGATAGCAATATCTATGCCAAAATTTAAACTTACTAATATCATTAGATTTTGCCATTGTAGGTGTTACATGCTTCTCTAGGGATCACCTAGAACTGTAAGAATTTTAAAGTCAATCTGGTGGTAGATTCTAATTTTAAGATCCTCAAAATTTAGAAAGGGAAATGTTTCTGTGATATCAAGGCATATTTCTCCAAACAGATGGATTTGCTATGATGATTTGGAGTAATCTTCAGCAGAGCACATGGTGACTGTTAGAGGGGAAGAAGTTACTATTTATGAAGCTGCAGCTTTCTTTGAAATTGTAAGTAGAAAGTTCAGGAAACTTTATCTTTTGCAATAATATCTTTTGGTATCCTAGGAAAGCTGTAATGTGTGCTGCTTAGCAATTCAACCCCATCACTTTTCCTTTTTTGTCTATTAAACAGGAAAGAAAAATAGTTTACTACAGACTTGGTTTGATAATTATGTTTCCCATCTTTGTATCTGTGCATCCACATTTTAAAATTTCTGTAGAATGTTTCTATCAATACTTTGCCCACCCTCTTAACTATTAATTTAATTTATTATCTATGTAATTACTCACATTTTCACCTGTCATACACTGAATTATTCTTTTTCCTTCTTTTCAATTGCTGTCTAAATTTTCCACATATCTGAACTTTTTATTTGTGTAAATTAAGTTATATGCTCTCTCCTTCCCTTCCCTTTTATAAGTACCTTCTGTATTTGCTTAAAAATAACTAGAAATGCTGTGTAGTCAGGACTGCTAAATTGTTTATGTCAACATAATTTATGTCCCTACATGTTAAAATTCGTACTCAAAATTACATGCATGGTAATTAAGCATACATATTATTGTAATTAGCATAGGTTGGTTGCAGATAGTATAATATTACTTTGACATAGACAAACCTAATTTTGATTTTTTTTCTTATTTTACAATGTTATTTCTCTAATACATTTATTTTTGGTAATGTTGAGTGTTCTCTCTGACTTGATGTACCATTTATAATAAACTTTGGGATCCACCCCCAAACATATATGTTAAAAAGTAAAGGACCTCACCTTAATTTTCTCTACCTAGGGCTCTCTTGCTCAGCATTTCTCCAATTCTTCCATATACTTCTCATTTCCTGAATCCTTTTCTCATCTGTGGGATTTTTGAGCAATTATCCTGTATGCTACCTTTCCTCTGGAGTTCCGGTTGCCAAGAGGGTTAAAAACAATCACCTGTTAGCAAAGGCTACAAGTCTGGAAATGACTGGCAGAGGAAGGGAAGATGGATGCAACCCTGAAGGAGAGATGCAAGCAATACTTGCTCTAGACAAGAAAGTAGAGGGAACAAAAGAGAAAAATTAGGGTGAGGGGAAAGTGATGTAAGGAGAGAAAGGGGCCATCTCAAGCCATCCTTGTTGACACCTCTGACCTATTTCTCAGATTTGATTCTAGAGTCAGCTATACCTATAGTGGAATTTCAGAAACAACCATATTTGAGAGATATTTTCTGGGCACATTTTGTTTGCCAAGTATTGTTGACCCTTAGATGACGCAAAGATAGAGAGTGCTGACACCCATGCAATTGAAAATCCATATGTAACTTTTGACTCCCCCAAAACTTAACTACTAATAGCCCACTGTTGACCAAAAGTCTTACTGATAACATCAACTGAAGATTAACAGATATTTTATATGTTATACACAGTATGTATACTGTAGTCTGATAATAAGGTAAGCTAGAGAAAAGAAAATGTTATTAAGAAAATCCTAAGAAAGAGAAAATGTATTCACTTTTCATTAAGTGGAATAGGATTATCAAAAGGCCTTCATCCTTGTTATCTTCGCTTGAGTGAGCTGAAGAGAAGAAGGGGTTGGTCTTGCTGTCTCAGGGGAAGGAGCTGAAAGAAAATCTATGTATAAGTGGATCTGCGCAGCTCAAAAACATGTTGTTTAAGAGTCAATTGTGATAAATATTTGGGATGAGCAGTGACTTAAATATTGGTCCCACTCTTAAAATCAGGTGACAAGGGAGAGAAAGAGACTTAAAAGAATAATTAAATGTGATTAGTATCAAAATGGGGGAAAATATCTTTGTGTTATGAGAACAAATTGGAGAGAAGGAGATCTCAGGCTTCTGGGTTTAAGGATGGTATCTCAAGGAAATAATGTTTCCCCTGAGATGTGAAGTACAAGTGGAAATTAGCCAGGTGAAATAGTGAGGATGTGTGTTAGGGAGGATGCTGGAGACGAGTGTGATTACAGCAGAGTTAAGAGCACACCAAGACCCGAATGTTCCAAAGCAAGCATGGACGGAGGAGGAGAAGTTTACATTGTACTCCTCCTGTCCTCCTTGTCTCGCTGGATTTCTTCCTTTCCTGAAAGCACATCAAGTCTTATTTTCCTGCTGATAGTACTCGAAGTTGCTAAAACAATAGACAAGCTATTGGGAGAGAAAAGACTAAAATGGAAGTATGTAGGAAAGTTTGTGCTGGCATTACTGAATTTAGTCAATGAATGACTTACAATGTTAAGATTTTTTTCCTATCCTAATGCAGACAGTGCATAACAAACGGAAGTCACCTAATGCCCAAATTCAGACCAACAGAAGTGGGGCAAAGGGCACATTTAACTTATTCTTGTACTGAAATGAGTTTTAGAAGCTATTTAAAAATGAAAAAGTCCTGTCCTTTTTCTAGGATATGAGATATCAGTGAGTGTTAAAGAATATTTAGTTCTTTAGATAAATGATTTTTGAAAACACTAGAATTAAAAGGATTGGGGTAGAAAGAAAGAGAGATCGAGAACTGACTTCTTTGCTGTAGACTTGTTCAGAGCTTTAGTGTGCCAAAAGCTTTGTGAATCGCTCCGTGGAAATGACTGGGCCCCTTTTTCCAATGTTTTGAACACTAAGAAGCATCTTTTCCCCCACCTTAGTGTTTGACTGTATTAGGAATCATTTTAACTTAACATTTGATAAGTGTATGCATTTCTGTAAAATCTTGCAGTTCCCCTTTGAAATGCAAGTTCTTTCATTGTGCAAATGTTCTAGGAATAGAGAATGAACTTCCAGAGTCTACTTGGTCCTTTTAAGATTGTGGGTGACTCTTGTTATTTAAGAAATATCAGGATGAGACAGTGTTCTGAAGTCCATGTATGTTTTGATTAATATTGTAATGCAGCCACAAAAAAGAATGAGTTCATGTCCTTTGCAGGGACATGGATGAAGCTGGAAACCATCATCCTCAGGAGACTAACACAGGAATAGAAAACCAAATGCCACATGTTCTCTCTCATAAGTAGGAGTTGATCAATGAGAACACAGGAAGGGGAACATCATACGCTGGGGCCTGTCGGGGGGCTGGTGGGCAAAGGGAGGGAGAGCATTAGGACAAATACCCAATGCATGCAGGGCTTAAAACCTCCATGATGAGTTGATAGGTACAGCAAACCACCATGGCACATTTATACCTGTGTAACAAACCTGCACGTTCTGCACATGTATCCCAGAACTTAAAGTACACACACACACACACACACACACACACACACACACACACACGAAGCTTCCAAATGCAACAATCATTTCTCTTGCAATTTTGTTATAATTCTTGGTATAGGCGTACGAAGTGTAACCCAAAAAACCTTTAGCATATTATAAAGTTTTACCCAAAACATTCAGCAAATAAATTAGGTTTATTTGCCCCCAGCATTTTTATGAGGACAAGTTTTTGTTTTTCCAGTGCCAAGACACTGCAGTAACATCTGTTTGGTATAAATAAAACCTACTAGGTAGTAAAGAGTATCTCATGATGCTTCATTCCCTCATTAGTAGGGAATATTAAGTAAATTTGGAATTAATCATGTGGATCCGTTTACTTTAATGAGAAAGGCATTGATGGGTTTTCCTCCTATTAAATTCTGGCACAAACTATTTTGGGCAATGAGATAATTATATTCGTGTGGTTGTTAATGAGAAACTGTCCCAACTCAAGACTTAATTTAGGAGAAGAGAGCTTTCTAGTCCTGGCACTTTTGCATATCTCAGCTCCTAGAATCTGAAGTGAATGTGAAAGAGCAGGCTAAGAATCAGGAGTAGTGTCACAATTCCTTTCCTCGTTCTTCCTTTTGTTAGCTAAGGGGCTCTTATCCTTAAGTAGATTTACATATACACCTTAACTCTGATTTAAAAAGAAGTATTTTTGGATATTATATTTTCCAAATAATGTTTCTGACAATATTTCTCATCTCAACATAGTTCTGGATATTTTAAAACGGAAACAGCATATTTATTAGAGGGCAGGTTTTACAGATTGAATTGTATTTCTCCTTCCCTCCAGCAAAAAAGTTACGTTGAAGCCCAAATCTCCAGTAGCTTAAAATATAACCTTATTTAGAACATATGATCTTTACAGAGGTAATCAAGTTAAAATGAGGTCATTATGTTGAGCCATAATCCAATATAACTGGTGTCCTTAAAAAAAGGGAAAATTTGGAGGCAGAGACAGCACAAAGGGAAGATGATGTGAAGATACAGGGAGGAGAGGACCACACTACTGGAATGATGCTTTTACATCTCAAGGGATTCCAAGTACTACCTGTAAACACCAGAAGTTAGAAGAGGAGAGAACGGACATGGCGCTGGCAACACTTTGATTTCAGATTTCTGGCCTTCAGAATTGTCAGGCACTAAGTTTCTTTTGTTTTAAGCCACCCAAGTCTTGACACTTTTTTACAGCAACCCTAGAAAATAAATACAGCAGCCTGTGGTTAAAGGCACAGCCATCAGATTCCAAGAAGTTCCCTTTCAATCCTTGCCCATCATTTCCAAGCAGGTGACTCTCTGGCTCTGGGGAAGTCTTTCCGTATTTTATTTTCCTTATCTGTAAACTAAGGGATGATATTTTCAATACCAGGTGTTGAGAGGAATATACAATTAGTACATGTAAAATACTTGACACAGTCTCCTGTATGAAGTAATAATAAATGTTGCTTGCTGTTATTAAATAGTTGATTAAATAGGTGAATCCATGATTTTTATTATAAAATGTGTATTATATAAAGTAAAACTTTGGTGATTATAGATTTCACGTTGAGTTTTTAACTGTTCCCATGTGACTCTAAGGTTTCATGACACATACTAACCTACAATTTGAAGGTAGGGGCATGAAAATTTGTATCAAACTTACTGCAAAACTGATGTATGGGATGAGTTACTCAGTTTATGAATTATTTTAGTCAAATACTAATATAAATTTTAAGGCTCTAAAAGCACCAAAAAATCATATGTTCTAGTTTATCACAATGTTTTGCAGATATTATGTGCTGCAAATGTATTCATAGATTTGAGGGTTCATGACAGTCTTGGTAAATATTTCTTTATTGAGGAACCACTAAATACTGATGGTTCTACTAGCAGCAAACATGAATTCCCCAGACACTGAAAGTCGGTTTTCTAAACATTCTCAAAAAATATTTTCTTATTTTCTTTGTGTTCGCATGATTTAACTTCATTCTATAAAGTGTTTTACTTTTCGGGTTGGCTAGATTGTGGTAGTTAAAAGTGGAATCAATGGATACCAGTTGAATTTAGGTCACACAAAAGGTCAACACAGGCAGAAGCTCAGCAGGTGTGTGGGTCAGTAGAAAGAGGCCTGGATCGACAAGGAGGTATCACCTTACAGGAAAAGCAAGATCATGTCCAGTTTCATGCCCAGTGGATCAATACCAAGAATAGTTATAAGGAAAGCTTTCTATTCCAATTACAGATCACATCAAGTGACAAACCTAGGATAAGGTTGAATTTTTCTGTATATTTTTGTTCCCGATGTAAAGGAATCTTAGCCAAGATTTAGGATGGCAGACTGTCATGATTCAGTAATGTTGAAAAACAATCTCGGCATCCACTTGACTGCCCAGTCACTACTATCGTGCCCTGATTATGGAATCCCACAATGTCTTCATGGGCTTGGATTTCCCTAGGTAAGATGAGTCCCAAATCCTGGCTCAGACATAACACCTGCATCCTCAGTAGTCCTTGTTTCTACTATTTTTGTTTGTTTGTGTCTTGGTCTGTTAAGGTTGCTCTAACAAACTGCCCAGACTAAGTGGATTAAAAAATAAACATTTATTTCTCCCACTTCTGGATGTTGAAGTCCAAGATCAGGGTGCCAGCGTGGTGGGGGCCCTCTTTGGTGAGGGCCCTCTTTCAGCTTGCAGATTGCTGACTTCTGCTGTATCCTCACATGGCAGAAAGACAGGGATAGAGCTCTCTAGGGTCCCTTTATAAGGGCACCAATCCCATTCATGAAGGCTCTACCCTAGGACTTAATTACCTTCTAAAGGTCCCATGTCCTCATTCTATCACATTGGTGGTTAGAATTGCAACACATAAATTTGGAGGAAGGGGGCACAAGCATTTAGTTCTATGCAGTTTGCTTAAGATTTTGTCTTTACTTTCTTTCACTACTACTCAGCTGCTTTCTTTACCATAGCTTTTCCAAAGTTCGACAGTTTTTGTTTTCAAAATTAATTTGTCTTCAGCAAATTGCTTTGCTTCTATGTGCTCTAAAGAAAATAATTTTTTCCTTATTTTGAAAGCAATTCAAGTTAATTATGTAAAATAAAATAATATAGAAAAAGCGAAGTCAAACTAAAATTACACATAATACTCTGTTGACAGTATTTTGGTGTGTTTACTTCCAGTTATTTTCAGATATTTTTAAAATCAAAATTGGAATAAAACTATGTATACACACATACATATATAAATAGTTGTGTATACATAGTATAAATAGTATGTAGGCCGGGCGCGGTGGCTCAAGCCTGTAATCCCAGCACTTTGGGAGGCCGAGACGGGCGGATCACGAGGTCAGGAGATCGAGACCATCCTGGGTAACACAGTGAAACCCCGTCTCTGCTAAAAATACAAAAACTTAGCCGGGCGAGGTGGCAGGCGCCTGTAGTCCCAGCTACTCGGGAGGCTGAGGCAGGAGAATGGCGTGAACCCGGGAGGCGGAGCTTGCAGTGAGCTGAGATCCGGCCACTGCACTCCAGCCTGGGTGACAGAGCGAGACTCCGTCTCAAAAAAATAAATAAATAAATAAATAGTATGTGTGCATATATGTTATATATATATATAAAATGTGTATATATGCATATCAGCTGTATTCTGCTTTCATTTAGGATGATTTTAATAGCACACAAATTTCATTGCTTTATAAATTGTCTTTTAATATATCTGTCACATCCTCTTTGCTCCTTTTATTGTTTTGGAGAGTGTTTGTTTTTTCTCTGCTGACTTGGAAGGTATACAACAGTTTTTAGTTTTCATTAAATATTTTTTATCAATGTTTAATGTTTATCTCTCAGTTTTAACATTAAAAATAAAATATGGCCAAGTATGGTGGTTCACACCTGTAGTCCCAGTAGTTAGGAGGCTGATGGGGGAGGATCCTTTCAAGCCCAGGAGTTCGAGACCAGCTTGGGCAACACAGTGAGACCCATCTCCACAAGAAAAAAAAAGAAAGAAAAAAGAAAAAACTGAAGAAAATTTCCCAGGCGTGGTAGAGTGTACCTGTAGTCCCCAGGCTGAGGAAGGATCACTTGAGCCCAGCGGGTGTTGCAGTGACAGACGTTTTCACCTGCACTCCAGTCAAGGCTGCAAAGTGAGACCTTGTCTCAAAAATAAAATAAAATAAAATACTATTGACACTTGTATCTGTAAAAAGAGAAAAAAGCAGCATATTTCTTTCATCCCTCTGCTTTCTGATTTCCTCTACATTCTAATATTTATTATTACAAAAGGATATTTTAGGCTCAAATTTTTAAAATTATACTTTGAATTTTATATTACACTTTTTACCTTTCAAGAATAATTTTTGACTTTTTTTCTTGTTTTGTAATTGCATTTGCAATGGTTATATAAGCATCTCCCTTTAATTTTATTTTAATTCCTGTAAACTCTAATGTCTTGTCTTTTTCATTCTGAAATTATGAATTCTGAGTTAAGGATGAGAATCACTGCCTGTGGAAAAAGCCAGCCTGATTTCTGATCTCTTCGTTTGTTTCAGTAAAATTTCAAATACCTGTAAGAATATTTCTGGATAGTGTATTCTCTAAGGTCTTGTACATATTAGAATAATTGTATGTAGTCTTCAAATATGAGAACTTTTCTAGGCATAAAATTTACAGTATTTTTCCTCAAAACTCCACAGCTTGACTTGTTGTTCAGGGTGACTGACTGATCTTATGTATTTGTCACTTCTTCCCCAAACACCATGGGAATAAGCAAAAGAATGTAAAAATCAAATCAAGTCTGTAGTGATAAGAAATTAGAAGGCATATATTCATAGCCAGAACATTAAGAAATTTCTGGATATTTCTAGCAGAAACAATACCAACAATGACACTGAACAGAATTGGGAAACCTGCAGCTTCAAATACACAACCCACAAAACTCTCCAGCAGAAGCCGAAAGTGAATTTAAAATCAAAGTCTGCTCATGTGGGCAAAGGGCTGAGTGGTAGATGGTCATTGCATAATCAAATTATATCGAGTTCTTAGATACAGCAGCCAACTAGGACAAAATGCCTGACCTTGTGAAATTACATATAAATGTTAATTTATTGAAAGCCAGCAGCATCATTCTTCCATGATTCCGTGTACCTAGAAGCCACCAGATATATTTTCCCCTGGCAAATGCTTAAAATATAACCCGAAATAAAGTGAGGGTCACTGTCTCAGGAGAATGCCCGCTTGACTTTCGGGTCAAGAAAACATCTCAGAGTGGTGACCCGGGGATTTTGCTAGCTTTGTTTCTCAGCTGCCTCTCCCCTGATGACCTTCTGTTTCTGATTCATAGTCTATGTCAAAGGTCACTAATTCAAATATCTATGGAGTGAGGTAGATATTTCAGAGGAGAGACAAGGACTGGGGACTATGGCAAACAGAATACATGGTTAGCCACAAGGATACAGCCCCCACCTCAGCTCCAACTAAATATTACCATATAGGAATGCTAACCCATCTTTGATCATTTTTTCCAAAAGAAAGTGGGAATTTGATTTTTATATGGAGACTTTCCAATATTATATTGTTGTAATTAATTCTATTTGGGGAATGGACACTGTGTGGATGAACGAAAATACACCTGAAATCAGAATGTTGTCATTTGGTAGCCAGTTTGTAACTTCTACTTGAGCATGCTGTGAAACAGGCTGCCAACATATTTAAAACTATTTTTATAATTCGTGTGGCAGAGTATCACTGACTATCTGATCTTCTGCAACACAGCAGTCAGTTTGTGACCTCTATACTAGCATTCTGTGGAATTAACAGTCAACAGTTTTCAAAAGTTCACTGGAGTTTATGCGATTTAAATAGCACCACTGATTTTACCTGCTTTCCTGCCACACCACAATTTTACATGAGTTTAAAAGACAATCATGATTTGCTCAGTAATGTGTCAGTTATTTACTGTAATATAACCTTCCATGCTCCCCCTCAAGAAACAACCACAGTGGGTTAAAACAACAAGAACTTATTATTTCTCATGAATCTGAGGGCTGGCTGGGGCTCAGCTGGGTGGTTCTTTTGCTTATCTTGCCAAGACTTGACCATGAGCCTGCATTCAGCAGGATGCTCAGCTGGCACTGGAGAATATAAGGTAGCTTAAAGTCTCATTTCATATGGCACTATCTCCTGCAAGGTAGACATGGTTTTTGCTTACCTGGTAGCTTGATTCTGAGAGAGAGAGAAAACAGAACCTGCTAGTCTTCTAAAGGCTTCAGATGAGAAGTCTTAGAATGTACATCTTATTAGTCAAAGCAAGTAAGAAATCCAGCATTGGGTCAGGAGAAGGAAAAGATATTCCAAATCTTGATGGACAAAGTTGTCTGTTTGTGAAGGAAGGAAAAGGAATTGAAGCTGTGTATCTTTGAACACTAGTTATCTCGGTCTGTCCTCTGGCCACAACAATTCACATCTCTCGTTTTTGTAAAATGTACTATTCTTTCCTTTTCAAAATCTTATTCTTATTGACTCAAAGACCAGAATCTTGCATCACAATCAGATCCAAATAATTTGTCCCTTTAATGTTGACAAATACTCAGCCATTATCTCTCGAACATTGCCTCATTCCAAATTGTTCTGTTTTTGTTTTTCTTTTGTTAATATATGTAGCAACTTTTATACTATTACTGTGTCTACCCTCCTAAATTTCTTATATTTTTCATTTCCTTTCTTCTTTTTGGGGTGTGATGCCTAAAATTAAGTTCCCTAATATTAACTTTTGCAACTGAAAGTGAAGTTCAGACTAGTAGTATCAGCAACTCCTGGAAGCTTACTAGACATGCAGATTCAGTACTAACTTCAGACCTAGTGAATGACAATCTACATTTTTAACAAGATCCCTGGATTATTTGTTTCCATAGTAATGTTTGGGAAGCCCTGGCCTGGGTCACTTTTTCTCTGTTTGACTATAACTAATTTGCTATTTGACCCATCCTTTAAATGTGTTATTTAATAGCATTTTTATTGCTAGAAGTATTTTCAGTTATATTAAAAAAATTTCCATGTCAATCTACAACATCATGGTTTTCAATCCTTATCTAATGAACTACAGTGTGATTTGAAAATCTCTCCTGAGATTTTGATACAACCCTCTAACTCCTGTGGTTCAGACCCACTCCTCTACGTCCTTATTGAATTGGACCCTGGCCTTCAATCCCAGCTGTCACGTGTCTGTAACTTGGTCGTGGCCTATGAGCTTGATGTCATCCAGACCCCTCTGATTTCCCTGGCTGAGTGAGTCTCAGTCTTCAGCTATTCCCCTACTACATGGCATTATCCAGGAGAGGCATGGGATGGGGAACACATCTTCTCTGAACTCCTTTTGTGTGAAATATAATAAATGCACATGTGGATGTGTCTATGTTTGTGTATATATGGATGTTTTGGACTTCTACAAATTAATGACATTGTCAAGTATCCAAACTGATGTTAATAAGAACAAAAAAAAAATAAGCAAACAAAAACAGAAGTCCCACACTTTCAGCCTTCAGGAATAGATTTAATGTTTAGAAACAATCGAAAGCAATCTGGGATCAAATTGGGTTTATAAGGAAAACAAAATCAGATGTATTTTATGTTGGATTTCTAAAATTATCCTGAGGGAATTTCAAAAGAGGGGTTCCAAAAATATTTGTTGAATGGCTGCCTTATTTCGATGCGGGTTTATAGCCATCCTGTGTAACTCAAATGAAAGAACTAATGTTATTTTAGAAAATATTATATGCACTCATACTGTGTGTGTGTGTGTGTGTGTGTGTGTGTGTGTGTGTGTGTGTGTATTCTTCTCAAACACCAACCTCAACAGGGGACTCAGGAGAAAAGAGGAGAGAGGAATTGAAGGAAGAGAGCAATTAATGTTATCATGTGGAAAAAATAAACTTATTTCAAAACAAAACATTGAAATTGTGATAATTGTTCATGTAGTCATGTCCTTGAACAAGTTATTAATTTTTAAAAAGATGCCAGCAATGTATTGTCAATTGATCACAGTTAATGTGGAGCTGTGTGATTCAGCCTGCCTTTTACTATAGGGAGAGTGCCTTGTGCTCAACAGCATCCAAGCTGGTCAAAGCCAATGAAAGTAATCTGTGAATCACAGATTTCAATGTATTTTTAATTTAGAGAACTAATAGATTGATTTATCTGTTTTTCAACAACTTGAGAAATATGAGCATTCATTTCCTGAAGAAAACTATGTTCTTAGTCTTCAGATTTATTTCCATAATATTACTACTGTCTCAATCACAAAACATACAACTCCACCAAAAAATTTTCACTATTTAAAGTCATAGACTTTTACTAATTATTAAAATCTGTATATCAATAGAACAGCTTTTAATGATTTTCTTCCCAGATGTACCCTAACTAAGCTAATTCAAAAGCACATAGTGGGTCCCCGTGGTTTTGTTACATAATTTGTGTAGGTGTGCAAGCATAGGCCTCCAGAACACTGAATATGATTCTTGATGTTAAAAAGCAGATTGTGTTTTGATTTTTTTTCAAAAATATTATTTTATGTGACCAGAAGAGCCTGACTTAGGAGTCATGTCTAGACGACAAAAGATTTGTCCTCAAAACCTAAATCTGTTGTCAGCAACTAATCGTTCCATAACAGAACTAACATTCATTAAATAGTTTTGTGTGCCAAGCAGTGCACGTAGGTAGGTTATCTAATCTTTAGATAACTTTCTGAAGTAGGAGTCCACATTTTACAAACATGGAATTTGAAGATGAGAGATCAGAAAGTTACCCAGGATTCCGGTAGGGTCACGACAGCAACTCCATTTCTACTACTCCTACTTTCTATTACAAATAAAAGAAGAGGAAGAGAAATAAAACCTATAAACTCAATCTCCATGGAAGTTAAGAGTAAAAGGCCAACTGCAAACCCCAAACTTTATGTAAGTGTAAGTGTGGCCAAAACACCAAAACCAATAAGAATGGGCTCAATCTACAATGCTAGAGGACGGTGGAGCAATACTAAGATACTCAAAAAAGTTTGAACCAAGGATTTTATATTTCACCAAGCTGTCCTTTAAATATAAGGATTATAGGCAAACAATTGCAAGAATGAAGGAAATATTTCCCATGAGTGGGTATTTATATGAGAAACTTATTAGTGCATGAAATTCATTTATCAAGAGATAATTAGTAAAATATTAGCAAAAAATACTAAGGATAAGTCTAGAATATATTTAACTGTAAACTAAAACTAAACAAAAGTTGTAATTACCAAAAGGAAGCAGATATTATGATTTTAATCTTAGACCAGTCAGTCAAGCCAAAAAACATTTAGCAACAGAAACCATGGTACTTTATAATGCTAAACATTAAATTCACATTAAAAATATGAGATTTTTGAGCAAATATTCTTATACTACAACTTTCATAAAGCAGAAATAATAGAAGATGCAAGGAGAGCTGTACATAAATACAATAATAATAGAAACTTATACTTCTAAGATTAGTGTACCACAATAACAGTAAGGATATAGAACTCTTGCACAATTCAGTTTAAGTGTATTATACATATACATACATATATATATAAAATTATAGTGTTCAAGTGTCCATGGAACAATCAACAATTTACCAGAAATCCCTGAGTATATTTCAAAAGTTAGAAATAGCATAGATGTCATACTCTGATCACAATGCAATAAAACCAGAAATTAGTTACAAAATTATAAAACTCAAAGCCCCCTACCTATAAATTTAAAAATAGTTTTTATTAATGTCAGGATGAAAGAGAAACATAAGCTGAAGTTGTAACCCTTCTAGAAAATTAACAATTAAAATTATGCTATACTTTTCTTCAGAGTAAGATGAAGTAGTTTTTGGCAGACCAGTTATGTCACTGAGAAGAACTAAAAGATACATATACTACAAATAAAAATCATCTGTTTAAGGGTTTCAAGTTACAGTTGAAACAATAAAGAGTAAAGGGGCAAGAATTTCTGAGAGGGGAGAATCATAGAAAGGTTAACTGATTGTGAAAGCCTCTTTTGTCATGAGATATTTGCTAATTCTGGGTATGGGCAAGGGATGAAGAATCTGGACTTTGCCCCACAGAGGCCACTGCTTGGGGATAAATAAAACAACAGAACTTTTGAGAATCTTTGGTAATAGATTGACCAAATTTGGAAATTGTATGGGCGAGTCTATTGCTTGAGTCTCTCTTCCAGAATTTATGTGTTAGAAAATTTGGCCACCAGTGTGGCAGTGCTGGCAGGTGGCAGGTAATTGGGTTATTAAGAGGAACTAAAATCACTCTCTTGAGACTGGGTTAAATCTTGAGGGAATGAATGAGTTCTTGCTCTTGTGGGACTGAACTAGTTACTGTGAGAGCAGGTTGTTAGAATGTGAGGCTGCATCTTGTGCTTTGTCCCTTGTTGCATGTTGCTGCTTCCTCTTTCACTTCTTTGCCATGTTATATCACAGCACAAGGTCCCCACCTGAAGTTGGCCAGGTGTGGTTGCGTGGTCTTGAATATGCCAGCATCTAGAACCATGAACCAAAATAAACCCATTTTCTTTATAAATTATCTAGTCTCAGGTATTCTGTTATAGCAACAGAAAACAGACTCAGACAATGAGATTCAAACACACAGCTGATTTTCCTCTCAAGACTGGTAGATTCTTAAGTTGCACAAGGCACAAGTATGAGAGCTAAGCTATAAACATTGGAAAAACAGAAAAGGGTTTTCATGTGTCTCCTGGAGCTGAGAAAGCAAAGTTTAAAAATCAGATGAAAGCCATGGAAAATTATGATGTAAAACAAAGGAAAAAAGGGGGTGTACTCAGAAGCTTAGTACTGGATTGAATAAGGTGGCCAGCTCCCATTAAGCCTAGAGAAATGAAAATGACCCCTGTGAAGAAGGATTATATTATCAAAACCTTTAGAAATTTCTATACATACTGTCTGGCATACAATAAAAAAAATTATTAGGCATACCAAGAAAGAAGACCATATGACTAGAAACAAGAATAAAGTAAGAAGAAGAAGAAAAAAAACCCCCAAACAAACAAAAAGCTCTACAAGAACTAACCATTTAGTAGAAATAGAAACACGGGCAGTTAGATACTGAAGATAAAGATTTCAAAAATAATTACAATACAAATATTTAATAAAATGGGTACAAAACTAGAGAAAAAATAATGAAAAGATAAAGAATGTTACCAGGGAATTTGGATTTATAAAAGGGATAAAAAGACATTCTGAAACTAAAAAATACTGCATGTAAAATTAGGAACTCAATGGATGAGTTTAACAGCACAATAGGCACATCACAGGAGAGGATTCATGAACTATGTAAAGGTCTGTAGAAAATGTATAAACTGAAGCAGAGAGAAAAACAAAAATAATGGAAATTATAGAAAAGAGCGTAAGAGGCTTGTAAGAGACAGCAAATTTCCAGTAAATGTGTAATTGGAATCTCAGGAAAGATGCGAAGGAGAATAAAAAAAAAAAAAAGAAAAAACACATTTGGAAAGATAATGGCTGTATATTTTCTAAAATAATAAAAACCATGAAACATAAGTCCATGGAGCACCTCATACACACATAGACACCACCAAAACAATAATAGAGACAAAGAAATAAATCTTAGAAGCAGCCAGAGAAAAAGATGATTATAACAGAGGGAATGAGAGTTTATTGGTTAATAGAAACTACTGAAGCCAGAAGATTATAGAATAACATCTATAAAACGTTAAGAGAAAACTCACTATTTAGGATTCCATACTGTGAAACATCCTTCAAAAATGAAGTTGAAGAACATTTTCAGACAAAAAGAATTGTAAAAGCATACTTTCTCAAACAGAAATTCTACGGTGAGAAATTCATGCACACAGAAAATAATGTCAAGCAAAAGAGAAACGCAAGAAGATGAAAATAAATAGGGTATATATAAAAATGTGGATTGGTATAATGAATAATGACTTAATAATAATATTGTGAAATGTAAAATACATATAGAATTAAAATACATGACAACATAAAAGCAAAAGTTGAAAAGGAAATAATATATTCTAAGATTCTAGCATTTTTGGGGAGAAATAATGAAGTAATCACTTATATCAGACTGTAATAAGTCAAATAAGTATATTTTAATCCCTAGGGTGACCACTAAAAGAGTAATAAAAGAGTATATAGCAAATGCATTAAAACTAAAACAATAAAATATTCAGTTAATCTAAAAGCAAGAAAAAAGAAATTGTGTAAAATAGGTGGGTCAACTAGAAAGAAAATATTAAGATGGAAGATAGAAACTCAAATGTAAAATCATTACACTATAAAGCTCCTTTTTAATTCAAGTAAAAGACTGTGGTTTTAAAAAATCGATTTTAAAAAAAACCTATGGGATTCTTACCCAAGAAGTCTGAAATCTCCAAATAGGAAAACAGAAATCAACATTATGCCAACACAAATCAAAAGGAAGCTTCATCTACTAGGTAAAATGAATTTTAAGGCTAGGAGCAATAGTAATAATAAAGAGGTATGTTATATAATCATAATAAGGTTAAGTAGGAAAACATAATATTTTAAATCAGAATGCTTCCATTAATATAACTTCAAAATAAATACAGCAAATATTGATAGAACTAGGTAAATACACAAATTCACCTAGTGGCAAATTTAACACATTTCTCTCAATAGGTGATTGAACAAGCAGACAAAAATCAATAAAACTGTAGATGAATTGGACTTGCCTAAGTCAGAGGGGAATAATATATTTCCAGTACATATATCTAGCAAAATATTTGTATGTATAATATATAATGAAATAATAAATAAATTAGAAAAATCAGAGTACCCAATTGAAAAATGGAAAAATACTTGAACAAAAGATGATATAGCTAATAAACATAAAAAAAAAGTTTAGGTAGTCATAGGAAAATACAAATTAAAATCACAATACTATGTCACCAAAGACAGGTAATATCAAAATTGCCATGGTTTGCTGGTGGTAATGTAAATTATTAAAACCATTCTGGGGAACTGATTAAAAATGTTCTCATATATTTACCCAAAGAACACATTTAGGTTTGTTTATAGCAGCTTTAACGGTCTCAAATTAGGCACTCTTAGACATTGTTGGTGGGGATGCAAAATGATACGCTTTATGGAGGAGAATCTGGCAATACCTACTAAAGTTATGATGCTATTTACTTTTTCAACCTATCAGTTCGCCTTCTGCGAATCTACTGATTCTCCTTCACAGGTTCACAATAACATACGTAGAATGTAACTTAATGCAGTATGGTAAGTGTTAAAGAATGGAAACCACCTGAATGTCCATCAATAGGGGAGGCATTACAACACCTGTAATAAAACACTTCCACACAGGGGAATACAAAAAGATTAGGGAAATAGCCATATACTGACAGAGTAATTTATTGTTAAGTTAAAAATGCCAACCTAGGCAACATGGTGAAACCCTGTCTCTACAAAAAACACAGAAAATTAGCTGAATGTGGTGGCTTGCACCTGTAGCCCAGCTGTTCTAGGATCTGAGGTAGAAGCATCAGCTGAGCCCTGGAAGTCGAGGCCACAGTGAGCCCTGATTGTGCCACTGCATTCCAGCCTGGGTGAAGGACTGAGTCCCTAAAAATACACGGTGCAAAGCAATACATATAGTTTGCCATATGGGTAAAAAGAAGAAATAGGATGTTTTATTTTACTTGTATAAGAATGCAGTATCACAGGAACAATAAATAAGAAACGAATAAAAATATTTGCATTTGGAGACGATAGGTTGGCTGGGGATGGTGTAGAAGTGAGACTTTTCTGTAACAGATTTTTTCTAATATTAGTTTTACTTTAGAAATATGTAGAGGCATTACTTAAATTAAAAATTGAAAAAGTAAAATAAATTTTCCCAAGATCACTGATTGGTAAATAGTAAAACGGGTCTGCGAGTTCAAATTTGTCTTATTCCAATGAAGACATGAATATTTTTATTTAAGGTTTTTCTCACATGAAAGTAATACATGTACATCATGGAAAGTTTGGAAAATAGGAAATGATAAAAATATACCTGAGATGCTTTCACAGCTGACAATAAATGTCTTTTTTTTTTAAATGTGATCTTAAAATTTAATTTAGTAATGGAACATTTTCTTCAAACTTAATCTTGCAAAGAAGCATAAATTATGTCAGATGAAAGTGGAATTGATTTCATACCCCCTCAAAGGGTTCAAAATTCTACTACCTCTTTAGTTTAGACCAGTGGTTCTGAAAGTGTGGTTTGTAGACAAGTAGCATTGGCATCACCTGGGAACTTGTTGGAAATGCAAATTATCTGGCCCTAGTCCAGACCTACAGAGACAGAACCTCTGGAGATGAGGTTCTGTGTTTAAAAACAAGTCTTCCAGGTGACTGATACTCAGGTGACCCACTGTTGTGCACCATAAAATCCATCTTAAGTTTTACATCATAGTGTAATGTAGGTTTTGCTTTTCCTAGATGGAAAAGTCTGTGAGGGAAGAAACCCACAGTATTTATTTCAGTTATGGGCACTTGGTCTATACCAACTAAATACCTGTTTAATCAGCCCATATTTGGACAAGATGATCTATCATCAAGGCATGATAGATAGAAAAATTTAAGTATTGGTTGTATTTATGAATAAAGTGACATTTCCAAGGATACTGATAAAAAGGAAAGACAGAAGTCCGAGGAGCAAGCCCCTGGCAAACTCTTCATTAAAGAAAATATAGTAAGACTTAGTACTTGATATCACAGAGGGTAGCTATAGTTAATAATAATTTAATTATATATTTTAAAATAAAGAGTATAATTGGATTGTTTGTAACACAAACGATAAATGCTTGAGGGGTTGGATACATCATTTTTACCACGATGTGATTATTACACATTGCATGCCTATAGCAAAGTATCTCATGTACCCCATAAATACATACACCTATTATATACCCACAAAAATTAAAAATTAAAAAATATATTCCTACGGGGTCTTTGAAAGTTATAGAAAAATTACAAAAGGTAGAAGCATTAAACTCATACTTCGCAGCTGGAGAATGTACAAGTAACTTTCAGAGTTAGAAATTAGCCTTCTAAATGCAGACTTACAAATGCAGTTCTGCACCTGGGACATCCTGGATGTCAAGATAGGGTTTCTTCCCTTCCTCCCTCCATCCTTCCTTCCTTTCCTTTCCTTCCCAGTTCCTTCCCTCTCTCTGTCCCTGTCTTCCCATTTCACTTTTTGCTTTTTTCCGTCTTTCTTTTCCTTCTCTTTCAACAATTTGCTGGTTCAGTTAAATGAAACGAGTTATTTAACTTACATTTCCTGTTTGTATGAGCAGGTTGGTCATAAATGGCCTCTAAGGGACCTTTCATCTTTCATCTTAAATAGTCTGTCTCTGGTCTCTTGCTAGTTTTAAGAAATTCAAGCCTTTAAATATAAATACTGTATGATCTCCCTTATATGTGGAATTTTTAAAAGTCAAATTCGTAGAAGCAGAGAGTAGAATGGTGATTTCCAGGGGCTCAGAGGTGGGGGAGATGGGTAGATGTTGGTCAGGGAATACACATTTTTGGTTATAAAATGAATACGTTCCAGAGCACTAATGTATAGCATGATGAATATAGTTAATAATACTGTATTGCTCACTTGAAATTTGCTAAGACAGTAGATCTTGAGTACTCTTACCACAAAAGAAAAGAAAACCCCAAGTACTTAGGCTGAGGTGGAAAGATTCCTTGAGGCCAGGAGGTCAAGGCAGTAGTAAGCCGAGATGGCAGCAGTAAGCTGAGATGGCACCACTGCATTCCAGCATGGGCAACAGAGTAAGACCCTGTCTCAGACAAACAAACAAAACAAAAATTAAAGAGGCTAACTATGTGAGGTGATGGATGTGCTAATGAACTTGCTTGTGGTAATCATTTCACATTGTGTGTATACATAAACACATTGTACACCTTAAATATAAACAATGTTTGTCAGTTATGCCTCAATAAAGCTGAAAAAAAAATCTAAGCATTTCTAAGAACAGAAATTTTATGTTTTCTAGAGTAAGTCAACATTTGATGATACTAGTAAATGTAGTGTCTGTGGAATAGAGGGTCAAGAAACATGATGAGAAATGATCATTATGAGCATTTATGTTTTCAAGGTGCAGGAGGGTCAGGTAGAATCCCACTGGCCCCCTTGTTTCCTTACTAGAGGAAGAAATGATGCAGAGTAAATTGGACATACTCTATAAGACATTTGAGAAAGTAAGTTATAAATTGAAAACTTGTTAATTCTCAACAAATGACACTAAGTTTGAAAAGTATTTAATATAGATACACACATACATAATTTGCCAAGAGAAACCCAGAATATGTGTGTGTGTGTGTGTATAAAAAACATAAATTTATTTATAATATCTACATTGGTCAGCTATTTAATTTCATATCTTTCTTTGATAGGAGGAACAAGTGTGTTGGACATACATACATATATATATTTATATGTGTGTGTACATATGTGTATATATTTTTATATTTTATTTTGCTTTAAGTTCTGGGATATATATGCAGAATATGCAGATTTGTTACACAGGTATACATGTGCCATAAGTGATTTGCTGCACCTATCAACCCATCATCTAGGTTTTAAGCCCTGCATGCTTTAGGTATTTGTCCTAATGCTCTCCCTCCCCTTCCCCCTACCTCCGAACAGGCCCTGGTATGTGATGTTCCCCTCCCTGTGTCCATGTGTTCTCATTGTTCAACTCCCACTTATGAGTGAGAACACGAGGTGTTTGGTTTTCTGTTCCTGTGTTAGTTTATCCAAGAATGATGGCTTCCAGCTTCTCTTCTGATTTCTCTTGGCAAATTACGGAGGCTAAGGGTCTGGATGAATGGTAGAAGAGAGGGAAGAAGAGTTGTGAGAAAGGAAATGAGGGAGTGGGAACATTTTATAATAGACTATGGCAGACTTGTACTAAGTTCCTAGTAAACACCCATGACAAAATAACTCAGAAGTTCCCACTTGAAGGCACTCACGCTCTGTATTCAGCAGCTACTTGATGGCCCTTCATTACATTCCCCAGGGGAAGCAGGGCACCATCTGGTGGCAAGAGATGATTTCTTTCATCCTGCCTCTCACTGCACTAGGAAAAATAAACAGATACTTCTTTTCTGGACTAACTCAGAAGCCTAAAAACAATTTGTAACATCAGGAGAGGCAAGTTGGATATAGCATATAAAATGTCATCACCCTCTATCTACCTTCTCTATGTCTCAATTTATTACATTCACATCATAGTCTTAACAGCTGCAGTTCAGTATTACACCAAATTTTCAAATTGCAGTTGAACGTTGAACACCATGGGTTTGAACTGCATGAGTCCACATATTCACAGATTTTCTTCTACCTTTGCCATCCCTGAGACAGCAAGTTCAGCCCCTTCTCTCTCTTCCTCTTCCTCCTCCTCAGCCTACTCAATGTGAAGAACTTTATGATGATCCACTTCCACTTAATGAATAGTAAATATATCTTATTTATGATTTTCTTAGTTTCTTTAACTTTATTGTAAGCATACAGTATATAATATATATAATGTACAAAATACGTGATAACCGATAGTTTAGGTTATTGGCAAGGTTTCCTGTCAGCAGTAGCCTATTAGTAGTTAAAGTTGTTGTTTTTTTGTTTTGTTTTGTTTTGTTTTTTTTGAGACAGGGTCTTGCTTTGTTGCCCAGGCTGGACTGCGGTTGTGTGATGACTGCTCACTGCAGCCTCAACCAGCCAGACTCAATCGATCCTCCCATTTCAGCCTCCTGAGTAGCTGGGTCTACAGGCATGCACTCACACACCTGGCTAATTTTAATTATTTATTGAGACAGGGTCTTACTATGTTACTCAGGCTGGTGTTGAAATCTTGGCCTCAAGTAATCCTCTTGTCTTGGCCTCCCAAAGGCCAAGTACTTGACTCAAACCCAACTACTGAGATTACAGGCTAGTAGTCCAGATTTTAAGGAGCCAAAAGTGACATGTGGGTTTTTGACTGGGCTGGTGTAAGCACTTCTAACCCCCACATTGTTAAAGGGTCAATTGTATTACATATACTTCACTTTTAATAAGTGTTGTCAACTGGGAGAATGATTCCTCCTATTTTCCCTCTACCCAGGTAAGGTTCTGGTTCAGCTAAGTGTATCTAAGTCTTTGATTGGCCCCTTTGCTTTAATCTTCCCCAGGTTGTGTTCCTAGTCCCCAGTTTCTCCTATCTGCTTTGAGATCTCCAGAATTCATTTGGTTGGAGGAAGGGTTGGGGATACTTTCTTTGAAAAGTTAAAAGTCAGTGACTTATAATTAAAGTGCTTGAATTAAGGCCACACATGAGAATTTCAGTGAACATAGAGCTTATCAATCAACTGGTCAAGTGCTGAATTTCATCTTTCTTTGATTTCACAGGAGAAATCAGAAAGAAGTGTGTTAGAAAGTATTTGTACTTATAATCTGTCTTTTTCTCAAATTTATTTTAGATGATCTATCCTCCTCAGAGAGTTCAGGTACTTAAGGGTTGAAAATGTGTCATATTTTTAGGTACTTATTTTTGCTTCTCAAACTACCTACCTTTCTTCTGTTATGTAATAGGCATATAATATTTATTAGAGATAATTTATGTCTAAGGGAAATGCCAGCATTTTTAGTAAGTAGGAGACATATGGGTTTCTAATTCTAATCTGATTGGAAATGCCTGGCTCACAAAATTGTTTCTGCTTTAGTCTTTGCTGAAAACCAAATTAAAAAACAATTTTGTGAACTTTGGCTTAAATTCTTTAATAATCATCTTTTAATATTTGTGACATATTTGTTGTACACTGGAGAACATATCAAAATAATAGTTTTTCAAGTTGCAAGAATATGTTAAGAGTTTTAGTTTTAATTAATAGAATTTATTTTATAAAATTATATAAAACATTATATTTGGTTTAGAAGAAGTTGACTTTATAACATCTATTCCCTTTTCTTTGAGGTGATCCTTATTTCCATGGATTTAGTATACAGCTTGAACATACCTAATCCGAAAATTCAAAATCACAAATGCTCCCAAATCCCAAATTTTTGAGCACCCATATGTTGCCTCAAGTGGAAAATTTCACACCTGACCTCATGTGGTGGGTTGCAGTCAAAATGCACATGCACAACATACAATTTATTTAGTGTACCAAATGGAAAACCGACCCCCTCAGCCCTCTTTAGCTGCACTACCTTTTCCAAACATTTCCATGTTCCCCCGACACAAGCATTCATGCAAAGGGTAATAAAATGGCACATGTACATGCTGGACATGCCAGGGGCAGGTTTCCTACAATGCCCCACATGGGACCAAGACCTATGCACATTACTCACTGTGTTATTTTGTTTACCATCTACTCTGTGTTATAAAGATATTGTTGAAAATGTCAAAAGAAATAGGCCTACATCACATACCCCTATGGGTTACAGTGATAAGGAAAAGAGGGAGCATTTATGTTTAGCACAAAAAGTCAAGCCTTTGGAGAAACTGAACAGCGGTGTCAGTGTGAAACATCCTACAGATGAGTATGGGGTTGGAATGACCACCATATGTGGCCTGAAGAAACAGAAGGATGAACTGTGCTATGTGAGAAGTGATAAGCATATCTTAATGAAAAATGGAAAAACACTGCACAAAGCCAAAAGCGAAGGTTTCAGTCTTGTATGGAAAGAGTTGATCTGTCAGTGTTGCAGTGAATCCATGCCACTTAATGGTATGTTGATCATGAAACAAACAAAGATCTATCACAATGAACTGAAAACTGAAGAAAACTGTGTGAATATTCAACAGGTTAGTTACAGAAATTTTTTTTTAATTTTTATTATTATACTTTAAGTTCTAGGGTACATGTGCATAACGTATAGGTTTGTTACATATGTATACTTGTGCCATGTTGGCGTGCTGCACCCATCAACTCGTCAGCACCCATCAACTCATCATTTACATCAGGTATAACTCCCAATGCAATCCCTCCCCCCTCCCAATGATAGGCCCCGGTGTATGATGTTCCCCTTTCAGAGTCCAAGTGATCTTATTGTTCAGTTCCCACCTATGAGTGAGAACATGCGGTGTTTGGTTTTCTGTTCTTGCCATAGTTTGCTGAGAATGATGGTTTCCAGCTGCATCCATGTCCCTACAAAGGACACAAACTCATCCTTTTTGATGGCTGCATAGTATTCCATGGTGTATATGTGCCACATTTTCTTAATCCAGTCTGTCACTGATGGACATTTGAGATTTTCAGTAATAAAGCATCTGCTGATAACAAAGCAGTGGAGAAATTCATTGACAAGTTTGCAAAGGTCATTGCTGATGAAAATCTGACACCTGAACAAGTCTATAGTGCTGGTGAAATATCACTGTGCTGGCATATTGCCCCAGAAAGACACTGACTACAGTTGATGAGACAGCCCCTATGGGAATTAAGGATACCAATGACAGAATAACTGTGCTGGGATGTGCTAGTGCAGCAGGCATGCATAAATGTAAACTTACTGTGATAGGAAAAGCCTGCATCCTTGCTGTTTTCAAAGAGTGAATTTTTAAAAATGGTCCATTACTATGCTAACAAAAAGGCATGAACTACCTTTTTAATTGGTTTCACAAACATTTTGTATCAGCAGCTGGTGCTCACTGCCGGGAAGCTGGACTGGATGAGGACTGAAAGATTTTGTTCTTCCTTGATAGATGTTCTGCTCATACCCCAGCAGGAATCCTCATCGGAAATAATATTTATGCCATGTATATTCTCCTAAATATGACTATTATTTCAGCCATGTGACCAAGGTATCCATAGAACAATAAGGAGTAAATATAAAAAACACTTTCTTGAACAGCATACTAGCAGCAATGAACAGAAGCATAGCATAGAAAGTTTTCAAAAGGAGTTTAGCATAAAGGATGCTATATGTGCTGTTGCAAATGCTTGGAATTCAGTGACTAAAGACACAGTTGTACATGCCTGGCCCAACCTCTGGTTTGCAACTATGCTCAGTGATGATGATGAACAAGGTGTTGACTTTGAAGGATTCCATGTCAAGTGAGAAAAAATGATGTCTGACCTCCCTACATATGGAAAAAAAATACACCTTGAAAGTCTGTTAGTGGAAAGAAGTGGATATTGAAGAAACTTTTAACATTGATAATGAGGTTGCAGCTATTCATTCATTGACTGAAAGTAAAATAGCAAAAATGGTTCTGAATCAAAGTGATCATGATAATATTGATGGTGAAAATGACTTTAACACTGTTGAAAAAGTGCCCATAGACAACATGATAAAAATGTGTAATGGGCTTATTGAAAGATTAGAGCAGCGGGCGTTCATAACAGAAATAGAAATCATGTCAGTTTATAAAATCAAAGCGAGACTTCTAAGACACAAACCATTGCTAATGAGGCAGATGACTCTGGAAGAAACATTTAAAGAAACCATCAGGCAGAATGCATCCTTATCCTTAGAGGGGCCACATTCTGGTCCCTCAACTGTTTCTGATATTTCTTCTTATCTAAAAACATAAAATACTCCATACAGTAACATTTTCATCAAAGCACAGCATTGCGGGTAGACACTGAAAGCCTACTGTTTTTTGTTGTTGCTGTTATTTAAGAAATTTTGGCGATGCTACTGTGCTGTTGGTTTTCCCGGACACGTTATTTTTTTACTGTGTTAATGCTATGCCATTTTTTTCCATTGAATACTTATGTATGGATAAGGGTAGAAAAATGATTGCTTTTCAACAGCATATAAATTCAGAGTCAGAGGCCAGGCACGGTGGTTCATACCTGTAATCACAGCATTTTGGGAAGCCAAAATGGGGAGATTGCTTGAGCGAATGAGTTTGAGATCAGCCTGGGCAATATGGCAAAACCATGTCTCTATAAAAAAAAAAAAACAAAAATTACTTAGGTATGGTCTTACACACCTGTGGTCCCAGCTAATTGGGAGGATCATCTGAGTTAATTGGGAAGATCACCTGAGTCTGGTGTTGTAGGAGATGTTAAGAAATTATTATAAGCAGATAGAGAGGCAAAGCGTCCTTGGGAAGTTTTCATTTTTTTAAAGCATTTCCAGAAAAGTTTCTTGTACAGCCCTGGCTCTTAGAGCCAGGCTGGCAACCTTTGATATGCAAATGCCAGCCATTAGACACTGGGTCCAACCAAAGTGGTGATTCCCGGAGGGGCCTTCTTGCCCTTTCCCAATGTGTTCCTGGCAATATGGCTGCCCCCACATATCCTCACGTGTGTAGAACATCATGGCGCCCTTCAATTGCATATTAAAAGGCTAGAGTGGGAGGGCCAGCTTTTTTGCAGGCTACATAAATGACATGCCTAGTCAAACCAATCCCTTAAGCCCTGTGGAAATCAGGCACCACTTCCTCCAGCCTCTGTATATATACCTGGCTGGTATCTTGGCAGGTGGAAACGTCCTCCTCTTTTGACTTTGGAGCCCCCCTCCCTTTGTCTCTGTACAAAGGAACTTCTTCCTTCTTCCTTCTCCCTTCCTTCTTGCCTCTTCTTTTTTTTTTTTTTTTTTTTTTTTTTTATATTATACTTTAAGTTCTAGGGTACATGTGCATAACGTGCAGGTTTGTTACATGTGTATACTTGTGCTGTGTTGGTGTGCTGCACCCATCAACTCATCAGCACCCATCAACTCGTCATTTACATCAGGTATAACACCCAATGCAATCCCTCCCCCACCCCTCCCCATGATAGGCCCCAGTGTGTGATGTTCCACTTCCAGAGTCCAAGTGATCTCATTGTTCAGTTCCCACCTATGAGTGAGAACATGCCGTGTTTGGTTTTCTGTTCTTGCCATAGTTTGCTGAGAATGATGGTTTCCAGCTGCATCCATGTCCCTACAAAGGACACAAACTCATCCTTTTTGATGGCTGCATAGTATTCCATGGTGTATATGTGCCATATTTTCTTAATCCAGTCTGTCACTGATGGACATTTGGGTTGATTCCAAGTCTTTGCTATTGTGAATAGTGCTGCAATAAACATACATGTGCATGTGTCTTTATAGCAGCATGATTTATAATCCTTTGGGTATATACCCAGTAATGGGATGGCTGGGTCATATGGTACATCTAGTTCTAGATCCTTGAGGAATTGCCATACTGTTTTCTATAATGGTTGAACTAGTTTACAGTCCCACCAACAGTGTAAAAGTGTTCCTATTTCTCCACATCCTCTCCAGCACTTGTTGTTTCCTGACTTTTTAATGATTGCCATTCTAACTGGTGTGAGATGGTATCTCATTGTGGTTTTGATTTGCATTTCTCTGATGGCCAGTGATGATGAGCATTTTTTCATGTGTCTGTTGGCTCTATGAATGTCTTCTTTTGAGAAATGTCTGTTCATATCCTTTGCCCACTTTTTGATGGGGTTGTTTGTTTTTTTCTTGTAAATTTGTTTGAGTTCTTTGTAGGTTCTGGATATTAGCCCTTTGTCAGATGAGTAGATTGCAAAAATTTTGTCCCATTCTGTAGGTTGCCTGTTCACTCTGATGGTAGTTTCTTTTGCTATGCAGCAGCTCTTTAGTTTAATTAGATCCCATTTGTGAATTTTGGCTTTTGTTGCCATTGCTTTTAGTGTTTTAGACATGAAGTCCTTGCCCATGCCTATATCCTGAATGGTATTACCTAGGTTCTCTTTTAGGGTTTTTATGGTATTAGGTCTAACATTTAAGTCTCTAATCCATCTTGAATTAATTTTTGTATAAGGAGTAAGGAAAGGATCCAGTTTCAGCTTTCTACTTATGGCTAGCCAATGTTCCCAGCACCATTTATTAAATAGGGAATCCCTTTCCCCATTTCTTGTTTTTCTCAGGTTTATCAAAGATCAGATGGCTGTAGATGTGTGGTATTATTTCTGAGGGCTCTGTTCTGTTCCATTGGTCTATATCTCTGTTTTGGTACCAGTGCCATGTTGTTTTGGTTACTGTAGCCTTGTAGTATAGTGTGAAGTCAGGTAGCGTGATGCCTCCAGCTTTGTTCTTTTGACTTAGGATTGTCTTGGCAATGCGGGCTCTTTTTTGGTTCCATATGAACTTTAAAGCAGTTTTTTCCAATTCTGTGAAGAAACTCATTGGTAGCTTAATGAGAATGGCATTGAATCTATAAATTATCTTGGGCAGTATGGCCATTTTCACGATATTGATTCTTCCTATCCATGAGCATGGTATGTTCTTCCATTTGTTTATGTCCTCTTTTATTTCACTGACCAGTAGTTTGTAGTTCTCCTTGAAGAGGTCCTATACATCCCTTGTAAGTTGGATTCCTAGGTATTTTATTCTCTTTGAAGCAATTGTGAATGTAAGTTCATTCATGATTTGGCTCTCTGTTTGTCTGTTACTGGTATATACGAATGCTTGTGATTTTTGCACATTGATTTTGTATCCTGAGACTTTGCAGAATTGCTTATCAGCTTAAGGAGATTTGGGGCTGAAACAATGGGGTTTTCTAAATATACAATCATGTCGTCTGCAAACAAAGACAATTTGACTTCTTCGTTTCCTAACTGAATACCCTTGATTTCTTTCTCTTGCCTGATTGCCCTAGCCAGAACTTCCAACACTATGTTGAATAGGAGTGGTGAGAGAGGGCATCCCTATCTTGTGCCAGTTTTCAAAGGGAATTTTTCCAGTTTTTGCCCATTCAGTATGATATTGGCTGTGGGTTTGTCATAAATAGCTCTTATGATTTTGAGGTACGTTCCATCAATACCGAATTTATTAAGAGTTTTTAGCATGAAGGGCTGTTGCATTTTGTCAAAGGCCTTCTCTGCATGTATTGAGATAATCATGTGGTTCTTGTCTTTGGTTCTGTTTATATGCTGGATTACATTTATTGATTGGCTTATGTTGAACCAGCCTTGCATCCCAGGGATGAAGACAACTTGATCATGGTGAATAAGCTTTTTGATGTGCTGCTGGATCCGGTTTGCCAGTATTTTATTGAGGATTTTTGCATCGATGTTCATCAGGGATATTGGTCTAAAATTCTCTTTTTTTGTTGTGTCTCTGCCAGGCTTTGGTATCAGGATGATGTTGGCCTCATAAAATGAGTTAAGGAGGATTCCCTCTTTTTCTATTGATTGGAATAGTTTCAGAAGGAACGGTACCAGCTCCTCCTTGTACCTCTGGTAGAATTCAGCTGTGAATCTGTCTTGTCCTGGACTTTTTTTGGTTGGTAGGCTATTAATTATTGCCTCAATTTCAGAGCCTGCTATTGGTCTATTCAGGGATTCAGCTTCTTCCTCGTTTAGTCTTGGGAAAGTGTAAGTGTCCAGGAAATTATCCATTTCTGTTAGATTTTCTAGTTTATTTGTGTAGAGGTGTTTATAGTATTCTCTGATAGTAGTTTGTATTTCTGTGGGGTCAGTGGTGATATCCCCTTTATCATTTTTTTATTGCATCTATTTGATTTTTCTCTCTTTTCTTCTTTATTAGTCTTGCTAGCGGTCTGTCAATTTTGTTGATCTTTTCCAAAAACCAACTCCTGGATTCATTGATTTTTTGGAGAGTTTTTTGTGTCTCTAACTCCTTCAGTTCGGCTCTGATCTTAGTTATTTCTTGCCTTCTGCTAGCTTTTGAATGTGTTTGCTCTTGCTTCTCTAGTTCTTTTAATTGTGATGTTAGAATGTCAATTTTAGATCTTTCCTGCTTTCTCTTGTGGACATTTAGTGCTATAAATTTCCCTCTACACACTGCTTTAAATGTGTCCCAGAGATTCTGGTATGTTGTATGTTTGTTCTCATTGGTTTCAAAGAACATCTTTATTTCTGCCTTCATTTTGTTATGTACCCAGTAGTCATTCAGGAGCAGGTTATTTCATTTCCATGTAGTTGAGCGGTTTTGATTGAGTTTCTTAGTCCCGAGTTCTAGTTTCATTGCACTATGGTCTGAGAGACAGTTTGTTATAATTTCTGTTCTTGTACATTTGCTGAGGAGTGCTTTACTTCCAATTATGTGGTCAATTTTGGAAAAAGTGCGATGTGGTGCTGAGAAGAATGTATATTCTGTTGATTTGTGGTCGAGAGTTCTGTACATGTCTATTAGGTCTGCTTGCTGCAGAGATGAGTTCAATTCCTGCATAGCCTTGTTAACTTTCTGTCTCGTTGATCTGTCTAATGTTGACAGTGGGGTGTTGAAGTCTCCCATCATTATTGTATGGGAGTCTGAATCTCTTTGTAAGTCTCTAAGGACTTGCTTTATGAAACTGGGTGCTCCTGTATTGGGTGCATATATATTTAGGATAGTTAGCTCTTCCTGTTGAATTGATCCCTTTACCATTATGTAATGGCCTTCTTTGTCTCTTTTGATCTTTGATGGTTTAAAGTCTGTTTTATTAGAGACTAGTATTGCAACCCCTCCTTTGTTTTGTTCTCCATTTGCTTGGTAGATCTTCCTCCATCCCTTTATTTTGAGCCTATGTATGTCTCTGCATGTGAGATGGGTCTCGTGAATACAGGAAGCTGATAGGTCTTGAATCTTTCTCCAGTTTGCCAGTCTGTGTCTTTTAATTGGACCATTTTGTCCATTTACATTTAAGGTTAATATTGTTATGTGTGAACTTGATCCTGCCATTATGATATTAACTGGTTATTTTGCTCGTTAGTTGATGCAGTTTCTTCCTAGCCTCGATGGTCTTTACATTTTCACATGTTTTTGCAATGGCTGGTACCGGTTGTTCCTTTCCATGTTTAGTGCTTCCTTCAGGGTCTCTTATAAGGCAGGCCTGGTGATGACAAAATCTCTAAGCATTTGCTTATCTGTAAAGGATTTTATTTCTCCTTCACTTATGAAACTTAGTTTGGCTGGATATGAAATTCTGGGTTGAAAATTCTTTTCTTTAAGAATGTTGAATATTGACCCCCACTCTCTTCTGGCTTGGAGAGTTTCTGCCGAGAGATCTGCTGTTAGTCTGATGGGCTTCCCTTTGTGGGTAACCCGACCTTTCTCTCTGGCTGCCCTTAAGATTTTTTCCTTCATTTCAACTTTGGTGTATCTGGTGATTATGTGTCCTGGAGTTGCTCTTCTTGAGGAGTATCTTTGTGGCATTCTCTGTATTTCCTGAATTTGAATGTTGGCCTGCCCTACTAGGTTGGGAAAGTTCTCCTGGATGATATCCTGAAGAGTGTTTTCCAACTTGGTTCCATTTTCCCCATCACTTTCAGGCACCCCAATCAGACGTATATTTGGTCTTTTTACATAATCCCATACTTCTTGCAGGCTTTGTTCATTTCTTTTTCTTCTTTTTTCTTTAGATTTCTCTTCTCACTTCATTTCATTCATTTGATCCTCAATCGCTGATACTCTTTCTTCCAGTTGATCGAGTCAGTTACTGAAGCTTGTGCATTTGTCACGTATTTCTTGTGTCAAGGTTTTCATCTCTGTCAGTTCGTTTATGGCCTTCTCTGCATTAATTATTCTGGTTATCAATTCTTCCACTCTTTTTTCAAGATTTTTAGTTTCTTTGTGCTGGGTATGTAATTCCTCCTTTAGCTCTGAGAAGTTTGATGGACTGAAGCCTTCCTCTCTCATGTCGTCAACGTCATTCTCCGTCCAGCTTTGATCAATTGCTGGCGATGAGCTGCGTTCTTTTGGAGGCAGAGATGCGCTCTTATTTTTTGAATTTCCAACTTTTCTGCCCTGCTTTTTCCCCATCTTTGTGGTTTTATCTGCCTCTGGTCTTTGATGATGGTGATGTACTGATGGGGTTTTGGTGTGGGTGTACTTTCTGTTTGATAGTTTTCCTTCTAACAGTCAGGACCCTCAGCTGTAGGTCTGTTGGAGATTGCTTGAGGTCCACTCCAGACCCTGTTTGCCTGGGTGTCAGTAGCAGAGGCTGCAGAAGATAGAATATTGTTGAACAGCGAGTGTACCTGTCTGATTCTTGCTTTGGAAGCTTCCTCTCAGGGCTGTACTCCACCGTGTAAGGTGTGGGGTGTCGGTCTGCCCCTAGTTGAGGATGTCTCCCAGTTAGGCTACTCAGGGGTCAGGGACCCACATGAGCAGGCAGTCTGTCCGTTCTCAGATCTCCACCTCTGTGTTGGGAGATCCACCACTCTCTTCAAAGCTGTCAGACAGATTCACTTGCATCTGCAGAGGTTTCTTCTGCTTTGTTGTTGTTGTTGTTGTTGTAGCTGTGCCCTGTCCCCAGAGGTGGAGTCTACAGAGACTGGCAGGCCTCCTTGAACTGCTGTGAGCTCCACCCAGTTCGATCTTCTCAGGGCTTTGTTTACCTACCTCAGCCTCAGCAATGGTGGGCGCCCCTCTCCCAGCCTGGCTGCTGCCTTGCGGATAGATCACAGACTGCTGTGCTAGTAATGAGGAAGGCTCCGTGGGCGTGAGGCCCTCCCGGCCAGGTGTGGGATATAATCTCCTGGTGTGCCCGTTTGCTTAAAGCGCAGTATTGGGGTGGGAGTTTCCCGATTTTCCAGGTGTTATGTGTCTCAGTTCCCCTGGCTAGGAAAAGGGATTCCCTTCCCCCTTTCGCTTCCCAGGTGAGGCAATGCCTCGCCCTGCTTCAGCTCTCGCTGGTCGGGCTGCAACCGCTGACCAGCCCCGATTGTCTGGCACTCCCCAGTGAGATGAACCCAGTACCTCAGTTGAAAATGCAGAAATCACCTGTCTTCTGTGTCGCTCGTACTTGGAGCTGGGGACTGGAGCTGTTCCTATTTGGCCAGCTTGCTCCGCCCCTGCCTCTTCTTGACTATTAAACTGTTCCCTCCTTACAACCACTCCACATATGTCTGTGTAGTCTTATCTAATTTGATGTGAGACAAGAGCCCTGGTGTTCCTCCACTCATCAGAGCTGTATCACTGGGAGGTCAAGGTTGCAGTGAATGGAGATCATGCCACTGTGTTTCAGCTCTCCAGCCTGGGCAACAGACTGAGACCTTGTATAAAAATAAAAATAAAAAAATAAAAAAAACCCCAAAGAGTGAGAAGTTGGGTGGTGAAGATATTGACACCTTTGCCTTCTGATCTGTTTTATGCACAGTTATTATTAAAAGTATTATATAACATTACCTGCAGGCTATATGTATAGGGTATATATGAACTGTAAATGAATTTTATGTTTAGACTTGAGTTCCACACCCAAGATATCTCATTATGTATATGCAAATAATCCAAAATCTGAAAAAAAAAAAAAAAAAAAAAGGCAAAATCCAAAACACTTCTGTTCCAAAGCATTTTGGTTAAGGGATACTCAACCTGTATTGCAAACTTTTAAAGCTTTTTTTTCTTGAAAAAAAGAAGTCCACTTTATTCTTGATGTACTCAAATAGCTCAATTGTCTCGGTACTCACATAACTGGTGCTAGCTTTCCAGTAAAAATGTATATTGTTTTTTGGATAAGCAGCCCTAAGTTTTCTGAACCAAGATACAAGTATTTCAAGATATACCTCAGTGTATTATATAAATTAAAAAATAATTACTGCTCTAGGCTGAGAACAACTACTTTTCAAGTACTCATAGACATTTATAAAAATCAACTCATGACAAAAATGTTACACATTTTAAAAAGCAGATATTTTATAGGATATAATTTCTGACCACTAAGTAATAAACTAACAGCTATCACATGAACTAAATATAAGAGAAACCCTAGTCTCATTAAAAGGTTTCTCTCTCTCTCTCTCTCTCTCTCTCTCTCTCTCTCTCTCTCACTCTCTCTCTCACCCTCTCTCACCACCCTCACCCTCACCCTCATCCTCATCCTCAGGCTCACCCTCACCTGGGAGGTGGAAGTTGCAAGGAGGCAAGATCCACCTCCCAGGTTCAAGCAATTCTTGTGTCTCAGCCACCTGAGTAGCTGGAACTACAGGTGTGTGCTACGACAGGTGGCTAATTTTTGTATTTTTAGTAAAGATGGGTTTTCACCATGTAAACCAGACTGGTCTCAAACTCTTGGCCTCAAGTGATACTCCCACTCTGGCCTCCCAAAATACTGGGATTACAGGTGTGAGCTACAGCACCCGACCATGAGATAAAATTTCTAAACTTGTGTAATTTCCTTAATACTAATAAAAGACTTAAAATCAACCAAATATTCTCATTAGGCATAATTAACCACAGTCACAAGGAAGACCTAAGAAAAGTGAAAGAAAAATCAAACCAGAATTGATGATTTAGAAAACAAAACAAAAATTAGAACTATTTGAAGTATACATGTAAAAAGTGTAGACAATTTGGAGAAATACATAATTGAAAATATTTTTAGATAAATTTTTCTTATGGACTTAAATCCCTCTTTAATATTTATCATATATTCAATTTTTGTTTTCTTTTGGGGAAATATGAAAATAAAAAATGTGACTATTAACTCCTTTTTAAAAGTGAGTTCTGCTGTGATCTGTATATGTAATTGTGCATTGTTGCAGTTAAAAATACATGCAATACTTATATTTGTATACTATTCATGCTAATTTATTATTTAACGTTAGTAATAAAGAACAGAGAGATCACTGGCTTGTTAAAGCAACCTTAGACTTGGTAATCCTGTCAGGATGAATCATTTGTGATCCAGGAGTAGTCACACAGGGTCTGGATATCTTCTTTTGGAGAGGATACTTGATTGTCAACAAACTTGCCTGCTGTCTGTTCCTAGAAAAGCTGGGTGATCTATGTTGGCAGATGCTCATTTTATGGGGCTGTTATAGAATTTGAGGGGATCTCTTTAAGAAAACAGAATACAACATTGTGTAACCAAGAATTTGAGATGAGAAAGAATATTTATTTAGAATGAGGAAGGAAATCTTGACAATTTACTGAAGTCAGTCATGCAGATTTCATCTGACATTCCTTCAGGCAGTTTTCCATATATGCTTGCATACTTCGTAATTCTAAACTGGCTTTACTCTCACCTACACTGAACACCTGCAACACTAAACACCTCCCAACAGTTCTGAGTACTTAGAGGGACCCATGTCAAATAAGAGGACTGAAGGTTAAACTTCATTAGGTTGGCAGTAAATCTCTCTGTGGTTTAGATGTATGAAAAAACTGTCTACTGTGTGTATACCAGGCATTTTTCTAGATGTGAAAAAACGGCTTTGAATAAAGGCCCAACTTCTATAGTTTATAATTCAGTGGTAGGATAGTCAGTAAGCCAAATATGAATATAAATATATCTGATCATGAGAAAGGCTATGGAGGAAGAGAGTAGGTATATGGAGAGAGTGAGAGGGGGAATTACTATATACAATGACCAGTGAGACTTCTCTGAACAAATTACATTGAAGTTAAAATTTGAAAGAAGTGAAGGGAGTGAGTGCTTTGTATATGTGGTGATACCACTTTCTGACAGAGAAAACAAAAAGTAAAATGGCTCTGGCATTAGAGTGCCTGATCTACCAGCATCACCAGAATAGAGTGAGAGAAAGTTGTGGGAAATGAAATTTGAGAGGATGTAAATGGAATAATTTATATAGGACCTTGTAAAGACATTGGTTTTGATGTTCAGTGAAAGAGAGGATCATCCAATGTTTCTGACCAGAGGCATGTTATGATTAAACTCATATTGTGAAAGATCAATGAGAGCAAGAGTAGATGAAGATGAATGATTTCCGTTTCAGTGTACTTTGAAGGTAGCACCAATAAAATTTGCAAATGAATTGAGTTCTGGGAGAAATAGAGGAGTCAATGATGAAGGCAATATTTTTTCGTCTTGGGCAACTACAGAAAAATAAGTTTCTTTTCCAGAGAAGAGGAAGTCCTGGGGACAGGGAGATGAGGGGTGGGGATGGGTCACAGAAAGGTATGCAGAAAGTATTGTAGTGGCTGAGATCAGGAGTGAATATTTGAGCATATTGAGGTCCAGAGGCCTACTGGACATTCAAGTGGAAATGTTGGTACTGTTTAATGATATGATGCCTGAAGTTTAAGGAATTTTGGGGGCTGCACATGCAAATTTGCATCAGTGGATACAGATGGTCTTTGCAACCATGGTTTCATTGGATTCCCTAAGGAATGAATTCATAATAAGTAAAGAACTGAGGACTGAGTGTGGGGCACTTAAAACTGTATAGTGTGAGAAGATGAGAAAAGCCAGCAGAGCTTGAAGAAGAACCAAAGGATAACTGATTTGATAAAAGCCATGAAATATATTTCAAGATGGAGGAAATCACTGTCACATTCTATGGATAGAATGAATGATATTCGGACTATCAAAATGTTATCTACTGTTGTGTTTGCAAAGACTGTAGAGGCAGTAGAATCACAATTTAACTGGTCCCTATGTCCCCTCATATCTTAAAATCTCTGCCATATTGCTCCTTTTAAGCATCCTAAAATTAGATGTAATGTAGAGAATGCAGTCAGCTGGACACAATGTGGTAGCAAGGCAGAAACAGCCAAAGTGTGGTTTCAGTACATCTGCAAATTTCATGGCATGGAGCTATGCAGCTAGCAGTGCAGGAGATTGCTAGAGATACAGGGAACCTGAATTATTATTGAATCTAATATTCTCTACTTCCCTTCCTCTCCTGGGGTTTGTAGAGCTCTTCTGTGCAGGTGCTGGCAAGCATAGGCAGGGAAAAAAAACCTTGGTAGATTTTCTCTTCTTTCTCCGTCTTTGCTTTTACTGAGAAGGATCATATATGTTGGTAAACATAATTTTTAAAGTGGAAACAAATTTTAAAATGCGCTTAGAAAAACTTCCAGCAAAATGTAAAACCTTCCTTTAAAATTTTTCCCAAAGGTAAATATGTGATTGTTCTGGAATGATTTAATGTATATTGGGATTGCAGTGGTTTGAATGTGTCCCCCAAAATTCATGTGCTGGAAACTTATCCCCAGTGTAACAACGTTGGAAGGTGGAGACTGCTGAGAGGTGATTGGGCCATGAGAGCTCTGCCTTCATGAACAGATTAATGCTGTTATCATGAGAGTGAGGTGCTTATAAAAGGATGAATTCAGCCCCCTTTTCTGTCTTCATTGCATGTACTTTTTCATCCTCTTTCCCTCTGTCATGAGATGACACTTCAAGAAGGCCCTCACCACATTCCAGAGTGTTGATTTTAGACTTCTCAGCCTCTAAAACTGTGAGAAAATAAATTTCTGTTTCTTACAAATTACCCAGTCTCCAATATTCTGTTATAGTAGCACAAAACATACTAAAGCAGTGACTCTGCAAAAATATGAAGGATTGTTACTTTATCTGTTTTACAACGTAGGCCAATCAGTCAAGTTAAATGCAATCAAGAAATTAAACTATGTTTTAAACCAATAATTTTGTTTTTCACTCTAATCTTACACTCAAAACAAAATCTAATTTTCTGAATGACTTTTCTAGAAATTGATGGTACATCCTGAATTGAATAAAAGATGACAACATGCTTAGAATGTAGATGACACTGGATGATAAAGCCCTTCTTACTATTCCCAAGGATAAAATCTTAGAAAAAAATTCTGTCACTTTAAAAATTGTGGTTGAGCCCCGAATGAGAGAGTAAATTGTCACATTACTTCCTTCGGTAAATGCAGTGAAAATTTATTTTGAAAGGTTCTAATTCCAAAGTTAGATAATTTTACATTAAATTAAGATGTGTGTGTATATGTATGTGTATGTGTGTGTGTGTATATATATATAGATGAGAAGTTTGAGAATTTTATGACTGCTCTATTTAAAGATTTTTTCTTAACTAATGCTTCTAGAACAAAACAATAAGGCCTCTATTTGTAAATTCAATTTTTTTTTTGGGGGGGAGCTTTAATTTTTTTCAGATTATCTTTGTTCCCTTACTGAAGTAAAAGTGTGTTTGTCACTGAATGCAAGATGAAAAATACACATGTGACATATTTTAATCCATGAAGACTCAGACTTTTGCATAAAAGCTAAAATTACAAAAGCAGCTATAGTTAAAAACCTTAAAATGTCTCTAAATTACTAGACTTTATACCAAAGTCCTAACATTTACCACTTCCTCAGTTGGTTCCTGGATTGTGTGTGTGTATAAGATAAATTGGTTTTACAACAGATATATGTTCTAAACCAAATACACACATACACACTAACATCCACATTGTAGCGTATAGTTTATTGCAAATTAAAAACTTAATGGAGGATATAGATGACATTTCAAATAATTGAACATGGCTGGTCTCTTTTTATTTCTGTTCTTCCTTAATAGTATACAGATGCTGTCTAAAATTCTGTGTGTCCTATATCTTTGTATTTTTTGCTATACTCTTGGGAGAGGGGAGGAGTTTCTTATCAAAGGGCACAATGTTCAGATGATAAAATAGCAATTGATTTATTACCAGTCCTTTTGTGAATAATACAATGTGACCCACAGCACCTATATTTTGATTTCTATTATTTTTCACTAATGAAATCATAGGCTTTTACACTACAGTTCAATCCTAAAAGAATTTTTTCTATCCAAATTCTTCTGAAAATACCTGAGGATAATACAATAAGGACAAAAGAATGGACTTGGAGAGGCTTCTACACTGACTAGCAGTAATTAGATTTGTAGATACATAGAAAACTTGAATCTATACAGGTAATTTGTCCACTTCTTTTTTTTTTTTTAATTGAGATGGAGTCTTACTCTGTCACCCAGGCTGGAATGCAATGGCATGATCTCGGTTCACTGAAACCTCTGCCTACCAGGTTCAAGTGATTCTACTGCCTCAGCCTCCCGAGTAGCTGGGATTACAGGTGCCCACCACTATACCCAGCTAATTTTTGTATTTTTAGTAGAGATGGAGTTTTACCATGTTGGCCAGGCTGGCCTTGAACTCCTGTCCTCAAGTGATCCTCCTGCCTTGGCCTCCCAAGGTGCTGGGATTACCGGTGTGAGCCACTGCGCCCGGCCTGTCCACTCTTATACTCTACAGAGGCAGACATTACACACTGTAAAGTCATATATGAGTTTCCAGTGGTGTTCACTAAAGTGTTATATGTTGTTCCACAAGTCATGCACTAAAATTTATACTACTCCTAGGCTAACACTTAAAGATGACATATAAAAATTTTAATTGCACATAGGAGTCTTTAGAAATGCTATGATTGTTTATTTTGTAAATTTTATATTTAAAGTATTATAGTAGTGCTGTTGAATAATGAATTTAAGATAGGTTATCCATCTAGAAATTAAGCCATGGAAAACCAAAGTAAAATAATCAGATATGTAAAACTGGTAATATAGACAAGATATCAAGATGGCTCTTATCAAATTAACACAAAAGGTATTCTTCATATATAAAGGTTAAATATTGAAGCATCTGAATTGCTCCCCATCTATAAAATGTAGAGCTGTGTAAAATTAAGATGATACAGAAGCAATTGATTAAAACAACAATTTGAGATAAAATAACTCTTTCTGACTAGAGGCAGAGTGGCTGTGGGAGCCACCTGCTGAATGGTGGCTTGGACTTACGCTACTTAAACTTCAGGAACCTGACTGCTCAGTGAGCCACACTGTCCTAACATACTAATGTGATGGTTAATTTTATGTGCTAACTTCCCCGGCGTGTGGGTGGCCAGATATTTGGTTAATCATTATTCTGGATGTGTCTGTGAGGATATTTCTGGGGAAGATTAACTTTTGAATCCATAGAGTTATTATAGTAAAGCAGACTGTCCTCTGCAATGTGGTAGAGCTTCACCTAATCCATTGGAAGCCTGGATAAAACAAAACTGCTGAGTAAAAGAGAGTTCATTCTCTCTCTCTTCCTGAGTGTCTTCCAGCTGGACATTGATTATCTGTCTTCAGACTCACACTGGAACTTACAGCATCAGCTTTTGTGAGTCTCCAGCTTGCTACCTAAGGATCTTGAAACTTCTTAACCTCCATAATGACATGAGCCAATTCCTTATAATACATCTCTGTCTCTCTCTCTTTACACATACAGACACACACATACACATACACAAGAAATCCTATTGCTCCTGCTTCTCTGGAGAACCTTGACTAACACACTACCTATGCCCAATACCTAAGGTATTGCAGTGAATACAAATAATCAAAACATAATTTGTAATCATCCTACCAAATCTAAAAGAATTTTAAAAACAGGCCGGGCGCGGTGGCTCAAGCCTGTAATCCCAGCACTTTGGGAGGCCGAGACAGGCGGATGGCTGACACGGTGAAACCCCGTCTCTACTAAAAAATACAAAAAAACTTGCCGGGCGAGGTGGCGGGCGCCTGTAGTCCCAGCTACTCGGGAGGCTGAGGCAGGAGAATGGCGTGAACCCGGGAGGCGGAGCTTGCAGTGAGCCAAGATCATGCCACTGCACTCCAGCCTGGGCGGCAGAGCGAGACTCTGTCTCAAAAAAAAAAAAAAAAAAAAAAAAAAAAAGAATTTTAAAAACAATATAACATAAAAAGTTATGCACGATGTTTATTTAAATGAATCAATATCTGTCACTGTTAGAACCTAAGAGAGCTTTGGGACACATAACACAAAGATCTGAATTAGCAGTAAAACTTGTTACCTAAAAGAATGATAATTTGTCTCATCTTTTGTGACTCAAGGGTCATGACAGCCACAAATAGCATTATTGTAACGGCCACACTAAAATTATGTATAACTTCTCTTACCTGTTTCAGTGGAAAAAATTGAAAATATTGGATTTCATATTAAAATGGTAACATAAAAAGACTCAAAATTATAAACTGAAAACACTATTAAGTCAAACATATATTGCATAATTAAATGATTCTACTTGTAAATTGTGATCTACTTTTATAAGTAAAATTAAAAGGTACCATTATTTGACAACTGTTTACTTATTTTTCTTGTTAAATCATATGTTATTTCAGTAGATTATTCACTGTCATACCAAATTGTTTAGATAGATAACTTGTCACCATTTTTTTGGTTTTTAGTTATTTATTCATAAATTCAGGCATTCATCCATTCACATGACAAATTCTTATTGAGGGGGTCACCACATGTCAAACACAGTACCATGTACTGGGGAAACATTACTGAACAAAGCAGTAAAAAATTCCTGCCTTTACAGTGTACGTTGTAGAAAGTAGAGATAATGAAGAGCAAATTGTCTAATTTTATTTATTATATTAAAAGATGATAAATGCTGTGGAGAAAATACAGCAAGTGATAAGGCAGATTGTAAATACTGTAGAACAGATTACAAATTTTAATGATGTGGTCAAGTTAAGTCTTTTTTTTTTTTTTTTTTTGAGACGGAGTCTCGCTCTGTCGCCCAGGCTGGAGTGCAGTGGCCGGATCTCAGCTCACTGCAAGCTCCGCCTCCCGGGTTTACTCCATTCTCCTGCCTCAGCCTCCCAAGTAGCTGGGACTACAGGCGCCCGCCACCTCGCCCGGCTAGTTTTTTATGTATTTTTAGTAGAGACGGGGTTTCACCGTGTTCGCCAGGATGGTCTCGATCTCCTGACCTTGTGATCCGCCTGTCTCGGCCTCCCAAAGTGCTGGGATTACAGGCTTGAGCCACTGCGCCCGGCCAAGTTAAGTCTTATTTAAAGGTAACTTTGAGCAAAGGAGTAAAAAATGTAGACAAGGTAGAGAAGATATATCTGGTGAAAAAGTGTTCTAGGTATTAAAAAAGCCAGAATAAAGGAAAATGTTGTCTCTATAAAAGTATTTTTATCATTGATTCCAAATCAATAAGGAAAATACTGATGTGGAATGTTTCAGTAAGTGTTTGAATTGCATTTATGGCCCAAAGCTCCCTAATACTCATAATGTATTTAGTAATTTTTCTCCAGGGAAGAAGATAGCAATAAAAAGTAATGATGATAAACTCCTGTCCTGAAGTAGATAGAGATCCGTGTGAATTCTTCTGAAAATGGTAACTTTTACAGCATTGAAACAAATGAAGTTATAAAATGATTGCCAAGTTCTAGCAAGAAATCTATATCAGATTACTGTTTAATGCTGTTGTCACAGAAGGCCTGACCACTAAGCCCTCCTCTAATGAGATAATGGATTTGGGATTGGAAGTCATCATCAAAATCATTGCTGGCCTAGGCATGTCACAAGAGGGCTCTGAAAGCTATTCACTTTTGAAGCAGTTTGCCCGATGATAGGTAAGAACCCTCCAAGGGTCTGCCTCACAAACTGGTGGAGAATCCAGTTTGGATTCTGCATGTGAAAAAAATACTCATACCACAAACAGACGGCTGAAACCATATAAGGCAAATATGGAAACAGAAGTGATTTGCCAACCAGAATGTTGTATAATTTTTTTTGGTATAAGAAGACATAAGGGTAGGAAAATAATCCTCTGAATAGAGGTATCCTGACATATATGCATTTTGCCTATTAAAATAACTGAACATTGAAAATTGAATCTGACCTTGAGTATTTTAACTCAACCAGCTACTCAACCTCAAAACTCTTTTTTTCTTAGTTAGCCATTTCCTATTTTTCATTGCATTGTCTCTATGTTTGTGTGTTCATAAAAGAGAGAAAGAGATTGAGAGAGAGAGAGAGAGAAAGAGAGATCTGGTGCTTAGTACGTCTTCTATTTTAACTAGGATTCATCTACAGATTTTGCATTAAAAAGTTACCAAAACATCTATTTCTATTTTAGGGAAATCAGTATTGTGGTGTATATTCTCTGTTACTATTTTAACTGGGGGAAAAGCCCTCAAGTAGGCCATGGAATTGTGGAAGGAAAGTATGAGAGAATTTTTCTCCTCATGACATAGGACCATCCTCCCCTACACCTTGGTGTATGGAGCACAAAGGCTACTGAGAAAAAGGGTAGGTAGTTTTTATTAAGAGCCAAGAAATTTCTTGGAAAGAAATAAATCAAGACCCTGACACACTTTGGGATGGGGCTGGGGACACTGAATGTTAGTATGTTATGAATAGTCAGTCCTCATAGATCAGTAGACAGGAAAGGACACCAAGCAAACTCACCAAAACCCAAAGAGAAACTAACTATGAGAAGGAAGAGAATCAACTTCTGTGTAAACAAAGGCTTGGCTAGTGCCAAGGAGGAGCTGGTCTTGACCTGATCGAGAAACACCCTCTGCCCACTCAACCCTGGAACGTGGGTATTCTCTAGGAAGATAGCCACCTATTTTGGTATAAACTAGGAATCCTGTGTCATTTTAATACTGCAGAAATCTTTCTCTGATCTCGAAGAATGACTGTATCTTGGATCTGTACTGATGGTTCCAGAAGCAATGGGTAAAGGGAGTACATTTCTAGCCTTTCCTATTGCTCAACCAAGGTTTCAGGAGTCACCGACAGCATATTTTAGCACATCAATTGGACATTCTAGGATACTTTATTGTGGTTGTGACATCCCCAAGCCTCCAAGAGCTTGAGGATTCTATTTCCAGTAATAAGAAAAAGGTAACAAAATATTGATCCTAAGACTGAATAAGTATAAGGAATTATTAGTCTTTGCCCAGGAGGGTAATCTCAGAGTAAAAAAGAAAGAATATGAAATTTTCCTCATTGTGAGAATGTAACTGCGCAGCTTAGCTTCACACTGTGTTTTAAAACTTTTGTTTTCTGTAGTACCTGTTACTCAGGAGGCTGAGGCAGGAGAATAGCTTGAACCTGGGAGACGGAGGTTGCAGTGAGTCGAGATTGCACCACTGCACTCCAACCTGGTGACAGAGCAAGACTCCATCAAAATCAAAAAACAAAAAATGAAAACTTTTGTTTTCTTTCCTTCTTTCTCCCCAGTCTCAAGGTGTGCTTTGAGGCAAACTACAGATGTGTTTTCTTCATCTTGAAATACAGCCTTGGAATGTGCTTTAAAACTCCACTCCCTTCCCTTTTCCACTTATGCTTCCATGCCTTATGCACATTTGTTTACCTGTGTGCTTGTTAAGCTCACACCATGCTCACTTATCTAGTCACCTATCTCCATAGAAGCTTCAGTGGCTGAAGCCTGATGTGAACCAGGCACCTCCAGAATTCTCTCCCTAGCAGGGGATTACTTCCAGGCTGGAGTTCACTTCAGGCTGGAGACTGACTGCAACATTGACTGATTGATTTGTACCATGGTTGAGCCCATGATGCTGCCAGCCCCTTCACCAGATGGAACAATAATTCAAGATAAGCCATCAGAGCAAGTCACACTGCCTGGCACTTCCTAGCCCCTATACTCTTCTGCATTCCAAGCCCCTCTTCTTAAACCCCTGCACTCTCTCCAGATATTGGAAAGTGGCAATTTTTGGAAAGGATTCTGGCCACTTTCCCCCTTGCTGTCAACAAATAATAAAATTACTCTCTTTTTATCATAACTTACTCTTGTTATTTTGTCTTCTTCCTACAAGCGACAAACAGATGGACCCTCTTTTGGTTACAGGAAGGACAATGCAAGTCACTTACAATTGAACATTAGGCTGGGCACAGTGGGTCATGTCTATAATCTCAGCAGTTTGGGAGGCCGAGGCAGGCAGATCATTTGAGGTCAGGAGTTTGAGACCAGCCTTGTCAACATGGTGAAACCGCATCTCTACTAACAATACAAAATAAGCCAGGCATGGTGGTGCACACCGGTAATCTCAGCTACTCGTGAGGCTGAGGCAGGAGGATCCCTTGAACCCAGGAGGTGGAGGTTGCAGTGAGCCGAGATCATGTCATTGCACTCCACCCTGGGGGACACAGTGAGACTCTATCTTAAAAAAAAAAAAAAAAAAAAAAAAAAAAAGAACATTAAAGAGTTGCGACCTTATCTCACGCCCCAAATTAGTAAAGCGTAATTAAGCTTAGAAAATGTCTGTGTGTATATGTATAAAATAATAGCATATGTATATTACCAATGGTACCAATGGTTATCTCTGAGCATTGGGTTTGCTGGAGTCTCTCTTTGTTAGATCCCTGAGGAGACTGAGGATAACTTCGGAGAATTACAGGTTCTCCTGCAGAATAAAGTCTGACTAATCAGTGAGACTTTGCAAGGCCACACAGTGAATTAGATGGAGAGCCAATCAAGTTTCTCAACTGCTAGGCTAGTTTTCTCTGTGCCTGCTGTTAACATTTTTGTTTTTTAGCTCATATTTAAGGGTTGTTCATAGTGTAGTTGACATGTGTGACTTTATGATACCCAGTAATCATTTCTCCTTTTTCTGATAACAATACTTCAATTTTGCTTTCATGGAACCATCCTGCCTCCATTCACAGAATATTTTTTAAGTGGGAATTCCATCTCCAATCCCAACAGTGGGTACCTAATGTGGGTCTAAGCCTATTGACGTATGCCTCCCCCGGGTCAAAGTGCATGTGACTTGATCTGGGCCAGTGAAACAGAGTTAATATAAGGACTCATGAGGGAGATTTCAGAAAGAAAACTGCTCTCTTGCTTGTGGTGTTGAGATACTGTGAGTCTGCATATGCAAGGCATGTGATGGTCCAGCCAACCCAGGGGAAGCAGAACTGAGAAACACTTTCTACTATTCTTAACTCCCTTTCTTGTTTCTTCTCAAATATTTGCCCTGTGTATCTGCTGACTTGGAGGAAAGGGGTACGATAGCAATAATAGCTTAAGGCATGCATTTAAATGTAGTAAATATGGCTCCAGGAATGCCTGAACATCTATTTCAGAGAATATAGGTTTAGTCAATGGGTCACTTTGTAGTTCCAGTTTAATCTTATTCACACTCTCATCTATGTTTGTTTAATGAAAGCTGTATTCAAGCCAGTGTGGACCTAAGCTTGTTCTGTTCAGGCCTAAACTTTCTCTCCTGATGACATTGTACACTGACTTTGGTCACCACTGTTTAAGGATCGTGATGATGGTGTTGTTGGTAGTGGGTGCATGTTTCTGGTGGAGAACGGAAATGGAAAGTTAGGAATGCATTACTGAGAGGCGTTACCTTTTCAAAAATAACTGAAATGCATGTAAGCTTTCAGGGTGCCTGAAGTTAGTAGAAATATCCCTGGAATCATATATACTCCAGGCACAAATAAGTCCTGCTAATGCTTTCTGGTAAACAAAACAGTATAGTATTCCAATGTGTCTACAAGTAGAGTGCTTCCCTTTTAGCTTTCATTCTGCCATGGGTCCCCAAATTTCTCTATTTTTGAGAATTTTAGAGAGAAATTTACAGCGTTGACAGATACGCAAATAGGCATCAGGCAAACAGGCTCTGAACCTTCTAAATTCTACACTATGTAAGAACTCTTCGATTTCTGATATTCCAGAGATGGTTAAAAATTGCATGGAAAAAACTGGTTGATCAAATTCTTGCTGTCTTTTAAGTAAAGCCTCTTTGAAATGAAAATAGATTTCTTATTGGTGATATGTGTGCATGCAAAGATAACATTTGCCATTGTGAATGGTGGGTTAAAAAAGATCTAATCAGAGCAGGTATTAAAGAAAACTCACAAGTTCCCTTTTCCTCCTCTTCCTCCTTTTCTCATTTTCTCATTATTCTTCTCTTTCTTTCTCTGCTTTTCCTTCTCCTCAGTTCAACACACACTTAAATGGCCAAGTTTACACTGACCCTTAACTCATTAGGATGTCATGCTGGGCAGTCTCTCTCATTTTCAGATTTTTTTTTTGCTGTTATTCTCTTTTTTTCTGCCTTCTTTTTCATCTTATTTTCCACTTCACCAAATCTCAACCATTCTTGTTCTCTATCACATTCTTTCAGTGTTACTTGGTTTTCAATATTAATCTTATAAACAAAGGCATTGATAGATAGTAGCTGTTTTCCCCCATCATAAAACCATTCACTTCTTACAGGAGTTCTGCTGGAGATGAAATGCCCACCCTCAGATTAGCATCTTCAATTCTGGAATATTAGGCATCACAGAAGGTGAATTGGTGAGATTTTTTGGGAGGTAAAAAAAATATGTTTTCATGGTCCTTTTTGGACAATATTACCCAGGTAGTGACTTACTCTAGTAACGTTGCCCATGTATAAATGGGCATGGAAGGAGCAATTTACAAAACTCTGGGCCACTGAGCCAAGTTTGAAAGTGCATCAGGAAGCAATACAGACAATGACCTTCACACAATGTGTAGCTTTCTTCACGTGGACATCACACCTTGAAGATTTTTCTTACAAAATATTGGAGAAATCTCTATAATTTCAGCAACAACAACAACAAAACAGACACAGGACTTCCTAACTTTTGTGCTTTTGAGTGGATTATAGATGTCGTGTTCAATGTCGTTTCCTTCAGCCAAGTGGTTTTCAACTTGAGCATGAATCAAAAATCCACACCAGCACAGTTTCTGATTCTGTGGGTCTCAGGTGGAGCTTGTGAGTTTGCATTTATAAAAAGTTTGCAAGAGATGGTGCTGTTGATGTTGGTTTGGACCAATAATTTGGCAATCAGTAGGTCATCAGGCAGGAGTTCAAGGAATCACATTTGATAGTCTTTAATATAATCTTCTATACACTAAAGAAATGCTCTGCCTTGGGAAAACTTATTTTAGTATCCAATGAAAGCACCCTGGGTTGTTGCTGAAGCAGTTTATGTTAGCGACATGGAACAAGGCTCCAGATAAGCTGGTCAGAGGTGAGGGTCAGAGAAGCCATGAGAGAGCTCCTGGAGGGTGTTTCTTCAGGAGCGGATCTTGAATTTGTGTGTTTGCGACAGATATGTTTTGTCGGTGTATCCAAGCTAGCTGTAGTATGACTGGCCTAAAAATGGATGCATATTCTGCAAATTAGATATTCTCCATTATTTTGAAATATATCACATACAAATTTTTGGGGGGGGTTGAAATCCAGTTTCATTACTATAAAAAATTCCAACTTACCATTTGTAAATGAGAGAAAAGCAAATGCTTTTAGATTTTTTAAATATAATTTCAATTTGCCAGTTTTTAGGCACCTATAAAAGTGAAAAAATGGTTTTTAAATATTTATTATCTATTTGTAAATAAACTTTTTCTCGTTGTGACTCCTAAGGATTTAAAGAAATATCATCATTAAAAATCATGATTAGGAATTGCCTGTAGCCAGCTCAATCATAAAATCAAACATAAAAATCTATTTTTGTGAAAGCAAGCTCAAGTTTCTCATTAAAGCAAAAAATTAAAAAGACTTTACTTGGAAGTTTTATGTAAATCCAATACTTAGTATCCTTTCTAACACTTTTATTCTATTTTTCTAACGTTATTTTATTACATTAAAAATGTAACTCTTTTTAAAACCAAGCCCTATATAAACACTTTCAAATTCATTCCAGTTTATCCCAGTGTGGCATACAGATATAATCTTTTTCTTTTTAATGTGTGTTATAAGTGGAAAGTGGTTGGAAGGCAGTGCCACAGTCCCCATTGAATGTTGATTAGTGAGACAGAATTTAAAATTCTCTAGACTTCTCTGTCTAAAGCTGCAGACAGTAAACCACCTGAGAGGAGATTTGTGCTGTTATGGGAAGAATCAACTGTGCTTTTCCTCTTAAAATAATTTTAAGGTGAGTAGGTACCCATTGCTTTAGGGGGTATATGTAACCACGTCTTTTTGTGATTTGACAGAGGCTATTTCCTCATTATTCCTTGGCACACAAGAAACAGGCCTGGGGAATAAGTGTATACATCTGTGCAAAGGATGAGGGTCTTCCTGGATCAAGACCCCAGGGAGTTTCCCTTTGAGGTTCAGTGTTACTATAAAAAACTTCTGTGCTAGATTAAGATGGCTCCAAATAAGACCTTCATGGACACTGAAAGAGGAATTCACTTTACAAGAAATGAAAATCCTAATTGGTGACTTGGATTCATGACTGCTTATGTCATGAAGAGAAGAATTACTTAGGCACAGCATTTGTTAAAGGCAAGAGATCTCTTTCTGATCCAGATGCTTTGAATTTGCAGCCAATATTTAAGCATAATGAATAAGTTATAAATTATATATACATATATATGCATGCATATATATAATATATATGTATTTGTGTATATAACATATGCATGCATGCAATATGTATGTATATAACATACATGTCTGTATGTATATGTTTGTATATATATGTGCTTATATATGCATGTATGTACATATATATAAATACAAATTAATTGTGAATCCTTATTAAGGACTGAATTTTTGAGAACCCAAGTAAAGTATTTTCTCAATTGAATATAATACTAAAAGCAATGTTGTCATTTTCCTCAAAAACAAAAATAAAAACTCACCAGACCCAGCATAGGGATCTGATTCAGACAGAATATCCTCAAAGCTTTGGGAGACTACTTTCATTGGCAACAGTGGCAACTTAAAATGGGGCCCAATGTTATGGATTGGTTTCTTCACCTGTGTTTGCTTGGCATTTAGAAATAGGGAGTGAAACCAAGAGAGCTATTTGATGGCTATCTACATTGGCCAGTTATGGGATTGGGTAGGAAACTAAAATATAATGGGAAATGCTAGTCAGAATAATCAGGCATGAGAGAAAAATAAAAAAGCATCCAAATATGAAAAGAAGAGGTCAAACAATTTCTCTTTGCTGACAATATGATTCTATATCTAGAAAACTATAAAGACTTTGCCAAAGGGCTCCTAAACTTGATAAATAACTTCAGTAAAGTTTCAGGATACAAAATCAATGTATAAATATCTGTATTAGTTGTATATACTAATAATGTTCTAGCTGAGAGCCAAATTAGGAACACAATTCCATTTAAAATAGCCACAGTAAAAAAATGAAGTACCTAGAAATACAGCTAACCAAAGAGGTGAAAGATCTCTACAAGGAGAACTATAAAACACTGCTGAAAGAAATTGGAGATGACACAAATAAATGGAAAAATATTCCATGCTCATGGATTAGAAGAATCAATATCATTAAAATGGCCATACTGCCCAAAGCAATGTATAGATTCAGTGCCTTTTAATTCAATGATGTTTCGAAATATAAAGGCCGCTTTTCACAGAATTAGGAAAAACTATTCTAAAATTCATACGGAACCAAAAAAGAGCCAGAATAGCTAGAGCAATCCTAAACACGAAGAAGAAAGCCAGAGGCATCACATTACCCATCTTCAAGCTACACCATAAGGCTACAGTAACCAAAACAGCATTGCTACTGGTACAAAAATGGGCATATAGACCAATGGAACAGAACCCAGAAACGAAGCTGCATACCTACAAACAAATGATCTTTGACAGCCAACAAAAATAAGCAATAGGAAAGAATTCTCCATTCAGTAAATGGTTCTGGGATAACTGGCTAGCCATATACAAAAAAATGAAACTGGACCCCTACTTTTCACCATTAAAAAAAATTAACTCATGACAGACTAACAATTTAACTATAAGATCTCAAGCTAAAGAAGTCTTAGAAGAATACCTAGGAAATACCCTTCTCAACATTGACTTTGGCAAAAAAAAAAAAAAAAATTGTGGCTAAGACCTCAAAAGCAATTGCAACAAAAAAATTGACAAGTGGAATCTAATTAAACCGAAGAGCGTCTACACAGCAAAATAAATTACCAACCAAGTAAACAGCCTACATAATGGGAGAAAATATTAGCAAACTGTGCATCTGACAAAAGTCTAATATCAAGAATCTACAACGAACTTAAATCAACAAGCAAAATAAATGTAATTAAAAAATGGGCAAAGAATATGAACAGATGCCTCTCAAAAGATTTACAAGTGACCAACAAACATGTGAAAAATGCTCAACATCACTAATCATTAGAGAAGTACAAATCAAAACAACAATAAGATACCATCTCACGCCAGTCAAAATGGCAAATAATAAAGAGCCAAGAAAACAATAGATACAGGCGAGGCTGTGGGGAAAAGGGGATGCTTCTATGCTGTTGTTAGGAATGCAAATTAGTTCAGCCAGCATAGAGTTTTCTATAAGAACTTAAAATAGAACTCCCATTCATCCAGAAATCCTGCTACTAATGAAAATAATTTATTCTATCTAAAAGACACATGAACGCATACATTCATTGCAACACTATTCACAATAGCAAAAACATGGAATCAACCTAGTGTCCATCAGCAGTGGATTGAATAAAGAAAACGGTACACATACCATTGGTGGCATACATATACCATGGACTATACAGCCATAAAAAGAACAAAAATGTACCTTTTGCAGCAACATGGATGGAACTGTAGGCCATTATCCTAAGCAACTTAACCCACAAGGACAGAAAATAAAATACTGCATGTTCTTATAAGTAGGAGCTAAACATTGAATACAGGTGAATGTGAAGATGGGAAAAATAGACTCAGGATAGGGGCTAAATCATAGGGGCTGAAAAACTTCTTATTGGGTGCTATGCTCACTACTTGGATGATGAAATCATCCGTATCCCAAACCTCAACATCACACAACATATTCATTTATCAAACCTGCACTTGTGCCCTCTGAATCAAAAATAAAAGCTGAAAACAACAACAGCAATAAAATAAGAAGTTTTGACTGCAGAGTGAAGGGCATTAGCCTGATTATACAATGATAGATACATATAAGAGGCATTTTTAGAATTAAAGTCCACATTGGAGGAGAGGGAGTATCTTTAAATTTCCTCACTGGAGGGATTTCTAACTTCAGAGGCAAATTAGGAAATCAATAACTACAACTTTAGAAAAAATATTTGAAGGTTGCTATAAATAGGAACTTAGAACAGTTTCTGATACAAAAATTTAGGATTGATATCTTCGCAGTTTGACCACATACTCTAATGCAGGAAAGTAAATGTTAGGATGCAGAATAGCAAGGGATGGGAGAGTTGACACACTTAATGCAAAAGGTGAATGATGTATAACCAAAAAAGAAAAAAATCTTTGGAAAATCTGAGGCAGATACTTTCTTGAACATGTCTGAAGATGGATTTGAGTTAATACTCTCATTACCAGTTTACGTTTTTGTAGTTTCAGATCTCTCTCTTTCTCTCCCTCTCTATAATGGCATAATACACACAGTCATATAAGTATGTGTCTATACCTTAGGTGTATATATGTATAGTATATAAGTTTATACTTAATTTTGTTAGTAAATAGAATGTGTTTAATTCTACTGTGGGTTAGTTTCTTCTCAATAATTTTTATTTGCTCATTCCATTTTCTTGGTGAATAATCACTTTTCAAATTACACTCATGAAACATTCTCAATGACCTTAGTTGCCTGTTGAAGTTTTTATTTTTATTTAATTTTTATCATTTAAACTCTGTAGTTCAAATTACTGAGTATCAAATTAAGTTTTCATCCTGGAAACTGTAGGAAAATTATTATTCCTTACAGTATTCTGCCTGGCTATTATCCTTAGCAGCCATTAACTCCCACAGGAAGTAAGGAAGTTATGAGATTTTTTTTTCTTGCATATTTCCAATAGGAGAAAAACGGAAAATGACTTTAAAGGAATAATAATAATACAATTATAAAATGGTAACCTGCTGTATTATCTCATGTACCAGAGCTGAGGGAACACAGAGAAAATCCAAGTGCTGAACAATTTTGCTTTTTTATAACCTGAATAAATAAAGTTTTGCCAACTTTATTAGAATATGGATAAACACATTAAGTTAGGAAAGGATTTTAAGGAGAAAATTATCTTAATTCATCTTACAAAATAGCAAAGCTAGTAGACAGAGACAGACATACAGTTTTTTTTTTTTTTCATATGTCTAACAGAAGCTATGGGACTGCAGTCTTTTCTGTAAATGGATTCAAAATCCACGAGTAACAAGTGCTTTTCTATTGTACTCAAGGGAGCAGAATTACATTTGAAGGGTTGGGAACTCTCCAAACATATATGAAACTTGATGCTCCCAAAAGATTGTGCAGGCTGAAAGGTTAAATGGGCTAGAGAAGGGTTTAGCTAAATCCCTGGATGCCTGACCCATAATCAGTCATTTACAGGCAATTAGACGTTTAGAGATAGTGGTCTTGTGAAGATTATGTCTCCGCAAAGGCAAAAGTCCCTTACGGACACTTTAAGAGTGGCAATTCTGACCAGTCCTTTTACTCTTATTAAACAGAAGTTCTGAGAATTTTCATATTCCAGGACATAATATACTTTATATATCAATGTGAGTTTTTGCTATGATCCCTGGGAAACACAGCAGCCAGTCCAGGCTAAACCCAAAGGAGCACTAAATCTCTCTCTAACTGAAGAATTCCAAATTAAATATTATGTACCAGGAAAGAGTGATAATCATTCCTAGAGTTTATTTTCTGAAAAAGGTAGGTTTGAGACTCTATACATCTCCATCCTCCTTGGTCTATTCTCTTTCCCATAATCTCCTCCATTTATAATGTGCTTAATTATAGAGATTATTAAGATATAATTACATTAAGATTAAAGGAGAAAGAATCATGTAAAATAACTGAAAATGAAACCCATTTGACCCCCTTTTCTGGATTGCATTGCAGGTCCCATAAATTTGAGTATATGATTGAAAAATTGCAAAAATGTCCCAAGTTTTTTTGTTTTTTTATCCCTCCCTTTATCCAAATCATTTGCAGTGTGATTTCACAGTTCTTTTAATCAAGGGGTTGTCTATTTCCCCAATCCTTATTAGGGTGCCCTTGTGTAATAGTTAATTTCATATTGTCAGCTTGACTGGGCTAAGGGATGCCCAGAATAGAAATATTTTTGCTGGGCGTGTCTGTGAGGGTGTTTCTGAAAGATAGCAGCATTGGAATCAGTAGACTGAGAAAAGATCTCCCTCACCAATGCAAGTGGACACTCTTCAGTGGTTGAGGGCCTTAACAGAAGAAAAAGGAGAAAGAATGGTGAATTTGCTTTCTTTGATTGAGCTGGGACATTCATCTTTTCTTGTCCTTGGATATCAAGGCTCCTGAGTCTCAGGCCTTCAGACTAGAGCTGACACACCATTTTCTCCTCTGTTCTCAGGCCTTCAGGTTTGGACTGGAACTACACCACTGGCTCTCCTAGACCACAAGCTTATGAGTTTGTTAGCAATATGTTACCGTAATAAATATGTAACTTTATACCTTCTTGTGTTCTTCCCTCTGTATTTCCTTGGTGATATTATTTTGAAACAAGTGGCCGCATAACAAATTCAGGAGAATAAGGAGAAAGCTATAGGCTAAACTTAAGGAAATGAATCTGATGTATTGTTTGTTATTGAATGAATTACGTAAAATATATGTAGATAAGCGTATTTTATTGTTTGAGTTAGACCTTTAATTTCATTAGTGTAGAATATCATCAACCAGCTTCTAGTTAAAAATGAGGTTCCAGGATTTCTGCTTGTACAAATGATGAACTAGATAATTTGGACACCTAAAAAAACTGGAAGAAGTATGAAAAAACTCTGCTTAAAATTAGCAAAGGACTAACAACATGCTGAGGAGTAACTAGCCTAAAGTATCAAGAGAGTAGAATTCCAAAGAAGACTGTCCAGCATTAAGAGCAGTTTTTCTTTCTTTCTTTCTTTCTTTTTTTTTTTTTGCTAGGATTTTTTGATAATTGGAAAAAAGTGGTTGAAAGCCTGAGCTGAATTTTTGTCAGCATGAAAAACCTGGGGAACAAAGGCTGTGTTTCAAGGCTTATCAAAGGTGACAATTCTTGGAAACCACTGTATGTGTTTTAGCTTAAAATGCTTACAGAAAGCATATTAGGAATAAGTAAGTAATAGAAATAAGCCAATTCAATACTGGGGGAACCAAATGAATTTCAATTGTATTAAAATTATAATAAAATTGTATTAAGGTGATCCCTCTACACTGAGGGTGTACCTGATTACCTGGAAACAGTAAATAGAAATCCCCTTCATAGATCCTATTATCTTAGGCATTAAATTATGTCTACAAATAAGTTTCCAAAGTCGATGTTTGGCACAAAATTGAAGATTATCAGGCATATAAGGAAGTAAGGTGATAGAGCAACATACACAACAACTAGCAAAAGTTACAGACATTAGAAACAGTTAGAAATCAGTTAATATACATATATATTACCAGACTCAAACTAGGAAAGAATTAGACTTTTTATGTACGTAAAGAAAAAGAATCAAACCTAAAACTTTTGGCAAGGAACTGGAAACTGTAAAATGTGACATTGCGGGTTTTTTCTTTTTTTTTTCTCGACTAGAAATTCTGGGACTGGAGAATTCAATAACTCCAATGAAAAACTCAATGGAGAGGTTCAATAGCAAAGTAGACATAGCCAAACTGAGAATCAGTGAAATGAAATAAGATAAGTACAAGAAATTATCTCAAAGAATTGATGTAGAAGAAGAATAAATGTATATTTAATTGGCGTTTTTAAGGAAGATGAAAATGAGAGGAAAAACACTTGAGAAGATCATTTTTTTTTCAAATCTAGTATTGTCAATTAACAAATTCAAAGAATCAAAATAATTCTAAATAGGATAAGTGAAAATAAATCTACTTGTAAATATATAATCATGAAACTGCAGAAACCCAAAGAAAAAAGAGAAAATCTTAAAAGCAGCTGTATGAACATAACAGATGCTCTACAAAGCAGCTAAAGTTGGACTAGCAACAGCAATCACAACAGAAATTATGAAAAACAAAGCGGAATTATCCACCCAGCAAAGATATCTTTCAAAAGTGGAGTAAAATATTTTGGAACCAAACAGAAAAAAAAAAAAAGGAAAAAGAAGAAAAAGATGAAAACCATGAGGATTCTTGTACTAACAACATAGCTAGAGGTATTCTCTGGACAAAAATTCCAAGTGGAAGCTCTCCATTCCAAGTGAAAGCTCTTACAAAGAAATGGAGAAAGAACCATAGAAACTGTATATATATGCATCAATCAAATTAAATATTAAACATTGACAGTGAAAAATAATCATAATAACTTAAGGACTTTAAAATATATAGAAAACTAAAGTGTAAGAAGACAGTAGCATATAAGTTGAGAGTGGGGTAACTTGGACTGAAGTAGTCAAAGTTCACTACATTTTCTGGGAGGGGGGCACATATAACACTAGAATTTAATAAGTTAAAAATGAAAATTTTAATCTAAGGTAACACTAAAATAATCATCAAGCAAATTAGATTTCTGAAGCATCAGGAGGTTAAATCAATTTTTTTAAATTTAACCCTCACTAAAGGCAAAAAAGAAAAAAAAACCACAATTAGAAATCACATTGAAATGTGGCATATGTATCTGTGTGTATATATATGTATATGTATATACACAGAATTTATACTTCAATACTACATTGATGCAAATGGACTAAATGCTGAAGTTAAAAGACAAAGATTATCAGATAAGATTTTATTTACAAACTTAACTATTACCCATTTACTAGAGATACAACAAAAATAAATTTAGAAAAATTGAAATTAAAAGTATTGAAAATGATATCAGACATAAGCGCTTCAAAAGAAAAATGGGGAAAGAAGGGAGAGAAAAAGGAAAGAAAGGAGAGAAATAAGTAAACGAATAAGAGAATGAAGGACAGAAGTCGGAAGAAAGAAAGAAAAGAAGAAAAAGAAAACAGGAAATGGAGAAAAAGCAGCAGTATTAACATTAGAAAAAAGCAGATGTTTTAGATAACAATTTTCAATAAGATAAAGAAGATCACTTAATAAAGCATTCTTTTTTTTTTTTTTGAGATGGAGTCTCCCTCTGTCGCCTTAGCTGGAGTGCAGTGGTGTGACCTTGGCTCACTGCAACCTCCGCCTCCTGGGTTCAAGTGATTCTCCTGCCTCAGCCTCCCTGGGTAGCTGGGGCTACAGGCACACGCCACCATGCCAAACTAATATTTTTTTGGATTTTTAATAGAGACAAGTTTTCACCATGTTGGCCAGCCTGGTCTTGAACTCTTGTCCTCACATGTTCCGCCTGCCTTAGCCTCCCAAAGTGCTGGGATTACAGGTGTGAGCATTCAAGTTACCAGGAAAATACAACTCTATATTTGTATATATTTAATAAAATATTCTTAAAAATATATTTAAGGCAAAAATGATAGAAGTAAAATAATAATAATGAGAGATTTTAAACACCCATATCTCTAATAGAAAGATAAGGAAGATTTGGAAGATATGGAAGAGTAAGCTTAATAAAAGTAACCAAATGGAACATCCTACCCAACAACTGCTGAGTATACTTTTTTTCATGCATGCACAGAATATTTATTAAAATTGGCTATAAACTTACACAGTACAGTATATATTCTGATCAGAGGGATGAATTCAGATCTATGTATCAAGATAAATGTAATGTAATATATATAAATATTACATGTATTAATATGTTCTTAGAAATAAAAAAGTACACTCAAACTTTAGGTCAAAGGAAAAAATAAAAATATTAAAAATATACATCAAAACTTGTGAAATACAGCTAAAACAATTATTGGAGGAAATTTTATTTATATGTAAATAAACTGAGTACAAAGAAAGTAGAAGGAAGGAAATAAAGTAAATACAAAGATAAAGAGGCATAAGATAGAGAAGACCAAAAATAATCAAAATTTAGTTTCTTGAAAAGGCTAATACAATTGATACACTTCTGGTAAAATTAATCAAGAAAAAGAAAAAAGAAAAGATACAGATAATCTCAGGGATGAAAACAGAAGTGATACTACGGATTCTGTGGCAAATCACAGCATATTAAAACTTGTGAGAGGCAGGAGAGCAGGGTTTAGGTGAAAGTGTATATTCATATATAAAGAAAACTAAAGAAAGTAGAAGAAAAGAACAGTAAGTAAAAGAATAAGTATACAATGGGGAGGAGCGACAAAGGCAAAATCTGATTTTGAAAAAAGCGGTAAAGTTTATATTCCTCTGGTGCGATTAATGAGAAAAAAAGTGAAAAATAACACATAGCTGTAGAATTGAAAAGAAGGATAGCAATACAAAGACCAGAACATTAAAAAGATTATAAGAGGATGTTAGAACTTTTTTTTTTGGTTTACTTTTTTAAAAATTAATTTAGTTTTTTTTTGTTTTGTTTTTAATTTCCAACTTTTAAGTTCAAGGGTACACATGCAGGATGTGCAGGTTTGTTACACGGGTAAACGTGTACCATTGTGGTTTGCTTCACAGATCATCTCATCACCCAGGTATCAATCCTAGCGTCCATTAGCTAGTCTTCCTGATCCACTCTCCCACCTCATTCCCTACCCTAGAGCAGGACCCAGTGTGTGTGGTTCCCCACCACGTGTCCATGGGTTCTCATCATTTAGCTCCCACTTATAAGTGAGAACATGTGGCATTTGGTTTTCTGTTCCCGCATAAGTTTGCTAAGGATAATTACCTCCAGCTCCATCATGTCTCTGAAAAGACACATGATCTAATTCCTTTTTATGGCTGCATAGTATTCCATGGTATATATTTTATTGCTTTTAGATAAAATTAACAGATGACTAGAAAAAACACAACTGTCTAATTTTATGTAAGATAAAGTAGAACATATAAATGGCTTTTTAAAATAAACTTGTTATTTTAAAAAACTCACACAAAAAATTTCTGACCCAAATAGTTTAAGTATAAATTATAAACCATTAAAAAAATGCAAATCTTACACAATTATTTTTAAGGAAATAGATGGGGAAAAACATATTGTTTTATGAGACAACATCATCCTGTTACCACAACTTGACAAGATCTAGAATAAAAATTATAGACCAGTTTTCCTCATGAACATTTTTACCAAAATTCCTAACAAAATATTAGTGAATTGAATGTAGAAACATATTGAGAGTGTTGTATATCAAAACTAAGAATGCATAGTGGGTTTACCATTTAGAAATCAATGCAATTCACTATATTAATGGATTAAAACAGAAATATCATGTTACTTCCTACCACCAATGTACAAGTGATCTAGTTTCTCTGCATTCTCATCAGCATTTGGGACTGTCACTGTTTTCTACTTTATCCATTCTTATAAATGCCTAATATCTGCTTGACAGCTTCTTAAGAAACATAGTAAATGATTGCCATAATTAGACCTAGCAATTTGCAGTACTTGATATGATTTTAAAACCCATCATAATGCTTTAGGAATTGAAACTGTGATATTTTAACGTAAGAATAAGTGAATAGGTCAATACATAGACTAGAGAGTCCAGAAGTAAATTCATAAATTCATGTCAATTGATTTTTAAAAAGCAAAAAGGCACCAAGGTGTTGTGGGAAGTCAGGGACCCCTAAGGGAGGGACTGGCTGAAGCCGGGGCAGAAAAACATAAATTGTGAAGATTTCATGGACATTTATTAGTTCCCCAAATTAATACTTTTATAATTTCTTATGCCTGTCTTTACTGCAATCTCTGAACATAAATTGTGAAGATTTCATGGACACTTATCACTTTCCCAGTCAATACCTTTGTGATTTCCTGTGCCTGTCTTTAATCTCTTAATCCCGTCATCTTCATAAGCTGAGGAGGATGAATGTTGCCTCAGGACCCTGTGATGATTGCGTTAACTGCACAAATTGTGTGTAGAGCATGTGTGCTTGTAACAATATAAAATCTGGGTGCCTTGAATAAAGGAATAGTATAATAGCAATGTTCAGGGAATAAGGGAGATGGCCTTGGACTCTAACTGCCAGTGAGACAGGAGGAACAGAGCCATATTTCTCTTCTTTCAAAAGCAAATAGGAGACATATTGCTGAATTCTTTTTCTCAGCCAGGAACATCCCTGAGAAAGAGAATGCGCCCTGAGGGTAGGTCTATAGATGGCCCCCTTGAGGCGGACACCTTTTACGGTCAAAGTGGAAGGGATGAAATAAACCCCGGTCTTCTTTAGCGCACCCAGGCTTATTAGGATGAGGAAATTCCTGCCTAATACATTTTTGTCAGATAGGTTGGTCTGCTCTCAAACCCTGTCTCCTGATAAGATGTTATCAATGACAATGCATGCCCGAAACTTCATTAGCAATTTTAATTTCACCCCATCCTGTAGTCCTGTGATCTCGCCCTGCCTCCACTTGCTTTGTGATATTTTATTACCTTGTGAAGTATATGATCTCTGTGACCCACACCCTATTCATGCACTCTCTCCCCTTTTGAAAATCGCTAATAAAAACTTGCTGGTTTTATGGCTAGGGAAGCATCACAGAACCTGCTGACATTTGATGTCTCCCCCGGACACCCGGCTTTAAAATTTCTCTCTTTTGTACTCTTTCCCTTTATTTCTCAAACCAGCCCAGATGCTTAGGGAATAGAAAAGAACCCACGTTAACCATCGGGGGCGGGTTCTCCCGATACCAAGGCAATTCAATGGGGAATGGCAAATCTTAATAAGAAGTACTGGGGCACCTGGATACATAGCAGGGAAAAAAACAAATCTCGACTCTTCCCTTACACCTTCCAGAAATATTAGTTTGAGATGGATTTTAGAACTCAACATAAAATTGAAAACTATGATGATCCTAGATGAAAATACAGCAGAATGTTTTTGTAAATTTGAAGTAGGCAGATATTTTCTTAGATTTGATTAAAAATGCACTAAACAAAAAATTAATGTATTCCTTTTGATGGAAATCAACATTTGTACTCTATAAAAGGCATCATTTAAAAATGAAAAGGCAAATGAAGAAGTGGACAAAAATATTTGTAGTGCATAATATATATGATAAATGATTTATAGCATTAAAATTATATGAGCCTGATCATGTATAGTCCATATTTCATGTAGTTTTCTATGTGAGAATTAAAGTTGCCAATAAAAGCTTAAAGCAGGCAAACAAAAATGACAAAAAATGTTTTTTAGAAAGTTTCTGGATTAGTGTGCAAGTGTGACCTTGCACAAAAATAGCACCCTTTCCACACTGGATTAATCAGCTGTTTTCCTATTCTACAAATGCAGTCTCCCTTTATGAAAAGATAGGTGAAATTGGATAGAAATTTCCCTCTGAAATATCTCATAGACAGTCAATCTAGAAAGTGTAGAACAATCTAGAAACATATACTCTTTCATAAATATATACATATAGACATACAGCTTTTCTAAAAAAATTCAGTCTTTATGGGTTTTTAATTAAGGTGCTATTCTAGTATCTTCTTTTTAACATGATAGAGACTCTTGCCTTGGGTAGCTTGGATGTCTGAAATGCATCCTTGGTGAGGCAGTCACTTTGTTTTCTAGCTTTTTTTCATAACTTGGAGGAGAAGGTGATTACTCTGTCCAGTTATTTGAGACTTAGCACAGCCCTGTTCCACAGCAGGCTGCTTAAAGTGTTCTTAAGGACAAGTTAATTCCTCCTTTCTAATGTATTTCACTGGCAGTTTAAATGGAAAACGTAATTAAAGGCCTTGCATATATACAGTTTCAACCAGCTACCAGATTGGGTATCCTGCGTATTAAGCTCCTATATTTTTTCTGAGTCTTTTTTACTTCTGAAGTCTGTGCTGACTGCTATTGATGAAACTGAGGCCATTTCTACCATGGAACAACCTGCTGATTCTACCTTCATTGATTTTTGGCTTTGGCTGTCCACCAGGGTGTAATTATGAGAATCTCTTATAGAACAGGGAAAGATTGCAACCCCAGTGTTCAGTCTGCTTCTGTCATCAAGAAACTTTCAGAACATTTCCATAACCTAATTGTGCTCAGATTCAAGGAAACAGAATATTCAGTTTGGTCAAAAAGGAAAATATACCTAAGTAGGCTCTAAAATTGCAGCCTCATAAGGTTTATATATTATTTTAGTTTACTGTATTTTTAACTGGAAAGTACTTTACTAACATCATAAACAATTCTAGCAATATAACTGCACGTACAATGAAAAATCAAGCCTTCCTTCTATTTTGGAACCTCTGCTCTCCTTCCTTGGGGCCACCACTCTAAATGGTTTTTTTGCATACCACCAGAAAGAGTTTTTATGCATGTACATATTTAATGATACATATTATAGATATTATAAGTACATTTAAAAACAGAACACAAAGGGAAGAATAATTATGAATTATGAAGAATAATTATGAATAACTCTTCATAATGTGTTTTTAAAACCTATTTTTAATTTATACACGATGAAATTCACTTTCTGTTATACAGTTCTATGACTTTTGATAAAGGCATAGAGTTGCAGAACGATACAACTAAAATACAAAACAATTCTATCATCCCTCTCCCTGAAAATACTTCCCCATGATATCTCTTGTAGTCAAATCCTCCCTCCACTTTTCTGGCACCAACTAATATGTTTTCCTCTCTCTAACTTAGCCTTTCTCAAAATGTCATATAAATGGAATCGTGCAGTATGTAGTCTTTTCAGTTTGTCTTTTTTCACTTAGAAATGTGCATTTGAGATTCACCTGTGCTGTTGCATGTACTGGTAGTTTGTTTCTTTTCATTGATAAATAGTATTCCATTGTATGGATGTACCACAATCTGTTTACCCCTTTCCCAGTTGAGAGAGAACTGGGTTGTTTCTAGTTTTTGGTGATTAAGAATAAAGCCATTATAAGTATTTCAGACAGGTATTAGTGGAAAAGAGTTATTATTTGACTTGGGTAAATATCTAGGAGTGGGTACATATTGCTTTTAACTTGATGTATTTTGAATATCATTTAATATTAGCATTAAACACCCACACCCACACCCACACACACCCACCCCTGCCCACCCCCCACCACACATGCTACAAACCATCTTCTCTGAAGAGTCTCTAACTTAGATTCTAGCCCCTCTGTTGTTGCCCAGAAATGTCCCATGGGGTTAAGAGAGGTATAAGCTTATTTTTTCTCTTTTCTTTATTGTAATTTGCCAATTTCCTAAAATGAACAAGTTTGTATTCTACATAATAACAGCAATAACAACACTAGGATTTGTTCTAATTTCTGAAAGTTAGTTTTAAAAAATGATTCTGAATTTAACTGGCTGGTTTAAAATTTTCAAATCTTTAAAACATTTATCGCTCAATTCAAGCAGAAGTTTTTCATGGTTGTTTCAGCTTAGAAATACAAACTGCCTAACCTATTGGAACATTTTATTGAAGTTTTCTATTAATTCTGTTGTCCCGTGTTGAGATCCAAATAATTCACTTACAGGTGAGCTTGGCCAATTTGTCTAACTTGGCTGGTTACAGTAATTCAAAGTCACTTAATTCAGTAAAATAACTGTTTATATGAACTAATAACAGAAAATAACTGGCTATATGTTTTAGAATTGTGTAAATAGTCATCCGATAATTTTCCCCAACCCAAAAATATTGATGAGCACATCCAGAAGTTTACATTCGGGAAATGTAAGTAGGAGTTCATAATGTGTTTTAGCATCCAACCCTCAGTCAGAGTGCTGCTCTCATAAATGTACTTGTGGTAATCTCAAAGCATTTCACCTCTTTGATTTATAGATAATATGGTAGTAACAAAATTAATTTGAGGCATTTACCATATGTGGTCTCATCATATTTTTACTTATAGGAACTATATGATGAAAGAAAATCCCTGTCATATATTCCTTATGTTATAGGCTGAACCTTAACCCCCCAATTCTTTGGCCTGAGACAGAATCTTTACCAAAATGATTAAGCTAAAATGAGATTATCTGGGTGAACTCTAATTCAATATGACAGGTGTCTTTATAAGAAGTGGAGATTAAGACACATGCGCACAAGTGCGTGCACACACACACAGACTGAGAGGCAACCATGTGAGATCACAGTGAGAAGATGGTCATGTATAAGCCAAGGAGAGAGGCTTCAGAAGAAACCAAATTTGCTGAACCCTTTATCTTGGATTTCTAGTCTCCAGAATTGTGAGAAAATAAATATCTTTTGTTTAAGCCACCCAGTCTGTGGTATGTTATTATGGCAGCCCTAGTGGACTAGAATACTTGTCACCATGTCTACTCTTCCTGATAGAGATTTAAATATCACAGCCTGAGTTTCCACTATGATAACTCTGCTTAAAGTAAAATAGAAAAATAACAATATCTCTATGGTTATAAATGAATGATTAGCAAACGATAAACATGGATTGGCAACTTCTGTAATACATAGGAAGTTTAATATTGGAATACTTACCATAATTCCCATTTAAGGCACTTTCACAAACGTTTATTGAATTCTTGCTAAGTAGACTCTGTACAAAGATTTAGAGACTCAAAAGTCCACATACACTAGTCTCTATCCTTATGGAATAGTCAGGGAGATATTACCATTAAATAACCAGAGGAAGATATTTATTTTTGTTGCCATAATAGTGGCATGGATGGGTACAAGTAGAGAATTAGAATGGCTGCCTATCCAACAGTGTGAAATTAGTGGTGGTGTAGTAGATCTGAGAATGATTCTATCAAAAATCAATGCTCTAGCAGAGACTTAAAGGTTAAGAAACAGTGTGTGTGTTGTGTTAGTCTGTTCTTACACTGCTATAAAGACATACTCAAGACTGGGTAATTTATAAAGAAAAGGTGTTTAATTCACTTGCAGTTCCATATGGCTGAGAGGCCTCAGGAAACTTACGATCATGGTAGAAGGGGAAGCAGGCACATCTTACATGGCAGCGGGCAAGAGAGAGCATGTGTGAGCACAGGAAAAACTGCCATTTATAAAACCATTCTCATGAGAATTCACTCACTATCCTGAAAACAGCATGGGAGAAATATTATGGTTTGGCTGTGTCTCCACCCAGATCTCATCCTGAATTCCCACATGTTGTGGGTGGGACCTGGTGGGAGGTAATTGAATCATGGGGGTAAGTCTTTCTCGTGCTGTTCTCATGATAGTAAACAAGTCTCATGAGATCTGGTGGTTTTAAAAAGAGGAGTTCCCTTGAGCAAGTTCTCTCTGCCTGCTGTCATCCATGTAAGATGTGACTTGCTCCTCCTTGCTTTTTGCCATGGTTGTGAGGCTTCCCCAGCCACATGGAACTGTAAGTCCAATTAAACCTTTTTCTTTTGTAAATTACCCAGTCTTGTGTATGTCTTTGTTAGCAGTGTAAAAACAGACTGATAAAGAGAAACTCTTCCCATAATCCAATCACTTCCCTCCATCCACATGTGGGGATTACAATTCAAGATGAGATTTAGGTGGAGACATAGAGCCAAACCATATCATCTCTTTTGCATTGCCATAATGGAATACCTGAGACTGCACAATTTATAAAGAAAAGAATTTTATTTGGCTCATGGTTCTGCACGCTATACAAGAAGCATGGCACCAGCATTGCTTCTGGTGAGGGCCTCAGGAAGCATCCAATCATAGTGGATAGTGAAAGGGAAACAGGAGTGTTACATGGTGAGAAAGGGAGCAAAATGATATACCAGGCTTTTTTAAACAACTGGCTTACACGTGTATTAACAGATAACTCACTCATTACCATGGAGAGGACACTAAATCCATTCATCAAGGATCCGCCCTCATGACCCAAACACCTCCCATCAGGCTCTACTTCCAACATTGAGGATCATGTTTCAACATGATATTTGGAGGGGACAATTATCTTAACTATATGAAAGAAGCAGGTAGCACGAGGAGGGAAAAGGATGTCCCAGGCAATGGAGAGAACATGGACAAATGCATGATGGTCAAAGCAGCATGAAAATTTCAGCATATTCACATAGTTTGGTCTCACTAGAGCATGAGATAGGAGGCTAGAGGTGGTGAGAATGAGAGGGGAAAGGTAGACAACATTCAGGATATTGAGAACTTTGTAAATTGTAGTAAAGACTTTAATGAGTTTTAAGAGGGAATTGGCACAATCACATTTGTATTTTTGGACAGATCCCTCTGTCAGGGCATACTGAGGGTAAATTGGATAGGGTCAAGACTGAAGGCAGGGAGACCCCCACAAGGTCACTCAAATAGTTCAGAAAGGAAATAGTGATATTCAGAAGTAAGAAAGTCTTGATTGAGAGGAAGAAATTGAAATACCTAGGACTAGGAAGGCAAATTACTCTAGAGTGTCAATTCCAATCACCTACCTGGTGGTGTCTACAAAGAGTGCTGTTTGGAGGAAATTGTAGTGATAAGTTTAGGATCAGCAGAAAAGGGTATTGTGATTTGTTAATCGTGTCTGCACAGGCCTAATAGGGAGATATAGGTGCTTTCATGTAGTTACCTGACCTGATTTCAAAGGGAAAAATCAGAAAGTCTAGAGAAATAATAGGATGTTGAAGCGTGTGAGAAAAGGAGTCAAAGGTGACTGTCAGATTTTTAATTTGAGCCCCTGAATAGATTTTACTGAATCCTACTAATATGAGAAGGGAAGAAGATTTTGCAGGGTATGTGTGTCTGTGAACATTTGTGCACATATGTATGTATTTGGGGGCAAAGTTCCATTTTTTATTACATCAAGGTGGAATTCCTTACAGGACATTCAGGTAGAGATGTAAATTAGAGAGTTAGCTATGTAAAGTATTCTGAAGCTAAGAGAGAGTTAGAGAATCATAGTTAAGAGTGATTAGCCTATTGGCACTCATTTTAAAAAATCAGGAAATCTAGGAGAAAACCAAACATGAAAGACGTTTTCAACATGTCAAGGTTACCTTAATTTATTTTTATTTTTAATTTTTTTTTTTTTAAAGAATGGTTTCTTGCTCTGTCACCCAGGCTGGAGTACATTGGTAAGATCATAGCTCATGGCAGTCTCAAATCCCTGGACTGAAATAATCCTCCTGCCTTCCCTCTCAAATAGCTGGGACTACAGATGTGCATCACTGTGCCTACCTAATTTAAATTTTTTTTTTGTAGGGATGAGTCTTGCTATGTTGCCCAGGCTGATCTTGAATCCCTGGCCGTAAGTGATCCTACCACCTCAGCTTCCCAAAGTGTTGGGATTACAGGCATGAGCCATCACGTCTGGCCCTTAAATTTCTTAATAGAGCAAAGGACAGGAGTCAAATCTGTAGTCTATTTCTGTTCTCTGGTGTCTTCCAGGGAAGATAAATAACTTTCCTTGGACTCAATATCTCCACAACCAAAATGGAAATAGTGTAACATGTTTTTTTATTTTTATCTAAGAAATCTTGAGCTAGATCATTCCCATGCCTAATCTCAACATTGTCATTGAATTGACTCCTCCTAAGTGCTTAGTAAATGATGTATTAACAATTCACAGCTCCAATTAATGACATATTTATAAAGGTTTCTACAAATCCTAATTTAGTTTTGAGAGTAAATGTACTTCTTATTATAATCAAAGTCAGGTCAGCCAAACCATACGTTGTGATTCTTACATTTTTATTGATGACATTGAGCCTTCTTCAGTAAAAATATGAAACTGACCTTTTTAAAAAAAATCGAATTCTCAGTTTCCTAAGATTTCCCTCAAGATAGAACATTTCCTCAGTAAACCTGTGAGAATTTACCTTTTTAAAAATTTTTAATTCTCAGTCTCCTAAGATTCCCCTCAAGATAGAACATTTCCTCCTTTCCACTATGATTACATGCTCCTCTCATTAAGGATCATATCTAACACATCTTGGACCAGGTGTAGGACTCTCATCCATTCTATGCCTCCTGCCCAGGCAGCCCTATGTTTCCAGAGCCTGATATCTCCTTAGGATTTGGGGAAACTTTCCCACTGGCCAGTTCACTCTCATCTTCTCAGAACATGTCTTTTATTAGCAAGTGTGAGAAGGAAAGGAAAATTAACTTTCATATTAACAATAATAACTGGGTTTTGTATTTTATTATTTATTTTGTATTTGTAGATTTTGTCATAATAATTACTTTGAAATCTTTTCTCAAGCCCAGTGCCTACAATATCCTATGATTATTAAGGTACCTAGAAGCAATGTATTTGTCCAATTATTTTAATATTGATACAGCTTTTATAGAAGATTGATTTAATAATTTATATCACCAGATACTATACACTTTGGCAAAGAATGTATTCTGATGAATACTTTATTAATTATAAGGATGAGTAAAATATTAATTCATGTGAATTATTATGATTTGAGGTTTAAACTTACAGACAATATGCCTTATGCCAATTATTGAAATTAAAGATACATATGTTCATAATGATAGCATTATTAATGATGAGATTCTCGGATATGTGTGTGTGTATCCTGTAAGCCAGGGAATCAATCATTTCAGAATGGAGAGAGATTGAAAGACTCTGACACCTGTCAGATTTAGTCTGTAAATTTAGATCTTTGAGTGATTACTCAGTTGATAATCAATCAGTAGCCTATGGAACTGCTTTACAGTAAGAAGCAAAATCAGTATGCTTATCTCTTAAGATTTATTTTAAAAGTCTTATAAGAAATGTCTGGCATTTCCATGCCTGGGTTCTCAGTTGTGATGACAGGTAAAACTTCAGTGATCCTTTGTTTTGGGATTGCAAGTGGCCATTGGGAGCTATAAAATGAGAGATCCAGTAAATGACCAACGATAAGAAGATGTAGATTTTTCTAATCCAACTGAAGGTGCTACAGAATTTTGATGATAGTGACATTATAGTTGTGGGGGCAGTGGACCATTTAACGGAATAAAATTCTGTGCTTTCTTAGAGAAATTACTATTTTGTATTTTCAGATATAAAGATATTGAATTAGAGTTGCCCCACAACTGTAATGTCACTTTCATCAAAATTCTGTACCATCTTCAGTTGGATTAGAAAAATCTACATCTTCTTAAGCTGGAAACCGTCATTCTTACAAACTAACACAGGAATGGAAAACCAAACACCGCATGCTCTCACTCATAAGAGAGACCTGAACAATGAGAACACATGGACACAGGGAGGGAAACATCATGCACACGGGTGTGTCAGGGAGACCCCACCCCGACAAGGGAATGGAGAGTATTGGGACAAATACCTAATGCATGCGAAGCTTAAAACCTAGATGATGGGTTGATAGGTGCAGCCTAAATAAACCACCATGGCACATGTATACCTATGTAACAAACCTGCATGATCTGCACATGAACTTAAAGTAAACAACAACAAAATCTACATCTTCTTATCCCTGGTCAATTACTGGGTCTCCTATTTTATATGTCCCCAGGGCCACTTGCAATCTCAAAACAAGGGATCCTTTAGGTTTTAGCTGTCATCACAACTAGGAACCCAGATGTGGAAATGCCAGACATTTTTTATAAGTCTTTAAAAGAAAAATCTTACGAGCTAAATATGCTTATTTTGCTTCTTGTTTTAAAACAGCTTTATCTGCCACTGATGGCTTCATATTTTGAAACTGCATTTTTTCAATATGTGTAGATATTATTTCTGAAGCTAGTTGATGTGTTTCATCTCAAATTTACTCTGCCCTTTGAAATTATAATTTCTTAAGTGCAATCGAGGAAATTGTTCAGAAATCACGGTGTGATGATTCATTCATTAGCCCAGATCATGAGTTCCAGATTTAGTAAAATCGTCATTCACACTGATAGGCATCAGCAGTGATGGTGGAGGTAACTGTTGCAGTCACTGGTAGCCAGAGACATTGCCATCGTGACATGGGGCAGGAATGCTTGGGAAATAGCAAACATCATCTGGGAAACAATGCAGCCAGTTTGCAGACATTCCTGGGACACCCAGTGGACTTTGAGGAAAGGGGTTTAAGAGCAGAAGAGGTGCTGGGCATGGTGGCTTATGCCTGTAATCCCAGCATTTTGGGAGGCTGAGGCGGGTGGATTGCTTGAGCTCAGGAATTTGAGACCAGCCTGGGTGACAAGGCAAAACCCTGTCTCTACCAAAAATACAAAAAAAAAAAAAAAAAATAGCTGAGCATGGTGGCATGTGCCTATTGTCCCAGCTGTTCGTGAGGCTGAGATGGGAGGATAGCTTGAGCCTGGGAGGTGGAGGTTGCAGTGACCTGAGCTCTCACAACTGCTCTCCACCCTGGAAGATAGAGCCAGACCCCATCTTGGTAGCTTCCTGGCTGCTGTAATGAATTACCACACACCTGGTAGATTCAAACAACAGATATTTATTCTCACACAGTTCTAGAGGCCAGAAGTCCAAGACTAGTTTCACTGGTCTAAGATCAAGGTGTCAGCAGGGCCATTTTCCCTCTATAGGCTCTCAGGGAGAATCTGATTATTCTTGACCTCTCCTGGGTTTGGGTGGCTGCCAAGATGCATTCGCTTTTGGCCTCATCACTTTATTCTCTGCATCCAACTTCATAGTGACTTCTTATTTTTTTTTTGTCTGTGTCAAATCTTTTCTGTCTCTCTCGAGGACACTCATGATAAGAATTAGGAACTATCTGCAGGATAATGTTCCCATGTCAAGGTCCTTAATTTAATTAGATCTTCAAAGGCTCTTTTTCTTTGTAAAGTAACATTTAAAGGTTTCAAGGAATAGAACCTGAAAACTTTGGGTGGCCATTAATCACATAAGAGGAGGAAACAGCAACTGCAATTAAAAAGAAATGAAACAGCAAATCATGGGACAGCAGCCTTTTTCACTCCTTATCTTAATTGCCTATTTAAAATTTTGTTTTAATCTTCATCACTATTTCAGGCCACCTTCTCCACTTAGTTTAGTTCTGTCATCCTAGCAAATGCTCTGCATCTGGGCAGCTTTATGAAGCCATACTCAGGCCCAACCTCTAACCAATCAGAATATAAATTTTGGGAATGAGGACTGGACATCAACTTTTATTTAAAGCTTCTCAGGTGATTCCAACATGAAGCTAGGGTTAAGAACCACTGTTATAGAGGGATAAAAATTATGTTTGTTTTATGTGACAGTGTCATATATTAGAAATCATTGGCTTTGAAACCTGGATTTGAATCTAATCTCTAATATTTATTAGCTATGGAACCTCGGGCAAGATACTCTGCTGCCTGGGTTTATTGTAAATATTAATAGTAAATTAATATGTGTGTGCATGTTTATATATTCACTTATACTTAATGCATATCCATTTTATAATATTAATATAAGTAATATGTGTTGAATGAATGAATGAATATCAGTAACTATGCTAAGTGTTATAACACTAGGCTAATTGCTGGTGGTAAAATTAGAGATATCACTTTCCTTGTGCAACTTACACTGTCTTTGGGAAAAGAGACATTTATCAAATAAAGTCCCCCAAAGATGTGATACTGAGGAGGAACAATGCTATAAAACTCTGCAGTGGCATTGGTGGTGTTTTTACTGAGTCACAAAGGTCATAGAAAACTCCCCTAAAGTGGTGATACTTGCACTGAGATCCGAAAAATAAGCAGGAATTATTTAGGCAATGAATGGCGGGAAAAGATTCTGGGAAGAGGAACCAGCATATGCAGAACGTTTGTTGGGTAAGAGAGCAAGGTGATACACATGGGCTATTGCCAAGCCAGGGACCTGTCCAGAAAGTGCAGTACATGACCAGACGGGGGAGGCAGTTATGGAGCAGTCTGTACAGTAATTCATAAGCCATGTTGGGGAATCCTGCCTTCTTCCCAAATGCAGTGGAAAGCCACTCAAAAGTTTTAATCAGGAATAGTCAGGAAATGGGGGTGGCTATGTTAGTCTGGGAGTTGGAGAGGGACCAGAATAGATACAAATAAATCAGTAAGTGTGTTATTAGGGTAGTCCAATAAAAGATGATTGGGTGATTGGGTGCAATAGAACCTTGGAGAGATGAGGGAAATCAGAAAAACTGATTCACAACATTTTCCTTGAAAGGTGGATGAGTATTTGTATTCTTCTGCCATGAGCCCTAGGTTAGGACCAAAGGTTGTTGAATCCTGGAAAGAGTTTGACCCACAGAGAACTGAGGATCTCTGGGGGAAGATTGATATTGGACTCACAAACGACCTGATCTTGCTGGACCCTGAGTGGCTAGAAGAACCAAAATGGATAAGCCAAAATGTTCTTTGCCTGACACTGAGACAATAATTGGTGACCCCAAAATAACAAGAATTCCTGTAGGTGGTTTAGCAGTGGGTTGGCTGCCAATCTGTTTTTATATTGCAAGGCTTCAAGAACATACAGCTTTATTTTCAATCATCTACAGGACTATTGCTTCTCAGAAAACTCTTATAATTAGACATGAGAATGCATGACCAACAAAAAAAGGGGAAGATCAATGATTTCTTGTTTTCACAATAGTGAAATAGAGCTGTTTAAGAAGGCAGACAACAATCTGAATAAGAAAATAATAAGGACACTTAGGTAGAACATTAAGTGAAGTACTCTCACACATGCAGACAAATAATTTTCTTAGCTACAAAAAAAAATAGCTTTACAACTGAACAATTTAATAGAGGATTTGAAGGAGCTGCACTTTCAACTCTGAAGGCAAACATATATAGCCTGAATGATAAAATGAAAAAGATTATCAAAGAAGTATGGCTAACTACTAAGTCTAAACTGATTTCCCTTACTGAATTACTGAAGAAAATTCACCGAATTAACAAAATTAATGTAGAAAAATTAAGTGCCTTCCTAAGCTTGCAGAAAAATAAGGCAAATTCTAGAGAGAAGCAAACCAGTTTTTGATTTGAAAAATCAAATCAAAATCTGGCAGAAGCTAGAGCTACTATGGAGGTAAATGCTAATAGAAGAAATCTAAGGTTGTTGAGATAAATGGACACAAAAGTCAAGAGAAGAGCAGATCTAGGTTCATGAAGGCAAGCTACTCCATCATAAATTATGATCTTTAAGATACTATGTTATAATGGAAATAACAAACTAGGAAAAATTCACATTTGGTTGGCAAAAAGAAAAAAAAAAAGAACACTAAAACTTTCATGTTTTCTCTAAGGCCAAGTATGCAAAACAAACAACAAAAAATTAGTTCTTGTAAAGTTTTCTCTATGTGAGCATTTTACACATAGGATAGAAGAAACACTAAGCTAAATGTTTAGATTAAAGTGGTCCCAAATTTAAACGGTACCCTTGGGAAGCATACATTAAACCCAGGTCTCAGTGAATTTGACAGTTAAGGTACCAAAGAACATGAATATACTGAAAAAAAAAAAAAAAAAAAAAAGAGGAAATCAGTCTTCTGAGATTCAACTAAGCAACAGAAGCAACTCTAAAATCAGTCTGGCAACAACCATGGATTTTATAATTATCAAGTGTAAAAATATAAAAGTGAATGTATTATGTTCAATAAGATAAAGGTTTAATAATATGACCTAATAACAACTTGGGGGTTAATTCTTTCTGAGACTCCCTTAGGAAAAAAAGGCAATTTTGTTTGTTTTATAGTATAATAAAGATAATGTCTCATTGGTGCAAAAACTGTAAGCATTGGTATCACACACACCACACTAATTATGTTAAAATTAAGAACTCAGTAACAAAACTACATACATTTAAATTTTAAGTTGTAATCTTAACTTAGTCATGAGGAAAAACTTATAAAAATTAGAATGTATAGAACTAATTTCAATGGAAATATTAAAATAAAATCTGCACAATATTGATAAAATGATTTTTAGAGGAAAATTTTGCTGATATCATAAAAGAATAAATGCTGAAAATGTATAAGCTTAGTACTTAACTTATGAAGTTAGAAAAAGAATGACATAATAAACAAAAAAGAATAAATTAATAAAGATGAAAGCAAAAATAATGAAGTTGAGATATCTTTAATGCATAGAGCAAAAGTTAAAAAGAGATAAAAATCAAGCAGAAAAGGATTTGAATAATAAATCCAGAAGGACTAACATGAGAATTATAGGAGTTCCAGAAAGATTAAAATAAATAAAAACAAATAGGGAAAAAGGCTAAAAAAAAAAAAAAAAAAGAATTTCAATTTACAGACTTCAGTCAGAAAAGTGAAAGGGTTATCCAAATTCTATCCTTAATCAATGAGGTAAGATACACATGTGTTTGAGGAGGTATCCAAGACCATACGTATGTTCAGTGATTCACTAGAAAGCCTCACAGGACTCAGAATATGGTTTTGCTTACAGCTAAGATTTATTACAGTGGAAGAATACACAACAGGCTCAGAAAGAAAAAAAAAGAGGCAGAGTCTGGAGAAATATATACACAGGCTAACTATGCTTTCTCCTCTCATTAGGAAGCACATTATGTGTCCTCTAGCAGCAAAACCTGCAATATTGTATGTATATTGTATCTGCCCGATGAAGTCCATTATAGACTCAGAACCTAAGACTTTTACTTGGAAAGGGTCAATGCAGACAGCTTCTCCCTAGAACATAGCATAATTTCAGACTCTTGGAAGGCAAGCAGGTCTTCACTATAAATTCTATTGCTTGTACAAATCTAGGTTCAGTGAACTACTTTAGCAGTTAGGGAATAATTCAAGTGCCAAGTTCCCAAATGTTAGTCAAGCGTCAACCTTGGAAGCAGTTCTAAATAGAGCAACCTCAGATTGCTATGTTAACTCTTTTCTTTTTTTTATTTTCTTTTTTTATTTTTAATATATTATTATTATTATACTTTAAGTTGTAGGGTACATGTGCATAACGTGTAGGTTTGTTACATATGTATACTTGTGCCATGTTGGTGTGCTGCACCCATCAACTCATCAGCACCCATCAACTCGTCATTTACATCAGGTTTAACTCCCAGTGCAATCCCTCACCCCTGCCCCCTCCCCATGATAGGCCCCGGTGTGTGATGTTCCCCTTCCAGAGTCCAAGTGATCTCATTGTTCAGTTCCCATCTATGAGTGAGAACATGCGGTGTTTGGTTTTCTGTTCTTGTGATAGTTTGCTAAGAATGATGGTTTCCAGCTGCATCCATGTCCATACAAACGACAAAAACTCATCTTTTTTATGGCTGCATAGTATTCCATGGTGTATATGTGCCACATTTTCTTAATCCACTTTGTCATTGATGGACATTTGGGTTGATTCCAAGTCTTTGCTATTGTGAATAGTGCCGCAATAAACATACATGTGCATGTGTCTTTATAGCAGCATGATTTATAATCCTTTGGGTATATACCCAGTAATGGGATGGCTGGGTCATATGGTACTTCTAGTTCTAGATCCTTGAGGAATCGCCATACTGTTTTCTATAATGGTTGAACTAGTTTACAATCCCACCAACCGTGTAAAAGTGTTCCTATTTCTCCACATCCTCTCCAGCACCTGTTGTTTCCTGACTTTTTAATGACTGCCATTCTAACTGGTGTGAGATGGTATCTCATTGTGGTTTTGATTTGCATTTCTCTAATGGCCAGTGATGATGAGCATTTTTTCATGTGTCTGTTGGCTGTATGAATGTCTTCTTTTGAGAAATGTCTGTTCATATCTTTTGCCCACTTTTTGATGGGGTTGTTTGTTTTTTTCTTGTAAATTTGTTTGAGTTCTTTGTAGGTTCTGGATATTAGCCCTTTATCAGATGAGTAGATTGCAAAAATTTTCTCCCATTCTGTAGGTTCCCTATTCACTCTGATGGTAGTTTCTTTTGCTGTGCAGAAGCTCTTTAGTTTAATGAGATCCCATTTGTCAATTTTGGCTTTTGCTGCCATTGCTTTTGGTGTTTTAGACATGAAGTCTTTGCCCATGCCTATGTCCTGAATGGTACTACCTAGGTTTCTTCTAGGGTTTTTATGGTATTAGGTCTAATATTTAAGTCTCTAATCCATCTTGAATTAATTTTCATATAAAGAGTAAGGAAAGGATCCAGTTTCAGCTTTCTACTTATGGCTAGCCAATTTTCCCAGCACCATTTATTAAATAGGGAATCCTTTCCTCATTTCTTGTTTCTCTCAGGTTTGTCAAAGATCAGATGACTGTAGATGTGTGGTATTATTTCTGAGGACTCTGTTCTGTTCCATTGGTCTATATCTCTGTTTTGGTCCCAGGACCATGCTGTTTTGGTTACTGTAGCCTTGTAGTATAGTGTGAAGTCAGGTAGCGTGATGCCTCCAGCTTTGTTCTTTTGACTTAGGATTGTCTTGGCAATGCGGGCTCTTTTTTGGTTCCATATGAACTTTAAAGCAGTTTTTTCCAATTCTGTGAAGAAACTCATTGGTAGCTAAATGGGGATGGCATTGAATCTGTAAATTACCTTGGGCAGTATAGCCATTTTCACGATATTGATTCTTCCTATCCATGAGCATGGTATGTTCTTCCATTTGTTTGTGTCCTCTTTTATTTCACTGAGCAGTGGTTTGTAGTTCTCCTTGAAGAGGTCCTTTACATCCCTTGTAAGTTGGATTCCTAGGTATTTTATTCTCTTTGAAGCAATTGTGAATGGAAGTTCATTCATGATTTGGCTCTCTGTTTGTCTGTTACTGGTGTATAAGAATGCTTGTGATTTTTGCACATTAATTTTGTATCCTGAGACTTTCCTGAAGTTGCTTATCAGCTTAAGGAGATTTTGGGCTGAGACAATGGGGTTTTCTAAATATACAATCATGTCATCTGAAAACAGGGACAATTTGACTTCTTCTTTTCCTAACTGAATGCCCTTGATTTCTTTCTCTTGCCTGATTGCCCTAGCCAGAACCTCCAACACTATGTTGAATAGGAGTGGTGAGAGAGGGCATCCCTATCTTGTGCCAGTTTTCAAAGGGAATTTTTCCAGTTTTTGCCCATTCAGTATGATATTGGCTGTGGGTTTGTCATAAATAGCTCTTATTATTTTGAGGTACGTTCCATCAATACTGAATTTCTTGAGCGTTTTAAGCATGAAGGGCTGTTGAATTTTGTCAAAAGCCTTTTATGCATGTATTGAGATAATCATGTGGTTCTTGTCTTTGGTTCTGTTTATATGCTGGATTACATTTATTGATTTGCGAATGCTGAACCAGCCTTGCATCCCAGGAATGAAGCGAACTTGATCATGGTGGATAAGCTTTTTGATGTGCTGCTGTATCCGGTTTCCCAGTATTTTATTGAGGATTTTTGCATCGATGTTCATCAGGGATATTGGTCTAAAATTCTCTTTTTTTGTTGTGTCTCTGCCAGGCTTTGGTATCAGGATGATGTTGGCCTCATAAAATGAGTTAAGGAGGATTCCCTCTTTTTCTATTGATTGGAATAGTTTCAGAAGGAATGGTACCAGCTCCTCCTTGTACCTCTGGTAGAATTCAGCTGTGAATCCATCTGGTCCTGGACTTTTTTTGGTTGGTAGGCTATTAATTATTGCCTCAATTTCAGAGCTTGCTATTGGTCTATTCAGGGATTCAACTTCTTCCTGGATTAGTCTTGGAAGAGTGTAAGCGTCCAGGAAATTATCCATTTCTTCTAGATTTTCTAGTTTATTTGCATAGAGGTGTTTATAGTATTCTCTGATGGTAGTTTGTATTTCTGTGGGGTCGGTGGTGATATCCCCTTTTTCATTTTTTATTGCATCTATTTGATTATTCTCTCTTTCCTTTTTTATTAGTCTTGCTAGCGGTTGATCTTTTCCAAAAACCAACTCCTGGATTCATTGATTTTTTGGAGGGTTTTTTGTGTCTCTATCTCCTTCAGTTCTGCTCTGATCTTAGTTATTTCTTGCCTTCTGCTAGCTTTTGAATGTGTTTGCTCTTGCTTCTCTAGTTCTTTTAATGGTGATGTTAGAGTGTCAATTTTAGATCTTTCCAGCTTTCTCTTGTGGGCATTTAGTTCTATAAATTTTCCTCTACAGACTGCTTTAAGTGTGTCCCAGAGATTCTGGTATGTTGTATGTTTCTTCTCATTGGTTTCAAAGAACATCTTTATTTCTGCCTTCATTTTGTTATGTACCCAGTAGTCATTCAGGAGCAAGTTATTCAGTTTCCATGTAGTTGAGCAGTTTTGATTGAGTTTCTTAGTCCTGAGTTCTAGTTTGATTGCACTGTGGTCTGAGAGAGTGTTTGTTATAATTTCTGTTCTTGTACATTTGCCGAGGAGTGCTTTACTTCCAATTATGTGGTCAATTTTGGAATAAGTGTGATGTGGTGCTGAGAAGAATGTATTCTGTTGATTTGGGGTGGAGAGTTCTGTAGATGTCTATTAGGTCTGCTTGCTGCAGAGATGAGTTCAATTCCTGCATAGCCTTGTTAACTTTCTGTCTCGTTGATCTGTCTAATGTTGACAGTGGAGTGTTGAAGTCTCCCATTATTATTGTATGGGAGTCTAAGTCTCTTTGTAAGTCTCTAAGGACTTGCTTTATGAATCTGGGTGCTCCTGTATTGGGTGCATATATATTTAGGATAGTTAGCTCTTCCTGTTGAATTGATCCCTTTACGATTATGTAATGGCCTTCTTTGTCTCTTTTGATTTTTGATGGTTTAAAATCTGTTTTATCAGAGACTAGTATTGCAACCCCTGCTTTTTTTTGTTCTCCATTTGCTTGGTAGATCTTCCTCCATCCCGTTATTTTGAGCCTATGTATGTCTCTGCATGTGAGATGGGTCTCCTGAATACAGCAGACTGTTGGTCTTGACTCTTTATCCAGTTTGTCAGTCTGTGTCTTTTAATTGGACCATTTTGTCCATTTACATTTAAGGTTAAGATTGTTATGTGTGAACTTGATCCTGCCATTATGATATTAACTGGTTATTTTGCTCGTTAGTTGATGCAGTTTCTTCCTAGCCTCGATGGTCTTTACATTTTCACATGTTTTTGCAGTGGCTGGTACTGGTTGTTCCTTTCCATGTTTAGTGCTTCCTTCAGTGTCTCTTGTAAGGCAGGCCTGGTGTTGACAAAATCTCTAAGCATTTGCTTATCTGTAAAGGATTTTATTTCTCCTTCACTTATGAAACTTAGTTTGGCTGGATATGAAATTCTGGGTTGAAAATTCTTTAAGAATGTTGAATATTGGCCCCCACTCTCTTCTGGCTTGGAGAGTTTCTGCCGAGAGATCTGCTGTTAGTCTGATGGGCTTCCCTTTGTGGGTAACCCGACCTTTCTCTCTGGCTGCCCTTAAGATTTTTTCCTTCATTTCAACTTTGGTGAATCTGGCTATTATGTGTCTTGGAGTTGCTCTTCTCGAGGAGTATCTTTGTTGCGTTCTCTGTATTTCCTGGATTTGAATGTGGGCCTGCCCTACTAGGTTGGGAAAGTTCTCCTGGATGATATCCTGAGAGTGTTTTCCAACTTGGTTCCATTTTCCCCCTCACTTTCAGGCACCCCAATCAGATGTAGATTTGGTCTTTTTACATAATCCCAAACTTCTTGCAGGCTTTGTTCATTTCTTTTTCTTTTTTTTTCTTTTCGTTTCTCTTCTCGCTTCATTTCATTCATTTGATCCTCAATCACAGACACTCTTTCTTCCAGTTGATCGAGTCGGTTACTGAAGCTTGTGCATTTGTCACGTATTTCTCGTGGCATAGTTTTCATCTCTGTCATTTCGTTTATGACCTCTGCATTAATTACTCTAGCTATCAATTCTTCCACCTTTTTTTCAAGATTTTTAGTGTCTTTGCGCTGGGTATGTAATTCCTCCTTTAGCTCTGAGAAGTTTGATGGACTGAAGCCTTCTTCTCTCATCTCGTCAAAGCCATTCTCCGTCCAGCTTTGATCCATTGCTGGCGATGAGCTGCGCTCCTTTGCAGGGGGTTATGCGCCTTATTTTTTGAATTTCCAGCTTTTCTGCCCTGCTTTTTCCTCATCTTTGTGGTTTTATCTGCCTCTGATCTTTGATGATGGTGACATACTGATGGGATTTTGGTGTTGGTTTCCTTCCTGTTTGATAGTTTTCCTTCTAACAGTCAAGACCCTCCGCTGTAGGTCTATTGGAGATTGCTTGAGGTCCACTCCAGACCCTGTTTGCCTGGGTATCAGCAGTAGAGGCTGCAGAAGATAGTATATTGCTGAACAGTGAGTGTACCTGTCTGATTCTTTCTTTGGAAGCTTCCTCTCAGGGGTGTACTTACCCTGTGAGGTGTGGGGTGTCAGACTGCCCCTAGTGGGGGATATCTTCCAGTTAGGCTACTCAGGGGTCAGGGACCCCCTTGAGCAGGCAGTCTGTCCCTTCTCAGATCTCAATCTCCCTCTTGGGAGATCCACTGTTCTCTTCAGAGCTGTCAGATAGAGTCGTTTGTGTCTGCAGAGGTTTCTGCTACTTTTTGTTGTTGTTGTTGTTATTGTTGAGCTGTGCCCTGTCCCCAGAGGTGGAGAGTACAGAGACAGGCAGGACTCCTTGAGCTGCTGTGAGCTCCACCCAGTTCGAGCGGCTTTGTTTACCTACTTAAGCCTCAGCAATGACGGGCGCCCCCCCCCCCCAGCCTTGCTGCTGCCTTGGGGTTAGATCGCAAACTGCTGTGCTAGCAATGAGGGAGGCTCCGTGGGTGTGGGACCTTCCCGGCCAGGTGTGGGATATAATCTCCTGGTGTGCCCATTTGCTTAAAGCGCAGTATTGGGGTGGGAGTTACCCAATTTTCCAGGTGTTGTGTGTCTCAGTTCCCCTGGCTAGGAAAAGGGATTCCCTTCCCCCTTGCACTTCCCAGGTGAGGCCATGCCTCGCCCTGCCTCAGCTCTCGATGGTCGGGCTGCAGCAGCTGACCAGCACTGATTGTCCGGCACTCCCTAGTGAGATGAACCCAGTACCTCAGTTGAAAATGCAGAAATCACCGGTCTTCTGTGTCGCTTGCGCTGGGAGTTAGAGACTAGAGCTGTTCCTATTCGGCCATCTTGCTCCGCCCCCAACTCTTTTCAGTACAACATATATATATATATTCCCTATTAAAATTGTTAAATTCCCACTTTGAGAAATCTATTAAATTTCCATGCAGAAACAGTAATTTATCAGTAAAGGAGAAATAATCATACTGGCATTAGACTTCTCACCAGCATCACTGGAAGATAAAAGAAAACATCTTTGAATTATAGAACGAACCAAGGAATCATTCACCTTTCAGAGTGGAAGATTGATATTTGTGATGTGCGCAGAGGCTCCTAGTTGTTCCCCTGTATGTATTCTTCTTTACTTCTAAAGTAGCAAACTCTATCTGGAAACCTGATTTGTCCACTAAGGATTACATTTCCCATTTTCCTTTTAGCCAGTTATGGTCATATAATCTGGTTCTGAACAAAGATATTTTAACAAAATAAGCATGCAAATTTGGGAGTACAACCTTGAAAGAAAGGGACCATGCTCCCTTCTTCTCTTTTTTTCTTTTTCTGTCTATAGAACTATGATGCGATAGCAGGAGCTAGAGCAGCCATATGAGGTCATAAAGTAAGAAACCACAAGACAAAGAGCCTAGGTCTTGGTACTCTGGAGCCATCATATCTTTCCCCATTCTCCTTACACTTAGATTGTAATGTGACAGAGAAATAAAATTCTGTCTTTTTAAGCTATTATTATTTGTTCTTTGTTATATCAATACAATCTGTACCTAGTTAACACAACAGAAGAATTCAGAGGGTACAATATTCAGGTATTCCTTCAAAGGAAATTACTTTAAAACAATTATAATTTCACAACAAGTAAACCAGAAAAGGCCATCAAAATGGGGAAATAGAAGAGTTAAGGAAATGGAGTTTAAAAATGAACTTTGTATCTCTCTTTTTCTCTTTATATGTGTTTATTTTATATCTGTATAAATATATACACACACATATACAAGTGTATGTTTATATATTTAAATATTTAAGTGGCATGTATATTGTAATATTGTAATATATTGGGGGTCTTCTACCACATTTTCTTGTAGACAACTCCAATTCACTAACCTCCAAGAAGGAGACAGGGGCTGAAGGATGAGCCAGTCACTAATGGCCATTAGTTTAATCAAGTATGTTCATATATCGAAGGTTCTGTAAAAACCCTGAAGGACTGAATTCTGAGAGCTTCCAGAGAGCAGGAAATAAAAGTGTTCCTGCAGGGTTAGTATGTCCAGGGGGGTCATGGAAGCTCTGTATTTCTTCCTTCATGCCTCACCCTACACATTGCTTGCATCTGGCTGTTCATCTGTATCCTTTGTAATATCCTTTATAATAAACCAATAAACACAAGGAAAATGTTTTCCTGAGTTCTGTGATCTTCTGTAGTAAATAAATTGAACCTGAGGAGAAGGTCATGGGAACTTTGATTTATAACCCTGTTTGATCAGAAGCACAGGCCACAACCTGGGCTTGTGACTGGCATTTGAAGGAGGGAATCAGCCCTCAACCTGTGGGATCTGATGCAATCTCTAGGTAGACAGTGTCAGAATAGAATTGAACTAGAGACACCCCACTGAAAACTCTGCTGGAGAATTGCTTGGTATGTGGGGAAGACTTCACACATACTTGAAGTCAGAAGCATTGAATGACTGAGAGTAGGAAAAACTTTCTATATCTAGATAGAGAGGGAGAGAGATAGACAGACAGATAGATAAATAGATGGTTTTATATGTCCTCACAGATAGTTCAAAAATTTGCAATGTAAGTACTAAAGAAGGGCTTTCAAAAAAGAAGAGACACTCGACATGTACCCTTAAATTAGAATTCTAAACTTCTAAACAAACAGTAAAAGAGAGGCCTTTGTAGAAGGTACAGAAAGAAAAAATATTCTAAAGATCTCATTCTTTTCGGGTGGGAGAAAGCAGGAGAGAAACCATGTGAATTGGTGAAGGAAATAGGTACAGAAATAAACAAGAAATAGGTATCTGATTATTATAGCAAGAGAGGGGTAATGTAACCATTAATGGAGCTGAAAACTGGAGAGGTTCTTTATATAACAGTGATAAAATAGCAACTTGATCTCATCAGCAAAATGAACAAAAATAAAGTTAATTAAAAGTAACAGTTGATAGTCTTACAGGTATATCCATATACATGTGGATATAAGCACACATGTTGAGTGAAATTATATGGGTATGGAAAAAAAACCATTTATTTTAAGTTATTCAGACCTGGGTTAGAAGATACAAGATAAGGATAAAAGAGAGGAGTGCATGCAGGGAAGAAAAGAGACTGCACTGAAAAATATTAATAATAACGCGGTTTCATTAAGCCCGAGCTTAATAAACTATGCATATATAAGGAAAAGTTATATATTTTTATTTCATAAGAAAGATTCAATTTTTAAAATAAGAAATTTATATAGCATACAAGAGAAAAATGAAACAGCCAAAGGGCACTCTTCATTGTTTTGGGTCAAAAGGTACTTCACTACATGCAAGAGAAAATATGAAATAAAATATTTCAGCTGAAATGTAATTAGTACTTTTTCATAAAAATATAATTAATAGGGGTCTCCCACTTCCAATTAACAGCAATGGGATCTACCCTCCTGTCTAAACAACAACAACACAACAACAACAAAAATAACATATCTACAACAGTTTTCAAGACACTAGATTTCAGTGATGGATCATGTTCATGAGAAATAGAATACAAGAATGATGAACCCTATCATTGCTTCAGTTTATCTCCTTAAGAAAATTTCCAAGTAGTGGCACATGGAGAGAACAGCCAGGCTGAACCTGGAAAAACTCCCCTTGTTGAAAGGATCAAGTTGAGATTTGGGAGAGAAAAAGATTACTAGAGTTCACAAAACAGAGTATCAGAGAGAGTAATCAAAGAGAAAATTCCAGAGATCAGCAGACAGTGCCTACTAAGTAACCAGGAGAAGGTCAGGCATGGTGCCTCAGGCCTGCGGCACTTTGGGAGACTGAGGTGGGTGGATAACCTAAGGTCAGGAGTTCGGGACCAGCCTGACCAATATGGTGAAACCATGTCTCTACTAAAAGTATGAAAATTAGTCAGGCATGGTGGCATGTGCCTGTTGTCCCAGCTACTCCGGAGATTGAGACAGGAGAATTGCTTGAACCCAGGAGGCGGAGGTTGCAGTGAGCCGACATCACGTCACTGCACTCCAGCCTGGGCAACAGAGTGAGACTCCTTCTCAAAAATAATATCATCATCATCATCATCATCATCATCATCATCATCAGCCAATTGAAACTAAACAACAATGGACACATGTTAGAATTAACAGATAAAGCCATTCAAATAGTATAACTGATCTTGTATGTTAAAAATTTAAGCAGAGACGAATAATAGATTTATCTTAAAAGACTAAAATATAACTTTTAGAGATGAAAGCTGCAATGGTGGCACTGAAAAATACACTGGCTTGAGATAATAGTAGATTAAGACAGTGTGGGAACAGCAGGCAAAAACAAAGACAGAGTCCTTCCTCTCTAAGGTCACACAGATGTACTTCCCTCTTAAGCTGTGAACTGCAGCAAAGTGTGAGATTCTCCCACCCCGAGAAGCTCACTAGAGCCTTGGGATCTAGAGTTCTTGAAAGGAAGTGGGTAATGCAGTGAAGTGACCAGCCATGGTGTAGATCCCAAACCAGGCATGAGGTACAGATCGTGAATCTTCATATTTACATTGAACAATGTGAACAAACTGCTCCATCTAGACCCAATGCCCTGGGTCACAAAAGAGAAATCCAATCAGAGAAAGTGTTCATATAGGTCCCACCTGCTTTTTCAAAGTAGAGTCCATGGAATTCTATCCTTAGATGTCAGGGGTCTTATTCTTAGAGATTCTCAAGTTCTTCATACAAATATTTGAATTTTGAATTTTAAGTAAATGATAAAAATTTTAATATAAACATATGCAGAATCATATGAATAACCATCTTATAGCGGAGTGCTGCCATATAATTTAATGCCTATATTTGCATTTGTATTCATGATCATGATGATTCTTTCAACCAATTAGTTTATCATCACTTGCTAATAAGAAAATTAAAGCATTAGATTCAATAATATTAAATGGTTCATTAAGTGAATTTCATATGAAATAGGTTTTGTAATATTGAATGTAAAATATCATTTAAAAAGTGAGTTCTCAAATGGTACAATATGGAAGAGACAAATCAAACCCAAATGACTGTGTACAAATTCTTATTCAATACAATATTCATATTTCGGTTGGTGATATAGATATGGTGAAGCACTATATATAGCATTAAATTATTGTTGCTTTATATTTTTATTGTTTTTGCAGCTCTGTCTTTAGTTTGTAAACTTGTTTTGGATTAAAAATTGCATAAGAATATTAAACATAAGTTTATTATTTGTACATATTTAACTAAGTTATGCAAACAGAAATATACATTTTTCCCTTCAAAAAGGGTACCTACATTACTCAAATTTGAGAAATATTGCTTTATATATATACCTCTTTAATGTAATTTTATGTCTCATTCAAAATATTTTGTGTTCTATTTTATATTTATAAAATATTTTACTAAAGGTATTTCCTAAACGATTTTTAAAATATATTTTCTAGGCCAGGTGTGGTGGCTCATGCCTGTAATCCCAGCACTTTGGGAGGCCGAGGAGGCGGGTGGGTCACCTGAGGTCAGGAGTTCAAGACCAGCCTGGCCAACACGATGAAACCCCCATCTCTACTTAAAAAGAAAAAAAAAAAAAAAACTAGCCGGGCATAGTGGTGGGTGCCTGTAGTCCCAGCTACTCAAGAGGCTGAGGTGGAGCATCACTTGAACCCAGGAGACAGAGGTTGCTGTGAGCCAAGATTGTACCACTGCATTCCAGCCTGGGTGACAGAGAGAGATTCTGCCTCCAAAAAATAATACACACACACACACACACACACACACACACACACACACACACACTCTAAATTCTTTACTAAGGCTTAAAGAAATAATGTTACTATGTATTTGTTTTCATTTTATTTGTATTTCTATTCTTGCCCCTTTGTCCTAAAAAAAAGAAGTAAGTCTCACTTTAAGTGACAGGAACAATTGAAGAAGGCTTTCCTAGAATTTTAGTAAAGAATCAAATGTGGCCTCTAAGCAGGCCTATCCTAGTGGCAACAATTCTACAAATATGCCCTTTTCAAGCTAATTACTTATATTGAGACCAGCTGAGGAGATAAAAAGATATAATTTTGACCAATTCTGATAGCATAATTGCTGGGTTATTTCCTAATATCTTAGTTATCAAACACTGGCCTACTGAATGTTAGACTGACAGAAAACAATAGCCTCTCTTTTCAAAAAATACTTTTGAGTGGTTGCCATAATAGACTTGAAAATGGGATTCCTAAAAACAACAGCAAGGAAATCATCTCAAGGAGTTCATCTGAGATGTCTGTCCAGCTCTCAAAAGCTCTATTCTCTGTTGATGACGTTAACTTAGGCTATCTGTAACTTGTTTCTATCTTTTCCCAGTCTCATCTGGCCAGTTAATATGTCTTAGGTCTGACCCTTGAAGAGTCTTCCGTGTATATAAAAAATTGATACATCTTGATTCAGCCAATGGAGCATAAGATTGCTCTTATAGATAGATATATTGCAAGTTTTCAAAAAATTCATGGAACTTCAACAGAATGAAAGATGCTATAAATTTTATATAATGAATGAACATGTTTTCTCAATTCTTTTTATTCTGTATAAAATTAGGTATAACCTACTTCAGATGGTGCCCACACTACAATCATCTATTTTCCACTCTGTTTTCATTTAGCTAGTGGGGAAGGAATAGAGTAAAGCAGAAATATCACTCCTGTGTTCATCTGTTAGGAAGAAAATCTGAGACGCTTACAAAAGGCAGTTTAATCTTTATTCTCATTCTTTTTCTTTCTTCATTTCTTTTCTTTCTTTTCTTTAATTTTGACTTGTGACTTCTAATAATTCAAAGGGATTTGTTCTTCAGTACTTTCTGATTGCCACCCACTTGGAATAAATAACTGGACACTTTCAGGAAATATATTTCCTTTCAATGCTATAGGATTCATACTATGTTATGAGAGGAAGAATACTATGAGAAATATAAACTGCAGTAGCAAAGAGAAATTGTTAAACCTAAGAAAAAAACGAAATACTTCTTTAAAAAATGTAAAAGCAGACAATATGTTGCTCTCATGTGTTTTCTATTTCATTTATATGCAGCTTTCACATTTTTTGAATTATTTCACAAAGTAATTATATGAGAGTATTTCTTCTTATCATGAGTGAGCTAGTTCTAAATTCTTTTCCTGCAGGAACTTTTATTCAACCCTGCTTGACTTGCCACCTTTTCCTGCAGATCATGCTGACTGATATGAGATCATTGGCTCTTTTTGCGTCACTGCTGAGTTGCTTTCTTTCCCATGCTTTTGGCCTAATTGTCACCACTAGATTGGCAGCTCTTTGAGGATCAACATGCTATTTTCTGATTCTCACTGATCTGCTTAGCCCTTTTTTATGTGCCAAGGAACTCTGGAAACTCTAGGGCATGAACAATTGGGTGATCTTCATAGGCATTCTTTACTTGTCCTGCAAATTCATCACTGCCTAAAAGCAGCTTTCAATCAACTTGGTGCTCATTGCTTTTCACCCCAATTTCTGCCAATGATGGTGAAACATGTCCCTTTGGTTACAGGTAATAGTACAAAGCTGATTGGCAGTTTTTTAAACCAAGGTCTCTGTATTATGAATGGAGAAATTGGGACATTTAGAAATGTCAGGAGCATCTCAGGATGATGATACCTGGTCCAGAGAAGCAGCACAATCCACTTTACTACCCCTTATCAAGTAACACTAAAAAGGAGTGGATGGCAAGAATGGAAACAACATGTACAATACTGGGTCCTTGAAGAACTTAAAAAATCAGTCTGAAGAGTAATTTCCATTAGATGTATTCTAGACTTGGAGACTAGCTTTTTTTCATCCATTTAGACAATGCATTCTGGCCTGGAACGCTGACTGAATTGGCAGAGAATATGCCCAGTGCATTTCTGACCCTCCTGCCTTGGACTAATGAAGCTGGGGTGGTTTTCCCTTTTGTTTTAGACCACAGTTAATTCCTGGAGCAGAGCAACTGGTCCCCAAGAGATAGAGATAGAATGAGCTGGTCTCCCATTTTAGCACAGTGTCCATCCTCCACAAATGTACTTCACTTATTCTGTTGGGCAGTTTCTGAACGTTTTTTCTCCTTTCAGAATTTACACTAAGGTGCAAATGTTCTATGAGTTCTAAGTGTTTTCTTTCTGTGGTATCTACAATCTATTTAATAGCAGACAGAATTAAAGAAAGCAGAGAGTGAGTTATTGTTAAGATTATTGTTGAATTTCAAACATTAGAAATGGATAGCTGAGATATAATGGGCTTTTCAGGATTTCTCAATCAACTCATATTGATATCCTTTCTTTCATAAGACAAGCCTTTCTTTCCCTTTTCCATTCCAGGCATTTCTAGCTCTATATTCCACAGAAAATACAAGTCTATCATAACTCATCTGAAACCATGGAGCCTGATGTTTTATAGAACTCGACTTTTTAAAAAAGGTAATGCAATACATAAACCATATATATTATAACATAACTAGCAGAGTCTGGAGTGATACCCAGTAATCAAAATAATATTGTTGCAGTGAAAACTGTGCTCACTCATGCTAAGTGGGATAAACAGTGCTTAAAAATAGCCGCGAGTCAATTCAGTTCAGATTTTGCCTCTAAATGAATTTGCAACAAACTTGCAGAAAATAATGATAATTAGATTTCTGAGGCCTTTGGATTTCAAAATTATGGCTAAGAGACAAATTCTCCACCCATTCTACCCCATTTATACTGGCTTCAGAGACTCAGCCAATTCCTCATAGCAGCTGCACAGGCTTTCTTGTTTGGCGATGGGGCTCAGAACTGCCATCTTGGCAAAGTCATCTCAAGTCCTGTCTCCTTTATGCCAGTCCTCTCCATGACCCTCATCCTCTGGGGCATGCAGAGCTGCAGATGGTGCCCAGTAACAGTAAATGTAACAGAAAAGAGTAATTCTTCTCCTACCCAGACCCTGTATATTATAGACTATCATAAAGATGCCAATAGATTTCAGAGGCAGCATTTTGCTTCTGTATCCTTCTCTCCCTGCTCTTAGAAAAGGGCAGCTTTCCCTGCAGACCTCAGACTAATAAATATCTCTTTGCCTTTTTGGTAATCCTAGATTTATCAAGAGATAAAAGTCAGAGTTGAGTTTTGGCTGATCACCAAAATAACACAGAAAATAAGAAACCAACTTCCCTTATGTTTATATTCTCACTTCACAGCTCTAACCTATTCCTCAGGAAAGAATGCTTACAGATGCACCCTATTTTATGAGTAAGTGCATTCCTTTAAGAGTATTTTTAAAAAAATACCTAAGGAGTATGCTACTCTTACAAACCCCTATAAATTTTGTTAAAATAACTAATCTCAATTTAATATTTATATTTACTGTAGAGAAAGAACTATTAGATATAGTTCAGAGGCATGTCTGACTCCTGTTTCCATTTCTGCCGGTCGCTGTCCTTTTGACCTGAGACATGTGTCTCTGATTTCTTACACATCAAATAAGAACACTGAAACAAAGACTATCTCTAACATTCGTATTCATAACCTTCTTCAGATGAACTTCAATAGGTCTCTAAGACCACTCAGTTGTTAGGCAAAAGTGTGTGAATATGTGTGTGTCTGTGTGTGCACATGCATGCATATAAACATTGGGGTAAAATTGTCATAGCTTTCATAAAATTCTAAAAAGGATGAATTCATTTTGGTTTAAAACTTATTTGATGTTTGAATTTTCAAACATAAGGTTTGCTTAAGATGTGTTATACATGCAAATTCATGACAGCTTTAGGTGGATGTTCAATTATTGAGTCAGTAGGGTCCCAGCAAGAAGTTGATGGCCTACGAATGTGTAGGTCGAGTAAAGGGAAACAAAAGGAATAAGGCAGCATCCTAGGACTAGTAAAGGTGGAAGAGGGGTTATTACGACTCTTAGACATGCTGGCAGAAGGAGAGGGTGCCATTACTACAATCCCAAGGAGAGAGTCATGATCTTGAATGGAGCAGTGGCTTTTGGGCCAGGGTTACAACCATTCTTTATTTTATTTTATTTTATGTTATTTTATTTTTAATTATACTTCGTTCTGGGATACATGTGCAGAACATGCAGGTTTGTTACATAGGTATATACGTGCCATGGTGGTTTGCTATACCTATCAACCTGTCATCTACATTAGGTATTTCTCCTAATGATATCACTCCCCTAGCCCACCCCCCTCCCCCGATAGGCCTTGGTGTGTGATGTTCCCCTCCCTGTGCCCATGTGTTCTTACTGATCAACTCCCACTTATGAATGAGAACATGCGGTGTTTAGTTTTCTGTTTCTGTATTAGTTTGCTGAGAATGATAGTTTCCAGTTTCATCCGTGTCCCTGCAAAGGACATGAACTCATCCTTTTTTTTTTATGGCTGCATAGTATTCCATGGTGTATATGTGCCACATTTTCTTTATCCAGTCTATCATTGATGGGCATTTGGGTCGGTTCCAGGCCTTGCTATTGTGAACAGTGCTGCAATAAACATATGTGTACATGTGTCTTTATAGTAGAATGATTTATTATCCTTTGGGTATCTACCCAGTAATGGGATGGCTGGATCAAATGGTATTTCTGGTTCTAGATCCTTGAAGAATCACCCCACTGTCTTCCACAATGGTTGAACTAATTTACACTGTCACCAACAGTGTAAAAGTGTTCCTATTTCTCCACATCCTCTCCAGCATCTGTTGTTTCCTGACTTTTTAATGATCACCATTCTAATTGGCATGAGATGGTATCTCATTGTGATTTTGATTTGCATTTCTCTAATGACCAGTGATGATGAGCATTTTTTTCATATGTCTGTTGGCTGTATAAATGTCTTCTTTTGAGAAGTGTCTGTTCATATCCTTTGCCCACTTTTTGATGGGGTTGTTTATTTTTGTATTGTAAATTTGTTTAAGTTCTGTGTAGATTCTGGATATTAGACCTCTGTCAGATGGATAGATGGCAAAAATTTTCTCCCATTCTGTAGGTTGTCTGTTCATTCTGATGATAGTTTCTTTTGCTGTGCAGAAGCTCTTTGGTTTAATTTGATCCCATTTGTCTATTTTGGCTTTTGTTGCCATTGCATTTGGTGTTTTAGTCATGAAGTTCCTGCCCATGCCTATGTCCTGAATGGTATTGCCTAGGTTTTCTTCTAGGATTTTTTTGGTTTTAGGTCTTAAGTTTAAGTCTTTAATCCATGTTGAGTTAATTTTTGTATAAGGTGTAAGGAAGGGGTCCAGTTTCTGTTTTCTGCATATTGCTAGTCAGTTTTCCCAGCACCATTTATTAAATATGGAATCCTTTCCACATTGCTAGCTTTTGTCAGGTTTCTCAAAGCTCAGATGGTTGTAAATGTATGTTATTTCTGAGGCCTTTGTTCTTTTCTATTGGTCCATGTATCTGTTTTAGTACCAGTACCATGCTGTTTTGGTTACTGTAGGCTTGTAGTATAGTTTGAAGTCAGGTAACATGATGCCTCCAGCTTTGTTCTTTCTGCTTAAGATTCTCCTGGCTATACATGCTCTTTTTTGGTTCCATATGAAATTTAAAGTAGTTTTTTTATAATTCTGTGAAGAAAGTCAGTGGTAGCTTGATGGGGACAGCATTGAATCTATAAATTACTTTGGGCAGTATGGCCATTTTCACAATATTGATTCTTCCTATCCATGAACATGGAATGTTTTTCCATTTGTTTATATCCTCTGTTATTTCCTTGAGCAGTGGTTGGCAGTTCTCCTTGAAGAGGTCCTTCATATCCCTTGAAAGTTGTATTCCTAGGTATTGTATTATCTTTGTAGCAATTGTGAATGGGAGTTCACTCATGATTTGGCTCTCTGTTTGTCTGTTATTGGTGTATAGGAATGCTTATGATTTTTGCACATTGATTTTGTATCCTGAGATGTTACTGAAGTTGCTTATCAGCTTAAGGAGATTTTGGGCTGAGACAATGGGGTTTTCTAAATATACAATCATGTCATCTGCAAACAGAGACCATTTGATTTCCTCTTTTTCTATTTGAATACCCTTTATTTCTTTCTCTCGCCTGACTGCCTTGGCCAGAACTTTCAGTACTATGTTGAATAGGAGTGGTGAGAGAGGGCATCCTTGTCTTGTTCTGATTTTCAAAGGGAATGCTTCCATTTTTTGCCCATTCAGTATGATATTGGCCGTGGGTTTGTCATAAATAGCTTTTATTATTTTGAGATACATTCCATCAATACCTAGTTTATTGAGAGTTTTTAGCATAAGGCGCTGTTGAATTTTGTCAAAGGCCTTTTCTGCATCTTTTGAGATAATCATGTGGTTTTTGTCTTTGGTTCTGTTTATGTGATGGATTACATTTATTGATTTACATATGTTGTACTAGCCTTGCATCTGAGAGATGAAGATGACTTGATCGTGGTGGACAAGATTTTGATGTGCTGCTGGATTCAGATTGCCAGTATTTTATTGAGGATTTTCACATGGATATTCATCAGGGATAATTGGCCTAAAATTTTCTTTCTTTTCTTTTTTTTTTTTTTTTCTTTTTTGTGCTTCTGCCAGGTTTTGGTATCAGGATGATGTTGGTCTCATAAAATGAGTTAGGGAGGATTCCCTCTTTTTCTATTGATTGGAATAGTTTCAGAAGGAATGGTACCAGCTCCTCTTTGTACCTCTGGTAGAATTTGGTCATGAATCTGTCTGGTTCTGGGCTTTTTTTGGTTGGTAGGCTATTAATTACTGCCTCAATTTCAGAACTTGTTACTGGTCTATTCAAGAATTCGACTTCTTCCTGATTTAGTCTTGGGAGAGTGTATGTGTCCAGGAATTTATCCATTTCTTCTAGATTTTCTAGTTTATTTGTGTAGAGGTGTTTACAGTATTCTTTGATGGTAGTTTGTATTTCTGTGGGATCAGCCGTGATATACCCTTTATCATTTTTTATTGTATCAATTTGATTCTTCTGTCTTTTCTTCTTTATTAGTTTGACTAGAGTTCTATTTTGTTAATCATTTCACAAACCAGCTCCTGGATTCATTGATTTTTCGTGTTTTTTTTTTTTTTTTTTCGTGTGTCTGTCTCCTTCATTTCTGCTCTGATGTTAGTTATTTCTTGTCTTCTGCTGGCTTTTCAATTTGTTTTCTCTTGCTTCTCTAGTTCTTTTAATTGTGATGTTAGAGTGTCGATTTTAGATCTTTCCCACTTTTTTCTGTGGGCATTTAGTGCTACAAATTTCCCTCTTATCACTGCTTTAGCTGTGTCTGGTACATTGTGTCTTTCTTCTCACTGGTTTCAAATAACTTATTACTTTCTGCCTTCATTTCATTATTTACCCAGTAGTAATTCAGGAGCAGGTTCAGTTTCCACGTAGTTTTGCAGTTTTGTGTGAGTGAGGTTTTTTTTTTTTTTTTTTTTTTGTGATGGAGTCTCACTCTGCCTCCCAGGCTGGAGTGCAGTCGCGTAATCTCAGCTCACTGCAAGCTCCACTTCCTGGATTCAAGCCATTCTCCTGCCTCAGCCTCCCGAGTAGCTGGGACTATAGGCGCCTGCCACCATGTCTGGCTAATTTTTTGTATTTTTAACAGAGACCAGGTTTCACTGTGTTAGCCAGGATGGTCTCAATCTCCTGACCTCGTGATCCACCTGCCTCGGTCTCCCAAAGGGATTATAGGCATAAGCCACCACGCCTGGCCTTGAGTGAATTTCTTAATCCTGAGTTCTAATTTCATTCTTATATGACCCCTCAGAAAGAGAGCTAGAGAAATAAAAACTCCATCCTAACATCTTCCCTTTCTTTTTTTTTTTTTTTGGGGGGGGGGTCTCTTGTTCTCTGCAATAGCCAAACTCAAACAGAAGACAAGGTCAAAAGAGTCTATTGGTCTATTGGTACAGGTCAGGCTCCCTAGGCAGAGGAGCATGGCTCTGGCTGGGCAAATTTAAGCTCTCCAGCACAGCGATGTAGAGATTAGATAGAAGCAGCAGGAGCCTAGAGAGAAAATCCACCTTCTCCCTGCTGTGTGACCCAGACCTTCTGTGAGGCTGTCTTCCTTCATCTATCATCTAAGGGTGATGACATGAACCTGCCTTAGAGAGTTGTTTCCAGAAATAATGAATAAAAATGAAAATAAAACATTGCACAGGCATAAAGTGCCATATGGATGCTTAACATTTGTGGTTATAGGTTTTAAATTCTGTAGGAGGAATGCCAAAAGGAGGGTGGAATGCACACCAGTCTGAGTGACCCTGAGATGCCAGCTGTGGAGAAAAAGAGACTGGTAGCCTTATTATTATTTTTTTTTTCTTTAGGGAGAGAAGATTGGTCCTTTCTATTATTTGTACAATATATATTATGGCTATAGGATACCAGAACAACCGATTGATTCAATGGCAATACCAATAAAACATAATCACATCAATTATTTACATTTCCTGATTCTAATATTTCTTTTTTTAACCAATTATATTGTTGTGATAGTAATGGTTGCCCAGTTAAAATAAAGATTTCTGACTTATAGACATGGAGATTCTGACTCTGCTTGTGAGGCATAGATCTGGATAATTTTATAACAAGCTCCCCCGAGTGAATTTTATGACTGGGTTGGTTTGGGGTACACAGTTCAGTAAGACCTGGAGGCTTTACTGTGTCCATTCATTCCTCTGCCATAAAAGGGAATGATCTGGAGAGAAGAAGAAACCAGCAAGAAACGGCTTTACTCGTGAATGCAGTGATTTACTCATGAATGCAGTGATTCAGCCTCCTAATGCAAACTACTGGCAGAATCAGTGATCTTAGACTACATGTTATTTGAAGGTACTAAAAGATTTCCACTTAAACATGCCCACCTCACTTCTGCTACAGATTGGACCTGAAAATTCCCACATGACTTACTATTTTGCATTAGGCCACTAACACCTCTTGTTCAAAGGTAATCATTATGTAGAAGCCAACGTGACAGATTGGAAAGTATACTGGACTGGTGGTCAGAAAACCTGATTCTGGGATTTATTGTATTTCTCACACTTTTATTACCTTAAAAAGGAAGCAGAGGACTTGGAAAGAACCTTGTTCTACTTTTTTCTCATGCCCTTCAAGGCCTCTGTTGTGATGTTTCTCCAGAATCTAGGATTTTTCTGTCCACTTTTAGAAAATCATTACAAAAAGAAAATTCTAAATTCTACTCATGTTAAGAAGTCCTTTGAGGTCTTTGCCGGGGGGCGGAGCAAGATGGCCGAATAGGAACAGCTCCAGTCTCCAACTCCCAGTGCGAGCGACACAGAAGACCGGTGATTTCTGCATTTTCAACTGAGGTACTGGGTTCATCTCACTGGGGAGTGCCGGACGATCGGTGCTGGTCAGCTGCTGCAGCCCGACCAGCGAGAGCTGAAGCAGGGCGAGGCATTGCCTCACCTGGGAAGCGCAAGGGGGAAGGGAATCCCTTTTCCTAGCCAGGGGAACTGAGACACACAACACCTGGAAAATCGGGTAACTCCCACCCCAATACAGCGCTTTAAGCAAACAGGCACACCAGGAGATCATATCCCACACCTGGCTGGGAGGGTCCCACACCCACGGAGCCTCCCTCATTGCTAGCACAGCAGTCTGTGATCTACTGGCAAGGGAGCAGCGAGGCTGGGGGAGGGGCGCCCACCATTGCTGAGGCTTAAGTAGGTAAACAAAGCTGCTGGGAAGCTCGAACTGGGTGGAGCTCACAGCAGCTCAAGGAAACCTGCCTGTCTCTGTAGACTCCACCTCTGGGGACAGGGCAATAACAAACGCAGCCGAAACCTCTGCAGACGCAAACGACTCTGTTTGACAGCTTTGAAGAGAGCAGTGGATCTCCCAACACGGAAGTTGAGATCTGAGAAGGGACAGACTCCCTGCTCAAGTGGGTCCCTGACCCCTGAGTAGCCTAACTGGGAGACATCCCCCACTAGGGGCAGTCTGACACCCCACACCTCACAGGGTGGAGTACACCCCTGAGAGGAAGCTTCCAAAGCAAGAATCAGACAGGTACACTCGCTGTTCAGAAATATTCTATCTTCTGCAGCCTCTGCTGCTGATACCCAGGCAAACAGGGTCTGGAGTGGACCTCAAGCAATCTCCAACAGACCTACAGCTGAGGGTCCTGACTGTTAGAAGGAAAACTATCAAACAGGAAGGACACCTACACCAAAACCCCATCAGTACATCACCATCATCAAAGACCAGAGGCAGATAAAACCACAAAGATGGGGAAAAAGCAGGGCAGAAAAGCTGGAAATTCAAAAAATAAGAGCGCATCTCCCCTGGCAATGGAGCGCAGCTCATCGCCAGCAATGGATCAAAGCTGGACGGAGAATGACTTTGACGAGATGAGAGAAGAAGGCTTCAGTCCATCAAATTTCTCAGAGCTAAAGGAGGAATTACGTACCCAGCGAAAAGAAACTAAAAATCTTGAAAAAAAAGTGGAAGAATTGATGGCTAGAGTAATTAATGCAGAGAAGGTCATAAACGAAATGACAGAGATGAAAACTATGCCAAGAGAAATACGTGACAAATGCACAAGCTTCAGTAACCGACTCGATCAACTGGAAGAAAGAGTATCAGCGATTGAGGATCAAATGAATGAAATGAAGCGAGAAGAGAAAGCAAAATAAAAAAGAAGAAAAAGAAATGAACAAAGCCTGCAAGAAGTATGGGATTATGTAAAAAGACCAAATCTACGTCTGATTGGGGTGCCTGAAAGTGAGGGGGAAAATGGAACCAAGTTGGAAAACACTCTTCAGGATATCATCCAGGAGAACTTCCCCAACCTAGTAGGGCAGGCCAACATTCAAATCCAGGAACTACAGAGAACGCCACAAAGATACTCCTCGAGAAGAGCAACTCCAAGACACATAATTACCAGATTCACCAAAGTTGAAATGAAGGAAAAAATCTTAAGGGCAGCCAGAGAGAAAGGTCGGGTTACCCACAAAGGGAAGCCCATCAGACTAACAGCAGATCTCTCGGCAGAAACTCTCCAAGCCAGAAGAGAGTGGGGGCCAATATTCAACATTCTTAAAGAAAAGAATTTTCAACCCAGAATTTCATATCCAGCCAAACTAAGTTTCATAAGTGAAGGAGAAATAAAATCCTTTACAGATAAGCAAATGCTTAGAGATTTTGTCACCACTAGGCCTGCCTTACAAGAGACCCTGAAGGAAGCACTCAACATGGAAAGGAACAACCGGTACCAGCCATTGCAAAAACATGCCAAAATGTAAAGACCATCGAGGCCAGGAAGAAACTGCATCAACTAACGAGCAAAATAACCAGTTAATATCATAATGGCAGGATCGAGTTCGCACATAACAATCTTAACCTTAAATGTAAATGGACTAAATGCTCCAATTAAAAGACACAGACTGGCAAACTGGATAAAGAGTCAAGACCCATCAGTCTGCTGTATTCAGGAGACCCATCTCACACGCAGAGACATACATAGGCTCAAAATAAAGGGATGGAGGAAGATTTACCAAGCAAATGGAGAACAAAAAAAAGCGGGGGTTGCAATACTAGTCTCTGATAAAACAGACTTTAAACCATCAAAGATCAAAAGAGACAAAGAAGGCCATCACATAATGGTAAAGGGATCAATTCAACAGGAAGAGCTAACTATCCTAAATATATATGCACCCAATACAGGAGCACCCAGATTCATAAAGCAAGTCCTTAGAGACTTACAAAGAGACTTAGACTCCCATACAATAATAATGGGAGACTTCAACACTCCACTGTCAACATTAGACAGATCAACGAGACAGAAAGTTAACAAGGATATCCAGGAATTGAACTCATCTCTGCAGCAAGCAGACCTAATAGACATCTATAGAACTCTCCACCACAAATCAACAGAATATACATTCTTCTCAGAACCACATCATACTTACTCCAAAATCGACCACGTAATTGGAAGTAAAGCACTCCTCAGCAAATGTACAAGAACAGAAATTATAACAAACTGTCTCTCAGACCACAGTGCAATCAAACTAGAACTCAGGACTAAGAAACTCAATCAAAACCGCTCAACTACATGGAAACTGAATGACTTGCTCCTGAATGACTACTGGGTACATAACAAAATGAAGGCAGAAATAAAGATGTTCTTTGAAACCAATGAGAACAAACATACAACATACCAGAATCTCTGGGACACATTTAAAGCAGTGTGTAGAGGGAAATTTATAGCACTAAATGCCCACAAGAGAAAGCAGGAAAGATCTAAAATTGACACTCTAACATCACAATTAAAAGAACTAGAGAAGCAAGAGCAAACACATTCAAAAGCTAGCAGAAGGCAAGAAATAACTAAGATCAGAGCAGAACTGAAGGAGATAGAGACACAAAAAACTCTCCAAAAAAATAAATGAATCCAGGAGTTGGTTTTTTGAAAAGATCAACAAAATTGACAGACCACTAGCAGACTAATAAAGAAGAAAAGAGAGAAGAATCAAATCGATGCAATAAAAAATGATAAAGGGGATATCACCACCGACCCCACAGAAATACAAACTACCATCAGAGAATACTATAAACACCTCTATGCAAATAAACTGGAAAATCTAGAAGAAATGGATAATTTCCTGGACACTTACACTCTTCCAAGACTAAACCAGGAAGAAGTTGAATCCCTGAATAGACCAATAGCAGGCTCTGAAATTGAGGCAATAATTAATAGCCTATCAACCAAAAAAAGTCCAGGACCAGATGGATTCACAGCTGAATTCTACCAGAGGTACAAGGAGGAGTTGGTACCATTCCTTCTGAAACTATTCCAATCAATAGAAAAAGAGAGAATCCTCCCTAACTCATTTTATGAGGCCAACATCATCCTGATACCAAAGCCTGACAGAGACACAACAAAAAAAGAGAATTTTAGACCAATATCCCTGATGAACATCGATGCAAAAATCCTCAATAAAATACTTGCAAACCGGATTCAGCAACACATCAAAAAGCTTATCCACCATGATCAAGTGGGCTTCATCCCTGGGATGCAAGGCTGGTTCAACATTCGCAAATCAATAAACATAATCCAGCATATAAACAGAACCAAAGACAAGAACCACATGATTATCTCAATAGATGCAGAAAAGGCTTTTGATAAAATTCAACAGCCCTTCATGCTAAAAACGCTCAATAAATTCGGTATTGATGGAACGTACCTCAAAATAATAAGAGCTATTTATGACAAACCCACAGCCAATATCATACTGAATGGGCAAAAACTGGAAAAATTCCCTTTGAAAACTGGCACAAGACAGGGATGCCCTCTCTCACCACTCCTATTCAACATAGTGTTGGAAGTTCTGGATAGGGCAATCAGGCAAGAGAAGGAAATCAAGGGTATTCAGTTAGTAAAAGAAGAAGTCAAACTGTCCCTGTTTGCAGATGACATGATTGTATATTTAGAAAACCCCATTGTCTCAGCCCAAAATCTCCTTAAGCTGATAAGCAACTTCAGCAAAGTCTCAGGATACAAAATTAATGTGCAAAAATCACAAGCATTCTTATGCACCAGTAACAGACAAACAGAGAGCCAAATCAGGAATGAACTTCCATTCACAATTGCTTCAAAGAGAATAAAATACCTAGGAATCCAACTTACAAGGGATGTAAAGGACCTCTTCAAGGAGAACTACAAACCACTGCTCAGTGAAATAAAAGAGGACACAAACAAATGGAAGAACATACCATGTTCATGGATAGGAAGAATCAATATCGTGAAAATGGCCATACTGCCCACGGTAATTTATAGATTCAATGCCATCCCCATCAAGCTACCAATGAGTTTCTTCACAGAATTGGAAAAAACTGCTTTAAAGTTCATATGGAACCAAAAAAGAGCCCGCATCTCCAAGACAATCCTAAGTCAAAACAACAAAGCTGGGGGCATCATGCTACCTGACTTCAAACTATACTACAAGGCTACAGTAACCAAAACAGCATGGTACTGGTACCACAACAGAGATATAGACCAATGGAACAGAACAGAGTCCTCAGAAATAATACCACACATCTACAGCCATGTGATCTTTGACAAACCTGAGAGAAACAAGAAATGGGGAAAGGATTCCCTATTTAATAAATGGTGCTGGGAACATTGGCTAGCCATAAGTAGAAAGCTGAAACTGGATCCTTTCCTTACTCCTTATACGAAAATTAATTCAAGATGGATTAGAGACTTAAACGTTAGACCTAATACCATAAAAATCCTAGAGGAAAACCTAGGTAGTACCATTCAGGACATAGGCATGGGCAAAGACTTCATGTCTAAAACACCAAAAGCAACGGCAGCAAAAGCCAAAATTGACAAATGGGATCTCATTAAACTAAAGAGCTGTTGCACAGCAAAAGAAACTACCATCAGAGTGAACAGGCAACCTACAGAATGGGAGAAAATTTTTGCAATCTACTCATCTGACAAAAGGCTAATATCCAGAACCTACAAAGAACTCAAACAAATTTACAAGAAAAAAACAAACAACCCCATCAAAAAGTGGGCAAAGGATATGAACAGACATTTCTCAACAGAAGACATTCATAGAGCCAACAGACACATGAAAAAATGCTCATCATCACTGGCCATTAGAGAAATGCAAATCAAAACCACAATGAGATACCATCTCACACCAGTTAGAATGGCGATCATTCAAAAGTCAGGAAACAACAGGTGCTGGAGAGGATGTGGAGAAATAGGAACACTTTTACACTGTTGGTGGGATTGTAATCTAGTTCAACCATTATGGAAAACAGTATGGCGATTTCTCAAGGATCTAGAACTAGATGTACCATATGACCCAGCCATCCCATTACTGGGTATATACCCAAAGGATTATAAATTATGCTGCTATAAAGACACATGCACACGTATGTTTATTGCAGCACTATTCACAATAGCAAAGACTTGGAATCAACCCAAATGTCCATCAGTGACAGATTGGATTAAGTAAATGTGGCACATATACACCATGGAATACTATGCAACCATCAAAAAGGATGAGTTTGTGTCCTTTGTAGGGACATGGATGCAGCTGGAAACCATCATTCTTAGCAAACTGTCACAAGAACAGAAAACCAAACACCTCATGTTCTCACTCATAGGTGGGAACTGAACAATGAGATCACTTGGACTCAGGAAGGGGAACATCACACAGGGGCCTATCATGGGGAGGGGGGAGGGGGGAGGGATTGCATTGGGAGTTATACCTGATGTAAATGACGAGTTGATGGGTGCAGCACACCAACATGGCACAAGTATACATATGTAACAAACCTGCACGTTATGCACATGTACCCTACCACTTAAAGTATAATAATAATAAATAAATTAAAAAAAATAGTCCTTTGATTCTGTGTGTGTGTATATATATATACACACATATATACATATACTTATATACAAGTTAAAATATATACAAGTATACATATACACACATATATATACACATATATATAATATATATATTACACATATATAAAAAACTATTAACAATTATGTTTTGAGCCATCAACTCAAAGTAATTTCTCAGGAAATTTAATCATCTAAAAATACCCAGAGAAACTAGGTCATTTAATGAAGATATTTTCATGCAATATAAGAGTTAGGAAAGGAGGCAGAGGCTTTGAAGAGAAAGACCTGAGCAAGGAGCTGGATTGAAGAGACTGAGACATCCTGAAAATGGCAGAATATGAAGGCGTGAGGCTCTTTGTCAAGGGGTGGAGTTCTAACGTGAAACGGGAATAAATAATACATGGATAATGATACTACCAATTATATAATATTATGGATTTCTAAAACCTTGACATCCTTTTTCCCTTTTATCTTCATAAGACTTCCTCAGTACAAGCAAGGCAAGTTGAATGTCTGTAACCTCTACATCAGGTTTCTCCATGTCAGTGCTACTGACATTTGAGGCCAGATAATTCTTCCTTGGAAGAGCTGTGCATTGCAGGATGTTTAGCAGCATCCCTGGTTTATACCCACTAGATGCCAGTAGCAACCTCTTCCCCTAATTGTGACAACCAAAAATGACTCCAGATGTCACCAAATGTCCCTAGTGGTGAAAAACGTTTCAAATGAGAATCCTTGGTCTACCTGAAATAACTGACATTCAGGAAGCAATAAGACTTGACCGAAATCACACTGCTATTATACAATTTATTCCAAAACCTGGGGTCTTTGTCTGCACAATGTGGTTTTAATAGAATAATTTTCTCTTCTTCATATTGTTTAATGGTACATATGATCGTGGCACAATTGTATCACCAAACCTTCCATACTGCCATACGCCTTTCAGAAAATAAACTTCTGAGACTATTTTTTTTTTTTCTCTTCTCCAGCTTGAAGGAATATTTGCTGTAGAATTGAGCCCAGGGCTTTTGGGGGATGCTGGTCTTGACAGATGATAAATTTATAAAAGACATTTTTGGTCCATTATTAATTCATCTTCAAGAATTACTAATTAATTAAGGCAAGATGTGATGCTTCCTATGTTTTCTCTTTAATATTTTCTGTTGAATCTTTAATAGATATTTAGACAAATTAGCTATTAGTTTATAAAGCCTCCTCATGGTAATAAATTTCTAAACTCAGAAACTGATACCATGGTCTATAATTTTGAAACTGATTGGATTGGTATTGGAAAAGGAATTTATTGCTTTGAAGAGTTAAAGGATCAATACACTTGGAATAATGTGTCGGGTAACCATGCCAACACAACTTACATACAAAGCTAGAGGGCAAAGTGGTTTTAACATAATTGGCAGAAAGATAATTAAGTCAAGTTGTGACAAGATATAAGTCAAGATGATTCATTTGAAGCCCTCTGGTATTTCTTTGGCTGAAAAAAATTAGGCTAGCAGAGTAAGCATAACATCTAATAGGTAATTCTCTAAACAGTGTTTCCCAGAGTATTTCCGTAAGAGGAAATTTTTTCATGTTTCCCCTTTTGCATTTGGGCTTATCCTATCCAATTTCTTCTCAAGGACTGTAAGAAACTCATTTATTTCATATTCAAGAGTTCAAAATGAGGAAATATGCAGGAAAGTCATGGCAATCAGATTCAAACGTGATAAAACTGTGATAATTGTTTAAGTTTCTTTTGGTGGGCCTTCCTTCTCCTCAGAACCTCTCTCCTTTCTGACTCTTCTTGCTTTTAACATGGCCTTTCATTAATATCAATCACTCCTAGCAAAAATCTCCGGAATGCTTTCCTCAATTGTACCCTATATCAGCAGTTCAAACTGAGGGACTCCTATCCCTGGGAGTATATGGAGACTCTTTTTAGCGGTACCCTGACATATACACTTTAAGTGAATTAATTTCCAGTACTTCAGTTTTCATATGTGCTGTTTCCTAAAGTTGATTTGCTTAAGAGGTCTGCAATTGAGATGTTAAACAATTGTTATTTTCCACATTCCTTTTCCTTTTCCATCTCACCCATCCAGAATTAACTATAGTCTATTGACTCAAGATGCTTTTTTAAAAGACACTAAATAAAGGGAAAATTTAAAATATTGGTTTCTGGGAACTCTCCTTTAATTTCTAGCATATTTTAATAATTAACACTTTAAAATAATTTGATCACTCCTTTAACTGTATTTAACAAGATGTAACTATAGTAATTTAATACTTATAATCATGCATTTTACTTCAGTGTATGAACAATTTTACCTTTTATTTGTATGCCACAAAAACATATTTTTGTTTCACTTCTTCCACAATATTTTATTCTAACATATTTATTTATATTCGAAAGTTGTATTGAGCACCTCTCACATCATATGTCCTTCCAATGACTAAGTTATCTACCCTCTGTCCCTAAAGCTCTGATGTTATAAAAAATTCATCTGGATAGAGTTTTATTATAATTATTGTTAATATATGATTATGGAAAACAGTGGAACACATTATATATTATACTTTTTAATGCAAAAATAGAACAAATGATAATATGTCTACAAAAAGACTCATAGTCTCTAAAATATTTGAAGACATTTATTCTGAGCCAAATATGAATGACCATGTCCTATGACACAGCCCTCAGGATATCCTGAGAACATGTGCCCAAGGTGTTCGGGTTGCCGCTTGGTTTCATACATTTTAGGGAGGCATGAGACATCAATCAGATACATTTAAGAAATATATTGGTATGGTCCAGAAAGGTGGGACAATTCAAAGCTTGGGGACAGCTTCTCGGCTATAGGTAAATTTAAACATTTTCTGGTTGACAGTTGAGTTTGTCTAAAGACTTGGGATCAATAGAAAGGAACGTCTGGGTTGTGATAACAGGTTGTAATGACCAACGTTTTACTACACAGATGAAGCTTTTTTAAAATTAATTTTTTATCATACTTTAAGTTCTAGGGTATATGTGCACAACATGCTGGTTACATAGGTATACAGGTGCCATGTTGGTTTGCTGCACCCATCAACTTGTCATTTATATTAGATATTTCTCCTAATGCTATCCGTCCCACAGCTCCCCAACCCCTGACAGGCCCCCGTGTGTGATGGAACCTGCCCTATGTCCATGTGTTCTCGTTATTCAGCTCCCACCTATGAGTGGGAACAGCAGCGTTTGATGTTCTGTTCTTGTGATAGTTTGCTGAGAATGATGGTTTTCAGCTTCATTCATGTCCCTGCAAAGGACACGAACTCATCCTTTTTATGACTGGATAGTATTCCATGGCGTATATGTGCCACATTTTCTTAATCCAGTCTATCATTGATGAACATTTTGGTTGGTTCCAAGTCTTTGCTATTGTGAATAGTGCCACAATAAACATACATGTGAGTGTGTCTTTATAGTAACATAATTTATAATCTTTTTGGTTATACCCAGTAATCGGATTACTGCATCAAATGGTATTTCTAATTCTAGATCCTTGAGGAATCGCCACACTGTCTTCCACAATGGTTGAACTAATTTACACTCCCATCAACAGTGTAAAAGCATTCCTATTTCTCCACATCCTCTCCAGCATTTTTTGTTTGCTGACTTTTTAAGGATTGCCATTCTAACTGGTGTGAGATGGTATCTCATTGTGGTTTTGATTTGCATTTCTCTGGTGACTGGTGATGAGCATTTTTTAATGTGTCTGTTGGCTGCATAAATGCCTTCTTTTGAGAAATGTCTGTTCATATCCCTTGTCCACTTTTTGATGGTTTTTTTTTTTCTTGTAAATTTGTTTAAGTTCTTTGTAGATTCTGGATATTAGCCCTTTGTCACATGGATAGATTGCAAAGATTTTCTCCCGTTCTGTAGATTGCCTGTTCACTCTGATGATAGTTTGTTTTGGGCTGTGCAGAAGCTCTTTAGTTTAATTAGATCCCATTTGTCAGTTTTGGCTTTTGTCGCAATTGCTTTTGATGTTTTAGCCACGAAGTCTTTGCCCATGCCTGTGTCCTGAATGGTATTGCCTAGGTTTTCTTCTAGGGTTTTTATGGTTTTAGGTCTTACGTTTAAGTCTTTAATTGAACTTGAGTTAATTTTTGTATAAGGTGTAAGGAAGGGATCCAGTTTCAGCTTTCTACATATGGCTAGCCAGTTTTTCCAGCACCATTTAATAGATAGGGAATCCTTCCCCATTTATTGTTTTTGTCAGGTTTGTCAAAGATCAGATGGTTGTAGATGTATGGTGTTATTTTTGAGGCCTCTGTTCTGTTCCATTGGTCTCTATATCTGTTTTGTTATCAGTACCATGCTGTTTTGGTTACTGTAGCCTTGTAGTATAGTTTGAGGTCAGGTAGCATGATGCCTCCAGCTTTGTTCTTTTTGCTTAGGATTGTCTTGGCTATGCGGGCTCTTTTTTGGTTCCATATGAACTTTAAAGTAGTTTTTTCCAGTTCTGTGAAGAAACTCATTGGTAGCTTAATGGGGATGGTATTGAATCTATAAATTACCTTGGGCAGTATGGCCATTTTCACGATATTGATTCTTCCTATCTATGAGCATGGAATGTTTTTCCATTTGTTTGTATCCTCTGTTATTTCCTTGAGCAGTGGTTGGTAGTTCTCCTTGAATATGTTCTTCACGTCCCTTGAAAGTAGTATTCCTAGGTATTTTATTCTCTTTGTAGCAATTGTGAATGGGAGTTCACTCATGACATGGCTCTCCATTTGTCTATTGTTAGTGTATAGGAGTGCTTGTGATTTTTGCACATTGATTTTGTATCCTGAGACTTTGCTAAAGTTGCTTATCAGTAAGGAGATTTTGGGCTGAGACGATAGGGTTTTCTAAAGATACAATCATGTCATCTGCAAACAGAGACAATTTGACTTCCTCTTTTCCTAATTTATTACCCTTCACTTATTTTTCTTGCCTGACTGCCTTAGTCAGAACTCCCAACACTATGTTGAATAGGAGTAGTGAGGGAGGGCATCCTTGTCTTGTGCTGGTTTCCAAAGGGAATGCTTTCAGTTTTTGCCCATTCAGTATGATATTGGCTGTGGGTTTGTCAAAAAATAACTTATATTATTTTGAGATACGTTCCATCAATACCTAATTTATTGAAAGTTTTTAGCATGAAGGGCTGTTGAATTTTGTCGAAGGCTTTTTCTGCATCTATTGAGATAATCATATGGTTTTTGTCATTGGTTCTTTTTATGTGATGGGTTATGTTTATTGATTTGCGTATGTAGAACCAGCCTTGCGTCCCAGGGATGAAGCCCACTTGATCATGGTGGATAAGCTTTTTGATGTACTCCTGGATTCGGTTTGCCAGTATTTCATTGAGGATTTTTGCATTGATGTTCATCAGGGATATTGGCCTAAAATCCTAAAATTCTCTTTTTTTTGTTGTGTCCCTACCAGACTTTGGTATCAGGATGATGTTGGCCTCATAAAATGAGTTAGGGACGATTCCTTCTTTTTCAATTGATTGAAATGTTTTCAGAAGGAATGGTACCAGCTCCTCTTTTTACCTCTGGTAGAAATGGGCTGTGAATCCATTTGGTCCTGGACTTTTTTTGGTTGGTAGGCTATTAATTATTGCCTCAATTTCAGAACCTGTTATTGGTCTATTCCGAGATTCAGCTTCTTGCTGGCTTAGTCTTGGGAGGGTGTATATGTCCCGAAATTTATCGGTTTCTTCTAGATTTTCTAATTTATTGGCGTAAAGGTGTTTATATTATTCTCTGATGGTAGTTTGTATTTCTGTGGGATCAGTGATGATATCCTCTTTATCATTTTTTATTACATCTATTTGATTCTTCTCTCTTTTCTTCTTTATTAGTCTTGCTAGCAGTCTATGTATTTCATTGATTTTTTCAAAGAAACCAGCTCCTGGATTCATTCATTTTTTGAAGGATTTTTTTGCGTCTCTGTCTCCTATAATTCTGCTCTGATGTTAGTTATTTCTTGCCCTTTGCTAGCTTTTGAATTTATTTGTTCTTGCTTCTGTAGTTCTTTTAATTGTGATATTAGGGTGTTGATTTTAGATCTTTCCTGCTTTCTCTTGTGGGCATTTAGTGCTATAAATTTCCATCTACACACTGCTTTAAATGTGTCCCAGAGATTCTGGTATGTTGTGTCTTTGGTTTCAAAGAACATCTTTATTTTTGCCTTAATTTCGTTACTTATTCAGTAGTCATTCAGGAGCAGGTTGTTCAGTTTCCATGTGGTTGTGTGGTTTTGAGTGAGTTTGTTAGTCCTGAGTTCTAATTTAATTGCACTACACAGACGAAGCTTTTAGGTAGCAGGCTTCAGAGAGAATAGGCTGTAGAATGTTTCTTATCAGACTTATGATAATGGATGTTGGCAAAATGCTTCAATTTTATTACTCAAAACCATTCACAACTTCTTTCAAAACCTACCTATTTTGTGTCCTCGTCAGATGAATACAATTCATAATTAATCTCAACTCAAATATTATTCATTGGTGAAATGTAACATACTTTTTTGTTACAACAGTACTTGAACCCAAATCCTTTGAAATCTAGACACTTTTATGGAAGTGACTAGGGTGTGGCATTTTGTTAGGCACAATTTTCTATAATTCATTCTGTTTCTTATCCTTGAATTTTCTGTGAAGGATCAAATAATTTCAGAAAATGTGTCTACCCTAATTCGTATTTTTAGGTAAGAATTTTTTAGTTTTAAAATATTAAATTTGCTTTCATTTTTAAGATATATTTCTATAGACTATGTTCATTGAGTGAAGTAAGGTACAAAGACATTATCCGATTCTATGTTTATCTGTTTCTTCCATTTTCAAGGGAAGTCTACAAGGGCTTCTACTGGCAAAGAGAGATGGTGAGAGATTATGAATTAAAATTCTTGGGGGACACATATTTTGCATTTCAGTTGTCCTAAATGTGTCCAGGAATCAGGGAAGAAATTGATCCAACCCAAACGTAACTGGTGGTTCCAAGTCACTTCTTAAATATAGCCAGAGCTTCATTGTAGAAATTTCACACAGAAGTAAATGATATAACAAAGATTGCAGTGATCCTGTTGTTTTTTCTATTTTGTCAAGATTTTTTCCCTCTGTGTAGAAAAAAAAATAGATGTCTTCAAGAATTAATTATCCTTCTCCTCTTAAATTGATGGCCCTGAACAAGTAAAGCTGTTGTTAGATTGTCTTTAAATTTTGTATTTCTGTGACTTCTCTAAACATTTACTCTTAGATATGCAGTCATGTGTCACAATGATGAGGATATATTCTGAGAAATGCATCATTGGGCAATTTTGTCATTGTTTTGTGAATATCATAGAGTATACTTTCACAAATCTAGATGGTATAGCCTACTACATACCTAGGCCATGTGGTATCACCTATTGCTCCTGGGGTACAAACCTATACAGCGTATTACTCTGCTGAACACTGTGGGCAATTGTAACACAATGGCACGTATTTGTATATCTAAACATATTTAAACATAGAAACTGTGTAGTGAACATACTGTATAAAAGATTTTTAAAAATGGTACACTTGTATAATGCTCTTATTATGAATGTAATTTGCAGGACTGGGAGTTGCTGTGGGTGAGTCACCGATTGAATGGAGAGTGAATGCGAAGGGTTAGGGCACAACTGTACAATACTGCAGACTCTATAAATACTATACACTTATGCTACACTAAATTTATTTTTAAAATATTTTATTCTTTGATAATAACTTTGGATCACTGCAACTTTTTTACTTTATAAACTTTTTAATTTTTCAATTTTTGACTCTTCTGTAATAAAACTTAGTTAAAAACACAAACACATTGTGCAGTTGTACAAAAAAGATTTTCTTTTCTTATATCTTGATTCTATAACTTTTTTCTATTTTTAAATTTAAAAAATTTATCCTTAAACTTTTTTATCAGAAACAAAGACAAAAACATACACATTAGCTTCGGCCTACACAGTGTTAGATATGAATTCAAAATTTCTCTTCAAAGAATCAATATATTAGTATGTTCAATTCTTTGCCTTCCAGTTTTTTTTTTTTTCTATTTAAAAGAAAAACTTTTATTTTAACTTGAGGGGTACATGTGAAGGTTTGTTACATAGGCAAACTTGTGTCACAGGGGCTTGTTATACAGGTTATTTCATCACCCAGGTACTAAGTCCAGTACCTAATAGTTATCTTTCCTGCTCCTCTCCTTCCTCCCACCCCCCACCCTCAAGTAGACCCAGTGTCTATTGTTTCCTTCTTTGTGTTCATAAGTTCTCATCATTTAGCCCCCACTAATATGTGAGAACATGTGGCATTTAGTTTTCTATTCCTGTGTTAGTTGGCTGAGGATAATAGCCTCCAGTTGCATCCATGTTCCCACAAAAGAAATGATCTTGTTCTTTTTATGGCTGCATCGTATTCCATGGCGTATGTGTATCACATTTTCTTTTTTTTTTTCTTTTTTATTATACTTTAAGTTCTATGTTACATGTACACAACGTGCAGGTTTGTTACATACGTATAATGTGCCATATTGGTGTGCTGCACCCGTTAGCCCGCCATTTATATTAGGTATATCTCCTAATGTTGTCCCTCCCCCTACCCCCACCCCACAACAGGCCCTGGTGCGTGATGTTCCCCTTCCTGTGTCCAAGTGTTCTCATTGTTCAGTTCCCACCTATGAATGAGAACATGCGGTATTTGGTTTTCTGTTCTTGCGACAGGTTGCTGAGAATGATGGTTTCCAGCTGCATCCATGTCCCTATAAAGGACAGGAACTCATCCTTTTTTGTGGCTGTAGAGTATTCCATGGTGTATATGTGCCACATTTTCTTAATCCAGTCTGTCACTGATGGACATTTGGGTTGGTTCCAAGTCTTTGCTATTGTGAACAGTGCCTCAATAAACATACGTATGCACGTGTCTTTATAGCAGCATAATTTATAATCCTTTGGGTATATACCCAGTAATGGGATGACTAAGTCAAATGGTATTTCTAGTTCCAGATCCTTGAGAAATCGCCACACTGTCTTCCACAATGGTTGAATTAGTTTCCAGTCCCACCAGCAGTGTCAAAGTGTTCCTATTTCTCCACATCCTCTCCAGCACCAGTTGTTTCCTGATTTTTTAATGATCAGCATTCTAACAGGTGTGAGATGGTATCTCATTGTAGTTTTGATTTGCATTTCTCTGATGGCTGGTGATGATGAGCATTTTTTCATGTTTCTGTTTGCTGCATAAATGTCTTCTTTTGAGAAGTGTCTGTTCATATCCTTTGCCCACTTTTTGATGGAGTTGTTTTTTTCTTGTAAATTTGTTTGAGTTCTTTGTAGGTTCTGGATATTAGCCCTTTGACAGATGAGTAGATTGCAAAAATTTTCTCCCATTCTGTAGGCTGCCTGTTCACTCTGATGGTAGTTTCTTTTGCGATACAGAAGCTCTTTAGTTTAATTAGATCCCATTTGTCAATTTTGGCTTTTGTTGCAATTGCTTTTTGTGTTTTAGACATGAAGTCCTTGCCCATGCCTATGTCCTGAATGGTATTGCCTAGGTTTTCTTCTAGGGTTTTTATGGTTTTAGGTCTAACATTTAAGTCTGTAATCCGTCTTGAATTAATTTTTGTATAAGGTGTAAGGAAGGGATCCAGTTTCAGCTTTCTACATATGACTAGCCAGTTTTCCCAGCACCATTTATTAAATAGGGAATTCTTTCCCCATTTCTTGTTTTTCTCAGGTTTTTCAAAGATCAGATGGTTGTAGATGTGTGGTATTATTTCTGAGGACTCTGTTCTGTTCCATCGGTCTGTATCTCTCATTTGGTACTGGTACCATGCTCTTTTGGTTACTGTAGCCTCGTAGTGTAGTTTGAAGTCAGATAGCGTGATGCCTCCAGCTTTGTTCTTTTGGCTTAGGACTGTCTTGGCAATGTGGGCTCTTTTTTGGTTCCACATGAGCTTTAAAGTAGTTTTTTCCAATTCTGTGAAGAAAGTCATTGGTAGCTTAATGGGGATGGCATTGAATTTATAAATTACCTTGGGCAGTATGGCCATTTTCACGATATTAATTCTTCGTATCCATGAGCATGGAATATTCTTAGATTTGTTTGTGTCCTCTTTTATTTCATTGAGCAGTGGTTTGTAGTTCTCCTTGAAAAGGTCCTTCACATCCCTTGTAAGTTAGATTCCTAGGTATTTTATTCTCTTTGAAACAATTGTGAATGGGAGTTCACTCATCATTTGGCTGTTTGTCTGTTATTGGTGTATAAGAATGCTTGTGATTTTTGCACATTGATTTTGTATCCTGAGACTTTGCTGAAGCTGCTTATCAGCTTAAGGAGATTTTGGGCTGAGACAATGGGGTTTTCTAAATATACAATCACGTCATCTGCAAACAGGGACAGTTTGACTTCTTCTTTTCCTAACTGAATACCCTTTATTTCTTTCCCTTGCCTAATTATCCTGGCCAGAATTTCCAACACTATGTTGAATAGGAGTGGTGAGAGAGGGCATCCCTGTCTTTTGCCAGTTTTCAAGGGGAATGCTTCCAGTTTTTGCCCATTCAGTATGATATTGGCTGTGGGTTTGTCATAAATAGCTCTTACTATTTTGAGATATGTTCCATCAATACCGAATTTATTGAGAATTTTTAGTATGAAGGGCTGTTGAATTTTGTTGAAGGCCTTTTCTGCATCTATTGAGATAATCATGTGGTTTTTGTCTTTGGTTCTGTTTATGTGATGGATTACATTTATTGATTTACATAGGTTGTACTAGCCTTGCATCTGAGAGATGAAGATGACTTGATCGTGGTGGACAAGCTTTTTGATGTGCTGCTGGATTCGGTTTGCTAGTATTTTATTGAGGATTTTTGCATTGATGTTCATCAGGGATATTGGTCTAAAATTCTCTTTTTTTGGTAACCTTCTATTTTTAAATTTAACTTCCTCATAAAGCAACCTTTTCTGATTACCTTCTCCACCTTGACTCATTCCAGTTATGTGCTGCACCCTGACTCATTCCGATTACCTGCTCATTCTCCACCCTGACTCATTCTGATTTCCTGCTCTGCCATAACTGTTTTTCCTTCCAAACCACTCGCCCCATCACTCTCTTTAAATTAGCCAATCAGAATTAGTTTAGCCTGTGCGGTCTAACACTAGCCACTAGGGGAATGACATGGCAGCAGGGGGTCACGTGCGTCAGGAATAAGGCCCTTATTCCTCCATTGTCCAGGTGTGTGCTCACCATTGCTCCATCTGTGAGGGCGCACCCTTCTATAGAAGTAAACTGCCATGCTGAGATGAAAAAAAGAAAATTTTATATTCAAGTGCTATTTCTTTTGTGGCACCAAAGCTTTATTTATAACAACAGGATCAGAATCATCAATATCACTGTCTTCCACCTCCACATCTTATCTCACTGGAAGATCTTCATGGCTAGTAGCACCCATGGAACTGTCATCTTCTACTACAACAATCCCTTTCTCTGGAATCTCTCCTGAAGAACCTGCATGAGGCTGTTTTACAGTTATTTTTTAATAAGTAGAAGGCGTGCACTCTACCAAAAAAAAAAAAGCGTAGTAGAATAAATACATAAACCAGTGACAATTGCTTATTATTATCTGGTATTATGTACTGTACACAGTTTTATATACTATACTTTCACATTACTGGCAGTACAGTAGATTTGTTTACACCAGCATCACCACACAGGTGAGTAATGCATTGTGCTGCAATGTTAGGACTGTTACAACCTCAGTCAGGCAATAGGAATTTTTCAGCTCCATTATAATCTTATGGGATTACTGTCATAGATGTGGTTTTTCATTGACCAAAACATAGTTATGCAATGTATGACTGTGTATGAAATATGGAATGGAGGACTTTTAAAAATAACCTGATAGACTCTGAGCTACTTGAAGAAAGGCAGCATCTAGTAAATCTTTTTATTCCTAGTACTTCACATAGTATCAGGGTCATAGTAGGCAATAAATAAAATTGTGCTCAGTTTTCTAAATCAACACATCTTCATTCCAAGGACCAGTTTTAATATATCAAATAGATGTCTACCAATAAATGAATTATCCAAATAATTGATGAAAACCATCAGAATGATTCATACAATTGCTCCAGGGTCTATTTAAAGTTTTACAATATAGACCCACCCCTAAGTTCAAGATTACTGCAAAGACAACTTACAGCTTCTTTTTAAAAAGCACTTGATGATGTATAGACTTAAGCTGCTTAAATATATTACATTTATCCAACCTTGCAAATAATTCACAGACAGAGGCAATAAAATATCACAGTTTTAATCCTTACCACTCTCCATGTTACCATTTAAAATGAGGCTGTGTTTCTCAGAAAGACTGAAGCAATTATGTGTGTGTAGATTGAAGCCCTTCTTGTTTTAGTCTCTGCTTCTTTGTAGTAAAGAAAAACATTATCTACTCTCATCAAATCTAAACTTCAAGATGGTTACAAGAGGGGAGGAAACATTGCAGAATGTTTGCATTCTACTAAAGAGAGATATTCTGTCTGGGATGTTAGCCTCCCCCTCCCCCCTTTTTAAGACTTCTGTCAAAACATATTTTCTTGAGTTCTGTCATAAATTATATCATATAATGGTTTTGGTCCCAAGTTCAATCTGTAAACAGTATGCTCACAGCTGGTGAATCTTATGTCTTGCTTCTGGCTTGCAGTGCTTCATTTTATTTAAGAATAACATCAGCTCAGAGTTGTAACTGGGACACAGACTTGATAAACTTGGTACACTGAAGTCCGTAAACCTACAACCTGGACTTGATACATAGCTGCGCTGAGGTCTGAGTTCTGCTACACCTCCCTTTCCCTAGTGTGCACTTTTTTCTTTCTCTCACATGGCCATATGGTGAGAGATGGCTCCTACAACTTAATGTTAGTCAATAACACTCTACAATCTAAGCATGATTTATTTTCTCCTGATTTAAAAAACAACACTGCCTCTCTACCTGCTTATCTTGCAAACAATAAATGCAACCACAACAAAAACTCTTGCATAAAGTTATCTTTTATTGTTAGGGATCCTCGATGAGAGGTCTGAAGAACAAGAGTCTCAGTTTTCAAGAGCTGAGATCCAGAAAGAACTCAGAAACCATTTTCAGGATCCAAAACCAGTGTCTTCAAAAGAATGGCATTGTGAGTTAGTTCTAAAACGATACCTAAAGTGAGGCCCAGAAGTTGATAAGAAGCTCTCTTTAGAGGTATCATGAGAAAAGTGTGATGATGTTATTAGGAAAGATTTTGCAGAAAAGTCTCAGACTTTTAAGTTTTCAGAGACATCTACATCTTCCAGCCTCATACGTCCTAAGCTGCCAAAAGATGAGCTTGGTCTAATGCTAGGACATTGATAGGGGCTGGCTGAGCACCAAATTTTCAAGCTTTTCCAGATTCTATTCAAACTGGAAAAAATAATCAAATAAATATAATTTAACAAATGCCTACACATGCATGGAATTTCATCTTGCTTTAGAGACTGTAAAGAACTCCAAAGTGTCCTGACCTCCCAGAGTTTATTGTCCAGATGCAGAGAATAGACATACACACATGAAACAGTAGCAGACATAAACACACACATAAAAAAGATTTTAAAAAGACAGTAGAGTATGTTATTAAATTCTAGAAGACATGGAACAAATTCAGAGAAAGCTGGTATTTCAGAGAAAGAGAAGTAATGAAGGCACCAGGGTCATGGGTCTTGAGCAAATCTCAAAACAGAGAGAGTTTGTAAGTAAGCAAAATAAAGAAAGGAGAACTTTCTGATCAAGAAAAAAGCAGCATGAAGCTGGCATGTTTGAGGTTCAGTAATGAAACAAGACTAGCCTTAGCAGAGCATACTTGAAAAGGTTTTTATTGTTCTGTTAAATTTCGTAAATTTCCCTGAGGGGGGATACAGCAGGTGTGTGAAGGAATTTTATACTCCTCCATTCTCATTACATATGCATATTCTAAATAGGGATTTGTAATCCTTGTGTAACAAAAGTGAATGTTATAAAGGGTCAGGATAGCCCAGTGGTTAAAATGCAAAGAGCTATAAAACCACACTGCCTAAAATTAAATCCTGCCCCATTTCTTCCATTTAACTACCTGTATAACTTTGAAGAAATTACTGTTTTTCTGTACTTCAGTTTGTTTTGTTAAATGATGTAATATAACCCAGCTGATAGGGGTGTTAGTAATATCTGCAAAGCATTTAGATAGCATTATCAGTAATAATTACCATCACTATCACCAACAACAAAATATAACAATAAATTCTAGCAACCATTATGAAGCTGTTATAAAACTTTTATTAAAAAAGAATTGACTTCTCTGAAAAAAGAATAAACCTTTTGATATGAAAGTTGAGATCCTGAGATCTAGCTGTGTATAGGGCCAAACCCTAACACTGTTTAGGCTCCTGTACATTGACCATCTCTACTAAAAATACAAAAATTAGCCTGGCAGGCGCCTGTAATCCAAGCTACTCAGGAGGCTGAGGCAGGAGAATAGTTTAAACCCAGGAGGCGGAAGTTGCGGTGAGCTGAGATCGCACCGCTGCTCTCCAGCCTGGGCAAGAGAACAAGCCTCTGTCTCAAAAAAAAAAAAAAAAAAAAAAAAAAAAAAAAAAAATGCTGACGGTGTTGTGTTCCTATCAGGAAAGGAGGCAGAATATGTGATGCTAGTGACTTAGTGAGTTAAAGGTGAAGTAGGATTTTTCTGCCCTTCTTTGCTGGGCTCGTAGCAGAGCCTCTACCCAGCGGCGTCTGGTCTGCGCTCTGGGCTACGGCTTCCGCCACTGCAGGTTCAACCCTTGGTGGGAAGGAGCGAGTGAGCAAGCATGGGGTCGGCCTGGCTGCTTCCAGCACTGAGCAGGAGTAGGATCCGTGCATAGCCTACCCCAGACAAGGCATGTTGCCCCGAGGGGAACGTGGCAGCACCCAGGCAGGGGTGCCCGTGACCCCAAAGCCCCATAGACGGTGTTACAGTGTGCTAATTAGCTCGTTCAGTAACCCCATCTGCAGCCCCACGGACAGTGGCGCGTTAACAGCTCAGTCAGCACCTTGCCCCATTCTGCCGCTGTTTCCCTTGTGTGAGACGGCTGCTCTCCATGATCTAAGGCATAGGGCCAATATTCCAGCCTTTCTGGGTACCGCATTTGGTGGGTCTCAAGCTTTTCTCCTGCATCCAGAAAGAATGAAGTCACGCTGACAAATTGAAGGGTGATGAGAATAGAGAATTTTACTGAGCGATGAAACAGTTCTCAGCAGAGAAGGGAGGTGAAGATCAGGTCGGGTCATCGCTCTCAGTGTGGCTGAGTCTGGGTTTTTTGTTGTTGTTTGTTTGTTTGTTTTTATAATAGCACAGGATGGGGGAAGGGCAGGCTGTAAGTAGTATTGGAAAAGGTAACATTCGATTGGTTAAAAAGATGAAAGAACCTATCAAAAAAGGGTGGGCAAAGAGGAACAGTAGTTTTCATTCTGGGTGGCATGTGTCATCCAGAACCAGCAGTCCAGGCTGATTTTGACTTGAAGTTGGGGTTTCACCAGGGACCTGCCCCTATATCAACCTATGCTTTTGTCTGCCTCCCATCGCTATCAAAGGGTTCTAAGAAATTTCTCACTGTCATGCAAGAAGTCAAACAAAGCAACACAGATGATCAGACCAATCCTAAGTATTATTTGCATCTTCAGGACAGTTTCTCTGATTTCTTCAACACATTAACGGCGATTTTTTTAAAGGACAAGCTAGATTAAAGGAGATTTGAGAGTAATAGAACCAGTAGTATAATAACAAAAGACTATAGTCTCTCCACAAAATCTTAATTAAACCATAGCTACGACTACATGGTAGTTAGTAAAGAATGCTGAAAAATTCAGGTGTAAGAAGGGATGTAAGTGTCCTAAACCAGCAGAGTCATCTCTACAGCCCTTACAGTAAAAAAAAAAAAAAAAAAAAAAAACACACACACACACACACACACACACAAAAATCAACAATTGCGTTGAAGAGAGTGCTGTGAGGTTTTACTGGTAAAAGAACACAGATAGCGTCAATCAGAGTTTACTCATAGGAGGAAAGGACCCTCCCCTGAGTCAGAAAATGTTGAGAAAAATTCTGAGACCTGTTATTGTACTGGTTCCTGGTGAGTCCATAGAAAGGGGCTCAAATTGTTGAACAGATGGAACAGTTCTTAAGAACAATACTTATGGGGAAAATGGAGGCATCTTGGAAAAAGGAGGTACCTCTTGAATAAAGATGGTGGTAATGGAAAAGAAGAAATGGAAGGTAGAATTCACAATAAAATAAGAGAGTAAGAATCAGAAGGCAGATGGAAATAAATTAATGAAAGAGATGCCCTTTGTTAAAGAAATTGTGCCTTAGCACAGCAACAAAAGAGGGCGCTATTCAACTATGAAACTAAGTAAGTTACTCCGACCTCTCTGTTTAGAATGGCTACGAATTCAATAAAAACTATGTTTTTTTAAATTAATTAATTATTTTATTTTATTTTATTTTGTTTTGTGACACGGAGTCTGGCTCTGTCGCCCAGGTTGAAGTCCAGTGGCGCAATCTTGGCTCACTGCAAGCTCCACCTTCCGATTCACGCCATTCTCCTGCCTCAGCCTCCCGAGTAGCTGCGACTACAGGCCCCCGCCACCACAACCGGTTAATTTTTTAGTAGAGACGGGGTTTCGGGGTTTCACCGTGTTAGCCAGGATGGTCCCGATTTCCTGACTTTGTGATCTGCCTGTTTCTGCCTCCCAAAGTGCGGGGATTACAGGCGTGAGCCACCACACCCGGCCAAAACTAACTATGAATTTAAATAAAGATAATTCAATATCTGTGTGAAATTTATATAAGAAGAAAACAAGGTGAAACTCAAAATTTTCAGCAGGCATAAATGCCACTTCCAGTACAATGCAAATAAATAAATAGGAAGAAGAAAAACAAGCAATGGTTTATATATTCGAAAGTTAAATGGACTGAGAAAGACGGAAACAAACCAGATAACTGAAAATAAACTAAAGCAACAGAACTGTATGTAAATTTTATAACAATCACACAGAGAAAAAAAAAATTTCAAGTTACCTTCAGCTCTGATTGTACTTTCTTAGCGCTATATAGTCTAAGGGGGGAAAAAAAGAGCTGCAAAGAAATCTTAAACAGCCAGTAATTTCATTGTTATTATATTAGTTTAGTGATTTAAAAACTGTTTTTTGAATATCATAGGATAGGAAACTAAACATGACAATGTTATTAGAAAACAAAATATTGGGAACAAAATGTTTGGAAGAAAAGAGATTCAAAATTTTCAAGTGAATTTGTGCACATTGGAATGGCCCAAGATATAATGACTCCCCAGCAGCAACGAGGATACCTAGTTTCCCCACCAAGAAATCTGGTTCTCCAAGAAACCAGGGCTTATAGGAGAAATTGGTGATTGTCAGACAGGAGCAGGTGAGCCTAGCATATCTCATTCCAGGAAACATTTGAAAATGTAAAAGAAATGTGAGGTTTAATTGAAGAATTTTTATTATAGAATGGGTATTAAATGAAATTAGAAAAAAATATTAGTTTTCTTAGATAATAATGAAATCACAGGTTAGTTAAAAAAATTTTTTTAAGGAGATGCATGCTTACATACTTAAGAATAAACTATCATCATATCTAAAATTTATGTTTCAAATGATTCATTAAAAAATATATGATATATGATATATACATGATAATATGGCAAAATATAAACAAAAGTTGAGTGTAAGTGATAGGTACACTGGTGATCACTGTATTTTTCTTTTAACTTTTCCAAATGTCTGAACTTCACAATAAAAAGAATGACTTAAGAGACATAACAATCAGTTGAGATAGGTGGTAGTAAAATGTATTTTGGATAAAACATTTGCGTAGGAGAGGGCAGAACAAGATGGCCAAATAGGAAGAGCTCCAGTCTCCAGCTCCCAGCGCCAGCGACACAGAAGACAGGTGATTTCTGCATTTTCAACTGAGGTTCTGGGTTCATCTCATTAGGGAGTGCCAGACAATCAGTGCTGGTCAGCTGCTGCAGCCCGACCAGCAAGAGCTGAAGCAGGGCGAGGCATCGCCTCACCTGGGAAGTGCAGGGGGAAGGGAATCCCTTTTCCTAGCCAGGGGAACTGAGACACAAAACACCTGGAAAATTGGGTAACTCCCATCCCAATACTGCACTTTACCAAGGGTCTTAGCAAACGGGCACACCAGGAGATTATATCCTACACCTGACTGGGAGGGTCCCATGCCCACGGAGCCTCCCTCATTGCTAGCACAGCAGTCTGCGATCTAAGGGCAAGGCAGTAGCGAGGCTGGGGGAAGGGCGCCCGCCATTGCTGAGGCCTAAGTAGGTAAACAAAGCCCTGGGAAGATCGAACTGGGTGGAGCTCACAGCAGTTCAAGGAGGCCTGCCTATCTCTAGACTCCACCTCTGGGGACAGGGCACAGCTAAGCAACAATAACAACAACAAAAAGCAGCAGAAACCTCTGCAGACACACAACTCTGTCTGACAACTTTGAAGAGAGCAATGGATCTCCCAACATGGAGGTTGAGATCTGAGAACAGACAGACTGCCTGCTCAAGTGGGTCCCTGACCCCTGAGTAGCCTAACTGGGAGACATCCCCTACTAGGGGCAGACTGACACACCATACCTCACATGCTGGAGTACAGCCCTGAGAGGAAGCTTCCAAAGCAAGAATCAGACAGGTACACTCGCTGTTCAACAATATTCTATCTTCTGCAGCCTCTGCTGCTGATACCCAGGCAAACAGGGTCTGGAGTGGACCTCAAGCAATCTCCAACAAACCTACAGCAGAGGGTCCTGACTGTTAGAAGGAAAACTAACAAACAGGAAGGACACCCACACCAAAACCCCATCAGTACATCACCATCATCAAAGACCAGAGGCAGATAAAACCACAAAGATGGGGAAAAAGCAGGGCAGAAAAGCTGGAAATTCAAAAAATAAGAGCGCATCTCCCCCTCCAAAGGAACACAGCTCATCATCAGCAACGGATCAAAGCTGGATGGAGAATGACTTTGACGAGATGAGAGAAGGCTTTAGTCCATCAAACTTCTCAGAGCTAAAGGAGGAATTACGTACTCAGTGCAAAGAAACTAAAAATCTTGAAAAAAGAGCGGAAGAATTGATAACTAGAATAATTAATGCAGAGAAGGCCATAAACGAATTGACAGAGATGAAAACCATGACATGAGAAATACGTGACAAATGCACAAGCTTCAGTAACCGACTCGATCAACTGGAAGAAAGAGTATCAGTGATTGAGGATCAAATGAATGAAATGAAGCGAGAAGAGAAACCAAAAGAAAAAAAGAAGAAAAATAAATGAACAAAGCCTGCAAGAAGTATGGGATTATGTAAAAAGACCAAATCTACGTCTGATTGGGGTGCCTGAAAGTGAGGGGGAAAATGGAACCAAGTTGGAAAACACTCTTCAGGATATCATCCAGGAGAACTTTCCCAACCTAGTAGGGCAGGCCAACATTCAAATTCAGGAAATACAGAGAACCCCACAAAGATACTCCTGGAGAAGAGGAACTCCACGATACAAAATTGCCAGATTTACCAAAGTTGAAATGAAGGAAAAAATCTTAAGGGCAGCCAGAGAGGAAGGTCGGGTTACCCACAAAGGGAAGCCCATCAGACTAACAGCAGATCTCTCGGTAGAAACTCTCCAAGCCAGAAGAGAGTGGGGGCCAATATTCAACATTCTTAAAGAAAAGAATTTTCAACCCAGAATTTCATATCCAGCCAAACTAAGTTCCATAAGTGAAGGAGAAATAAAGTCCTTTACAGTTAAGCAAATGCTTAGAGATTTTGTCAACACCAGGCCTGCCTTACAAGAGACCCTGAAGGAAGCACTAAACATGGAAAGGAACAACCGATACCAGCCATTGCAAAAACATGCCAAAATGTAAAGACCATAGAGGCTAGGAAGAAACTTCATCAACTAACGAGCAAAATAACCAGTTAATATCATAATGGCAGGATCAAGTTAATAATAACAGGTTAATAATAATAACAATATTAACCTTAAATGGAAATGGACTAAATGGTCCAATTAAAAGACACAGACCGGCAAACTGGATAAAGAGTCAAGGATCTAGAACTAGAAGTACCATATGACCCAGCCATCCCATTACTGGGTATATACCCAAAGGTTTATAAATCATGCTGCTATAAAGACACATGCACACGTATGTTTATTGCGGCACTATTCACAATAGCAAAGACTTGGAATCAACCCAAATGTCCATCAGTGACAGACTGGATTAAGAAAATGTGGCACATATACACCATGGAATACTATGCAGCCATAAAAAAGGATGAGTTTGTGTCCTTTGTAGGGACATGGATGCAGCTGGAAACCATCATTCTCAGCAAACTATCACAAAAACAGAAAACCAAACACCGTATGTTCTCACTCATAGGTGGAAACTGAACAATGAGATCACTTGGACTCGGGAAGGGGAACATCACACACCAGGGCCTATCATGGGGAGGGGGGAGGGGGGAGGGGGGAGGGGAGAGGGATTGCATTGGGAGTTATACCTGATGTAAATGACGAGTTGATGGGTGCAGCACACCAACATGGCACAAGTATACATATGTAACAAACCTGCAGGTTATGCACATGTACCCTACAACTTAAAGTATAATAATAATAATAATAATAATAATAATAAATTAAATAAATAAATAAATGGTATGCAAGCTTTCAAGTCTAACTGCCTCTTTGGGTTTTCTTTTTTCTTTTTTCTTTTTTTTCTGTTAAGCTTGTGTGTATACAAAATTAAAAATACTGACATCAGTAAAAAATAAAAAAGAAAGAAACATTTGCCTATTGATTTGTCAATTGGGGACACTTATGACATGAGAAAAGTCAGTTTAAAATTTTACTTTATTAAGAATAAAGTTTATGCTCTCTTGTAGTCCCAGAGGATTACAATAATTCAAGACCCACAGTTTGGTAGAGTTAGTTTTAGCCATCCCGATGTGATACCTGGTTAAAGAGAACATGTCCATAGTAGTCTCTTCACATCAGGTGGCTGACTTTAATCAGTCTTAGCTGTGGTGTTTCATCCAAGGTGGCTGGGTGAAGGATGTCAGATTTGGACATCCTGTGAATTCTGAAGGAGAATAGTAAGGAAAAAAAATCCTTTAGGTATTACTAAAGGCACTATAGTAGGTGAGTGTGCACTTTTGTGATACCCTAGGATGAGAACCAGATCATCAGTTGATATTTCAGGAAATATTTATCTAGCATGGGGTGAAGTCCATTCTCATTTACTAAGGAGCCAATGTTAATTGGGGAGAAAAGGTTAATATGCACAAAGCACTTGAAAAAAATATAAAATCACATGTATTGTATGCATGTGTTATAGAAAATAAGTGGATGCTATAAAATGCATGCTGTCTTGCATTGTCCTTTTTCCTCCTGTGTTCGTGATACTAAAGTCAACCTTATTGTACTATTTCCATATTATTTTCATCACTACCATTAGCTTAGAAGTCTAATAAAATTTTATAAAGATTTTATTTATTTTTAAATCCACAGTAGATAAGAAATACTTGTTGATCCAGGCACAGTGGCCATGTGTGCCTGTAGTCTCATCCTTTTGGGAGTCTGAGGCAAGACCACTTGAGGCCAGGCGTTCAAGGCTGCAGTGCACTATGATTGCTCCTGTGAGTAGTCACTGCATTTCAGCCTGAGCAATATAGCAAAGTCCTGACGCTTAAAGAAAATAAAAAACAAAGAAATACTCGTGGAGAGATGGCACAGGGTGGTAAAAAATCAAGCATTACTATATGAAAGATATTGAAAGTTATTTGGTATAATGTAGACCTCCTCCAAGTCCAAATAATCTAATTTTCATAAATTTTATACACTAAGGAGAAAATTGTAAATCATATAGACTCACAAGTTTAAAATATTCTTTAATATACAGAGTAGAAGGCAGTGAAATAATTTTTATTTCTATTTTGCATGTGAATAACTGAGGCACAGAGATGAAGTGATTAGTCCAAATGCCCTCACTAGTAAAGGGGAAAGCTAAATGGCCTACAAGTTCACCCTCTTTCTTCTTTACCATGATGCTTTTTTGAGCGACTGAATGTCATCAAACTAGTTTGTACTTGTAAATCTAGGCTAGGGCTCGACTTGACTGGTGATGAAGTGGAGAACCAACACTTCACAATCATGAATTCTTTTTGCCTAATGTGCTTTTCATGATGAGACCTGGTCAAGTGTGTTTTTCTGGTTATAAATGGCTGTTAGGTCATGATAACCAATTTATGGCTTCTTTTACTTTAATGATGTTTGGTGATTCACATTCTTTTCAATTCACATGAGAAGAGTGGTGCTTTACTGTTGACTTCGCATGAACATAAGACATCTTAATGAGTTTTGGCACTTGGAGGGCATTTCTGCTTTGTTTGCTTCTGAACTTTCATGGAATTCTATGCCAGAATCAAGCTTTCCAGCATCATTGCTCTTTTTAAGGAACTGTTAAAGGAGCCTGAGGGCTCTTGAACTTCTGATACTGATGGGTAGTGAGACACTCTTTTAACTTAATAGGTTCTTTCCACATTTGCTAGGCCGTATTTATTTTTTAATACCAGCAGCCTGGGACATCTGGAGGAGATCCTTGTGTATAATTCAGTAGGCAGACTCTTTTCCTGCCTGTTGTTTTAGTCCTTTGGCTTTTTTTTCATTTCAATTTACAGCTATCTGTGCATAAAGCACTTGATTTGTGTAGCTAATGTCTTAGACTGGAAGCTAAATGAATGTTTTCAATCTTTTCTTTCTGTAATAGTGATTTTCCAAACAAAGAATTTTACAGTGAGGAAGGCAGAAGTTTATCTTTGTATCTGCTTTATTTAAAGGGGTTGAGCACATTTACCTCATTCAAATACCTACCTGTGACTCGCCCCTAATGTGTGTTATCCATGTATTCATGTATTGGCTCATGTGAATTCATAAGCTATGATATTTGATTCATTTATGGTTTTCAGCTTTCAAACCAGAGCTACTCAATCAAATAGAATTTATTTTTAAAAATTGAACAAAGTAAGTTTAAAGATCATTCACTCTATCAGTATATATAAAGTTAATTTTCACTTGTTTTTAGCAAAAGATATAATTTTTTCTTCGTTGTTCTACCAAACAGTAGAAAGAATAGAGTATGCCCTGTATTCTCATAAGGGAAGTAGTTGACAAGGACTGCATGTTTGTGTGTGAAGGGAGAACCACTTTTTTAATAACAGCTTTTTTTTTTTTTTTTTTTTTAAATCACAGAGTATAGCCAGGTGTGGTGGCTCACGCCTGTAATCCCAACACTTTGGGAGGCTGAGGTGGGTGGATCACCTGATGTCAGGAGTTCAATACCAGTCTGGCCAACATGGCGAAACCCCATCTCTACTAAAAATTTTAAAATTAGCCGGGCGTGGTGGTGCACACCTGTAATCTCAGCTACTCGGGAGGCTGAGGCAGGAGAATTGCTTGAACCCAGAAGGCGGAGGTTACAGAAAGCCAGATCCCGCCATTGCACTTCAACCTGGGTGACAGGAGTGAAACTCTGTCTCAAAAAATAAAAAAATAAAAATAAAAATAAACCACAGAGTATATACCGACAGAGTGAAATGGGAAGGACAACAAGGATGAAACAGGAAGAATGGGACGGAGGGACCATTTTAAAATGTAGTGTATTCATAGACGATTGGAGGTATACTAAGGCCGACAGAGCAGGAAATGACTGCCATCAAAGATAATTTGTTGCTCACAGTTTCCAAGAGGCGGGGCATGTGCATGCCACGCCACCTGGGAAGCCCTGGAGTTGGTTAGGAGAAAGAAAGAGAAAAAGAAGAAGAGCCTTTGTGGTGGTTCCTGTGGGAAGGAATGGGTGAAGCAGGGTGACCAAGCTGTGGGTTGGCTAGTTTGAATCATTTCAATGACCTCTAGGGCATAGGGGTTGTTCCTGGTCATCTGCTCCCTGTTCCTGGGGTGATTTGGGCAGGTGGATGCTGGCCCAGAGATGAGAGCCTGATAAAACCATGTTGGGGTGTGGGTTCTGGATTGATGGGTCTGCATTTGAAAAGAAAGCTTGTGGGTGAATTGTTTAATATCTCTAGGAATTGGCTCTCCTTGGGATCAGCAGTCCTTCTAAGGACAGCAAGGCCTCAGATGTGCAAGCACTATAGTAAAGAAAATAAAAGACATGGATAATACAGGGAGAAAGGAAAAGAGAGCTAGAGGTAGGTTAAGAAAGAAACATACAAAATGCCCTCCAACCTCTAATGATGTTTTAGAGATGTTATTAATACAAGTAAGACACCAAGGTTTTCCTTGACATATCCAAGAAGTTTTAAGCACTCTCTTTTCTTGGTCCCCCTAAGCATTTTTAAAGTTCGACTATAATATAACAACACTTAATATGGTGCCTCAGATTTTACTTATTTCATGGATATCTGTTTTCTCCACTGGACAAGCGGCCCTGAAAGTTTGTACTTTATCATCTCCTTTGCGTAGCAGTGTCTAGCACATTCCACATTCTTATAAATGATTGAAGAAGGAGCAGAAGAGAAGACAAGAAAAATATAGAGTAAAAAAGGAATGTGCAAAGTTTCCAAAGACTGCTAGTGTAGCAATGGGATTTGAGAGTAAATCTCTAGGAAAATATCAAATTACACAATTATCTTATAGAGAGGAGGCTAGGAACATGAATATTGCCCAGCAAAGCATATACTTTATATCTCTAAGGCCATCCATCTTGAATGATACCTGGATCACTAACCTCTTGTTATGATTAATCCATAGATTAATACCTGCCTGGAATTGTTGGGAAATGTTAGAATGGAAAATGAAATTTTAAAAAAAAAGTTATCATAAGTGAAAGAGCTCATAATCATGTATAATATATAGGAATGTTGATGTTTGGACATGAAAAATGAGGATGAAGCATTATTAAAAGTTCAGTTACTATACTATAAAATCAAAAAGGAGTGAAACAAATGTGAGTGCCATATGAATTAAGATGGGTACCTGTTTTTCCCAGTTAAGGAGATAAGCTGGTGTGCAGTGATTCACTGAGCTAAAGAGAGAGTTTATCAGCAGAGTGATCATGAAGGCTTAGTGTGGTCATATCTGCTACCCTCAGAGTCTGACTGCGGGGTTTTTTTTTTTTTTTTGTGATGGAGTCTTGCTCTGTCTCTAGGCTGAAGGGCTGTGATGCGATCTTGGCTCACTGCAACCTCCACCTCCCGGGCTCAAGCAATACTCCTGCCTCAGCCTCCTGAGTAGCTGGGACTACAGGTGTGCACCACCATGCCCAGCTAATTTTTGTATTTTTAGTAGAGATGGGGTTTCACCATGTTGGCCAGGATGGTCTCCATCTCTTGACATCATGATCCACCTGCCTCAGCCTCCCAAAGTGCTGGGATTACAGGCATGAGCCACTGCACCCGGCCCTGGCTGCAGTTTGAAAGGAAGATACATATAGAGGGAAACGCTTAATTTGAAATTGAGTGCCTTTGGAAGAGGTGGTCTCACACTGTGAGAATCTAAATATAGGAGTTGACAGAGTAGGAGTTGTCCAATTTAGCCACTCACATCCACTGAGTTCTTGTTATTTCACATTTCCTAGGATACCCAAAGATCTTTGCAGGAGCCTTCATGGGGTCAGGAATAATTGTTGGAACAACTAAATGGACCCTATATCAAGGATTATGTGAAGCCAATAAAAAAATGTTTGTGAAAACAGAAAATAGAACTTATATTCTTTCCCAGTCAGGTTTTGATTTACTGATTATTTTAGCTTCTGGTCTCTGTGGTATAGAATCAATAACTGATCATTTAAAACAGTGGTGGCAAATAGGTTTAAACTTTCTTGTTATCTCCAAAGGATTGGTAAAACTGCCTGGAGTCTTGCACTAAGTAATATTCTAAGGCTACATCTCAGCTGAGCTGTAAAGTGCTCTGAGCTCAGTTAGCAGTGTCCACCTTGGACATCGTAGTTAGGCACAGAGCCATTTGTGACAAGTATTCATTATCCCAATTCCAAATACCCTCCTCTATTTCTCAGGTAGTTTAATAATAATATTTTCAGGCAAAAGAACATATTAAATAATTTCTCATGTAATTCTATGAGAGTTATACCTCCATTTGATAATAGTAAAATAAAATATATTAAATTTGCCTAGAAATATTCATATATTTTTAAATGATAGATTAAAATGATCCATGAGTAGCATAAAAAGTACTGTGAAATCACTCTATCCCCACTGGAGACCTGAAAGCCCACGTGGACAACTATACAACCTGTGTGATCACAATTGTATTACCGACTCCCTTCAACCTTCTCCTCGCTGGCATGAAAGTATTCAAATCCATTTTATGCTAGTCTAAATTAGCCACTAAAAAAGGCAAAATCATTTGTCAGCAAGATCTATGCATCCTTTCCTGTATAGAATGAGATTTCAAAATACATTTGGTCTTTTTCTGAATCTCTGTTTCTGTTCATTCCCATTTCCTTAGCTTTTATCCTTGGAGGGATTGAGTAAAGTATGAGTCCCTGGAGTAGAGTAGAACAAAATAAATAAGCAAATAAATATCTAGCTTAAACCAATCTAATTCTACTTAATATCAGGTTCCCCAAAGTTTCAAATGGCTGATTGGCAGTGGACCACTGACCCCAAATTAGACTTTACTTGATTTAGTTTTTATGGTTATCTCTGTGTAGTCACTAGAGACTATTTTACATTAAGCCTACCTCCCCAAAGTAGAATATTTTGAGTACAGAATATATTTATAACTCTATGTATTTTTATTGTTTTATTATTGCTTAGGTATATACTTGTTTTGATTTTCTATCAGGTTGCCTGTCTGTCCCCTGGTCTTCATTTGCTTATGTTTTACAGAAAGAAGTAATTAAAACTTCAAGCAGAAACCTGTTTTTGGTGTTCTTTGAAAATATTCAAAAATTAGTGACATTTAATATAAATGTAAAGATTGAGAATTATTGCCTCCTCTTTGTATCATGCTTTCTAGGGAATTACTGTAGAATTTGTGGATGTGTGTTTCAATAGAAAACTATGCTCTGTCTATAGCATATTCTTCCAGAGTATGTGATTCTAACTCTGATTATTGTCTTTGAACTACTTTCCCATTATTTATTAGTTGTAGATAACTAATGGATACGTAGATGGTGTCCTGTTTGGTAATAATTTTAGTTGATTTTCTCCCTTCTAGGAAATGCACTTTTGTCCTTATTTGCAAGCCAAAACAGTATTCCTTTATTTCATTTAAATTTGTGCATTTTTAAAGCAATATTAACATTGGCTTGGTTCGCTCATATCAAATGAGTACAATAAAATCTTTAAAGCATGTTAATTTCTATGTTTGTATGAGAGACATGATTTTAATGTTTCCTGAAAACTATCTTTCAATACCGCATTTAGAGGAATTTGTGATTTCTAATATTATATTACTTTAGATCAAATATAAATGAGATCAATAATTATTCCAGAGTTAAGACATGTCATTTTTGAAGCAGTTTGAGTGTTGAAATTTATTTCAAATAGACTATTACCTCTTTTTTCTTTTCTTTCCTCCTCTTTTCTTTAGTAACAAAATCGGTTAAGTCAGACAGATGTTTTCTTAATGTAGTGACAATGTTAAATTAAAAAGACTACCACTACAAATATTCAGAAAATGTCTTTTTAAATTTACTACAGCAAACAAATAATTCATACACTGTAAAGTTAACCATAATCTCAGTGATAAAGTACTAAATTATCTTGACCGGTGAATAGACCGCCAGCTTTGCAACCTGGGTACTTCCAGTCTTCCAGCATTTGCTCAACTCTTTTGAGATAAACTAAACACATTTCTTAAGAGGAAAGGAAAAAAATTCTGAGTTTAATTTTAAAATATTACTAGGGAAAAGACAAAATGGAATGCTTGTGCAGCAGCTGAGAATATACAGAAAGGCATTATTTAATTTAAAGGTTTCATGCTCCCCCCCCAACAAAAAAAAGGATCATGCCATCTTTTCCCTTTTATATTTCCTCCAAGGAAAAGTTAAGCATTATTCTTTCAATTTGAATTTCGCATTTTTTTTTTTAAACTAGCTTTACTGGTCACCTAACTCCCCACCCATACCTTTATGTGTTAAGGATTCAAGTTATTCTGACTTTTCTCAAAGTTTTGTTTTTTAAGTTAATGTTTCTTTGTGTAGTTACTTTTCATTAAGCTTGCTATATTTGCCCCTTGCCTACCATGGGTCATAAGAAGATAAATATCAGACTTGAACATTTTGATTTAATTGACCATTTCTTCTTTTTAAAAGTTGTATGGAGTCAGAAATATAATCTTACACATAATATTCATAATTTAATTGACCAAGTGTTTATTTAGTTCATGTTATAAACTGTTTAGGGCATGAGAACACACAAGTGAAAGTTGTAGGGCCCTTGACAAAGCACAATGCCTAACCACAATTTTAAGCAAACAGACCCATACCACAAGAGAAGAAACAAATTGAAAATAAGAAAGATTTAAGAAACAGCAACAAAAAAATAAAATAATAAAAGTATTTGAGGAAAACAGTAAGCAAAAAAAATTCAAAATAGGTACCATAGTAGTGCTTCCAGCTTCCCTTTTCCTCAAATAAAAAGGCAAGAAACACAACAGTCACCAAATGATATACTTTTAAAACAAACAAAACCCATCAACTGTCCTAAAATTAATATATATATTTAAAATTAGAGTTTGAAGGAATACATTTATATTTGAGAAAACTGACTCAGAAAAACCAATATCAAGATATTTTAAAGTAACATGATCAAACATTAAAGAAAAAGCACAAATAATTATTAAACATTCAGGAAAATCACCCAGTTACTTAGAAGAAATTCGTATTTTTATCAGCTTTTAAATAGCAACACTTTATATCAAGAGAATTGCAGCACTGCACTTTTTTCCATTCTTTTATATATTTTTAAAACTATTTGTACAAATTTAGGGGGTACATGTGAAATTTTGTTACACATTTATAATGCATTATAATCAAGTTAAGATACTCATAGACAGAAAATGTGGGCCAAAAACGAAGTGAAACCAAATTGACTTCCCATTGTAAAGTCCACTTTTATCTGTATCCAAGAATTTAGAAAATATTATTCCTGTAAATCCTTTCTGTGCCATTTGCCAGAACATGAACTTCAGAGACAATGACCAAAGACACATTGGCATAAATACTGAGGATGACGTTAATAAAATATTTGCTCATATAACTAATACAAAATGAGGACTATATGAAAAGAATATAGTATGTCATGCTGATATGCTTTGACAATGTAAATATGCAAAAATTGAGGGAGAAGTGGGAAAACATAAGCAAAAATCTTTGTTTAACTACTTTGAATAATCATTTTGATTGGTGATGTTGGTATTGTAATTCTGAGATTGTTGTGAAAGTAACACGTGGATGGCACAAGTACCTAATTATGTGGCATTTTATTTATCTTCTCTAGTGATCTTGAAAATCACATTCTCAGGGTAGAGAAATGAGATACAGATATAAAATAAATGAGCTTATGTCAGTACCCTGTCATTTTGAAATTGAATGGAAAGTCATATTATTTTCAGGTCGTGAAGAATTTTCTCTTTGAAAGTATGCTTGTCTGTGTGTGTATTTTCTAGATCTGCTCATTGAAAATATCAAAATAATGGCTAGCCTAATAGTAATGACCATTCCTGAAGTCCAAATGCAGCTTAGTGAAAACAGTTTTCCTGTTAAGACAAACATACAAACAAATAAAGACATCTTGGAGTAATACGTGATTCCAGAGATCTGGGTCAATGTTTTCAAGATAATCCAGAAATCTCTTGTCACCGTAGATATCACTGAAGCTATGAGAGCCTAAAAGGGTCATGGTTAATGGACTTAGAAGACAATTTGAAGAGGCCCAGTGTCTAAAGAGGGGACAATTTGTCAAAAGGATAATAACTGTAATGTTTTGGTAAACTTCAAATATGTCTAAATGTGTGAGTTAAAATGGACTTGGTAAATAAATTAATTAATTGGTCACCTTTACAAGTTGGCATAAAACCAAATAAATATTTCAAAGCCAATAAATAAGGAAATAAGTTATTCTAAATTAAGAATTGTTCTACTGAGTAATTACATAGGAGATGCAGAAAAAAGTCTCTTCATATGTGTATTCTAGCTAATAATTGAAGAAGCAATGATTGAATCAGAATATTACCTTTTTTTGCAATGCCTAATAGGTTTTGAGCATCAATTGCTGATAAACCTACAGAATGAAAGACAACTCTGTGGACCTCTTGACTGAAGAAAACACCACCAACTATGAGGTAATTTTAAAAAATTCAAATCAGAATATGATCAATCTTTTATATGTAACATGCAAGTTATGGGAAATATAGAAAACAGTGAAACATGTGAAACTCCACTACAGAGTTTTAGAAAAAGACATCCTGTGGAAACTACAAGTTAAATAACCCGGTTCTTTAACATATAGATCGTAGAGGAAGAGAGGGAGTGGACAAAAAGAAGAGAGTGATTGGGGGTAGAGAGAGAGAGAGAGAGAGAGAGAGAGAGAGAGAGAGAGTGAGAGAAAGTTTTTAAAACAAGTAACTGTGCTATTTAAAGATTTATACTCTGGTAATAAAGCTGTAATGAAAAACAAGTAAATAATTACTTTAAAAGTCCGATTAGGCTTTTAATTAGAAGGAGGGCTGGTGATTGACTCTAGGGTAGATGGTAAGTTCTATTTCTTCCCCTGGATAGTGGTTACAAAGGGTATCCATTACAAAAGTAACCATTTAAGTTACCTTTTTCTGAACCTGTATTACGTTTTACCATAGAAAGGGTTGAATAGATATTGAGTAGCTCACTGAATTTTTTAGATAAGTGAAACTTCACTAGACTTCAGATTAAATTTCTAAACTTCATGTTAAAATCATAACACAGAACTATCTGATAGGGAAACTGCTGTTGCTGTGGCTTGTTACCCAACCATAGACTAGATACAATTGTAGAAACTATAAATCCTACTGGCACCAATGCCACTTCTGCATCAGGAGCCTGGCCTCTCCTTATAAACTACTTCCTACTTCCAAATACACATGCACACACTCATACCCAACCCCCACATTCCCCCTACACACAAGAAAAATGAATTTTGTACAGATTCTCCTTTCCCATATTGAAGTCTTATGTGGTGAGGATAATAGCAGAGCCTGTTTGCAGGGAGGATCATTTTCCTTAGGAAATGATTAGCGTGCTATATGACTGAATACATTTCCTTTTTTATTTTCAGAAAGGAAAAAGGCTATGCTGTTTATTTCTCTATATTTTCATTATTTTTATTTTAAAGTTTACAAAATCAAGAAATGCACAGGGAACACATTAACAGTCTCATGTTCTCCACCCAGTTCATGTTCCTATTTTATTACTTTATCTTATTTTATGTATAAATGATGTAAGATATAACAGTTGATGTCTTCCTTGTTTCCTTCTCAAACTCAAAAGCTCTCTGTTTCCCAGAGGCATCATTTAAACAGATTTTGCAAATATTTCTCCGGCCCATGTGTACAGCACATGAGCAAGGATTTTGCTAGAAGACAACAATTAGAGTATTTGGGGGTCATTGGGAAGCATAGTGTCTACTTTTATAGATACAGCTAAATTTCTCATTGATGTGGATATACAAGAATTTGAGAGTTCTTTTTTTCCTATATGCCTGCCTGCTTGATATTTTTAGACTTTTCAGCTTTTGCCAACTTCATAATTGTTAAATAGACTTTCACTTTGTGTTTCTTAATATTCCTGTTAGCACGGCGTATATCAGTGAAACACTGGATTTTTAATTTCTTTTCTAAGAGCAAACCATACATTAGTCTAATTGATAATTGGATTGTTGGTAACTCAAGGGATAAATGCTTAAGGAGATGGATAACCTGTTCTTCATGATGTGCTTATTTCACATTGCATGTCTGTATCAAAACATCTTATGGACCCCATAAATATACACACCTACTATATACCCACAAAAACTAAAAATTAAAAATAATAATGAAAGTGAAAATAAAAATAAATTGATAGATGCTGAACAATCCATAGCACAGAGGGTATATTCATTTTGTTCACTTGCCAAAGAGTAAAACACCTAACCTGATCATTATGGTGAATGTATACCAAATCAGGTGGAGAGTCTTGACATGAACTGATTCTCTGGATTTTTCTCTCAGAAATTAAGAATTTGAGCATGAAAAGTATGGGTCCTATATTTGAGAACACTGAACTTGCAAGTTGATGTTAGAACTGAAGTTGCATTTTTGGGTGGCACTTTTGGGAGTTACGAGCATTGAGGGAATCAGGAAGATGGGACAGTGTCAGGATAGGTTCCCACAAGCTTCCTTCTAGTTCCAGGTCAAAGCAAAACCCAGCCACAGCATGTAACTGTAGCTCTGGAAAGTCTCCCCTGAATGCTTATAATAAATCACCTTTTATTTATGGTATGTTAAATGGACAGTTACTTGGACTCAGCAAATTCCCTGTTATTTTATCTGTTTGGATACAGCAATCACTCTTCTCAGCAGAGACATTTGCCCTTTATGGCAAATAAATGATCAAAAGTAAAGAACAGGCACTTTTGTACCTTCTGGGAAATGTTAACCACAGACTAAATCAGTCTGTGTTACTCTAGGCAGAGTGGAAAATAAAGCAGGTTGGTAATTAAAAGATCTGAGATAGGTTCTCAGTTCTACCACTTCTTAGCTGTTTGAAATCAGACAACTAACTCCTCTGGATATAAATTACCTTATCTATGAGATAATGACAATAATATATACTTTTCAGGATTTTGGTAAAGCTTAATGAGATTAACTGAAATAATAGATGCAAATGGGCTTCATAAAACATGTGGTCATAATATAGAAATAATATAATCTGAAGAAAAAACACAGTAAGAAAGCCAGTGCTATAGCCTAATTTTCGTATGTATTTGTCTTCTTTCTATTTTCTCTGGGTTAGAAACACAAAGCTTAGTTTCCCAGAGTGCTTTAAATTTTGTAAGAAAACATGAACTTTTTAAATGAGGCTTCTTTGGGTAAATGACAAAGGAGCCAGAAAGGAAAGAAGGAACTCTTAGACACAAGCCATGCTTTTTGGAATTCATCAAGCCTCCCCTTTTCTGCTCTCATTTGTTGGGGGCTACTCTTTTTTTTTTTTTTTTTAACCAGTAACCCATCTACCTTGCACAAAGCAGTAAGATATTCCTAAAGGAAGAAATTCTTGGCTGATTTAGATGAAAAGTAGTGTTGCCCCTGATTGCTGAGCAAACTGAGTATATCATTTCAGTACTGCATTTGGTAGCATTTTGGGAATAGGAGTTTAGAGATGATTTTCAAGATTAATGAAAGTTGAGATGGATGACAAGCTGGGATTTGATGGGCTCACTTGACCATTTTCACACACGGAGAAGAGCGATGTGTTCAGAAACTATATTAAGCTAGTGGTTATTAAATATTAATACCACATTCTAATTATTTTAGTTATTTTCTTATTTTTAATTATGGTAAATACACAAAACAGAAAACTTACCACCTCCATCATTTTTAAATGCACAATCCAGTGTTAAGTACATTCACATTGTGGTGCACCCAATTTCCAGAACTCTTTGCATCTTGCAAAACTGAAACTTTATACCCATTAAACGATAACCATTCTAATTATTTTAGAAGTGTATTCTCTTAAAGTGCTTGGTAAAGCATATACTAAATCAGAAGCAATACATCCTGTGCCTGTGTTCATGTAAATATGTCATTCTTAGTTGACAAACATATAAGCTGTGGGTGTAGGTGCAGATGTGACCAAGTCTGAGAACCATATGATGTAAAGCCAGTCCTGGAAATGACATAGAAATAGATCAAGAAGTGCCAGTCACAAAGATACAGATGTTTTAAGAGAATGGATCTCATGTTTCTCAGGAACAGGTGCTTTGCCAAAAAGCACAACAAGAAGGGCCTGAAACGGATGCCCGCCAACAGCACCAAGGCCCTGAGTACACAGGCTAAGCTCCCTGAAAGCCCAGGAAGGTCAAGTCCAAGATCTCAAAGGGCATCAGCCATGAGCTTGATTGACTTGCCTATATCGCCCACCCCAAGTTTGGAAGGCGCTCTTGTGCCTGCGTCTCCAAAGGTCTCAGGTTCTGCTTGCCAGAACTCAAGGCCAAGGCTGAGTCAAACCAAGGCCCAGGCTGTGGCTGTGGCTCTAGCTCCAGCTCCAGTTCCGGTTCCAGCTCAGGGTCCCAAAGGTACCCAGGCCACCAGTAGGCTCCTGAGTCGAGGCTTTTGTCTGCCAGTGTAAAGATAGAATGATTGGTGTGACCACTGTGCTGCCCTCTGCATGGGGTTGATGTCCTCCTGTGCTATTTGAACAATTAAACCCAAGGCAGGATATGCCTAAAACAAACAACCAAAACAACAACAACCTAGAGAAGAGTCACTGGTTCTAAAATGTTTATACATACTTTGGCACAATGTGCTTGGTGATTAAAAAGACTCTCATAACAATTATGTACATCAAAATATCAAAACATGACTTCAGATTTGGTCTAAATGACAAATTTCAATTGATTTAGTTCATTTTGCTGGTTAATGAATCTGTTGTTTAAAATGATGATAATAATAATAATCAGGACTTTGATTTCACAGAACATTTTGTTTGGATAGGAGCCAAGTTCCTTTGCTAAGGTTCATGGACAGTAGCCTCAGTTTAAGTGGTAAATGTGGACTATTGGACCCACCTAGAGATGAATATTATTGGTTTTTCTCTGAAGAAACTTTGGCTGACATTTCTCCAAGACATATGCTTATATAGCAGTAAAAGTTTTCCAAGATCATTTTCATGCTTACTTCAAGCAATTGTCAAAAAATGTCTTTTCTCTATTGCCTTTGCAACCTTAACACCCACAACAACTTGGAGTTAAGTCAATTTCATAAAACAGCAACCTGTTGGGAAGGAAATTGACTAGAAGTGCAAATGACAAAGGCTTTTTGTTGTCATTTTTTAGACATAGAAAAATGATTGGAATAAGAATTAAATATAATTGATCATATAATCTTTCTTATCCTTAACCAACTCATTAGATTTTGAAGTTTTAATAGAGGTAAGCAAAGTCCTGTATTACCTGCAAGATGAAAATGGAAATGAGTACATGATAATTGATGTATATGTTTCCCTCGTTCTAGAGCTGCAGAAAAGCTAGTGGGATTTTTATATATATATATATTATTATACTTTAAGTTCTAGGGTACATGTGCATAACGTGCAGGTTTGTTACATATGTATACTTGTGCCCTGTTGGTGTGCTGCACCCATCAACTCGTCAGCACCCATCAACTCGTCATTTACATCAGATATAACACCCAATACAATCCCTCCCCCCTCCCCCATCCCCATGATAGGACCCGGTGTGTGATGTTCCCCTTCCCGAGTCCAAGTGATCTCATTGTTCAGTTCCCACCTATGAGTGAGAACATGCGGTGTTTGGTTTTCTGTTCTTGCAATAGTTTGCTAAGAATGATGGTTTCCAGTTGCATCCATGTCCCTACAAAGGACACAAACTCATCCTTTTTTATGGCTGTATAGTATTCAGCCCAAAATCTCCTTAAGCTGATAAGAAACTTCAGCAAAATCTCAGTATACAAAATTAATGTGCAAAAATCACAAGCATTCTTATACACCAGTAACAGACAAACAAAGAGCCAAATCATGAATGAACTTCCATTCACAATTGCCTCAAAGAGAATAAAATACCTAGGAATCCAACTTACAAGAGATGTAAAGGACCTCTTCAAGGAGAACTACAAACCACTGCTCAGTGAAATAAAAGAGGACACAAACAAATGGAAGAACATACCATGTTCATGGATAGGAAGAATCAATATCGTGAAAATGGCCATACTGCCCAAGGTAATTTATATATTCAATGCCATCCCCATCAAGCTACCAATGAGTTTCTTCACAGAATTGGAAAAAACTACTTTAAAATTCATATGGAACCAAAAAAGAGCCCACATTGCCAAGACAATCCTAAGTCAAAAGAACAAAGCTGGAGGCATCACGCTGTCTGACTTCAAACTATACTACAAGGCTACAGTAACCAAAACAGAATGGTACTGGTACTAAAACAGAGATATAGACCAAGGGAACAGAACAGAGTCCTCAGAAATAATACCACTCATCTACAGCCATCTGATCTTTGACAAACCTGAGAAAAACAAGAAATGGGGAAAGGATTCCCTATTTAATAAATGGTGCTGGCAAAATTGGCTAGCCATAAATAGAAAGCTGAAACTGGATCCTTTCCTTACTCCTTAAATGAAAATTAATTCAAGATGGATTAGAGACTTAAATGTTAGACCTAACACCATAAAAACCCTAGAAGAAAACCTGGGTAATACCATTCAGGACATAGGCATGGGCAAGGACTTCATGTCTAAAACACCAAAAGCAATGGCAGCAAAAGCCAAAATTGACAAAGCGGATCTAATTAAACTAAAGAGCTTCTGCACAGCAAAAGAAACTACCATCAGAGTGAACAGGCAACCTACAGAATGGGAGATAATTTTTGCAATCTACTCATCTGACAAAGGGCTAATATCCAGAACCTACAAAGAACTCAAACAAATTTTCAAGAAAAAAACAACCCCATCAAAAAGTGGGCAAAGGATATGAACAGACATTTCTCAAAAGAAGACATTTATACAGCCAACAGACACATGAAAAAATGCTCATCATCACTGGCCATCAGAGAAATGCAAATCAAAACCACAATGAGATATCATTTCACACCAATTAGAATGGCAATCGTTAAAAAGTCAGGAAACAACAGGTGCTGGAGAGGATGTGGAGAAATAGGAACACTTTTACACTGTTGGTGGGATTGTAAACTAGTTCAACCATTATGGAAAACAGTATGGTGATTCCTCAAGGATCTAGAACTAGAAGTACCATATGACCCAGCCATCCCATTACTGGGTATATACCCAAAGGATTATAAATCATGCTGCTATAAAGACACATGCACACGTATGTTTATTGTGGCACTATTCACAATAACAAAGACTTGGAATCAACCCAAATGTCCATCAGTGACAGACTGGATTAAGAAAATGTGGCACATATACACGCTAGTGGAATTTTTAACAGATGCTGCTTTGCTAGCATGATGTGAGTTATTATTCCTATTATTACTTACTCTTCCATTTGAGGAGAATAGGCAAAACTGTCACAGTAGGAGCAAAAAAAAAAAAAAAAAGGGAAGCAATAAAAATGAAAGTTCTTCCTTAGATGACAAGAATTTATTTTGCAAAGTTTGAAATACTATTTATGTAGAGTAAAGAATAGAGTAACTCTTGAACTGTTTATCCAAGGGACTTCCCTGTGATTGTCCTCAATTGGTTAAATTGTTTCTTAGACACCTTTATGGAAAATAATTGAACGTAAAATATTTAGAACTTTGATAGAAATAATTTAAGGAAATGTTTATGTTTAATTAAATCATGTCAATCTGTTGAAAATAAGCAGTATAATGTCAGTTTCTCTGAAAAATGCACTGTTTTGACTAAGAAAAAAACTTCTGCCAAACATTTATTTAAAATAAATAATTAGATGGAGATAAATATTTGAAATAAAGAATCAAAGAAAATAACTACTTGTTCCATTTTTCCATCATATATTAATGCACTTATTTTACATCTTCAAGAGTAATGCATTAAAATAAAGATACATGATACATATACATGCAAAAGAGCAGAAGCAAATGGTTTACCATTAATGGAAGGTTGTAGTAAAATCATTCTGATACCATTCATGCTTTGTGAAATTATTACACATGCAAAGAGATTTAGAAATTAACTAGTATAATTCTGTCAAGCCATGAAAATAAGCAAAGACAAACCAAATGAGAACAAATAAAGGCTATTTATTCACAGCTTGCTATAGCAAGGGAGTCAGCCACTATTCCTTTTGTTTTGGCACAGACTCAAAGGCAGGCAAAGTGGGAAAGCTTTGTAGTGGAAAAAAGGGAAGACTTCAGATATGCCTCAACTGGGGGCTATTGTCATGAGGAAGCTTAGGCAGGCCAACTTGATGAAAAGCATCCAATGTGATTAACTAGGGGTGCATATTTTGGTTTCTCTTATTGGTCCTGAGTTGAAAGCAGGGGCAAAAATTAGGGAAGATGTTAGTTATTAATGAAGCCCTGGCCATTTGGGGCTGATTGTTACAGGGACTTTTGGTTGGCTTCCTAAATCATTGCTAGAGATAGCAGTGAGAATTTCTACAAGTCCAACTTTTAACAGGCTGATTTCCTGGGTTGGTTATTGTAGATTATGGATGGTTTCTGGGTCAGGTTGCTGTAGGCTGTGAGTTAGAGTTACATTTATTTATAGGATTTGGTATTGTCCATTTGTAGGAAATGCTATCATCCATTTGTATATTCAGTCTCTCAAAACAAACCAGTGTGAAAAACAAAATGCATAGGACAACTAAAGAGATGATTTTGTTCAGGATACTGCATTGCAGAGAATGATCATTAGTGAGAAATGTATCAAAGATGAGGGCAAAACCTGAAGTTTTATAGAGGCAAGTAAACACGTGAGTCATGAGGAAGTGTAGAGCTGAGTCTCATTTGTGTGACTGAGGAAGGGTGCATATTGTCATCTTGGAATATGTTAGCGTAGGTGGTCATTTGCTATTAGATAGCAGAACATAAGGGACTTGGGGGGATGTCTACACTTTGCTGACATTCCAAAGCACAAGGCTATTCAGCATTGTCATCAATAAACAGTGCAGTTTTTGAGATAAATCAAAAGCTTACAAATAATTAGTTGTTTGGTCTAATGCTCCCTGTAGCCATTACCTATCTAGACTGAACAAATTCTGGTGTATTTATATAGGAACTCAGAGAAGAGCACAATCACTTCTGATAGTTATTTGGGTATGATTCAAGGATGTATTTACATCTGGACTGGACTCTGAAGGATGGCTCCAATGTTGATGAGCATTGCAGATGGATAAAATGGAAGGCAACAGGATCCAAAGCATGGCAGTGGTAAAATCTTAAAGGCTCTTTGATGGATTAGCAGCCTGTCATGGCCTTTTAAGGGCTTTGTGTAGGTAAATTTGGCCATGCCTAGAAAATAAGGTGAAGATAGATCCCAAGGGGCCTGAATAATTTGCAAATCATTTAGTAGACAATGGAAGCTAGTGAAGATTTTAACATACGGGAGTAATGTGGCAAAGTGGTTCTTTAGGAAGGTCAATCTCATGGCAACGTAAAGGTTGTAAAAGTTGTCTCTTAGATAGAGACTAATGAGAAATACAGGAAATGTCAAAAATATACTTCTGGCCATGGAAGATAAAGGACTGACCCAGAGTAGGGGAAGTGGTTTTGAGAGGAAAACGCAAAGGACAGCTGTGGTTTTTTGTTTGTCCAATTTCCATTCTACTTTCCTCTGGTAATAGCCCATCAAAATTCATTTTTCGTTTGGTGAATATTCCCTCCCACAGTCTCTTGTGAAGTTTAGACTTACTTATTTTGAGACGCCCCTGGGATAACTCTATGGAGATGTCTGCAAGATAGTTTTTTATTGATGTTGGATGCTTAGCTTGTATTTCTGGCTTCCACCTTGCTTTCGGCTTCGCCTGTCAGTGAAAGGTGCGAGCATCCACCAAGCTATCCTACTTAGAAAGCTACTCCTTCCTCTCCCCTATTTCACAAATCCTATCAACAATTACACCTTATTTATTTTACTAAGTAAACAGATTTAAATCTCACCTCGATCACCTCTATGCTCCCTATCTCAACTGTCACTGTCTTAGTCTAGCCTCCTCCTCATCTCTTGAATAGACTTCTGAATAATCCTGTTAATGCTTCACATCCCTCCCTTTCCCCATAAATTCATTGCCTACATTAACATCAAGGAGACATTTACAGCAAATGCAAATCTGGTCATGTAATTCCTTTGACTGTTCCTATTTTCTCTTACCCTTAGATTGAACTCCTTTACATGGACTATAAGACCTCATATGACCCAGCTCTTTTCTATCTCACCATCCTGATTGCACTCTTTCTTTGTCTCTACTCCAGTGAGATAGATCTTCATTTAATTTCTTGGATTTATCTTTTTTTTTTGTTGTTGCTGTCTCTAAGCTTTTAAATCTGCTTTTCTATCTTGTGATGTTCTTTACCTCTGCCAATGTATTTTCATCTGTATCACTTCACTAATTCCTATTTATCCTTTAGATAGTATGTCTCTCTTTATTTTTATTTTTTATTTTTTCCTTTCATGGGGACAGACGAGCCTGAAGTTTGTAGGAGTGGTGAGGGTTAGAGGTAGGCAGGTGATAGAGAAAACTCAAAGTAGGGGAAACTCCTGAAGGAGAGCACATGAAGCAAAGAGAAAATTGCAGAACCTGGGCTCCTTGGAGAGCATCAGTGCTTCATGGAAAGGCAGAATAGCAGGAAAATTTGAGGGTAGCCGGGTAACAGGCACTGAGCGATGAGGTCCAAGACAAAGCTAATGATCAACAAAATCAGGTGCATTATTGAGTCTGCTAGAGTTAAGATTTGAGAAATGGCAAATTCCTAAATTTACCATTTAGGAATTTATTTTTATCTCTACTGCTACTATAATACTGGGGATAAAAGTCAGGTGGCAGTGAGTTAAACAGTAGCAAAAAAGTAGAGATAGCAAGAATAAAATGCTCTTTGAGAGTTAAGGATGGCAAAGACTGGGAAGAAAAGAAATATTAGCATTTTGACTTTAGGAGGATCAAGATGAAAAAAGGGTGTGTGTGTGTGTGTGTGTGTGTGTGTATTATGAATTAGATGTAATTTTAATAGGACTGGGGAAAGGAGCAAAGATTAGTATTTTGCTACACGCTCATGCGCCTCTTGGAGGAAGTGTCTTAAGCCACGTAAAAGGTGGCAGTATGAGACTAAAATATGGGTAATCACAGTTAGTGTTTATCATAATCTTTTATATTGATTTTGGAAAATAATATTAATAAGTGATTGTTTATGATATGAAAGTTTTATTTACACTGTAATTGTTTTGAAGAATTTGGGCTTCTGTCAAAACAATCTAAATAGGAAACTTTGCATTTTCTTTCTAAAATGCTCTCAACTTCTCCCCGTAGCCTAGTCTATGCTAGGAAAGCGTGGGAGAGGAGAGTTTGTGTGTCAGACCAGCATAGCAATGCAGCTCAAGCACAGCTATTACTTTCATTCTTCTGAGAGCAAAATCTTGGTCCAAAGATAGAATAGGTTGCCTCAGGGAGAAGTGAGTTCCACATCAGTGGGATTGTTCAAGCTTTTGAGAGCTGTTCAGATTGGTGATAGGCCTAGATGATTTTTAAAGGCCCTTCCATCCTCAATAGTCTATGAATTTCACGTTTCCAAATGATTGTAGAGCTTGAATGCAGGCTACACGCCAAGTTAAGAGTAAATAGATGTGAGCTGTTAACAAAGTAAGCAGTGAAGTGGAATATTGTTTTTGCTGGCAAGCTTTGTCGAGGATAATCTGCTGTAAGAGAATTGAGAGTTGATTCTATTAATTTTCATTGCTTCTCTTTTTAGACAGATTTCAATCTTGTGTTGACCTTCTGAGGTATATTTTCAAGAAAAAAGTAAGATTGAACTTCTTAGTGGAACAGTCATTTTCCTAGTCTCTAGTCTTTCTTGCTTAATATATTTACATGCATTTTGATGGGAGTCTTATTTCTGAGTTAGTCTACAGCTTTTACTACAGCCTCATAGTGTAATGTGTGTCCGGACCCTAAGAGCGAATAAAGCTTTGTATTCATGGGCCATTCCGAAGGAACTGGCTGGTTTCATCATCTCCCATTCTGCATGTAGTTGGGTCTATGATGTCCTCCTGTCCCATAATTTCCTCATTCCTTTGATCACATACCCCCTTTCAGATGAGGAAACTAAATTAGAGCAATTGTGAATGGTCCAAGGTCATGGAGTTAATCAACGGAGAGAACATATCATGCACATCAGGAGAAAACATCGATAACAGAATCTTCAAAGGTGAATCATCAAGCTCCTGTCTTGATGCTGACATTGGCCTTGTGCTTAGTGTTTCTGCATGTCTAGCACTCTAGGCATATTTTCCACACTGCACAAATTGTATTACTGCTGAGGCCCACATATTGTTACTTGTAGAACAACTAAACAAGTATCATGAATAGCAAAAATCAAATTTGTATGAGAAGGCTCAATTCTCCTGCAAAAAAAAAAAAAAAAGGAAATTGCCTTTACTGAGAAATAATTCATTAATATTTTTGTTATTCAAATAAAGAAGCATGATAAAAGAGGCAGAGCCATCAATTTGAAAAAAATTCTCAAAGATTTTCTTAGCTTTTTGCTTCATTAAAGTAAGCAAGGGAAGAAACCACAACAAAAGATGCCACCTTTCAGTGGGATTTATCTATTTGACAGAAAAAATATCACCAAAGCTATTTAATAATGTATTTCATGAATGCAAATGGGGGATATCTCACCTAAGTTGACTTACAGTTGTCTATATAATTTTATTTTTACTTCATTTTCTGACAGAAGGGTAGTTTTACATTTTTACTCTAGGCAACGAAGTTCATTTTAGAATGAGATACTTGAACATAATCAAATTCTTAATTTGATTTCTCAGGTGAGAAATCATGATAGGTGAGAAATCATGATAGCAGAGAAAGTGCTTTTTCCCATGCATGAACTGAAGATAATTCAGTGAAGTGTAGTTTGACAAATATTTATTGAGTGCCTACTCTGTTTCCAACACTGTTACAGGCACATTGTACACAGAAATGGAAGATAGTAACTGTTCTCAAGGAATTCTGTCTCATGGGGGGATTTGTGGCCTTGTCTCTGAGTCTCATCAGTTTTAATTTTTAGAGCCATTTCTGTTTTCAAAGTTGCAGTAATTTTTCATCTTAGTTGATAGATTTCACCAGTTCTGCTCTCTCAGGTTTCATACAACAATATAAAGCATGTGATCTGGAAACATCTTGATGAGTAGCCCTGGCAATATTTCTCTTAGAAGCAGTGTTTCTGTTCCACTTCAAAACTTCTTTGTGGAACAGTCATTTTCCTAGTCTCCAGCCGTTCTTAACTTACTTGATATATTTACATGCATTTTGATGGGAGTCTTATTTCTGAATTAGTCTACAGCTTTTATTATAAATAATATTTAATAGAACACAGTAAGATGAGAATGAAGATTTCACATTTAGAGTTTCCACTTATTTTTTTTTACCAGTAATTATGAAAGTTGTTCCTGGATATGGGAACAACAAAAAAGAACTGATTAATTTACAGAAAGTCAAGAAAAATTAGAGAGTTTAGAGAAAACCAAGATGGCATGTTTTTCTTACTATTAGAAGAGATACTATCAAATAATTCAGTATTGCCTTTTTTCACAAGACACAGACATCGGTATTTCACTACACTGAAAAATCAATTCAGTGTTTTATACTGCAATAATCGTGAAGCCAAAGATAAATTATTGAATGAGTTAGTCATTGTTTCTCAAACTTTTTGTTTATAGATCACCTGGGAGACCTTGTTAAAATGCACATTCTGATTTGAGGTTTGAAGTGGGAACTGTTTTATATCTGCTGTACCCAATACAGTAGCCACTAGCCACATACGGCTTTTGAATACTTGAAATGTAGCTAGTGAGATGAAATATTTAATTTAATTTAAACAGCCACACATTGCTAGTGGCCTCCACATTTCACAGTGCATAATTAGTCTATCAGAAAAAGTCAGAAAATTAATGAATCATTGTCAGGCTTTAGGGGCTGTATTATGTGTCTTATGTTTTTTGTTTCTTTTTTTCTCTTTGTGTTTTTCCTGTTTTCTAGACAGTAGTGTGTTTTGCTATTCAACTGTCTTGAATTTCCTGGTAGAATCTTTGAAAGATATGTGGTAATTTTTTTTTCTTTCAGTTATTCTACTTATTTTTGACTGATGAAAGCAAAATTAATTTATTAATTAAAATAACATTTTGTTGACTTTCTCATCAGAGGTATAGCCAACCAGGCTTAGAATCATTGCACATGAAAACATTCCACGAGAGTTAATATACTACATTTATTCATGGAAAAACCTCTTCAGGTGCCAGAGGTCAGAATAAGTAGACTTAATTTTGAATATATTTTCTTTTATGTCTTCATTTAGAACTTAGACTGTGTGTCTTTATCCTCTGTTAAATAAGAGAGTAAGAAAAAAATACTAAAGTTAGCAAATATGATCAGTAGGTAAATCACCTAATCAATAATTACTCTGAATAAATGTAAAGACCCTTCCATTGAGTGATTAATAGTGTGAAATAAGTCTTCTCTAGAGGCATAAACAAAATCTACCAGCTGAGTACATTAAATGGACAGTGATTTTGACTATTCTCTCACAAATTTTTCAAATAATTTATTATTTATATATGTGCATAGTATTTATTATGTGACAGGCACTTTCTAAGTGCTTTTAACTAACACTTTTTTAATCCTTACAACAATTCTATATGGTAGAGTCTCAGACTCACTGACAGATAAGAAAACTGAATTGTAGATAAATAAAGTGTCTAGACTCAGATGGTGACAAATAGGAAGCAGGTTTGAAAGGTGGCAGGGCCCATGCTCTAAACCACTGTGCAGTGTTGTGTGGTGGGTTCAGTGTTGGTCTAATATTAAAGAATAGCCTTTCTCATATTAGGCTCTTTATTTTCAGAATATTTCAAGAATCACTAATTCATTAGCAGTCTTTAGAAGGAGAAGGCATTGTAATCATTCTTATTTCTGTTTTTCCTCATAATCAAGCAGGTGGAATTTTATTTGAGCATTAAAAGACTTTAGAACTTGATTCCTATACCTGTTTTACAGTACTTGGGTCATTTGTGGCAAACTTCTTCATCTCTAAACATCAACTCTCTCATCCCTCAGAGTGATTAATAATAGAGCCTACTTCATGATGGTTTTTATTAGAATAAAATGAGAAGGTATATAATTCACATAAAATACCTACCACGAAGATGTTAAAATGTTAATCAAGTTCTCAAGAAATATTAAAACAGATGGAAGTTTAAACAAAACTAATGTCACTATATGAAAATGTTGACTGACACTAGCTCCATGTAATAGAAGCAAATACAAACTGGCATGTAAATTTGATGAAATTCAAATACCTTAATCACACTGAACATTTCACTAAAACTATTTATTTGACAAATAGAAAACAATTAAATGTATAAATAGATTCATTTCCCTATTCACTATATAAATTTTATATACATGGTAGAGTCTTAATTTTTGTGTCTCATTGACATGAATTTTAATGGTGCATTGGATATAAAATGTCATACAGGTTCATCGTATTCATTCCTTTTTTAAAATATCTAATACCAGTGACATCAAATGCTACCATGAATAATTGTGCCTGCCAAATAAATCATGCAGCTGAAGGATACTTGGGGCAAATATTTTAATTGATTAAATATATAGTTAACTTTCATATAAGATTTTATCTTTTCTTTAAAATCTTATTCATCAAGATTGACATATGGTTATAAGGTAATAGGATTCAGGCGGTTCCAAGATGGCCAATTAGGAACAGCATCAAGCTACAGCCCCCAGCATGAGCGACACAAAAGATGGGTGATTTCTGCATTTCCAACTGAGGTACTGTGTTCATCTCACTGGGGAGTGTCGAACAGTGGGTGCAGGACAGTGGGTTCAGCCCACCGAGTGAGAACTGAAGCAGGATGAGGCATTGTCTCACCCAGGAAGCGCAAGGGGCAAGGGAATTCCCTTTCCTAGCCAAGGGAAATGGTGACACACAGCACCTGGAAAATCGGGTCACTCCCACCCTAATACTACACTTTTCAAAGGGTCTTAGGAAATGGCATACCAGGAGATTATATCCTGTGCCTGGCTTGGAGGGTCCCATGCCCATGGAGCCTCTCTCATTGCTAGCACTGCAGTCTGAGATCTAATTGCAAGGCAGCAGCAAGGCTGGGGAAGGGGTGCCCATCATTGCTGAGGCTTGAGTAGGTAAACAAAGTGGCCAGGAAGCTTGAACTGGGTGGAGCCCACTGCAGCTCAAGGAGGCCTGCCTGCCTCTGTAGACTCCACCTCTGGGGACAGGGCATAGCCAAAGAAAAGGCAGCGGAAACCTCTGCAGATATAAATGTCCCTGTCTGACAGGTTTGAAGAGATTAGTGGTTCTCCCAGCATGGAGTTTGAGATCTGAGAATGGACAGACTGCCTCCTCAAGTGGGTCTCTGACCCCCGAGTAGCTTAACTGGGAGGAACCCCCCAATAGGGGCAGACTGAGACCTCACACGGCCAGGTACCTCTCTGAGACAAAGCTTCTAGAAGAACGATCAGGCAGCAACATTTGCTGTTCAGCAATATTCACTGCTCTGTAGCCTCCGCTACTGATACCCAGGCAAACAGGGTCCAGCAAACTCCAACAGACATGCAGCTGAGGGTCCTGACTGTTAGAAGGAAAACTAACAAAACAGAAAGGACATCCACACCAAAATCCCATCTGTACGTCACCATCATCAAAGACCAAAGTAGATAAAACCACAAAGATGGGGAAAAAACAGAGCAGAAAAGCTGAAAATTCTAAAAATCAGAGTGCCTCTCTCCCTCCAAAGGAACGCAACTCCTCAACAGCAATGGAACAAAGCTGGACAGAGAATGACTTTGACAAGTTGAGAGAAGAAGTCTTCAGACAATCAAACTTCTCCGAGCTAAAAGAGGAAGTTCGAACCCATCGCAAAGAAGCTAAAAACCTTTAAAAAAGATTAGACGAATGGCTAACTAGAATAACCAATGTAGAGAAATCCTTAAATGACCTGATGGAGCTGAAAACCATGGCACGAGAACTACTTGATGAATGTGAAAGCTTCAGTAACCAATTCGATCAACTGGAAGAAAGGGTATCAGTGATTGAAGATCAAATGAATGAAATGAAGTGAGAAGAGAAGTTTACAGAAAAAAGAGTAAAAAGAAATGAACAAAGCCTCCAAGAAATATGGGGCTGCATGAAAAGACCAAATCTATGTCTGACTGGTGTACCTGAAAGTAACGGGGAGAATGCAATCAAGTTGGAAAACACTCTGCAGGATATTATCCAGGAGAACTTCCCCAACCTAGCAAGGCAGGCCAGCATTCAAATTCAGGAAATACAGAGAATGCCATAAAGATACTCCTCGAGAGGAGCATCCCCAATACACAGAATTGTCGGATTCACCAAAGTTGAAATGAAGGAAAAAATGTTAAGGGCAGCCAGAGAGAAAGGTCGGGTTACCCACAAGGGGAAACCCTTCAGATTAATGGCATATCTCTCGGCAGAAACTCTCCAAGCCAGAAGAGAGTGGGGGCCAATATTCAACATTCTTAAAGAAAAGAATTTTCAACCCAGAATTTCATACCCAGCCAAACTAAGTTTCATAAGTGAAGGAGAAATAAAATCCTTTACAGATAAGCAAATGCTTAGAGATTTTGTCACCACTAGGCCTGCCTTACAAGAGACACTGAAGGAAGCACTAAACATGGAAAGGAACAACCGGTACCAACCATTGCAAAAATATACCAAAATGTAAAGACCATTGAGGCTGGGAAGAAACTGCATCAACTAACGAGCAAAATAACCAGTTAATATCATAATGGCAGGATCAAGTTCACACATAACAATATTAACCTTAAATGGAAATGGACTAAATGCTCCAATTAAAAGACACAGACTGGCAAACTGGATAAAGAGTCAAGACTAATCAGTTTGCTGTATTCAGGAGACCCATCTCACATGCAGAGACGTACATAGGCTCAAAATAAAGGGATGGAGGAAGATCTACCAAGCAAATGGAGAACAAAACAAAGCAGGGGTTGCAATACTAGTCTCTGATAAAACAGACTTTAAACCATCAAAAATCAAAAGAGACAAAGAAGGCCATTACATAATGGTAAAGGGATCAATTCAACAGGAAGAGCTAACTATCCTAAATATATATGCACCCAATACAGGAGCACCCAGATTCATAAAGCAAGTCCTTAGAGACTTACAAAGAGACTGAGACTCCCACACAATAATAATGGGAGACTTCAACACCCCACTGTCAACATTAGACAGATCAATGAGACAGAAAGTTAACAAGGCTATCCAGAATTGAACTCATCTCTGCAGCAAGCAGACCTAATAGACATCTACAGAACTCTCCACCACAAATCAACAGAATATACATTCTTCTCAGCACCACATCACACTTATTCCAAAATTGACCACATAATTGGAAGTAAAGCACTCCTCAGCAAATGTACAAGAACAGAAATTATAACAAACACTCTCTCAGACCACAGTGCAATCAAACTAGAACTCAGGACTAAGAAACTCAATCAAAACTGCTCAATTACATGGAAACTGAATAACTTGCTCCTGAATGACTACTGGGTACATAACAAAATGAAGGCAGAAATAAAGATGTTCTTTGAAACCAATGAGAACAAAGATACAACATACCAGAATCTCTGGGACACACTTAAAGCAGTGTGTAGAGGGAAATTTATAGAACTAAATGCCCACAAGAGAAAGCTGGAAAGATCTAAAATTGACACTCTAACATCACCATTAAAAGAACTAGAGAAGCAAGAGCAAACACATTCAAAAGCTAGCAGAAGGCAAGAAATAACTAAGATCAGAGCAGAACTGAAGGAGATAGAGACACAAAAAACCCTCCAAAAAATCAATGAATCCAGGAGTTGGTTTTTGGAAAAGATCAACAAAATTTATAGACTGCTAGCAAGACTAATAAAGAAGAAAAGAGAGAAGAATGAAATAGATGCAATAAAAAATGATAAAGGGGATATCACCACCGACCCCACAGAAATACAAACTACCATCAGAGAATACTATAAACAACTTTATGCAAATAAACTAGAAAATCTAGAAGAAATGGATAATTTCCTGGACACTTACACTCTCCTAAGACTAAATCAGAAAGAAGCTGAATCCCTGAATAGACCAATAGCAGGCTCTGAAATTGAGGCAATAATTAATAGCCTACCAAGGAAAAAAAGTCCAGGATGGATTCACAGCTGAATTCTACCAGAGGTACAAGGAGGAGCTGGTACCATTCCTTCTGAAACTATTCCAATCAATAGAAAAAGAGGGAATCCTCCCTAACTCATTTTATGAGGCCAACATCATCCTGATACCAAAGCCTGGCAGAGACACAACAAAAAAAAGGGAATTTGAGACCAATATCCCTGATAAACATCAATGCAAAAATCCTCAATAAAATACTGGCAAACCGAATCCAGCAACACATCAAAAATCTTATCCACCATGATCAAGTGGGCTTTATCCCTGGGATGCAAGGCTGGTTCAACATATACAAATCAATAAATGTAATCCAGTATATAAACAGAACCAAAGACAAAAAACACATGATTATTTCAATAGATGCAGAAAATGTGTTTGACCAAATTCAACAGGCCTTCATGTTAAACTCAATAAATTCGGTATTGATGGAACGTATCTGAAAATAATAGCTATTTATGACAAACCCACAACCAGTGTCATACTGAATGCACAACAATTGGAAGCATTCCCTTTGAAAACTGGTACAAGACAGAGATGCCCTCTCTCACCACTCCTAGTCAACATAGCGTTGGAAGTTCTGGCCAGGGCAATCAGGCAAGAGAAAGAAATTAAGGGTATTCAGTTAGGAAAAGAGGAAGTCAAATTTTCCCTGTTTGCTGATGACATGATTATATATTTAGAAAACCCCATTGTCTCAGCCCAAATCTCCCTAAGCTGATAAGCAACTTCAGCAAAGTCTTAGAATACAAAATCCATGTGCAAAAGTCACAAGTATTCTTATAAACCAATAACAGACAAATAGAAAGGCAAATGATGAGTGAACTCTCATTCAAAATTACTTCAAAGAGAATGAAACACCTAGGAATCCAACTTACAAGGGATGTGAAGGACCTCTTCAAGGAGAACTACAAATCACTGCTCAACAAAATAAAAGAGGACACAAACAAATGGAAGAACATTCCATGCTCATGGATAGGAAGAATCAATATCATAAAAATGGCCATACTGCCCAAGGTAATTTATAGATTCAATGCCATCCTCATTAAGCTACCAATGAGTTTCTTCACAGAATTGGAAAAAACTACTTTAAAGTTCCTTGGTACCAAAAAAGAGCCTGCATTGCCAAGGCATTTGTAAGCCAAAAGGACAAAGCTGAAGGCATCACGCTACCTGATTTCAAACCATACTACAAGGCTACAGTAACCAAAACAGATGGCACTGGTACCAAAACAGAAATATAGACCAATGGAACAGAACAGAGCCCTCAGAAATAATACCACATGTCTACAACCATCTGATATTTGAAAAACCTGACAAAAACAAGAAATGACAAAGTATTCCCTATCTATTAAATGGTGCTGGGAAAACTGGGTAACCATATAGAAAGCTGAAACTGGATCCCTTCCTTACACCTTATACAAAAATTAATTCACGATGGATTAGAGACTTAAATGTTAGACCTAAAACCGTAAAAACCCTAGAAGAAAACCCAGGTAATACCATTCAGGAAATAGGCATGGGCAAGGACTTCATGTCTAAAACACGAAAAGCAATGGCAACAAAAGCCAAAATTGACAAATATGATCTAATTAAACTACAGAGCTTCTGCATAGCAAAAGAAATTACCATCAGAGTGAACAGGCAACCTAGAGAATGGGGGAAAATTTTTGCATTCTACTCATCTGACAAAGGGCTAATATCCAGAACCTACAAAGAGCGCAAACAAATTTACAAGAAAAAAAAACTCCATCAAAAAGTGGGCAAAGGATATGAACAGACATTTCTCAAAAGAGGACATTTATGTAGCCAACAGACATCTGAAAAAATACTCATCATCACTGGCCATCAGAGAAATGCAAATCCAAACCACAGTGAGATACCATCTCACACCAGTTAGAATGGTGATCATTAAAAAGTCAGGAAACAACAAGTGCTGGAGAGGATGTGGAGAAATGGGAACACTTTGCACTGTTGGTGGGACTGTAAACTAGTTCATCCATTGTGGAAGACAGTGTGGCGATTCCTCAAGGATTTAGAACTAGAAATACCATTTGACCCAGCCATCCCATTACTGGGTATTTACCCAAAGGATTATAAATCAAGCTGCTATAAAGACACATGCACACGTATGTTTATTGCGGCATTATTCACGATAGCAAAGACTTGGAACCAACCCAAATGTCCATCAATGACCTACTGGATTAAGAAAATGTGGCACATATACACCATGAAATACTATGCAGCCGTAAAAAAGGATGAGTTTGTGTCCTTTGTAGGGACATGGATGCAGCTGGAAACCATCATTCTCAGCAACCTGTCGCAAGAACAGAAAACCAAACACCACATGTTCTCACTCATAGGTGGGAATTGAACAATGAGATCACTTGGACACAGGAAGGGGAACATCACACACCAGGGCCTGTTGTGGGGTGGGGGTAGGGGGAGGGATAGCATTAGGAGATATACCTAATGTAAATGACGAGTTAATGGTGCAGCACACCAACATGGCACATGTATACACATGTAAGAAACCTGCACGTTGCGCACATGTACCCTAGAACTTGAAGTACAATAATAAAATAAATAAATAAATAAATAAATAAATAAATAAATTAGGCAATAGGATTCATTTTACTTTTAAAAAGATAATTTCATATTTGAATTACTTTTGACTCTCAAGGTGACTCCAGGGAGTTTGTTTTTATTGCAACAATGATGCCACTATCTAAAATATTTTTGAACTCTTTTTTTTCAAACTTCCTTCATAGTCTCTGACATATTCATTAGAATTTAGCAACTGTTCCTTCTTGACCATTTGAAAATGGATTTAAGTTTTAGAGAGCACTCTAAAACTTAGAGTTCTGAATGACTCTTAAAGTCATTCAGAACAAAATCTATACAATAAGATGGATGATTAAAAATCACTTACTGTTTTGAGAAAAAGAAGTAAAGTTGACATACAATTATGATACACAGTTACAAAGAAATGAGATGTCGCCAACCACCCTGAGGCTAATAATACCAGTATCAACAAGAACTTGTTAAAGTTCTAATATGCTCCAGCCACTGTATTAGGTGATTAATCCATATCATTTTATATCATCTTCATAGCAACTCAATATTATTTTTTCCACCATTCAGACAAATATATTGAGACTTAGGTAATATTCTCAAGATCATACGTTAAAAAGCAATACAAGATTTCAAATATAGGATTGAATAAATCTAAAACACATGCTCTCTATAATACTTACATCGTTCTGAAGGAATTCTTCCCAAAGGCTTTAGTCATCATGAGTAAGGGCAGCGTCAGTGGAGCAATACATGATCTACCTGCGTGATAAACACTGCCCTTCATTTCATTACCTAGGTGGATCATATATTGCTCCATTGATGTATTTGTAAAAAGAAATCTTATTTTTAGGACAAACCTCTTATATACTGGTAAATTTAAAAATTCAAGTGCTAATCACAAGTATGGAGTTTTTATTAAATATTATGCTGGGTAGAATGTTTGTCTAAATGAAACTAGACTATGAACTATTGAATTCAATGTAATGTCTTTTAATATCTATAGTTACTGCAATGCTTCAGTTAGTGAAAATCCTTGTAGAAATTTTAATATTGACTATTTATAATTATAATGACTAAAGTAGGAAAGTCTTTTAGATATGCTCTAGTGAGTGTGGATTTATTTCTACCACGCCATTTTCTCTAGAACTTATAACTACCTTTGGTTAATGATACTGAATCCTCCCAACTTTCCTCTTTCTTTTATTAATGCTTGTTTTCCAACTTCTTAGCTAATCTTGTTTTTCTCACTTTGGCTCTTTTAAATGGGTAATCTTTGGGTCTGGAATTGAACCATATTATTTTCTTACTCCTCCTGTCGTTAAATCACCCCTGATGCCCACATGAGTGTTCTGCAGGTAACTTAAAGTAACTCTGCTCACCCTAACTCAAAACTCCTTCCTTCTACAAACCTGCTCCTATACCAGGACTTGCTTTCTTGGAGAACGGTATTCCTATACACCAAATCATTTAGACTAAATAAATAAAGGAATAAACAACAATAACAACAACATAAACACACAACAAACAACCACCCCCCCAACCGAATTATCTTTGATCTCTGGTTTTGGAATCTCTGTGTAGTCCTCAGCAAACCCAGCCTCATGTATGTCATTTACCAAGGCAGCATTTCTTATTGGCATTGCATATGTGGGGAGACTCTAGGAATTACATTCATCTGTCTTAGCTATCCAGTTAAAGAAAGGGGAAATCCTTTGTCCATAGCTGTGGATGAAATCGAAAAGTTTCTCCCTTTAATGCTCTATGCTCACTAGGAAAATATCCCTGCCAAGTGTTCCCTCCTCATTGCCATCTTAACAGAAACCTGTTTAGCCAATCCTTTCTGTATTAGTCTGTTCTCATGCTGCTAATAAAGACGTACCCAAGACTGGGTAATTTATAAATGAAAGAGGTTTAATTGACTCACAGTTCCATATGGCTGGGATGGCCTCATAATCATTTTGGAAGGCAAGGAGGAGCAGAGTCACGTCTTACATGGTGGCAAGAAAGAGACAGCTTATGCAGGGGAACTCCCATTTAGAAAACCATTAGATCTTGTGAGACTTATTCACTACCAGGAGAACAGTATGGGGGAAACCACCCCCATGATTCAGTTATCTCCACCTGGCCGCACAGGTGATACATGGGAATTATTACAATTCAAGGTGAGAGTTGGGTGAGGTCATAGCAAAAGCATATCACTTCCTAAGGTAATAATAATAATAATAATAATAATAATAATAATGATGTTAAATTACAGCTAGCATATTTGGAATGGCTACCATGTACTAGTAATTGCTATGTACATTGTGTACATAATATTTAACTTCATCAACTTCTCTGTGAAGCCATTGTTAATATTTCATCCATTGAGATCAGGATACTGAGGCCCAAAGAAGCTCAGTAGCATCACACAAGTAATGAGAGGGAAAGGCAGATTTTAGTCCCATGTCAGGAAAATTTCAAAGCTGGAGCTCTTTTCACAATCTCATGTTGCCATGGCTTAATGCCTTATCTCCTCCAGATTTATTTCCATTTAAACAGAGAGATTATGGGAATAATAGCTTCAAACACATGAGTGTATCTCCAAAGAAAGACTTTCAGGAGCTATGGATTTTATTCACATTGCCTGAATTTGCCGATCATCTAAGCGAAATTTCACCTCTTGCCATCCCCTCTTCTAAGAGTTGTCAGGTTTGTCTCTGCAGATGAGGAATCCAATGATTGGAGTCCTTGAAAACCTCTAGAATGCCACTGCCAGAAACACCATCATACTCCAAGTGTCTAACTTGTGATCACATAAACTTGTTATGAATTTTTTTAGTTGCAATGATCAGAAAAACCGATCTGTAAATAGTTTAAACAAACATAAGTTAGTTTTCAAAAAATGTCCAGGTATAGTCAGTGATATAGATGACTCACAGGTTCACTAGTTTTATTAGGGATGCAGGCTGTTGTTAGTTCTTGACTCTGCATTTCTTACTGAGTTGAATTTTTATGTCGTGGTCAAAATGAACTGCTGCATTTTCTGACATCAAGCCTTCATTCAGCAAGGAAGGAGGGAAGGAGCAAAGGAGGGAGGGAGGGAAGGAAGAAAGGAAGAAAGGAAGGAAGGATAGACGGATGTAAGGACTCTACCCACATCTACCTTCTTTTATTGAAAACACAAAAACTTCTCTAGAAACCTCAGAAGACATTCATGTGCAATTTCATTGGTCAGCACATGTGGTTACTTTTAGCTGTAAGAGATACTAGGACGGCAGAGTTATTCTCTAGGGCAGTGCACCTGGCTACTGGACTTGTTAGCCAGGTAGAAGAGAATAATGAATACGAGACAAGTAACTAGCAGAATCTGCCACACTTTAGAGAGCATATATGAATGCCACTTATCCTTTTTCATGTTGGCAGAGCCTTTGCATTTGTCATCTTTATATTTCTGTAAATGCTCATATCTGGCCCATTGTTAAGTACTTAATAATTTCCTGTTTTTTAATACAAATGTTAAAGTATAAAAGCTTTAACATTTTCTTCCCAAATCAGCCTCAAAAAATGGTTTCAATAGGTTGAGAGTCAGAAGAAAAGAATAAGAGAAGCAGAAGAAACAGAGAGTGAGAGCAAATGGAGAGAGGAGGTGAAGTACCCTATGTTGCTCACAATTTTGGAAAGAAAAAAAACTTCTGGGATAAAGAAATCTAATCTAATTTAAGAAGAGAATGGTTTTCTTGACTATGTGGCCCTAGGGTCCCTGCCATGACCATAGTGAAATCAGTGTATGATTGCCCACATTCTCTTACCCTATGGGGCTCCTGGTAGCACAGGCAGACACACTTAAGTGGTGTTGGGCTGGGCACAGGTGAGGACTGTTCCTCTTACCGGGGTCTTTTTTTAAGCTTGGACCTGGGAACATGCAATAGATGCAAAACTTGAGGTTCAATTGTAGCTTCTCTACTGAGGAGGTACACCGTAAAATATGATTTTTGTTTTATTCCCCTACAGTGCAAAAATTTAATGTGTGGCACACTAGGAAATAACTATTTAATGTAGTGCCCTTAAGAAAAAAACACATTTCTGAGCAACACAAGCATACGTATCCAAAGGAAAGTCATTATTTTGGCTTTGTAGCTCACATTCCCCTTTGTTTTCTTTCTTTTTCACATGTGATAATCAAGTTACACTTTCTATAGTCCATCAGATTGTTTGAAAGAATGAGGTGGCCAATGACAGGGTGGCAGAGAACAGTATTTGTGTTTGTCCATTGTCAGAGCTGGGCTGCTCTCAGCACCTCGGGAGAGGATGGTAGCCTGTCCCGGCTTGTCCTTTGGCTGCCCTGACATTGCATTATCTCTAGGTCAGCGACTCTCCTGCCATTATTCTCAGGTGGTCCCCAGGATCTTGCTCCAACAACCACTAAGCCCGTTAAAGTGTAAATAGCAATATGACAAATCTCTGTTCAATTTATAGTGTTTTTACTGCGGGCTGCGGTTGCAAAAATTTTATCTAGTTTGGAATTCTCTAATGACCACAACCAGCTCAGATGTACAGGCCAATTTAAAGCCAATGTTTACGAACTGTAAAGTAGTTAAAAACACACATTAAGAAAGATTGGTTCTGCAGTTTTAAATTTAGTTAGTTCCTAGATACCGAATGTATGGATTTTTAACTAGTCGTATGGCTTCAAGAAAATAAAGCAAGAAAATCTCCTAGGAAATCACATAAAAGAGAAATGTCTTGGTTTGAATTATCTACCTTAGGGGTTCATCACAGTGTAAGTTTCAAGGATTATTGTTTTTAACAGCAGTGTTTTCTTGCAAACTTCTATTTGAAATATTTATGACAATGCTCTGGTGGTTTCTTTAATGGGGTTTCAACATTGGCAAGTGGGGAATGAGAACCACACATGGTGCCTGATTTTTGAGCTATGGTCTGTGAACAAAACCAGATAATTCACGTTATGCTCATCCTGCCTTAAGAATTCCTACTTTCTCATTACCAGCCATGGCCAAGCATACCTGTGGCCAGACAATGCTTGTTTTGCATTCAGGGGCCACTAGAGCAAGAGCTCCTTTTAGGCTATGGCGAAGTAAAAGAAAAGTGAGCTATTATTGAATCACAGTTCAGTGATCTTGGAATTTCAGGGGTGGAAAAAAGCATGAAGCACACAAAATTAGAAAATTTTCCCTTGAAAGGGAATCATATGGAAAGCTTGGGAATAATTTACATAATGGAAAAAAGTCACTGGACCTGAGATATTTAAATTTTAGGGTAAAATGTAAAATATCTGTTCAACTTGACTAGGCAAAATTCCCCTGGCAAACATTGTGTCTTTCGAAGGTCAGCTGTTACCTGGGCACCACACTTAGCATTTATATTTTTAAAGTTAAAACAAATTAAATTGGTAGAAACATTAAAATGTGACTTTCTAGGAAAGCCCATTGTCTTATTGGGAGTGATAAGAGGCTTTCCCTAGATTTTCATTACTATGAAGAGTCTTTTCCTAGATTTTTCTTATTATGAGCTTCATGAAAACATGCAACGAGGCTTACTTAGGTTTTAGACTTAGAGTTTCATACATTCATTTTTAACAAATATGGAATGCCTATTAAGTGCTAAGTCTGTTCTAATCACTGGGAACACACAGTTAACAGAAGAAACAATATCCCTGCTAGTAAATAGTGCAATGTATTAGAAGGTAAAATGCACTACATGAAAGAAAAATTTAAAAAAGGAAAACAAGAATGGTAGAAGGGTAATGTTAATGATGATGGCCATTTTTTGAAAGATGGTTCAGAAAGGCCTCCTTGAGAAGATGATATTGGAGCAAAGACTTGCAGGAAATGAAGAAATGTCATATCTGAGAGAAGACCATTCCTGATATGAGTGTACAACAGGCAAAGTATCACTGAAGGAACATCAAGGACATCAATGTCATTGGAGTTGGGATTGGAAGAGTACAGGAGGAAAGGTCAGCAAGGTTAAGAAGGCTCCATCACCAAGAGCCTTGTGGGCCACCAAAAGGTCTTTAATCTGTACTGTCAGTGAAGTGGGAAGCCATTGGAAGCTGATGAGCAGAGAAAAGATGTAGTTTGCCTTGTGTTTTAAGAGAGTCACTCTGATTATGTGAGAATAAACTGAAAGTAATTGATACCTTTGGTATCAAGCAAGGAGACCTGTTAGGAGTCTATTGTTACAATGCAGGTAAGAAATGATGATAGCTTGGAAAAATGGTGATAAATTGTCAAAGTTTGAATATATGTTTAAAGTGGACTTAAGGAATTATGCTGATGCATTGCATGTTGTGACTAGGAGAAGAAGTGTTAAAGATGAATCCAAGACATGAGGCTTGATGATTGCACAGAGATGCATTTATTCTTATCTCAGTAAATACCAAAACAGAGATGAAAAACCCTGTGGATAGGTCAAGGTTGTGGGAAAACAATCAAAACATCTCCTGTATGTGTGCAGTTTGGAATTAAACATCAAACTGAAGATGCTGAATATGAAATTGCATATGTAATTATGGAATTCAAGAGAAAGATCAGGCTGAAGACAGAAATTTGAGCTCAAAGTTTGCATTCCAAAATAAATGACAAATTTATAAAGATTAATTTTTGGCCTCACCTGAGTAGTATAATTCTTCTAGGAGATTTTCCACTTTTGGAAATCAAATCTATTGCAACATTCACATTTATTCATGCTTCATTCACTCAACAAATAATGACTAAACTTTGTCCACATACTTGGGAGTGTACTTATACATGTATTACATTCTCATGTAGTTCATGGGCAAGAAAGCGAATGAGAGAAGAGCCAGATTGTCCCAACACATAGTGGTAAGTGCATGTTATGGACAGTAGAGTGTTGTATGGGGTAGAGAACAGTGGCACCTCACACAGTTAAGTTAGGAAAAGCCTCTGGGAAGGAGTCATTTATTAAATGAGGTCTTAAGGATGAGAAGAAGATAGAAATGCAAAGACAGAGGGGAAAACTATCTTAAGCAAATCAGTACAATCTGTGCAAGAGTTTAGTACCAAGGAAAAAAGTATTGTATTTGAGAAAATGAAAAAAGTTTGTTTTTTTTTTTTTTTTCTTGGACATACTAAAGTTGTCTCAGAGTTGGAGTTGGAGGTGGATGGGCTCAGAATAACTAAGATCATAGAGGGCATATTTAGGGAATTTGAACTTTAAGTTAAAATAAAAATAAAAGCAATAAAAATTACAAAAGAAGTGTTTTATCCATTCAGTGTCCACCAAACAATCTGAGATTTTTATCACTGAAATTAAGTTAACTATTTTTCATGTTTTGAACAAATTTTCCTGAGATTAATACCAATTCATTATTTTATTATACTTGATATACATACCTATTTTTATTAATGTATCTGTGTTACTTGATTTCTAATCCCTAGTTCAGGTTTGATGCATACACAGAGATAATTCTAAAGATCTGCAAAACCCAAAATCATACTTGTTTAGATTGCTGAGAAATCAGAACTCTGATGCTTTTCAGATAGCTGCAAATCTTGAAAAATCAATTAGCAGCAAACACCAAATGTCAGAGACCTATCTGTTGTACATACTGGGTATGAAAATGAAACAAGGTTTTTAAAACTTTCAGACAGCCCAGTTTCCTACCACCTATTAGTAGCACATATTGGAACACACAGCCAAAGTTGAGTATCCAGTAGCATAACAATAGTTCATGATACCTCAGGAGGCCTTTGCCAGAAATGTGTTGAATGGAATCTCTTGGAAGAACAACAAGTGGAATAATGGAAAAAAGACATGACAGGGGATAAAACCCATGAAAGGAAGAAGATATAGAAGTTAATGCAACAAATCTGTTGAAGAAAAGGGAGGTGAGAAGACCAAAGTTAATGGACAAATTTTAATTCAAGGTCAAGACAGTGAAACTTGGTCTCAGAGGCAATCTGGTACCTGAGAGTAGCTGCTAAAGTGAAACCGAATGGTTCAGACTACCTTTCCAACCGAATGTAGATGGATCCCTTCACACTCAGCCACAAGCATAGGCAAATGTCACACACAGTGACAATCTGCTAACATCTTCCCAGATAACCCAAAGGTTTCAAGATAATTTGCAGGTAGTGAAATTTAGTGAATAAAATTCTGTTCTTCCTGAATTCAATAATATGGTATCATTCATTGTAAGGTCAAAATTGGCTGTGGGTAAAAAATGGCATAATCTCACTCAACCTAACAGTGAGATTTCTTCTCCATATTCAAGATAGTTAATATATCAACATATGACTTTTATGTTATAATATCAAAATAGAAAAATATCCTTACAGAACAATTAGGCAATTCACTTATTCTGTTGAGTTTGTTTTTTCTTCTAACTTTTGGGGCTCCCTTAAAAATATTTTATTTTTAATATTTGTACATAATAGATATATATATTTATGGGGTACACGAGATATTTTGATACAAGCATACAATGTGTAATAATCACATCAGGGTAAATTGTGCCTTTATCACCTCAATTGTTTATTTCTCTGTGTTGCAAACATTACAATTATACTGTATTGTTATTTTAAAATGTATAATAAATTCTTGTTAGATGTAGTTACCCTATTGTGCTATCAAATACTAGATATTATTCATTCTATCTAACTATATTTTTGTACTCATTAACTATCTGCACTTTCCTCACTCTACTACCTTTCTCAGATTCTGATAACCATCATTCTACTCTCTAACTCCAAGAGTTCAATTGTTTTACTTTATAGCTCCCACAAATGAGTGCTATTATGTGAAGTTTGTCTTTCTGTGCCTGGCTTATTTCACATCACTTAATGTCAGCCAGTTCCATCCATGTTGTTGCAAATGACAAGATCTCATTTTTTTTTTTTATGGCCGAATAGTATTTCGCTGTGTAAATGTACCATGTTTTTCTTTTTCCATTCATCTGTTGATGGACACTTAGATTGATTCCAAATCTTGGCTATTGTGAATAGTGCTGCAGTAAACATGGGAGTGCAGATACCTAATCAAAATTATGATGAGATATCATCTCACTCCAATTAAAATGGCTTTTATCCAAAAGATAGGCAATAAAGAATGCTGGTGAGAATGTAGAGAAAAGGGAACCCTCATACACTGTTGGGAATGTAAATTTGTATAGCCACTATGAAGAACAGTATGGAGGTTCCTTGAAAAGCTAAAAATAGAACTGCAATGTGATTTGGCAGTCCCACTGCTAGATATATAACCCAAAGGAAATCAGTATATTAATACCACATCTTTATATTAGTTTCTATTACACATTTCAACAAATGGTCTCAAGAGAGTTTCAGGGGAATTTACCAAGAAATAACAGGCTGAAGTGATGGGTTCTTTTTGTGGATCAAGATTATCTGAAATTTGCAATTTTCCATGAGTATTGTAAAGTTTCTCATCAAGGCCAAACAGGTCAACAATTCCCATTTATCCAAGAGGATCAAAATAGCTATATTTTAAGGAGATAGTGCATAAAATTTGGGCAAGTTTTACATTTTAAGCAGAATGTTATATCTATGTGTGTTTTTACACTTTGGATCCCTAAATTAGTGAAGAGTATTGGAGAGCAGTCAAGTTGGCCGTAGGAAGAAATAATGTTAGACCAATCTAATTTTCTTTTGTGACAGAGTCACTAGCTTTGTAGATGGGAAAAGCAATAGGTGTAATATATCTTTCCTTCAGGAAGGCTTTGACTTTGCTCCCCAAGACATGCTCGTAAACAAGCCAGAAAAATGTGGTTGTTTATTTATGTCAGATGTCAGTTGTGTGGCAGTTCAAGAGACTACTTATGAATGATTCAGAGTCAACATACGGGAGCCCATTTAGTGGCTCTCCAAGTTTGGCTACAGTTCAAAATATAGAACAATGGCACCTCATACACTCTTACAATTCTGAATGATTTGCTGATGACTTAGAAAAATGATTGACCTTAACTTCAGTCGATGGAGTTTGAGCAGAATGAGTTCAATTATTTTTGGAATAATAGCTTTATGAAAATAGAGGGCAAGAGTTATTTTAAGGAGAAAAATGGAGAGAAATCTTTAGTTTAATTGTCTCTCTCCAAAAGATATGCTTACCTCTTAACTCTTGGTAACTGTGAATGTGACCTTAATGGATATTCAGATATAATTAAGTTAACATAAAATTATTAGGATAAATGCTAATTCAATATGACTACTGTCCTTATAAGAAGAGGAAAATGTCATGTGATGACAGAGATGGCTCAGGGAAAAACGCCATATAATGGCACAGGGAGAGACTGGAGTGATGCAGCTGCAAGTCAAGGAACACCAAGGTTTGATGAGCATCATCAGAAGCTAAAAAAAAAAAAAAAAAAAAAAGGCAAAAAAAAAAAAAAAATCTGCCCAGAGCCTCAGAGGGAGCAGTGCCTTACTGACACATTAATTTCAGACTTCTGGTCTCCACAACTATGGGAGAATAAATTTTTATTATTTTACGCTGCCTAATATTTCGTACTTTGTTACAGTGATCTTAAGAAACTAATGCAATGACCCAGAGCGTGTACCACCAAATGAAGTTGTGGGTATGAGGATGCATCGATGAAACAACAGAGATCTAGGGGTGATTCAGAATCAATTACTTATTATCTATGACAATAGACCAAACATTGCACTCGAATAGGCCTTAGTTTTCTGCACTTTATAAAGGAGATATGCTGGAGTAGAATGTAGTTAGATCACATTTTCATAAACAGTATTCTATTGGGTGTATCCTTCTCCAGAAAGAAATGCTTACCTTTATAAAATTTTGCATAACCTTTTAGGCACTGCACAGCCCTTTTGCAGCCCAGTACATGATCCCCAGTTTAGATCCTCTGCATGAAACCATGCTGCCTTAGAAGCAAGCCACTCTGTGGTGATATTCTCTATCATCTTATCGTGGCAGAAATAACCAGTAAATTAACAGGAAGAAACAGACTCCTTAATGTATTTAATCTTCTGCCCTTTGCCACCTCTCTAACCAGACATATTGTCCAACGTCCTGGACTAGTTCTATGTCCACTACAAAGCTTTTCTTTGTACTGTTTTACTGCCCTATCTTTAATCTTTATTATCAGAACTTCATGGTATAACACTTGATTACTTATATCTCCAGGAATTGTTTAATGTTTTCCTTGCTTATGCAAATAGAATATGAAATATGGCTCCTTGAATGATGAAAGGATGGCAAGGATGAAAAAGCAAAAACCACACACACATACACACACCCCCCCCCCCCCCACACACACACACAGGTTGAGAAACCCTCACACCTGTAATCATTAATTATGGGAACCCCTGCTCAGGATTTTAATTCCAGCTTTGGTCTTCCTAAACATCAATGTATGGTAGGTGGTGGTAAATATTTCCTTCCCTATTCAAATGAGAAGTGCAGAGAAAGGGATGGAGGAAAGGAGAGAGGGGAAGAAAGAAAAGAGTGAGCTTGAGTATTGTGATTATTATTTGTAACCTTCAAGACAGACAAAATGAAATATGTGGACACACTTTATTGGGGAAAGAGGAGGGTTATAAAAATCACCCTCATCGTGGTTAGTTTAACATGTTTAAATTAAATTATGGATCATCATTACACATAAGCTTTAACAACAGGCTTGATAACCACCAGTGTGGATGATGAGGACACAGGTACACCCCTGAAGTCCTTTCAAAGTGCCAACCATATAGGAAAAATCATTACACTCTCAAAAGTAACAACGCCAAAACCAAGTCTCAAAGATTGAGCAGATAATTCCATGGAGGCCTATTCAGAGCACCTCCCTCAGTTATAGTCAATTTCCTTCCACATGATGTTTATTTCTTTGTCAGATATTTATAGCCCTAATACCAAAAGTCCATTGAACATCAGCCATTGATACAGTAACATAAAGCAGATTTATATATTCAGCTTGTCCAGTACTCTATTGGGAAAGGAAGGCATTGCTCAACATAATAGCCTCCATTCTTAAGAGATATTCATTTTAAAATGTTGTCTTATAAATACAAGATGAGTTGAGACTTGTGTGCTGTAAATATTTTAAGGGATTTATGTTTGCATTAACTGACCTTTTAATCAAACTTCAATGCATTACTACCACTGCAGAGGTTTCAGGAAGAAAAATACTACTTGCAGTTTTCAAAGTTAAAACTTTTCTAGTAGAAAAGAAGTGTAAAAAGTTCTTAGAAGAGGATATTATGAACATATTGTCAGACTTGTTATTTGTAGAAAATATTCCTACATTAAATTATAGTGTGGATTAAAAAAAACTTTCTTCTTATTGCTTTATCTTGAATACTTTATGAAAGTACTGTAAATTTGCGTATTTGCATTTGTGTGTTGTTAAAAAATATGTAATATCTTACCTGCTTGCCCTCTATTTGCATATTTTATTTTTATTGGATGTATTTCATCTAAAATATTGGCAGTGTCTTCAAGAACTAGAACATCTGGGGCTGGGCATGGTGGCTCAAACCTTTAATGCAGGCACTTTGGGACACCAAGGTGGGCAGATGACTTGAGCCCAGGAGTTCAAGACCAGCCTGGGCAAGATTATTTCCACTTTCTCGGCATCCATTTATTCCTTAACCCATTATAATCTGAACCCAGTCTCCAACCACTGCCTGCAATCTCTCTTCCTCCAGTCTATAATAATAAAATATATGAATGGCTTTTTATTTATTTTGTTGGCTTTGTCAGTGCATTGAGTCATAGGTAAGCAAATTTGGAAGAACATAGATATTGCCATATATAGTGTTTTCAAAATTTTTTAAGCAATGAAACTTTCTTAAATGTTATTCAGATGCCCAATATAGATGTGCGGCTGACATAAATGAACTGAGATGGGGCTACATTGTACTAGTTAGAAATATATTTGAATGCCAGTTTAAAAAATTCCTGACTTATAAAGGCTTTAAAAGCAAGGACATCATTTTTGTAATTATATAACAAGATTGAGTTAGGTTGCCACTGATAGTGGTTTAGCTTCTGTTGTTCTTGAACTGGTAATGAAAATGGTGATGCAGCCATAAGCACTGGGTCCACTGTTCTAAGCAAAGAGCTGGTAGAAGATAAGAAATGAGTGGATAGTCATTCTACTTGACCTCGTTAATTACCAGAAAAGCAAAACCTTTCCTAGAAGTCCTTCCTGCAGTCAGCCCCTTAAATGCAGAAGAACTCAGCTGGCCAACCCTAGCTCCTTCAGTTGGCCAACCCTAGCTCCTAGGCAGTCTGAGAGAGAAAAAGGCTTGTCATAGTGAGCCAGGTGAGTTTTGATTCATTGCTTGGGGACAGAAGAACTCCGAACAAATCAAGGTTCTATCAGCGATAAATAAGGGAGGCTCTAAGATATTGAAGAACCATCTAATGTTATTTATACTACCTACTTTCTAATCTGCCTCATCTGCTCACCTTCCTCGTTCTCTTCCTGTGATCTTAGACAGTGCATGGAAGAAATTTTTTTGATGAAGACATTTGTCTATTTTACTTAAAATCATTTTTTTAGCTAGTGGTATGTCTTGAACACTTTCCTAATAGTTCATTGAGATAAAGTCATAACTTTTTTTTTCTTTCTTTGCTACTCTCACTCATTGCCCCATTGGGATTGACTGCAAATTGCCATTTTCTATAGAAAGAATCAGGAATCCTTTCTACACAGTGGCCTTGGTGATTTCAGAGCTTCAAGAACATTTAAAATACTCAAGTTCTTTCTCCAAAAACTGGGGACTTCCTGCTGCTGAGCTCCTGAAAGTTTTTGAGAAGAAAGTCGAAAGGCTGAAAATGGTGCTGTGTTTATTTGAATATCTAAAGGGTAAACTCCAAGCTACTTATCTGAAAACAAATATTCTCTGAAACCTGTAGAGTAAAGAAGTATAACTTGACATTTCTTCTGCAAGAAAAAAAACAAGAAGATGGTGACTTTCAAGACCTCAGTCAATGACTAAAGCTCTGTGATCACAGTGAGGTACAGTGTCTGAACTAAACATTTTCTTTAAATATTTTAGTAATTTAGAACTGATATTCTATGTGTATCGTGAAACAGAAAGACCAGATAAGCTATAATATGAAAGCAATATAATTCAAATTAAATGGAAGAGCACATAATAAAATATAAAACTTCTCAAAAAAACTCCATTATGCCTGTTTGTAGCAGTATATATTCCTAACTGTATTAATGTATAATAGTTAATACAAATCATAAAGCATATAATAAAAATTAATGTAATTTAGTATTCTCTTTGGTAATAATAAATATCATTTGTTGAGTAGTTAATGAAATTATAAGTGCAAGTTCAGAAAAATTTTAGGTTCTGTTTTTAAAGGAAAAACACAAATACTCATTATTCTTGGTATTATGTGTTCAGCACATTACCACGGTAACCAGGGCAGTAATGTCAAGACAAAGGTCAGGGTTGGCTTTAAGAAAGAAGCCTAAGAACGGGAACTATGTAGAGGCCAGAAAATCAGTGTCTACATGCTAAAGGCAATTTTCAGGGACAAGTACTAGGAGCAGATCAACAAAACAAATAAGATCAACAAAACAAATAAGGAAGGTGGTTTTAAGAACCCGCAGGGGCAATGGTTAGAAGTTGTGGTGCCACTCCGTTCAACCTTATCTGCTTGGAAGTTTTTCTCCCACACCATTCAAACCCTTCACTGAACTGAACTTTCGTACAGGCTGCAGCCAAGAGGGGCTGTATTATGACTTTCTTGGACCTTTTCATCCACAAATAAATATTAAAACTTTATTTCATTACTTAATGTTCTAATTGTGTTTTCTCAAATTCTGTATTTGTCTATTTGGCATTGATTCTTCACAAGGCCAATATTGAATTTATAATATTTTATTATTATCTATATTCTTCTTGTTCTGGCATTTGGGAGCCTTGTAGACCACGGAGAAACTCCTTCTCCCAGGGATAGCTAATTCCTAAAGATAATAACAATTTGCCTAGAAATGCAGGCCTTTCATATGTAAACCAACCAATCCATTAATTACTTCCTTATCTAGCTCTCACACACCAAGCCAATGTTTGCCCTGACTTAAATTATCCTAGGGCCAAGTATCACTCAAATGGAGGCCATCCTTATAGCTCAAAGCCCAGCCAGAATTTTTAAAGCAAGCCTGTTTTAAACTGTTTGCTCTGCCCTGTTTTTCCTATGGAAAATCCAATAAAGCCTGTGGTCTAATGCTTTCTCCTTGCTCCTTTCTGCCTTCTGACTGACACCCATGCCTTCTCTGTGTCCCTGCATAGCATGAGATGACCCCTCTCTGAGCCCTTTGAGTATGATGAACTTCTTTCTTCCAAACCTCCTTCTCATTTCCTCCTATTAATACACAGTCTTTACCAACCATATCATATACAACATTTAAATTCTCAGAATATTGAGTTGGAATAAATATATTGACATTATGCATTATGCATTAAAACATTTAAAAATCTGAAGTTCATTTTTTTTTCCTGATTTTAGAAGAAATTAAAATGTTCTTATGGGTCCCTAAAAGTATCATGGGCCTTTGACGGTAGGTCACGTGTGCTTAGTGAATAAGTTGACTGTGGAGTCAGAGATGACTTGTTTTTGCTGACATCCTTGTAAGCTCTTGAGAAACTGAATTAGAAACAGACAATGGTCAGTCTATGTGTAATAAACAGAACTCTGACCCACAGACTCTGCAGCAACCATTGCAGGAAACCAGTTACAATCTCTTAAGATTGGTTCAGAATGGTCACAATTTGGTCAACAACTGCCAGCCTCCCTATTTTCATCTTATTTTTTTCTTTTTTTCTGTTTCAGAACCCACCAGAGAAAGCTAAAATGGTCCCCAAACCAATCACAGAAGATGTCTCACTCTTGGCTAGCCTACCTCCATTGACTCCAATGCCATCATGACAATGACCTCAATTGGAAGATGCCTAACACCTTTCCTTTTCTCCACTCTAAAGCTTTCCCACTGCTTTGTCTGCCTTTCAGCCTCTGCCAAATTGAAGTGGTGGCACTGATGCCCTTGCTGTAGCAAGCTCTGAATACATGGCTTATGTATGTTTTCATTGGGATGGTCTTTATTTCCACACGCCCTATCTTCCTTGAGGTTTTCAGTTAGGACACTTTCTTCCCTCTGAAAGCCACCTATCCTATACATCTTCTAAAGAAAATGTTGATAGTGTGTTCCAAGATGAAAAACAGATAATCCAATGAGTTTATCTATAAAAATGTAAAAATACAAAATTTCTAAATGTCTATGCTTCTTTTTCAGACAAAATTCTTAACATTAAAGCCAGAAACACAGGAATCTCATTTTCTAAATATTTTCTTTATCCTAAGAAAACACAAAAAAGTGAATAGAGTTAAGTGTAGACTAGCAGCCCCAGCACAAGTATCACCTGGGACCAAGTTAGAAATGCACAATTTTGGCTCCCACTACAGAGCTGCTCTGGAGATCCTGAGGTACTTTGAGAGCCATGGCTCTGAAGCAGACTATCCTGAACAGGCTCTTGGAATTCTCTGGAGCTTACTTTCTTCATATACATAAAATGTAGTTATGAATTCCTTGTGTCCAAATTTAAAGGTTTCTTGTGAGGATCAAGTTATTAATGTCCTGAAAACATGTTTTCATGATGCTTTCTGTGAAGAAAGAAAAGATGAACTCTGCTATATAACATTGTTAAAGTCTTTAAGAGAGGACTTGTGTTTTATTTTAGACAAGCAATTGAAGGTAGATGGGATTTAAGTTAGTTTTAAAAAGGGAAATGACATTCTAGTTGAGAAGAAAGGAGATTGTCAATCACTGTGCCTCCTTCCTAGCTCTTTAAATATGGCTAGCTCCAGATTGCATATGACGATGATCCTAAAGTTGAGTCCTAGAAGCTATGGCGGATGAGTCACTTATACATAACACTTACTAGGTCAGCCACTTAATAGCTGTGTTTCATTGAACGAATTTTTCATCCTGCTTGAAATTTTGTCTTCTTATCTGTCAAATGAGAATAGGAGTACATATTAGGCTATACAAGAAGCATGGCTGGAGAGGCCTCAAGAAACTTACAATGATGGGAGAAGGCGAAGTGGAGGCATGTCTCACATGACTGGAGCAGGAGAAAGAGAGGGAAGGGGGAGGTGCTACACACTTTTAAACAATCAGACCGCATGAGAACTCACTATCATGAGAATAGCATAGGGGAAATCTGCCCCCATGATCCAGTCACCTCACACCTCCCACCTCCTACCAAGTCCCTCCTCTAACACTGGGGATTACAATTCAACATGAGATTTGGGTGGAGACATAAAACCATATCTGAGTGAAAATATTTACCTCACAGTGTGGCTATAAGCAGTAATTGAGATAACTTATATGACACATTCTTCCGAAGAAATATTAGCAGGAAAAATAAGAATAAGATATTAAGTTGATTTTTTCTGTTACACTGATCTATGCTTTGAGAATTGTAATTTGACTTAAGTTCTTCTCAGATGGTATTATGGGACTATTCTTACTGTTGAGTTTGCATCAATAATTAGCTCCTATGTTGACTCTGGTATCTGGTATCTGCAATTACCCTCTTCTTTTTTTAGGATGCTTTGCCTTTGATAATTGCCATGCTAATAAGTAGCAAGGAATATTTGAGATCACCAGTCAGGCTGTTCTTTTTGTTGCTGCTGATGTCCCCATGAGGGTGTTGACATCCAAGACTAATGGCACAGATTTTGTCCAACAATACTGATGTCTAATGTGGAGGTGCTACAAGGGTGGCCACCAATATAGTCACCATCCTAATGTTGCTGTTTCAGTGACATCTTCATCACCACTACCAATGCTGTAACTGCTGATGCCTCACATTCTGAATGTCCTAAAGAAATTGTAGGAAAAAAAGAGCTCTCATTTTTTTTTTTTTCGGTTTTCTTTGACATTCCTTAAACCTGTTATTTGGTCCTGAAGCTATGAGATAGTTTGATTGACGTTGCTGTGCTATTTAAAAAAACATGCCATTTCAGCTGGGTGCTCACACTTGTAATCCCAGAACTTTGGGATGCTGAGGCAGGCAGATTGCTTGAGCCCAGGAGTATGAGACCAGCCTGGGCAACATGGTGAAATCCTGTCACTAAACAAAAATACAAAAATTAGCTGTGCATGTTGGCACATGCTTGTAGTCCCAGCTACTCAGGAGGCTAAGGTGGGAAGATCATTTGGGCCCAGAAAGCAGAGGTTATAGTGAGCTGAGCTCATGCCACTGAGCTCCAGCTTAGGTGACACAGTGAGAGCCTGTCTCAAAAACAAAACAAAACAAAACAAAACAAAAATACCATCTCATCAATGCTGCCTAATTATCTTTGAACCAAGCTCTGTGTCTCTTATTTATCAGAAGGCCCCTTCTTCCTCAATATAAATGGTGCCTTAAGGGTTCTACCTGACTAAATCTCTGAGTTTGCAAAGAAGACCTTGAGTTCTAGACAAAACACAGCCTAAGTTTGAGTTGACACCTCTTATACATGTATTCATAGGAAAAAAACATGTGTGTGTGGAGATATTTTAAAGATGTAAAGCCTTAAAAGAACAATGTAGTAACAACCCATCATTATCATCATGACTTTAACCTTGGCATGGTGGACAGACTTTAAGGTAGCATCTATGATCTTCACTTCCTAGCATTCATGCCCTTGTGTAGTCCCGGCCCCTGTGACTTGCTTTTACACAGTAGAATATGAAAGGTGATGGGCTTCCCCTCCCATGATTGTTATTACATAAGACTCTATCTTGCTTGAAGACCCACTAGTGCAATTTCCTCTCATTGGTTTTGCAGGAACAAGCCATCAGGAAGTAAGTGGCCATGCCAGAGAAGCCCATATAGTAAAGAACTCTAGGAGCCTGTATAGGCTGAGAGTGATCTCCAGCAAGAAACTGTAGCCCTCAGACTTGCAGCCTCAAATAAATGAATTTTACCAAAAACCCAAAGGAGTTTGGAAGTGGCTACTTCTACATTTGAGCCTTTGCTGAGACCTGGATTGCAGCCCCATGAGACTCTTAGGCAGAGGAAACAGCCAAGCCATGCCCAGATGCCTGACACACAGAGACTGTCAGATAATAAACTGTTTTTAAGTGGCTAACTTGGTAGTAATTTGTTGTACAGCAATAGAAACCTAATACTCCACGTTAAATAAAATATGTAGGGAGTCATTTTATCATGAATGCTTTAATACCCTTCTTACCTAATTTTTAAAAAGATGTCTTAACCTGTTTTTTACACGCATTTATTATTATGGCTGTAGAGTAGTATAGTTTGCTTTATTACTATTTCCATTACAAAAACAATTAACAATTTATGCCTAATGGAATTATAATGGTGTATTTTAAGGCATGTGACCTTCATAGTAAAGAATTAGGGATTTCTAGTTAAACATGGTTAAGTGAACATGTGTTTTTATGTCTGCTTAATCAAGAAACTCATTACAATAGTAATAAAAAATAAAACAGGCATAAATCTAAAAGGAGCTAAAGAACGGGGAAAGTGGCAGTACTAGATAAAGATTCCAATAGCAATTTTGATATTGGAAATGCAAACGGACAAGTGGCAAGGCAACTAATGAGAGGGAAGAAAGTTCACATCTAACTGCACATGGAACCCCAGAAACACTTAGGAATTTAACCTGGCAGAAACTTGAACATGGGAGCACAGAATAGTATTAAAAATAAGAGGTTCTAAGTCTCAGTAAAAACCAATTAAGTTCTCTCATGTCCTCATCTCAAGCAAGACAAATAACCCCTTCCTGTATTAACAGAAGTAGAAGTTTTCCTTATATAGAGAGTGTGTCTTGGGGGTTCTAGATTTGGGGACATAAGCACATGAAGGCCAACATGGAAGCATAATACTGAAATCGAGACAGCAATTCAACAGTGATACAGGGGCTTTTAGAATACCTCACCTCCCCAGTTTTCCCCAGCTCAGCTCCTGAACAGGGCGTAGAGGATGACTCTCTGGAAAAACTAAAAAGCCAAAAAGAAACTATCTCTAGACAGTGAGATTTTGAGGATTTACTAATAAAAGAACTCAGCCAGCCAATATTTCTGGGAAGTTCATTGGTCAAACAAATCATTGTTTATATTCACGTATGCAGAGTTTGCACTGAGGATTGTAATGAATCAATCTTCAATAGAGACTCATAGGTGTTCTGTTTCCAGTAATGGTATACTGTGTATTTTGGAATAAGTCTCTCATTGAGAACACCTAAGAAAGATAGGCAGAACTTTTAGAAATTATGTTTGAATGCATCAGAGAGCTGCTAAGATAAATGATTATGAGGTCTAAGTCCAATCTAGGAGCACTTTCAGGACTTTTGGACCCATTTCCTCACCGAGGTATATTTTGTAGAGGGCCAGATAGTAAATGTTCCTGATTTTGTAGGCCATTTGGTTACTGGCACAACTGATCAACTCTGCCATTGTAGCACCAAAAGTAGCCATAGACAATATTACATAAATGGCTGTGTTTCAGTTAAATTTTATTGATAATAACAGATTGGACCAATGGGCCATAATTTCCCAACCTCTACTCTGGAAACATTTGTCAGTTATGAATGAGGTGAACTTTCAATATACTCATAGCACTAGGGGGACAAAATTTAGTGTTAGAGGCCCACAGAGAAGGAGATGTGGGTGACTTTGGATTGGGACCCTAAAGGGTTGTTATTTAGAAATAAGAGTAGGCCGGGAGCAGTGGCTCATGCGTGTAATCCCAGCACTTTGGGAGGCAGAGGCATGCAGATCATGAAGTCAGAAGTTCGAGACCAGCCTGAACAACATGGTGAAACCCCTTCTCTACTAAAAATACAAAAATTAGCCAGGTGTGGTGGTGTGCGCCTGTAATTCCAGCTACTCAGGAGACTGAGGCAGGAGAATCACTTGAACCCAGGTGGTGAAAATTGCAGTGAGCCGAGATCGCACGACTGCATGCCAGCCTGGATGACCAAATGAGACTTCTCTGTCTCAAGAAAGAAACAAACCAAGAAACAAAAAATAGTAAACTAGAAATAGACCAGTCCTTGACAAGATTAAGACCTAGCTTCAGTTCATCTCCATCCCTGATTGGATTAATTTGACCAGTCTTTGCTAATAGGCTAACCTCCTTAAAGCATACATATATTCTATCAGGATGATAATATGATCTTTCGCAGCCTTAAATTAATACTATAGTTTCTTACATATAAAATATTCTGAACTATGGGAAGAGATAAGATCAAATGGAACAAAACTAAGAGAAACATCTGACAATAGAGAGAGACCTGCAGGGAATAACACTGAAATAATAAGAAACCAGTTTTAAAACATGTTCAAGAATATAAACAAGTAGTAGAAAATAAGTTGCAGATTGGGAATTTTAGGCTGATAATTGGAAGTTCTGAAGAACTGATGAAATTCTAGAGCTGAAAAATAAATTGAGAACTCAAAGACTGGATTTAACAAGAGAGGAAACACTCCTGATAAATTAAACTCAGAAAGACAAGTGATGAACAATAGAAAAAGTTACCTAGGAAACATAGGACATGGTAAAATGAACTAAAATTTGGGTAACTAGAGCCCCAGAAGAACATAAGAGGGGAGTAAAATGCAAAGGTGATATTCAAACAGATAATGACTCAAGTTTTCCCAAACCAACAAAATTGCACCTACCCATGGATTTAAGAATCACTACATAATCCAAATAGTTTTAATGAAAAACCAAAACAAGAAACCTAAGAATGAATAGTTGGATTATTAAAACCCCAAGCAAAACCAAAACAGAAACCTAAAAATGTTACAGAAAAATTGTAGAAATTCAACGTAGAGGAATTCTAAGTGCAGCTAGAGGGGGAAAAAAAGAAAAAAAAAATGATAGCAATAAGACTAACAGCTACTTCTCAACAGAAACACTGTAACCTTGAAGACAATATAACCATATTTGAAAAAAGCGCTCCAAAAATATCACTCTTGACCTAAAATGCAATACCAAGTAAATATTGTATTCTAACAAAGGGGTCAGCAAAATATGATTCACAGGCAAAATCCAGGGTGTTATCTGTTTTTGTAAGCAAAGTTTTTTGGGGGCGACAAACCTAATTATGCTCATTCATTTACCTATTACGTATGAATGCTTTCATGCACTAGAGTAGTTGGAATATTATGACCCCAAAAGCCTAAAAGATTTACTATTTGGTTCTTTGCGGAAAAATGCTGACCCTTCTAAAATAAAAATGAAATGCAGCATTATTAGGAAAAACAAAAAGTGAGAGATTTTTTCATTGGCAAACCTGTTCAAAACGAAATTTGAAGCTAATAAACAGAAGTAAGAAAAATGAGCAATAGAAATAACAAATAAGTATCAGTAAATGAACACTGATACTATAAATCATAACATCTTGTGGGCTTAAAATGTGTTTAGAATTAAAATATACTGCAGCATAAGCATATAACCTAGGGTATTTGCAGCTAAATGTTGTAACACCTCTACATTATTTGGTAAGTCATAAATGTACTAATTTATGTTAGACTTGATACATCAAATGCGTTTAGCAAAATCTAGAGTAAACACTAAAATAATAGCTTAAAAAACATAACTACCAAATTAATGAAGTGGAAAAAATGAAATAAAATGAAGAAACAAAAAATTAATCCAAAAGACAGCAAACAAAAGGAGGAAGCAAAGAATCATAGAACAGTCAAGAAAATAAGAAGTAAATAGTGAGGGGAAAACCTTAACCCTGAATATATCTTTGACAACATCACATTGCATGTGAATAGAAAAAACACCCCAAGTAAAGGTCTGAGTGTTAGATAATATTATAAAGTTAAAAAGCCCAACTATATTCTGACTCTAAAAGCCACATTTTAAATGCAAGTAAACAGAGAAATTGATAGTAAGTACACACACACAAAAGACTATGCCAAAAAAAAAAAAAATCACACTAGCTCCAGGAAATGTCTATCTATATTGGTATTAGACAAAAAGACTTGAATGTACAGAGAGATATTTTGTAATGGTTAATAGTTTATTTCACCAGGAAAGTACAAAACACCACTTAAACCCCAAAAAACACATAAATGGAGACATAGTGGGGAATTTTAACCCACCTCAGCACATGATAGAAGAAGTAGGTCAAATAATTCCTAAGAATATGAGTTTGGACAACATTACTAACAAATGGTTCAACTGACATATATAGAATGCTGCACATAATAGCATGCAGAATGTGTGTTCACTTTAAGTACGTAAGAAGCATTTATCAAAAATAAACATATACTGAGCAGCGTTGTCTGTATCTGCCAATTAAAATCATATAGAACATATCTTTTGAACATTAAAAAATGTCATTTATTTCCAGTTTTTAAAAATCTCCATTTATGTTATACATTATCCGTGAGTTTGGCTTTTGCTACAAGAAATGTTATGTTTCTTATAATTCAATGCCATATATTTTCTAATTTCTATTGTTATGTCATCCTTCACCCATGAATTATCTAGAAATAAACTTCTAATTTTCAAACTTAGGGAGTTTTAAAATTTATCTTTTTGTTATTTCACCTACATTTTACTATGTTTAAAAATATATTCTATATCATTTTAACCCTTTGAAATTGGTAGAGACAGAATGCTGAGCATAATCTCAAGAAGTTAGGAAAAATAAAACTGATAGAAAATAGAAGACAGAAAATAGAATAAATAAGAGCAGATAATAACATAGAAAATAAAGCTAACATAAACTAAACTGAAAGTTAATTCTTGAGGAAAAATGACAACACTCATAAACCATTAGTAACAAGAAAAAAGGGAAAAAACCCACTAAAAATAGCACTACTGAAAAAGATGAAAAACTACTAACTTATAGACACCAAAAAATGATAAAATGTTGTAAATAAATATGAAAGTTTAGAATAAATGGAGATAAAAAAGCATATCTTACCAAAACTGAAACTGTAAAAAATCAAAGTTTATATGGTCTTATAGTTATCAAAGAAATTGAATTTGCAATTTAAAAACTAAGCATAAAGTGGCTTCATCATTCACATCAAATTCATGCATACTATTCCAGGGAATGGCAAAAAGGAGATGTAATTCCTAAGTCCTTTTAACCTAGTAGAAGTATGGACATTAGAATTGAAAAAATACTTCACAAAAGAGATCTTAAAATGATCAATAAATATATAAAAAGGGCCTCAAATCATTGATAATCAAGGAAATGTACAACAAAGTCATAATGATGAAAAAACAGGTAATGTCAAATCTGTTCAGGATGTGGAAAGTTTGGAACTCTTATGAACAACTTGTAAAAGTACAACTTTGGAAAACTTAAAGACATTACAAATTGATGTTGAATATTTGCATAACCAGTCATCAATTACTTTTACTTTGCATATATAGCCATATGCACACCAGAAATCGTTATGTATAAATACGTTCTAGTTGCATTACTCATAATCGCCCCAAATTAAAAGCCAAATACACATCAACAGTAGAATTGAATACTATCAGGCAATTAAGTAAAGAATTATAGCCATATGCTACAGTATGGATAAATAGCGCACATTAAATGAAAGAAGCTGGGCATAATATATATTGCATAATTCCATTATGTACAGTTTATAAAAATACAAAAGTAATTAATAGTATTAGAAAACTAGTGATTACCTCTGGAACTACAGGAAAGTTATAGTGATTGGGAACAAGCACAGAAGGCTTTCTGGGATACTGACAGTGTTCTATTTCATGACCTTTGTCACACACAGGTGTTTACACATAGGTGTTCTACTGTAATAATTTATTGTTATATGCTTATGATTTGTGCACTTTCTGATTATATACTCCAATAAAAATTAAAACACTGAACATATGAGAAGAGAGCAGATTACCAGATATTAGAGCAAAGCTTCTAATATAAGTCTTAGATCAAAATAAATCTATATGATAAGAGAAACTTGGAGCAAATAGATAACGCAGCAAACAGAAGAAAATTTCAACAAAATTTATATATTAGAAAGCAAAATAACATACAGCACTTATAAAATCAAAAACTATAAAAAAATGAACATTCAGAAACTGAGAAGATACTTCAGAGTTTGAAAGATCCCAGCAGAAAACCTTAAAAGAGAAAATATGGAAGATGAGTTGAAGAAAACATCTTCAAAATCCCAACGAAAAAGCAAAAGAAAATGAGAAAAAGAGAATGAGAATGGAAAGATAAACCATTCCCTGCCTCCCCCCATGATATCTAACATATGAGTTGGATCCTTACTATTCTGAGCCCCTTATTATGAGGTCTATGGTTTTCCATTCTTGTTATGCATGAAAGGTAATATGGAGCACTGTACATATTTTAACCTGCTCAATAATCACTATGAAAATTTGGGAAACCTTTCACCAATCAACACTCTCTCATTGAAGGCTGTGTCTTCACTGCCTACAACAGAGGTTTCCAAACTTTTCCAGATTAGCTATTCATTTTTAAATTTTACTCATATATTTTATGTGCCAATATTTATGACTACCCTGAACTGTTATGTTTGCAATGATAAACTGCAAAATCTATGTAAATTTATACACAGTGACTATCAGAAAGAGCTTCTGATAGTTATTATTCCAAAAATACTCACAGTAGTAAAGCTTAATTGTTAGAAACATTAACACCACTTGCAAATTGCTGAATAAAAGACATGTTAGCCTCAGTTTCGTTATACATAATATGAGGACATCCTGACTCATGGCATTACTGCAAATATTAAATGACTCAGCATCATCTTTGTCATTAGCTATTATAAGTATTAATTAATATTATTGTCATTATTTCACATTAAATTGAGCTGACATAATTCTGTGCCAGAGCAGAAAAAAAATAGTTTATCCGACAGAGACTTCTTACTGGTAACTGCTCAATTTCTATCCTGCTTTTTCAAATAATGAAAGAGGTTCACTAGCCCATGTTACCATTTTTGTGTATTGCTACTAATCTTGATACACCAGCTTGGAAATCACTTGCTAAATTAAGGAAATAAGGAAATCTTAAGATCTACTCTTAAATTGATGATTTATAGAGTTATATCAGAATACTTCTCTTTATTACTCCATTTAAATCAAATATAATATGCTTTTAAAGCTGAAATAAAAGATATTCAGTAAAAATCCTTGAATAATAGTGATATCATTTAGGTTGCAATTCAAGTTATAGGTAATTCACATAGCTCTCCAGAATCATTTTTCTGCCTCATAATAGATATATAAAGTTATATGCATAAAATATGAGTAAGTTAATGCATCTGATATGGAAGTGGTGTGCTTGGTGTCCCATCAGAATATTTGTGAATAATTTTAAAAGATATTTCGTTTTCAAAGCCTCCTATTAAATGGAGGAAAGGAGAGAGGCTTAAACTGCAAATAGAGGGACTTAAATTAGTTATGAAGACGAGTGCCCAGATGAGAGAACGATTTAACACGAAAATGAGATTTTTGAGAAACCATCTTTTCCAGAGCTTTTACATAATGCTATTCCAGAGGCTAGAGATTTCTATATTCATTCCCCACTCTCGGATCCACCCTTTTGAGTCCTCCAAATACTAACTTATTTACTGGCATTGTGGCTGTCATTGCCATATTCTTTCCAATCATTTCATATCGAGGCATGGTTCAAACCTCTGGTTTATTTCACTGCGAGTGGACCTTGCTTGAGAGCCATTAGAACACATTTTTGGAATGGTTTATTATGGCTAGTGTTCCATTATTGGAATGCTAAACATAAGGGAGTTATTTATATTCTAATGCTCAATGTCATCGCCAAGGTCTGATTGCAAAAATTCAAAAAATTGCAATCTCAGGCATAAATGGGTTAAGGGAAAAGCCCGACAATTACACTGACTAGCCAACATCATAGGACCCCTCCAATCCAGGCCATCGCAGGCCAAGGTTTATTAAAGGAAGCCCTCAAAGAAAGGAAGACCCTTTTATTGTCTGGGTTCATGTGAGTTTGCCATTTTGCCATCTGGTGGTTTTCTGCTGTAATTACAACCATTTACCAGTTGACAGGGAAACAATTTCACAACAGTTAATGAGACGACCTCTTGTGATTTTGAGAAAAGGGAGGCAACCATATGTAATTGTTCCTCTTTCTGTATCTACCTGCTTTCCTGTATAAGAGACATAGTAAGAATGGCCAAAGAGAATTCTGATGTCTGTGGCATATACTTATGATTGCAATGATCCTAAAGGAAATCTAAAAGACTGAAGCTGATAGATATTACCATATGCTACAGTTTGAATGTGTCCCCCAGATCTCATGTGTTGGAAACTTAATCCCCAAATTCATACACTGATAGTATTTGGAGGCAGGACCTTTGGGAGATAATTAGGATTAGGTAAGGTCATCAAGGTGGGGCTCCCATGATGGGACTGATGGCTTTATAAGAAGAGGAGGAGGGAGCTGAGATGGCATACTCTTGCCTTTTCACTTTGTGATGTCCTCTGCCATGTTATGATGCAACAAGAGGGCCTCCTTTAAATGCCAGAACCATGCTCTGGGACTTCTCAGCCTCCACAACCATGAACTAAATACACTTAATTTTTCAAGAAAATAAATTGTTCTGTGGTGTTACGTTACAGCAACAGAAAACAGACTAAAATACCATGTAACCAGATGCCACATAGATATTGCTTTCTGATAGTGTGTATGTGTCTCTGGATGTGCAATGGATATTTTTGCGTCAAGAAAACAGCTTGAGAAAGTGTTCTGACCTGCCCTAGGAGAAATATGGATAATAAACATAATAAATATCTTTTTATGAATAAAAACATACATATTTATGTCAAAATGCTTTCTACCTTAGTTGTAACTCTGAGATATCTAGTAAGACATCTATTTCTCAGCAGGGGCTCCCCAAAAGTCTAAGTCATAGTTAAAAGGGAAGCTTAGCTAACCTGGACCCATACTTTAAAAATTCATAAGTTAAGTGATCTTTTGTTTCACTTTAATTTTTTATGATTGCTTTTGTTTTACCTCATTTTTCATGATACTGCAGTATAACATAAAGATAGCCTAGACATTTTAACTTTAGTAAATTAGAAATCCCCATTATCTCCTGGTACCTTATGATTTTAAGTTTCTGTTCATGGGACCTAATGATTACAAACAGAGTGAAAAATGCAGCTTTGAAGTCTAGAATTCCTCTGGGCTTTTTAGAAATGATTCCTTCTTTAACCTGTGAAGAATCCCTCATTAACAGGTCCATCCTTCATTATTTGAAAGAGACTTACAATATACCACCTACAGTGCCTTAAATTGCACCATTAGCAATTCAAAACATCTAGTTTGCCTGGAAGGTGGTAATTTGAGTGTGCGCACCCCGTGTGTGTGTGTGTGTGTGTGTGTGTGTGTGTGTGTGTGTGTGTGAGTGGTAAGGACACATTACAGAGGATCTTAATAATTTGTTCTGAAAATGACTGGTCATGACTATAGAATGCCTGGGTAAACCCGAGATCATGGATGGTGACCTCCCATTTGTAGGCTTATCTATATAGGCTAGTATCAATTTTTGTCTAAAAATTACTTTGTGTTTGAATTACATTTCTTTTCTCTTTTTTCTTTTCTGAGCCAGAGCCTTGCTCTGTGGCCCAGGTTGGAGTGCAGTGGTGCAATCTCGGCTCACTGAAACCTCCACTTTCCTAGTTCAAGTGATTCTTGTGCCTCAGCCTCCAATAGGTGGGATTACAGGCCTGAACCACCAAGCTAATTTTTGTATTTTTAGTAGACCTAGGGTTTCATCATGTTGTCCAGGCTGGTCTCGATCTCCTGACCTCAAGCAATCCTCCCGCCTCAGTCTCTCAAAGTGCTGAGATTACAGGCTTGAGCCACTGTACCCAACCACTGAATTACATTTTTATGTTTTGTTCAAAGAATTATATATGTTCATTTGCTCAAGAGAAGTATTTTAAAAGGAACAGTTGAAGAATGTGTATGCTGGATGATGCTAGAAGTGTTTGTCTTTGACATTGTCCATGGCCTGGAGAATCTTGAGAAGTGCTGATTTAGTCAGTTCTTCTAGCTTGCATCCTGCTGACTCCAGAGATACATGCTTTCTTTTCTAGGCCAATGGTTGTAGCCCACGGAGACAAATGTTAGGAACTGAATGCTTCAGAATCTGCCACACATTTCATTCAGGAATTGATGGTCTTCTCTTTTTCCTTCTTTTCTCCAACTGTTGCTTGTACTCCGAGCATAATTTTTTTATTTTGTTGTGCTATAGGGACTTGTATAATATTGTCTGCTCACTACTTCTTCCACCTTCTGAAACCAGCAGAGTATTTTTTGGGAAAATACTCCAGTGTCTTACCTCCTAACTCTAATCCAACCATGGTGAACACCATGCTGGGTGCCATGTTCTTATAGCCTCCATATTAGACTATAGTTGATGGTAAAAGGATAAGCACCTGACACACGAAGGACCAGTCATAGCTGATGCTTGGAATGTTTGAGCTTGGGCATCTAGAGATAATATAAATCAATCCCTCTCTGACAATGGGTGGGAAGTCATGTTTGAGAGCTGTCAGCCATTGTATTTTCCAGCACATTAAGGAAGCCAGTTTGCCATAGAAGAGTATGAGGTTGACCTTTCCAGAAAGTAGAAATAATAATTTTGCAGCGTTTTAATCCTAGATTCCATTTGATCCTGAGGTAACTTACTTTCCACCTGTTACAAAATATACCTTTAATTTATTGTATATATCCCTTAAATATATTTTTCATTTTTGGATAACTTTGTACAGTTTGAGTTGATGTCAATGGAATTGTAGAATGTTTCTACTTTGGCAATTTTTTTTTACACATGTACGTTGTAGAAAAGCCTTGGCAAGTCCGTAGCTTCTGACATGGACCTGTGATTCCTTTGTTTTCTCCTTAGAAGGCTAAAGAAGACATTTAAAAAATGGAGTAAATAGGCCAGATGTGGTGGCTCATGCCAGCAATCCCATCACTTTGGGACGCTGAATTGGGTGGATCACCTGAAGTCATGAGTTTGAGACCAGCCTGCACAACATGGTGAAACCCCGTCTTCACTACAAATACAAAAATTAGCCAGGCATGATGGCACATGCCTGTAATCCCAGCTACTCGGGAGACTGAGGCAGGAGAATTGCATGGACCCGGAAGGCCGAGGTTGCATTTAGTCAAGATAGAACCATTGCACTTCAGCCTGGGCAAAAAGAGTGAGACTGACTCCATCTCAAAAATTAAATAAATAAATAAATAATAAATGGAGTAAGTAAAAGTATTAAAGGAAGTGGTCATATAAAAGCAGTTTTGAGAAGGACTTTGGACATGGCTAGTTCCTGCTTGACTTCTCAAAGCCCAAGTGTGCTGTGATAATGGGTCCTAATGTCCCCACAAAGTCTCTTCTCCAAATCTAGTTGAAAATGCAGCTTGTTTCTCAGAGTGATTGCATGTAATCATTAGATTTAATTATTAAAAGTTCATTTATATTTGCCAAGTAGTTTTAAGTATAAGCCTCACTAAGATTTGGCTTCTTATCTGATAGAAATCTCACCCAGCTCAGAGGGATTCAGGACAACTCCTTATATTTGATATCTACAGTGAAATCAAAATGTAATTCACAGCAAACTTGTGCAAGTTTTTTATTTGCCTGTATTAAAAGTAAATTGTACCCAAATTATTCACTTTAACATTTGCTACTGAATATGGTGATTTCATTGTTGTTAATGATGACTTAATGCCTTTCTAGGGAAAGGTTACATTAGGTGAAAGGAGTAGTTGACCCCATCAGTGTGAAAAATTCAGTTGGTGGCAGTATATTCTCTAATTAGGAAAAATGCTAGAAAGACTTCCTAAGAGTTCTGTGCAATGGGGCAATTGACCATCTCTATTAAATTGTAAGAAAATCTCATTATAGAGACCATTGTAGAAGCAAATGGATCAGTTGAAGCCAATGTATTTAAAACATTTTTCCTCACTCAGTGGAGATTGCTCCAAGCTTATGATTTTCACCAGTTACTTTACCACTTGCTCCAAAAGTCTCTGCAGAAAGTCCTGGGCTCAGAAAAAGCCAGCAGACCTTAATGTCAACAAAGCTTTTCACAGTAAGAGTCTTTCCCCACTATTCTAATAGTTTGAATCCATTTCTCCACTGAAATCCCTTATTTCTGTAATTCTCATGCCTTTCTCAGTGCCATTAGTGGTAAATCTACTAATTTTTAGTTCACTGCTGCTAGATCGGTTCCCATACAGATTTAAGTATATTTAAATATAGCTGCATTGGAAGGATGTCATGTCATACATTAGTCAACTGAACCACTCTATCGACACCACCACCTTGAAATAAAGAGAAATTTGATTCTAGTGCATACCTGCTACGTCTACATTTATCATTCAAGTAGAAGATTTTTGAGAGAAGTGAGTACTATTTATTCTACTGAATCAATAGGTGAAAATTAAAATTTTTTTCAGAAAGTCAGGAGTGAAAATTCAGAAAATACATAGGATTTCTTAAATTTAGGGAGTAGTACTCTATTCACACTTCTATTGGATAGGGTGGTGTGTCCACCCACCCAGCTCCCATTTCTTTCTCTGAAAACTACCTTTGTTTTTGGAAAGTCTGTGTCATGACCCCTGCTATGTAGGAAGGGGTCCAAAGACTCCACCTTTCTGGGCAAAACTAGAATTTGAGTTGAACCAAAGTAGTGGTAGACCCAGACCAAGATTAGTCAACCAAATGGTTTATTTACCAAGCAATTTAAAATTGGGATTCAAAAATACTGGTTAGTCTGTTGTTACTTTAAACTGAAAGATCACATAAGCAAGGCATTGATAATCATGTGAATGTAGACCCAGGGAAATGGCTTTGCAGAAGAAGAAAATCATGAAGAAGACATGTAGAGTGAGACAAAGTGATAATTCCATCTGTTTCAGAGGAAGTGTAAATAAGGACTGGCTATGCTTCTGCTTTTTTCCAGTTCTGAGTTCCATGATGTACCTGGGACCACCAAGAACTTAAATATTCTTACATTGAAGTCTCTCTTTTATGTAAGATGGTTTAAGTATGTCTCTTTTGCTTGCAACCCAATAGTTCCTAACAAAGGTATATATTAGTTTAAGAAGCTCTTTTCCTGTATATCCCCTATTCCAACAACGTGGGCTAAGCCTTAGTCTTTGCAATGAATATTATATGAGAAAATTATAATTACTTATTAAAAGTAAATATGCTTTAATTTCCTTGTGGAATCTAAAGACCAATTAAAATATGCCTTATATTTGAATTGACATATAATTAGGCTTGATGGGAGAAATGGTATTAGGAATCTAATTTTCTGCTTGTTCCTCCTTGCTTCAGAGTTTAGCTGGTGTTTGCCTTCAACAACAAGAAATACTTATGAGGTAGGAAGGCTATGGGTATATTCTCCCTAGTTCTTTTGCCTCTTATTATTTTTTATTTTTTCAAACCTAAATGGGTTACTCCAACTTTATCAAATTCCTTTAAGGTTCTGAACTTTTGCTAACTTTCAAGGAACTTCAGATATGGTAGAGTTTGGCTCTGTCCCCACCTAAGTCTCATCTAGAATTGTAGCTTCCACAATTCCCATGTGTTGAGGGGGGGCCCCAACAGGAGATTATTGAATCATGGGGATGGTTTCCCCCTATAGTGTTCTCATGGTAGTAAATAAGTGACATCTGATGATTTTATAAGAGGTTTCCCCTTTTGCTTGACTCTTATTCTCTCTTGTCTGCCACCATGTAAGATATGCTTTTCACCTTCCACCATGATTGTGAGGCCTCTCCAGCTATGTGGAACTATGAGTCCATTAAGACTCATGTGGGTCAAATGGTAGTTCAATTCTTTTCGTTTATAAATTACCCAGTCTCAGGTATGTCTTTATTAGCAGTGTGAAAACAGACTAATACAAGGTACAAAATTCTAACATGCCAAGTACTGAATATTAAAGTAAAAGAAAAAAATGAGAGTGAAAAAGCCCATTTATCAAATTCCATAGGAGTGAAAACTGTGCACATGAAAGAAAGTATACCTGATTACACAGCATAGATCATCAGTTTTTTTTTTTCTTTTTTTTTTTTTTTTTTGAGACGGAGTCTTGCTCTGTCACCCAGGCTGGAGTGCAGTGGCCGGATCTCAGCTCACTGCAAGCTCCGCCTCCCGGGTTTACGCCATTCTCCTGCCTCAGCCTCCCGAGCAGCTGGGACTACAGGCGCCCGCCACCTCGCCCGGCTAGTTTTTTTGTATTTTTTAGTAGAGACGGGGTTTCACCGTGTTAGCCGGGATGGTCTCTCGATCTCCTGACCCCGTGATCCGCCCGTCTCGGCCTCCCAAAGTGCTGGGATTACAGGCTTGAGCCACCGCGCCCGGCCAGATCATCAGTATTAAAGGGACAATCTGGATCCAGAGATGATTTCAGAGGGAATGAATGAGTTTTGTTTCATAGAAGCATTATAACATATTCTCATTTCCATGGAGATTTGTCTTGCTGCAGTCAAAACAGAAAGAAAATCTGCCATGGTAATTTAGCGATGAAAAATTAACAACTGCTTTGTTGTTTAATAATTACTCTTACCTTCTGCTATCTACCTGATAATTAAATAAATTAGAATTATTTGTAAATAGTAGAAGTGACCTTGCTATATAGAAGGCTAGAGTGCCAATGCCTATTGCTATGCTGATTTTTTCTTAGTTCACAGTTATCAACTATACTGCACACTTATTAACTGATATTCTCAGACTATCAAAGGGCATTGAATAACTGAATCTGAGATCACAGGTTGATATTTTTATCAAATCATGACAACCCTGTAGTTAAAAGGTTTATATATCATGTTGATGCCTCCAGAAGCATTACCTGGCCTCATCTTTGGTAACAAAAAGAGGCTTGGTTAATCCTCATGAGGTCATATTTTCCCATATTTAGAGGAACATATTAGTATGCTAAACTTGGGAATATGATATTTCATAAACAACTATTTAACATATTGCAGCTACTCAATCATATCTAAGATTTTTTTCAATACCTGCTAAATGGTTGCTTTTATAAAGTGCAGGCCTCATGCAGTGTAAAGGTGTTGAAGAACTGGACCAAACTTAAGTTGGATATTTAAATGTAGATATTCAAAAAGGATGTTGTATCTATCAATCAGCGTTCAGCCAGAGGAATAGAATCAATAGAAGATATATATTAAGAGATTTATTACAGGTAATTGATTTATATTATTGTAGGGGCTGGCCAGGCAAATTGGAAATCTGTAAGTCAGGACATCAGGAAGAGGGAGCTGGAATTCTCAGGAAGGGACTGAAGCTTCTGTCCCCAGGCAGAATTTTCTTCCCTTCAGAGAAGTCTCACTTCTGTTTTAAAACCTTTGAACTGCCTTTATCAGCCCTACCCTTACTTAAAGTTCAACTGTTTATAGACTTTAATTATACCTACAAACTACCTTCATGGCAACACCTAGATTAATGATTGGTTGAATGATTGAGGACTGTAGTTTAACCTGGTTAGTACATCAAAAAAGAAAATCCCAGATGTCTAGATAGTGCACTAACACACAAAGTGAATCTCAGGTGTAATCTCATGTTTCTTAGTGTTGAAGTAAATTAAAATGGAGACTAGGCCTGAAGAATCCCTGAGTAGACAAAACCAGTTAGGCCTCATAAATGACCTCAAACTTGCTTAAATTGCAAACATGCATGAAATTTAACTTGGGTCATTTCTGATAATGCTTATGTTAGACAAAAATAAAACTTAATCCCAGCCAATCGTAAGCAGTCAACTAACATATAATTATGTGTTCTGGGGCTTTTCAACAAGGTACCTAAAACTAGACAAAGCAATCAAATAATTCCTTGTTTGGTTTCTGTATTTTTTTAAGCCATAATTTTAGAATCAGGGGTACATTTGCAGGTTTTTTACAAAGGTATATTGTGTGATGCTAAGGTTTGGAGTACAAGTAAAACCATTACTCAAGTAATAAAAGTATCTGATAAGTACTTTTTCAGGCCTTGCCTCCTGCCCTCTCTTCCCCCTCCAGTAGTCTCCAGTATCTATTGTTCCCATGCTTATAGCCACAGCTACCTAGTGTTTAGCTCCTACTTATGAGTGAGAACATGCAGTGTTTGGTTTTCTTCTGCCATGTTATTTCACCTAGGATAATGGCCTCCAGCTTCATCCATGTTGCTGAAAAGGGCATGATTTATTTCTTTTTTATGGCTGCATAGTATATGCATGTATATGTACCACATTTTCTTTATATCACTGTTGATGGGCACACCTGGGTTGATTCCACGTCTTTGCTACTGTGAATAGCCCTATGATGAACATACAGTTGCGTGTGTCTTTTGGTAGAACAATTAATTTTCCTTTGGGTATTTACCCAGCAATGGGATTGCTGGGTCAAATGGTAGTTCAACTCTTTGGTTTCTTTAGAAATCCCCAAACGCCTCTCCACAGAGGCTGAACGAATTCACATTAGCACTAACAGTGTATAAATGTTCCTTTTTCTCTGTAGCCTTGCCAACATGTTATTTTTTGACTTCTTAACAAAAGCTATTCTGATTGGTGAGATGGTATCTCATTGTAGTTTTCATTTGCATTTCTCTGATGATTAGTGGTGTTGAGCATTTTTTCATATGTTTCTTGGCCACTTGTATGTCTTCTTTTGAGAAGTGTCTGTTCATGCCCTTTGCTCATTTTTTAATAGAGTTTTTTTTTGTTTTTTTTTTGCTTGTTAATTTGTTAAGTTCCTTATAGATTCTAAGTACTAAACCTTCATTGGATGCATAGTTTATAAATATTTTCTCCCACTCTGTAGGTTGTCTATTTACTCTGTTGATAGTTTCTTTTGTTGTGCAGAAACTCTTTAGTTTAAATAGGTTTCACTTGTCAATTTTTGTGTTTATTGCAATTTCTTTTGAGGACTTAATGAAGGCTAATATCAAGAGGGGTATTTCCTAGGTTTTCTTATAGGAATTTTATAGTTTGAAATCTTACATTTAAGTCTTTAATCAATCTTGAGTCAATTGCCAGCATCATTTATTGAGTAGGGAATCTTTTCCTCATTGCTTATTTTATCAACTTTATTGAAGATCAGATGGTTGTAAATGTGCAAACTTTTTTTCAGGTCTCTCTATTCTCTTCCATTGGTCTATGTGTCCAACAACAGTACCATGCAGTTTTGTCATAGAAAAAATAAACCTCTTTAAGTTTGGTTCATTGTTCATAATTCTCCAATTAATTAATTGCTCTTTACTCAAATACACACTAACTGTTTATTGTGCCCCAGATTTTTCTTTAACATTAGTGACTGGTTAATTCCTTCATCAATCAAACGCATGCCAATTCCATGAGATCAAGTTGAAAGAGACACCCTTTTTGTTTTGTAAACCATGGAATTTATGAAAAAGATGAAGCATGGATGATGGAGAGTATATTCTCAAAGAAGCATAATCTCCAATTTGAGAATAAACAATTCTGTTTTTCCTTGAGTTGAAAAAAAAAACCTCTCTTTTTAATCTTAGCATTAATCTAACAATAGGTGACTATTATCCTGTACAAATGTTTTATTTCATTGACGTTGTCTCTAAATGATGACTCAGTGGCAAACCTCAGCATGAGTTCTGAACTACTACATCTCTTTCTGTGTTTCACAGACCTTAGAAATTTTACTGGAGGATGTCAACTGGGATTAAGGAAAGCATTTTCTATTATATCATATTTAAACACATAGAGAGATGACGGGAAAGTAAACTAACTCATAATAAATAGCATGTGTTAATGCTTTAATCTGAATTTAAAATGGTGGTTTTCTAATAAATTTATCATAGGTTAGTATGTTATTGGTCAAAGGGGATATTGTGCTATTTACAAAATGATGGCTTTTCTCCCTGGTGCTAATAGAGTCTATCCATTTCAGACATTCATGTAGCCAATGGATATGATTTTGTGTGTGTTATTCGGATCAGCAGATAAAGATGACAACAAGCTATGCTTGTTGTTATCTTCTAAAATCTGACTGACTGACATATTGAAGTTTGTTTGGGTCTGGTAACTCTATAGTAGTTTCTCATCTATTTTTTTATGTATATTTTTCTAATGGCTTAAAATGTAAAATTTTTATATTCATTTGTGTTGATGGTTTGATAAATCTGTACACTACATGTTACTTATTTCCTAGTTTAGAACAAATGTTTCTATTACATGCTATAAATGTCCAGTGCCTCTGCATGTCTGGAAGTGGCACCAAATTCCTTTTTTCTTTGTTTTTGTTTTTTTTCCTCATTCTTTTCATTCCATATTACAACAATGAAACTAACAATTTCAAAAGAGTATTAGCTACCATTACTGAGTACCTATTATTTGCCACTCATCCTGCTAGGAGATTTACAATTAATCTCTTCTTATCCTTTACAGACCTTCTTGCATAGTTTTATTTTTCATTTTATAGATAAGGAAAGTAAGACTTAACAAAGTTAAATACCTGGCTTAAGATCACACAGCTTCTTCACATTTTAGCTGCCATTTCAGTTTGTATCTCTCTATTTCCAAGCATAAATTCTTCTCTACCATTTCATCTATCAAGTTAATTTATTATGTGACAATATATACAATTGTAGATACCAAGGGAATGGTGATTTTCAAAAGATGACATCTTAAGGCAACTTTTTCGGGTAGATAACTGCCCCCAGAAACTCTCTCCTTTAGAAATGGACTCCATAAAACTTATAGGGAAATATCAAAAACAGTCAGGGTCACCATGAACCTCTTTAATTCTGACTCTGGTTTGAGATTTGGAATTCTTGGGGGATATGGAGGGTTTAATTTAAATAATAAAAAACTTACTTTTATATTTACATATATTTAAAATTGTGATGTCTAAGCAAATTAATTATACAATTAGGATTGTAGGGCACATGTTTAGCCCTTATTGTAGTACTGACTGATTTAAAGCACTTTAGAAGTACCATTTACATATAAAAAATTGCTGTGCTCCTTTGAAAGAGATCTACTTATTATCTATTCATTAAAGCTGATCAAAGAATTTTGCTTAATAATGATTTGTTAGCCTTCTTCAAGTTTCTGTATTTACTGAAAAGTCATTAACCTGCACTCTTTAAGCATATTATATAATGGCTTTGGTTCCATACTAATCATGATTGTTCTTTCCAAGTGGTCCTAATCAGTGAAGTTTTTCTATGTATAGAATATACTAAGGTCATAAGTGCTGTTTTTTTTTTTTTTCCTCACAAATCTTATTCAGATATCTAGACAGAAATAAAGTGTCGGACTGCATTCAGAAATGAACATTGGACAGATATTTTGATCAATTTTGCTCAGTGGTATCAGGATTTATGGTTGTGATGGCCCCTGGAGCCATGGCACTACATAAAGACATCACAGTCCAATTCATGGTTATTATTTTGGGTTATTGTCGTTACCCTCATGAAACCAAGAACCACGAACCACGTGAGAGGTTTATGGTGTGACAGACAGCTCACGCCCATCCCATCTCAAAAGTTTGCATTAATATTTTTAAAGGACTTAGTTAGTACATAAGAATGCTCTTATTTCAGCTCAGATTTTTGTAAATCTGTTTCCAAATCCTGTCCTCTTGCCACTCCAAAATAGGAGTGTTCATACCACATCACATCACATCACATCACATGGTAGAGAAAAGGGCAGAAGCAGAAACAGAATGTTGTTAGAAAAGAGTAATGAGAAAACATCCCCATAAGTTAAGTAACATTGATTCTCAGAAGACATATTCTCTTCCTTATAATCTCTGAGAATCCAGCTATTGTCAGGGAAGGATATCTCAATTTGAAAGGCATGGCCTAGGGCCCTCTTCATGGCCAGATACACCCAAATTATATAAATTCTATATATTGTGAACAGGGGAAAATCATTTACACACAATAGGGTAGGGGGCGTAACCCAGCTTAACAGGTAGGAAAACACAAAGCTGGATGGCACTGCTTAATACAAGTTGGCAGGGATCTGAAACAGTGCCTCATCTGAAGGACATGGAAAGAAACATTTTTAATCAGATGATTTTTAACATCAGGAAAGGATAGAGGCTGGAAGAGCCACATGATTTTTTTTCCTGATGAATTAAACTTTCTTTTTCCTACCAAGCCAGTGAGTGTTTACAGATACTTCCAGAAGTACCTGAGTGTTCATTGTACTCATATGTGTTCTGGGGACGTTGAGTGTATAATAATATTATGCTTTGAGCTACGCTATCATGCAATGGAAGAGAAATTGCTTTCTTGCCCTATGGCTTCTGTGCTTTTTGCTAACTGCCACTTTCACTGAGTATCTCAACTTCATTTCCTAAGTAAATAGCATTAAACTTGTCACTGCTAATTTTCTCTCAACATCTATTAAATATCCACATTGTGGATTTGTTTTTGACAGGAAAATTTAGGCTGGTTCCTTTTTATGTTTCAGAAATATGTCAAGGGAAGATTAGCTCAGAGACAATACCTGTCATGAGCCACAAAGAAGACAGATGAGTGTGTACATGGACTAGAAACTTTTTCACTATACAGTTTCTTAAAAAAAATTAAATCTGATTGCCTGTCTATAAGTGAAAAGTATTTTGATTAAATTCTATAAAACAGCAAAAAGGAATTTTAGTCAGTGTGCCAATGTTTTCTTTCAGAAATCACATCAACTAACTGATTTTCTACCATTCGTAATTCTAATACTAATTCTGCCATTATGCATGTTGAGAGAGGTGACAGTAGCATTTTCTTCTTATTTTTATGGAAGCAGTTGTTCTTTTAGGGACAGGTCCTTCAATCCCTCTATGAAAAAAAATCACAAAGGCACACATAATACCAAAATTTGAATAAAATTTCAGAGCATCACTAACACATTTTTACCTGTCCACAATCCAAATGTAACCATCTAGAACATGAGTTTTTGACCCTGTCCTAAAATTGTGTAGTTCTTGAGACTTGTGATCTCATATTAATCAATTTTGCATTATTCACAGAGTCTGATTTGATGCCTTGAAATAAGGTGGTTCTTAAATATTTGTAGAATTGATTAACATAGAAATAGAGTAGGATCATTTTTACATTTACATTGTCAAGACCAATTTTTTTAAAAAAGATATTCTAATCTCTGCTCTGAAACAGGATAGAATCCAGAAATCGAAATCAACTCACACATACATGGTAGACTTATTTTTAATAAAGGTACACGGGTGATTTAGGAAGAAGATTATATCTTTTTAACAAATGGTGCTGTAAGAATTGGCTATTCATATGGGAAAAAATGAACCATGGCCATAACTAACATTATCCATAAAAATTAACCTTAAATGGAGCATGGACCTAAACATAGATGCAAACACTATAGCACTTCTAGAAGAAAACAGTCAAAAATAGTTGTGGCATTGGAGTTGAAAATTTTTTAGGGCACAAAATTCATAAACAATGTGAAAATCATTGATAAATTAAACTTATCAAATTAAAAACTTTCATCCTTAAAACACACAAATAAGGCCGGGCACGGTGGCTCAAGCCTGTAATCCCAGCACTTTGGGAGGCCGAGACGGGTGGATCACGAGGTCAGGAGATCGAGACCATCCTGGCTAACACGGTGAAACCCCGTCTCTACTAAGAAATACAAAAAAAAACTAGCCGGGCGAGGTGGCGGGCGCCTGTAGTCCCAGCTACCTGGGAGGCTGAGGCCGGAGAATGGCGTGAACCCGGGAGGCGGAGCTTGCAGTGAGCTGAGATCCGGCCACTGCACTCCAGCCTGGGCTACAGAGTGAGACTCCGTCTCAAAAAAAAAAACAAAAACAAAAAAAAACACACACACAAATAAGAAATGAAAATTCAAACCACGGATTGGAAACAATTATTTCATTATATCTGAAAAAGTGCTTGTATCCAGAAGTTATAAAGAACTCTTAGAGTTGAATAAAAAAATGACAAACCACCCAGTTAAGTAAATGAGTCAAAGACTGAATAGGAGTCTCACAAAAGAAGTTATACAAATGTCACATAAAAGATTCAACCACTAAGGAATGAAAATTAAAACTACAATGCAATACCATTACATTCCCCACAGTATGGCTAAAATGAAAGAGACTAATGATATCAATTATTAGGATGTTGATCAATGGGAACTCTCGTACACTGCTAGTGGGAGTATAAAATGATACAATCATTTTGGGAGACAGTTTGGTTGTTTCTTATAAGGTTAAACATATATTTATCATGTCACCTGCATGATTCTATGTTCCTACTTATTTCCCATGAGAAATGAAAACATATGTCCATTCAAAAATTTGTGTTCAAATTTTTATAGCAGGTTTATTCATAAAAGCCCAGACTGGAACGTGTTTAAATGTTCATCAACAGGTGTGAAAGGATAACAACAAACAAAATTGTTTGTTTATTTTGAGACGGAGTCTCGCTCTGTTGCTCAGGCTAGAGTGCAGTGGCATGATCACAGCTCACTGCAACCTCTGCCTCCTGGGTTGAAGTGATCCTATATATTCAGGATCACTTGAATATATAGGGAGGCCTGAGCCTCCCGAGTAGCTAGGATTACAAGCACGCACCACTACACCCAGCTATTTTTGTAGTTTTAGTAGAGGCGGCGTTTCGCCATGTTGGCCAGCCTGGTCTCAAACTCCTGATCTCAAATGATCTACTCCCCCTCAGCCTCCCAAAGTGCTGTGATTACAGGTGTGAGCCACTGTTGCCAACCTCAAAAATTTGCATTTTTAGTGATGAATTTTGATAATATATCATAGTATTATTCAGCAATAAAAAAGAAACAGACTACTGATGTACACATCAACAAGGATGCATCTCAAATCATTTTGAATGAAAGAAGTTAGACACAAGCACTGACTGTGTGATTCCACTTATGTGAAATTCTACAATAGACCTAATGACAGAACACAGCCAAGAGTTGTCTGGAGCTGGGTATGTGTGTGTTGGCAGAGGCGGAGAGGGTATATAGACTGGGAAGGGGCACAGGGGGGCTCTTTAGGCTCATACAAATATTTTATATCTTGATTGTTATGGTTATATAGTACATATATTTGTCAAAATTCATTGCACTTACAACTGCTGTATTTTATTTTATGCAATTATATTAGTTTCCTGGGGCTACCATAACAAAGTACCACAATCTGGGTGGCTTAAAACAACAGAAATTATTCTCTCACAGTTCACTAGGCAACGAGTATGAAATCAAGGTGTCAGCAGGGCCATGCTCCCTCTAAAGGCTCTAGGTAAGAAGCCTTCGTTGCCTCTTCCTAGCTTCTGGTGTTCCTGAGGGACTCTTGGCTTGTGGCAGTTTCACTGGTATGCCTCTGTCTTCACATAGCGTTTTCCTCTCTGTGTCTCTTTGTCCAAATTTAAATTTCGTATTCGTGTAGAGACACCAGCCGTTAGATTAGGGACTACCTCATTTTAATATGATTGTAACTGCAAAGATCGTATTTCTAAATAACGTTATAGTCTGAGATTCTGGGTAGACATGAATTTTGGGGAACACTATTTAAACTAGTAGAGCAATTTATCTCATCAAAGCTGATTTAAAATAAGTGAGAATAAAGAGATAGACCTTCCTGATACCCATTAATACTTTTGAAAAAGTCAATACATATTTTCAAGAAATATCATCCAGAATTCTAGACACCACCACCTGCGTGTACCAATTTGATGATAAAGGCTTTTTTTTTTTTTAATTAAGGAATAAGTGTCAATTCTCATAGGAAATCATATTTGGAGTATTTTACTTTGTATTCAAGGGGTTCATGTGCATGTTTGTTACATGGGTGTATTGTGAAATGTTGGCGATTGGGCTTCTGGTATACCCATCACCCAAATATTGAACATTGTACCCAATGGGTAACTTTTCAACTCTCACACCCCTCCCGCCCTTGCCCCATTTGGAGTCCCAGGTGTGTATTATTTCCATCTTTATTTCTATGTGTACTTATTGTTTAGCACCTACATATTTGTACTCTTGAACTGCTAATCACACTGACCGATTAAGAGCAATAACTCAAATTTTGTTACTAACAAAAATCATATTTAGTAATAGCCACAGAATTTCTGAAGGCACAATTGTTTCTTGGGTCCAAATGTGACTTATTACTGCTTGTGAAAGACCGTTCTGTCTAGTACCCAGCAGAGTCCTGCTCACCTCTCAACCCTCAGTGCAAAGGCACTCCAAGTCATTCCGAAGCTTAGCAGCCTTCTCCTCGCCTAAGGGACAGTAGGGAGACAAAGTCAAGGAAAGGTCAAGTAGGGGCGTATGGACAAAGTTAATGTGAAATTTAATAGAGTCCTCTGGTTTCTCACCCCGCTTCCTGGCACTGGCTCTCTCTCCACACCTTCTATGTGACCCCATAGAGAAGTTTTGCTCGAGTAATTTGGCGCACATCCACTTAACAGAAGGCGCAAGGCCAGAACACAGTGGTTCAAATCCCACAAGGCAGGTTACTTGTGTGATGGGCTAAGAGGAGGGCAATAAAGCTGGCCCATCAGAATCAGTCAGTTACTACGGAGAGGAGGGTCAAAGCAGCTTTAATTGCTTCCTTTTGCTTAAATAGGAGAGAGAAGACAGATTTTCTGTCACCACACAGAAGAATGGGAAGAAAAATTTAAACACACCAGCAATGTGCATAGCATTTTACAGCTTAGAAATTGCTTTATATTTTTAAATTTATTCTTGCAATAAACCCATGAAGTTAGCACAGCTTATTGGCCACATTTTATGGAGAGGGGAGGTGTGTTAAGTGAATTGTTCAAGGTAGTGAATGAACCATCTAGGATTCAAATTTAGTGCTTCTGGCGTACCTATTGCTTTTATTACTGTTATTTCTAAGATCACAATAGTATCCCTACTGACTGATATGTTACCTCACAAAGAGATATTACAGTGAATAAATGAATTATCAGCAATGTTCACAATATTTCCATCTTTAACTAAACAGCCTTCTGAGGTAGGAAACCCTGGTGAGATAAACCAAACTTTATTCCTAAATGTCTTATTGATGAGGCTCATGTTAGAAGCTTAGCAAATACTTGATGAATGAATAGACATTACTCAAGTACCTACCTTTTAGAAAAACAAATTTAAAAGATTAAGAGTATATAAACAATACTATCTCATATGTGTTACCATGGCTCTCCCATTAAGCCACATCTAAACACAACCTTGAAAATTTGCCACATTGGTAAATACTAACATGGGTTAGTGTTCCTTTCCTATCCTGTGTGTAAGAAATGTTGTGTTTAACATGGAACTCATCTACAGGTCTCAGCTTACATATAATACTCTTTGCAAAGCCCTGTTTGACCCTGTAAGTCTGGGCCCAAACTCAGTAAACAGAAGCTTAATGGCAGTGTCTGTCTCAGGTGATCAAGCAAATAGTGAATAATCAATAAATACTTTCTCAATGAATTCTCAAAGAGATACTAACAAGTGAAACTGCTCATGGAGTTGAAGTGATGAGAACAGTTGTCCTAGGTATCCACATGGAATTGGTGCCAGGACCACTGCGAATACCAAAATTATGAATGCTCAAGTCCTCTATGTAAAATGGTGCAGTATTTGCATATAACCTAGGCACATCCTCCCATATGCTTTAAAAGATCTCCAGATTACCTACGATACATAATACAATGTAAATGCTGTGCAAACAGATGTATACTGTATTGTTTTTCTATTTGCATTACTTTTATTGGCACATTATTTTTTGTTCTGTTTTTGTGTTTTTTAATTCATTTTTCCATAAGTTATTGGGGTACATGTGGTATTTGGTTACACGAGTAAGTTCTTTAGTGGTTATCTGTGAGATTTTGATGCACCCATCACCCGAGCAGTATACACTGCACCATATTCACAGTCTTTTATCGCTTACCTCCTTCCCACTCTACCCCCCAAGTCCCCAAAGTCCATTGTATCATTCTTATGCCTTTTCATACTCATAGCCCAGCTCCCACATATCAGTGAGAACATATGATGTTTGGTTTTCCATTCCTGAGGTACATGTGTTAGAATCAGTCTCCAATCTCATCCAGGTCACTACAAATGCTGTTACTTCATTTCTTTTTATGACTGTATTGCATTCCATCTGTCAGGGTTCTATATACACTGGCTGCAGGCATATTCCAATCTCATCAGAATAGTAAATCTGGGGAGTCTTTTACTGTACCAGTGTACCTGGTTTGCAGATGAGCTTTCTAATGTTATTGAAGACTGATTGTGTGAACCAATAAATTTCCCATCACTTTCCAAGTTTTGTTTTGATTCCTGAAAACTAAAAGAGATCCCCTTACACTTTTGGAGGTCTTGTATTTCAGCTCAAATCTCTGCATATTTTGGAAGGTTGGTCTAGAAAAGCCGAAGCTCGCTTCCATTTTATTTCATTTTATTGCTCTTTAAGTCTCATATTTAAGGATCTTTTTAAAAATCATTTTTACCTTCATATTTTAGATTAAAATTTTTTTAGCATAATTCTGGACTAAGGTGAAGTATTTGTCCATGACAGAAAAAACAAAGCTGAAAGAGATTTCAAAAGTATGGAATGAGTCTTCTGCACCATGAACACTTTCATAGTTTCAAAGTTCAAAAGTGGAATGAAGAATCTGGTTTTCAGGGGCCCTATGTTTTAGTATTTTAAACTCTGAGGCTAATCTGTGTTCAAAGTAATTATCTGAAATAGTCTCCCTAATTCACTCCCTCATCAGTGTTAACATTAAAATATAAGTCAGAGAGGAAAATAGTATAACTGGGGCATTCTGCATATTCATAGATACATACATTCACGTTCACATTTGTAGCATAATCTTAGTTACTGTACTTTAACACTTATCTGTATTTAATTACATATTTATATAAAAATATATTTATAAAAAGGATTAATGTAAGATGTTCTCCTCTATGAAAAATCTGGAGATGGTTTCCAGAACACTTCGTTTTTATTCTAGATCTGATTTTATTACAAGACTTGAAGAAAAATGTTAATTGATAATTTGCTGTCCTCAATATGTGAATATTAATATTCCCTCCGTGTCCAATGTGCCTCTGTAAATGCAAGACAGAGTTGAAGAGAAAGGACAGATGGGGTGACCAGTTGTTTCAAAAAGAATAGAACAACAAAGGAGACTAATGGTGCATATTATTATATCTAATCATATTAATAATAAGAGACAATGCTATTGACTGTAATTTTTCTCAGGGCAAAGAACTTCTGAGAAAAATACTCTTAACTTCTGAGAAAAATATTCTTAACATTTTGAAATGCAGTGATAGGTAAAGAAACTTGCAGAAATCAAATTGGCTCTTTTTGGGTTGTTATTTAAACACATAATTTCAGAGTTTAATACATCCTTTGGAATCAAAAGAGTCATTAAGAAGCCATTTATCTACAAGAAATATCAGCAAGAAAGCACTGAATCCAGATGGTTATGCAGTTTTATTTTAGGAAATATTCAGTGATAAAGTATATCCATTTTTAAATGAGTTGCAAATAGGCAGTTCAGCTATTTCATCTTAATTTAGTAAACATTTCCTTACTGAAACTGAAGCAAGATGTGAATTTCCAGAAATGTGGGAATTTCCTCTAAGATGTGAAATTTCCAAAAAGCTCACTTTATACTTTAACATGAATCTAGTAAGCTTCACACAAAATGTAGGATTGTTAAAAAAAATTTTTTTTTTTAAGCAACGAAAAATGAGGCGAAATGAGAAGACTCTGTAGTTTACTTCCCCTGCTCCTGCTTGGATAAGAGTAAGTATCCAAGAATATAATAAAATGTATTTACTTGAAACATAAGGCTGATGGGAATAATACCAATGGTTTTTTGGAATAATCAGCCCGAGTGCATAGGTTTGGAGGGAATTACCTTAGCAATCAAAATATCTTCGCCATGATCAGGAAACACTTTTAGCCCTATTGTCTGATGGTATATTAAGGTAGCTAACATGCTGTATTCTTCTAAATTTTAAATCTTACCCTAGAGAGCTCTAGTAAACTTCAGTTATTTTGCTACCTGGAATGTACCTTTCCTTCCTTCTGGCAGTGAATCCATAGTGCCTCTTCCTTCTCTATTCTCATCCCATGGGCTCCAAGGCAATTGACACCATCCCTGGGCTTCAGAGGAGGAGTAAGTGAATACAACTAAGAAGAAAGAAAATTGCACTCACTTGTTTACGGTGATAGGGTCAGGGACGGACCCATGATCCATGTCTAGCCAACCAGGGTTGAGGACAGTCAATTCTGGAACTACTATTTGCATTATCCAGGAAGCAGTTTTCTCTCATGGGAGCCCCGAGGTGGAAGGTGATAATGGAGATGTGTCTGAAGTTAGTCTATCCCTACATTGTTCAGGTACCCAAGCCAATATATAGTTTCTTTTAGAAATTTAAATTAGAAGTTTGAGTTAGTTTTCTACTGAGTACAGCAGAGTTCTTATTGCTACATGGCATGAGAATAGAGATCAACTGGAGAACTTGTAAATATTACAGATTCTCAGACCAACTGAACTAGTGTCTCTGATAGGGGCCTAGGGTTTCATTAAGAGTTCCAGGTGGTTTCTATAATCATGATAGTTTAGAAACACTTTCTCAGGGAATTCCTTAGGACTAGTAGTTGAATGTTACTCCATTTAGTGATAAAAAGTACATATTTTAGAGCTGACAGAAGTGGTTTCAAGGCCCAGCTGTTTGCATATGAATTGGTTGAATTGGGTGATTTATGGCAAGGTACACAACTACCCTAGTTTCTGTTTCTTCGCCAATAAACTTGAAGTAATAGTATTTTACACATAGCAGTGTTTTCTGTAATAGGTGAGATACGTGCTGAGTATCCCTTATCTGAAATACTTGGGACCAGAAATGTTTCAGATTTCAGATTTTTTTAGATTTAGAATATTTTTATTATACTTATGAGCTGAACATTCCTAATCCAAAAATCCAAAATTCTAAATGCTCAGACTTGCATTTCCTTTGAGCATTATGTCAGCATTAAGAAATGTTCAGGTTTTGGAGCATTTCAAATTTTGGATTTTCAGATTAGGGATGTTCAACTTGTAGTTGACACAGAATGTTGCACATATTGATAGTCAATTTTATTAGTGTTTATTATCTTATTTATCAGAGTAAGTCAAACTTCTCTGAAACACTGGGGAAACAGTTCAAATTGACACTATAATCAGAGTTTCTATTGAAAATAAATTAGAACTGAACAGTGGGCTACACCCTACATTGTTAAATATATTGATTATATTATTTTTGTCAAATACTTGATCTTAGACCATATATAGTACATTATTTCTTAAACATGATGCAACAACAAATTGAATTCAACAAATTCATTCTTTCATTCAGTTTGACCTTCATGTGCAAAGTCATATTGAAAATGCCTTTAGTGTACAAAGTACATTTAGGAAGGCCACAAATTTAGTCTGAAAATAATCACCTTTTGTAACTTTGGGTCTAAGGAGCATTCCAATTTGACCCAAGAGAATCCATAGGAAGAAGAAATACCTTTACTTGCTGTAAAGTCTGGTCTAGAGGTCTTCTCTCTTGTTTAGATAGATAAATGTGACGGGAGAATGCCAGGATAAAGTTTTCATTTACTATTACCACGTACAAGCACTATATTATACCAACTGGCCACAGAAAGAAACTTCATTAGCTGCTTGAGTTAGGAGGTGAGAGTCTAATGCTCTGAGTGTTAGTAATAGCATGAACAACAAAACAGATAGTGATGCTTCCCTGAGGGAAAGAATGAGAGGAATTTAAATTTTTGAAATATTCTATAAGGAATAGAACATAACAGCGACACCATGAAAGGAAGGGAAAGAGAGGGGAGTCTGAGAGATTTTGTAAGGGCAAGGGTTACATGGTTTCAGGGTCTGTGGAATTTTCCTTCTGAAAAACTGACTCAAGGGCATGTTAAAATAGAAATGTTTTTGGGAGGCCAAGTCAGACAGATCACGAGGTCAAGAGATCGAGACCATCCTGGCCAACATGTGAAACCCCATCTCTACTAAAAACACAAAAATTAGCTGGGCATAGTGGCGCATACCTGTAGTCTCAGCTGCTCGGGGGGCTGGGGCAGGAGAATCGCTTGAACCCAGGAGGCAGAGGTTGCTGTGAGCCGAGATCGTGCCACTGCACTCTAGCCTGGAGACAGAGTGAGACTCTGTCTAAAAAAAATAAAAAAAATAAATAAATTAAAAAAAAGAATGTTTGCAATGCTATAATTGATAGAAAACCCTCCTAGGCCCTCTCTTGTCTTCCTGTCTTCAACCTCACCTTCAGTAAAGTCTGCTACTTTCACTTCTGTTTTGTTGTTGTTGTTTTAATGAGGAAATGGTTGCATCAGTAAGATACCCAACAGAATCTGGATGCCCAGAAAAAAGACCTGAGATGACATTTCCTACTCTGCCCCTTTGGAAACTCACAGAAGTCTTAGTGTGGACCTTGAACTCTCATCAGATGTAGAATTGCTGTTAGAATCCCCTACAGGTACAGTCTCTTCCTCATGCTTATATTTTTAGATCATAAAGGATATGTGTATGGCTATTTTTTGGGTACAAGTATTTATACTACAGGTTGACTGTCCCTTATCTGAAATACTTGGGACCAGAAGTGTTTTCAATTTTGGATTGTTTTTGGTTTTGGGGTATTTTCATCATACTGATAGTGCATCTCAAATCTGAACATCTGAAATCTGAAATGCTCCAGTGGGCACTCCTTTGAGTATCAAGACAGTGCTCAAAGATACTTTACTTTTACTAGCCTCTTTGAATTTGGCTTTTGTCTCTTCCTTTATTACATTTCAGAATTTGTGGTCTTGTGTGGATTGAGCTTTATACAGTGGGGCAGGGTGAGAAATGTCATCTCAGGATCTTGTTTCTGGGCAGCTAGAGTCTGTAGGGTGTCTTATTGAGGTAACCATTTCCTCATTAAAAATGAAAAAAAAAATGTGAAAGTAGTAGACATTACTGGAGATTGGGTTAAAGATAGAAAAGGAGGGGTCCAGGAGGGTTTTACATTAATTGTAGCAATGCAAACATTTCTATTAAAAAATGTCCTTGAGTCATTATGTCAGAAGGAAAGTCCCACAGACCCTGAAACCCAGCATATTAGTTTCCTGTGGCTACTATAACAAATTACCACAAACGTAGTGCCTTAAAACAACAGAAAATTATTCTCCCACAGTTCTGGAAGCCACAGTCTAAAATCTGGGATGAAATCAGGTGTCACCTGGAGCACCCTCCCTCCAGAGGCTCTAGGGTAGGATCTATCCCTTGCCTCTTCTAGCTCCTGGTGGTTGCCAACACTCATTAGCACGTGACTGCATCACTCTTAGCTCTGCCTCCGTGGTCATATTGCCTCCTCCTCTTCTGTGTCTGTGTTGAATATATCTCTACCTCTCTCATAAGGACACTCATGATTATATTTAGGGTTCATTCAGAGAATCCAAGAAAATCTCCCATCTCAAAATCCTTAATCATATTGGCAAAGACTCTTTTTCTATTCCAGGTAAGGTCAAATTGCAAGTTCCAGGTATTAAGACCTGAAATCTTTGGGTGCCAATTATTCAGCCTGTTAACACCTGGCCTCTGCTTCTCTATCCTCTTAGATGAGGATGCAGAGTAGCCTCCTGCTTTGGGTTGTGAAAAGGTCCATTTCCTACTGTAAGTGAGGGAAACCTTCACTCTCATGCAACTCCTGGAGTGTGTAATTATTGTGCCTAGCCCAAAGGTTTTTTTCCTTAAGCCATACTGCTAGTTATTCTGAAAATTTATGGCATAAATGAATTTGATTTAAAAATTGCCCTGGTTGTCAGAAGAATCACTGCAACATGAGAGTTCATTTTAAAATCCAGTTACCCTTCCAGTAACCTCCTCATTGTTCTCCTCTTCTTCACAGGAATACTTCTCCAACAGAAATATGCACAGTATTTACTTTATAACTTTCCAGTGCATCTTTGATCTCCTCTAATCTGGCTTTCATCCCACTCCTTTATAGAAACCATTTCACTACACTTGCTTTGGTCACCAATAACTAGTAGAACCATATAAATTATCATTGAAAGGAGACACTTTTGAAAGTGAAAGTAGATACTACCTACTACTAACTAATTACATTAACTATACCAGGGCATGATGCACACCAGGACTATCCCAGGAAAACTGGGGGGTGTAGTTACCTAGAAGTGATCTTCATGCTGACCAATTCAATCCACATTATTTTATTTTGTCTTGCCCAGCATTTTACCAGCTTTTCATTCCTTCTCTAGTACTCTTTCCATTTTTTCTTCTGCCTACTAATGCTTTTTTCTTGTTATAGGAAAATCCTGTTTTTTCCTGTTGTTGGAAAATCCTGTTTTTCTGTTGTTGGCCATTCTTTCCAAGCCTGTTCATCTGGTCTATATTCTGCATTCTCCTAGGGCTCATTTCCAGGTCTAAATCTCTCTTTATCGTATACATTCCTATGGCTTTAGATGCCATATGCTGGCAATTTCTAAATTCGTCTCCAGTACAGACCTTTCTTACATGTTCCCGATTTAAATATTCAACTGCATTTTGACATCTCCTCTTGGATATATTTAAAAATTATACTCTTTTTCTCTCACACATGCCCAAACTGTTTCTTTCCCAGTCTACTGCATCACAGAAAATGTTTCTACCAACTTAAAATCCTGTTCACCAGAAACTCACTCCCGTCCAATCCATCTGCAAGTGTGTTTATTTCTACCTTCAAAACATATTTCAAATGTACACATTTCATATGTACCCATCCATTTCATGTCCTTCTCTTCACCACCATTGAATCTACCATTTCATACCTCCTGTAGCTTTCTTTTTGCATTTTTTTTTGCCACTTGGAATTTGTTCTTCTCACAAGATCCAGATTTATTTGTAATACATACATATAAAATTGATATATGTATTTATAAATAATAAATTCATAAAACTTGCATTTACTTTAAATCTTGGTGCCCTGTGACTTCACAACCATTGACTCAAAGGTTTCAGTGACTTAGACGAAATGAAGATACTGATATAATAGTCACATTGTGAAGATTTACAAAATAAGATGTAGAAGAATTTTTACTAAACCTGAGAATGAGGGAGAAAATGTTTATTGGACAATATGTGGTGCGTCAGAAAGCACAAGTGTGCAAGGAGAAATTAAAATAGTAAGAGGTTAGGTTGAAGGGTCCCGGTACCCTGTAGAGGGTGAAACCCTAGGGCAGAGAGGACAGGGATGATAGGAACTGTAGACAGGTAGGGAGGGAAGCCAAAATCAGAAGTCATTGGTCCATTGTGTTTTATAGAATTATTGAGCAGGAACATCTCAGAAAGCTAGCTACTGCTACAAAGGAAAGTGGTAGCTTGGTGTGCTTGGCAGGGAGTGTGCTACAGTAGCACCAGCATATGACAACTAAGGAATCTAGTGACTTTGGCACAGTCTTAGTGGGGCATGCAGGAGATATCTGAGCTAAGAGTCTAGGATTTGCCATAGGATTATCATGAGCAGGGGAAGCTAACCCTTAAACAGAGTAGACAACCTAGCTGGGGACTGGGTGGAGGACAAGGCTGAGACACAGATATTTAATGGCTCTAGAAAGAACAGAGATAGGGCCACGCAAGTAAGGGAGATCATGAGATGCTCCCACACTGAGAGAAACGATTCTCAGTGTGTAAGATATGCTCAGAAGCCACTTTAACAAGGATTGCTTAAACTAAGGGCCTTAGCAATAAGAAATTCGGCTGTGGCAGAGAGCTAGAACTTTGAACATCATGACTTCATCCCAAAGAGCCTCAGCTAAGCAGAAAGAGGCTACCTTAGATGAAAAAGAAACCGCTTTCATTGGCAAGATTGAGATTTATCTTAGTCCCGAACAACAGCTGGGAATCGTGGACAGAATAGAAGACATTCCAGACAATAAAGGATGTTACATGATTTTGCACATGTGACGTAGTATAATATGTACAATTTTTTTGTTACCTTGATACACAGAAATTAGATGTTAACATTCTTCTTCTTAGTGCCCCCAAATGACTCCCATATGCTTCGGAATATAAACAGTAGCATGCATTGCAGGTACAGTATGATCTGGCCCAATCCTAACTCCTTAACTTCTTTGACTCCATTTCTTCCTCTTGCTCAATGAAAGGCAACTTCACTAACTGCCCGTCTGTTCTTTGCATAAGCCAAGATTTTTCTCAACCCAAGAATTTGCTTATGCTTTTTCCTTTCTCTGGAATGAATGTTGCATCATCCCAATATTCACATGAACGACTCTTTTGTATTCTCTTCAGTTTAGGGGGATAAATGCCACCCTCATGAGGAAGTCTTGCCTGATCTGAAGTGGCTCCATTGATAATGGCTTCTTTGCTAATGGTGAATAACCTCAAAGGATACTATATTTCTATAATACAACCTTAGTTTATCGCACTCTTCACAATTATAATTATTGCACTGATTTGTTCATTTGTTCTTTGTCTCCAAAAGGAAATTATAAACTCCATGAGAGCAGGGGTCATATTCACATTGATCACTGTTGTTTTTCCAATATTAGCTTAGTTATTGGTACACAATGAATATTCAAAAAGCACTTATGAATGAGAAAATTAAGCTTTCATACTCAGTGGTTTCTTATTACTAACAGAATTACATTTCTTGGACCATCATTATAAGACCTCCATTGATTATGCAGATGTGCTTCCTACCTTTTTTTTCCCACAAGCCATACACTTCTTCAAATAATAAAACCCGAGATACTTTAGTTTCCATGTAACTCTATAAATTCTAACCTTTGTACCTTTTTGCTCATATAGTTTCTTTCATCTGAATTGCCCATTTCTATCTCTAAAGCTTTAGTCTTATTTATTATTTAAACCTCAACACCATGTTCCCTATGGGGCTTCTGTGAATTTAATTTGATGCTCTGTACTCTGATGAAAATTTCTCTTTACCTGACTAAAGGTATCTAACAGTCTCATTTGAACTATGGTCATATATATACACAGATATGTAGTGTATAAATATAGAAGATGTATCGTTTCATCCTTCGGTTCATTGGTACTCTTAGCATTGTGCCTTGTATGTGGATAAAAGGCACTAAAAATAAATATTTTTTGGATATCCTAAGGAAAGGTAAAACAATTTTATAATAATACTATCCTTTGGAAATCTGCATTCTTCATCTGCATACATGCTGGAAATTATACCTATAAAGTTAGAAACACACGTAAACCACAGAGCTGCTAAATTCCCATATGTACTTTTTAAAATGTATGAAAAGGTTCATAAATGTCAAGCAAAAGATTGAGTACAAAGACAGAAAGAACAGAAATAGAATTCATTAGGCTTTTGCCAAGAACCAGGAATTCTAAGGGCTTTGTATACATTGTCTAATTTAAAGTTAAGCCCACACCATCCCTATGAAGTAAATGTTACAGTTTTCTGAAACATCCTGTTTGGGGAAGAAATGGGAATAATTCATGACCAATGAGTCACATCTACAAAATTGAAATGCTACCATTGTTAGGAGAGTTCCATACCAAAGAACAGTTTTAGCTTGAATAAAAAGAAAAAAAATAGCTCAGGAAATCCACCGCAGGTTCGAAGAATAGCACAAAAATTTAATTCTTAAGAAACATTAAGATGGTGAAAAATTGTCCTACTAACAGATATTTTGTCAAACTTACATGAAGAGTCAGAATAGATATTAGCAAAGACAGGAAAATTAAAGGACTTTTATTAATTTATAAAGAAGAATGTTAAATCTGAAAGGACTCTGGGAAAAATTACTTCTGTTATTTATTTCAAGAAATCTTTTGAACCACTAATGAGAACATTCCGATTATCTCAGGAATAATTGCCTATTTATTGCATCAAATTATGAATTTCAGAAGTTTAGGAGGATGAGAGCGATTAGTTACAAAAAAGGAAAAATGATGTAACAACATGAAAATAAGAAATTGGTAAATAAGAAATAGATTAAGCTTAGAGTTAGAGAAATAAAAGTAAGATATAATTTAGACTTCTGTAAAAAGAAAGTAGAATAAAACTTAAGTCTTAAAAAGAAAAAAGTCCAGGATTCAATAATTCTGATGATGCCTGTAAAGTTGCCCCTAACACAGCATATCCCAATTTCTTATTAAAATATCAATGGACTCAGGAAAAAAAAATTGTATTAGAAAAAGAAGTAGGGGCTGGGTGCGGTGGCTCACACCCGTAATCCCAGCACTTTGGGAGGCTGAGGGGGGCGGATCACAAGGTCAGAAGATCAAGACCATCTTGGCTAACATGGTGAAACCCTGTCTCTACTAAAAATACAAAAAATTAGCCTAGGTTGGTGGCAGGCACCTGTAGTCCCAGCTACTTGGGAGGCTGAGGCAAGAGAATGGCATGAACCCAGGAGGCAGAGCTTGCAGTGAGCTCAGATCACGCCTCTGCACTCCATCCAGCCTGGGCGACTGGGCGAGACGCCATATCAAAAAAAAAAAAAAAAAAAAAAAAAAAAAGAGGAGGAGAAGAAGAAAATATACAGAAATACAGGCCTGAAAGCAAGCCCTCCCGCAAAATTCAGAAGTGTTTTGTTTATTTGTGTCACTATCAGGCCAATGAAACTTTGAGAAAAGCATGCTGGATGAACCATCCTTGCTATATTGACAGTGATCTTATGCAAAATGGCTTTTTAGTTCACAAAGTTTATATGAACCCCAAAATCTAGGCAAGGATTCTGGCTGCCTCAAAAACATCAGGCACTCAGTAATTATTTATTTCTTCCTCTACTCTGTCTCTGCATTTGTTTGGTTATTATAAACTGTCAGAACAGAACTAAGCAGAAGTAGGAAGGGAACTAATCATCTTGGGCACATTTCTCATCTTTACAACTTTGTAGGTCGAAAGAGAAAGGAAGAGATATGGCATTTTTGAATTCTTGAGGTTTGCTTCTTCTAAAATAATTCACTTGCAAATCAGAACACCACGGAGAGCAAAGGAAAGACCTTCTGTAGGTTCAGCAGAGTTATACTAGATGAAAGCCAGTGAGATACTGGAAACTTTCTGGGATCTGTGTGTAAGTGGCTGTCTGGCTATGAATCAGAAGTCACAGAACATAGGGGTGGTATAATGGGCCGAAGGCAATCCAGTTGCACAGGGGCTTGGCACTCATTGATCTGAAGAGACCTTCTTTCATTGGCAAGTAAATGAATAGATTAAAATACTTCAAACTGAAATAAACATAATAGGCTAAGGTAATGAGTCACAGTAGGTTTAGAAAATAATTATTTTATAAAACCAGGAGATTCTTTCATAGAAAACTATTTGACATTTTTTATACTTATGAAGAAATATTATCTCCATGAAACAAAACTGGAAGTTAATAAATAAGTAATAACATAGGCAAAAAAAAGACAACATTATGAAATGAAAAGAATGGGTAAGAGAAGGAAGAATTGCAAATAAAAATACAATAGGAGAATTGAAATCATTATTGGGAGCAGTAAAAGACATATTTAACTTTACAAAAAGTCGAAGCCATAATTTGGATGCTCAAACTGAGAAAATGCAAAAAATGTTTAAAGAAAATATTTACATATTATATATTACTTCATATATATGTATTACATATATGAAAAGAAATGATAGGATGGAGATTAGGGGAAATTTTTAAGAATTGTATTTATTGGAAAAACATACAAGAAATTTAAGAAAAAGAATTATACATATGCCTTTAAAACATGTCAACATAAATGAAACAAATCAGTAATCAATAATGAAAATTTCTGTGAAAGAGAGACAATGTGAATCTTTCTGGGTTCCAGTTTTGGGTAGGCCTCTTTGATTCACCATTTTCTTTTAGACCTACTAGGTTCACCTACATGCATATTAATACCTCTTCCTATCTATATATTCATTATAACATCATAGAGTATTTGAGGTAAGAGAGAATCTTATTCTCTCTAAAATCCTTCCCATAAAATATTTGCAATGAAGAGAGTAGTTACGTTTCTCTCTTAACCTTCTTCTCACTAGGCCAGACTACGGAAATTTATCCAATATTGTTTTTCAAATAGCCAGTTTCTCATGCAGATAATTATCTGATAGCCTTTTGTGACAGCACAACATTCCTTTCTAGGTTGATTACATAAATTGAATATGATAGTATAATATATATCTGACATGAAGTAGACTGTGGTATATGTGCTGCTTCTATTTCTTGCATATCACTCCCCTTTAATATGTTTGCTGTTACATATTTATAGTTCTGAAACCAGAGGAAATATCAATATTTATAGAAGATGGTGCTGGAATATTCTTATATGGAGATTTTTAAAAATTGTGGTAAAATATACAAAATGTAAAATTTACAATTTTAAACATTTTTAAGTGTACACTTCAGTAGCAATGATGTACATTCGTATTTTTATGCTATGATTACCACCATCCATCTCTAGAACTTTATTCATCTTCCAAAACTGAAATGATATATGCATTGAACGATTACTCTTGCTCCCAACCCCTGGTCCCTGATAACCACCATTCTCTTTTCCATCTCTGTGAATTTGACTTTTCTAGATTCCTCATATAAATCGAATCATGTAGTATTTGTCTTTTTGTGACTGTCTTATTTTGCTAAGCATAATGTCTCCAAGGTTTATCCATGCTGTTTCGTATGACAGTATTTCCTTATAAGGCTAAAGAATATTCCATAGTATGATTATGCCACATTTGGTTTATCAACTAATTTGTCTATGGACAATTTTGTTGCTTCCATCTTTTGGCTATTGTAAATAATGCTCTTATGAACATAGGTGGTTGAATATCTGAGTCTCTGCTTTCAATTCTTTTGGGCATATGAGCAAAAGTGGAATTATTGGAGTCTGTGGTAATCTATGTTTAATTTTTTAAGGAACTGTCATACTGTTTTCCACAGTGACTGCCACAAGTTTACATTCCCACTGAAACTGAACAGGGGTTGGAATCTACCCACATCTTTTAAGATCTTTAAATACATTTTTCCCTTCTATATGGGAGGATAATGAATTGAAGAAAATGGGAAGGGCTAGATGAACTTCAAAGTTTCCACCTGTCTTGTCATCTGTGCTGCATTGCTTTAAAATAATAACTTACTGAGTAGTTTTCTGCTTTCCCAAAAGAGTTAATAAAACTTTTATCAATATGTGACTTTCTCTTAAAGAATAGATTACATGCTGGCTGTGATAGTTAATACTGAGAGTCAACTTGATTGGATGGAAGGGTACAAAGTATTAATCCTGGATGTGTCTGTGTGGGTGTTGCCAAAAGAGATTAACATCTGAGTCAGTGAGCTAAGGAAGGCAGATCTACCCTTAATCTGGTGGGCACAATCTAATCAGCTTCCAGTGAATATAAAGCAGGAAGAAAAACAAACGTGAAAAGAAGAGAACTGGCCTAGCCTCCTAGCCTACATCTTTCTCCGGTGCTGGACACTTCCTGTCCTCGAACACTGGACTCCAGGTTCTTCAGTTTTGAGACTTGGACTGGCTCTCTTTACTCCTCAAGCTTGCAGACAGCCTATTATGAGACCTTGTGATCCTGTAGGTTAATACTTAATAAAGTCTTATATATATGAGCATATATATATATATATTTAGAGAAAATAATATATATTATATATTACTTTATATATATGTATTACATATATGAAAAGAAATGATAGGATGGAGATTAGGGAAAACTTTTAAGAATTATATTTATTGGAAAAACATATAAGAAATTTAAGAAAAAGAATTATACATATGCCTTTAAAACATGTCAACATAAATGAAACAAATCAGTAATCAACAATGAAAATTTCTATGAAAGAGAGACAATGTCAATCTTTCTGGGTTCCAGTTTTGCACTCATATATCTATATCTATATATATGCATATGTATATATATCCAGTGTTGCATGCATATATATATGCATATATATGTATACACACATATATACTATTGGTACATATATATTTCAGTTTGCACTATAGTGTATATGCATATATGCACTATATATAGTGCAAACCGATATACATATAAGCATATGCATATATATGCACTATATATATAGTGCAAAATGAAATATATATATATAACAATAGTATATATGTGTGTATACACATATATATACACACACACTATTGGTTCTGTCTCTCTAGAGGACCCTAATACACATGCCAAATTTAATCTTTCAATATTTGTAGCTATATAATGTTCAACACATATGTGACCTCCATATTCTGCTGCTGACACTATGAGAATGAAATATCTGGATGATGAAGAGAGTATTTTATTCATTTGTTGTTTGCATGTTGAAATTGGATCACAGCTAGAAGGATCTTGCCTTGAGTGAATTCCCTAGAAACAGACCTTGCCATGAAGATTTGTATGAAAGTGATTTACTGTGAAGTGCTCCCAGGAGAAACCATTAGGGGAAGGGGGCAAGACAAAAGAGAAGGGAGGCAATCCAAGCAAGGGTACACTATTACAGTGTACTATCGTGAAGAAATAGGCCCATAGTCACTTTGGCTCAACCCTACAGGGGTACTCTGGAGATAAATTGGGTTACAATTCAAAATTGTTGTCATCAGGGCAAAGGGGGTACTATTTGAAAGGGGGTACTATTTGAAAGGTCTAATCAGACATTTCCAGTTCTCCCATGCATGTAGGCAAAGACAGGTTCTAGCAGTCTGGGGAAACTCTCTAAAGAGACGTGGTATGGACTGGAGTGAAAGCACACTGGGAGTGTACATGAAAATGGCATAAGGGTCTATTTGCTTTAAAATAATAACTTACTGAGAATTATTATTATAACTTACTTGAGGATGAGGCAGAGAACTGATAGCTCCTACCACAGCTTTTAATAAAAGGTAATATTTATGCTATGGTTTTGATATCTGACTCCTCCAGATTTCATGGTGAAATTTGATCCCCAGTGTTGAAGGTGGGGCCTAATGGGAGGGCTCTGGGTCGTGGAGGTAAATTCCTCATGAATGGCGTGGTGCAATCCACATGGTAATGAGTTAGTTCTTATTCTATTAGTTCCAAAGGGAACTGGTTGCTTAAAAGAGTCTGGCACCTCCTGCTTCTCTCTCTTGCTTCCTCTCTTGCCATGCAATGTCTGCACATGTGGATTTCCCTTTCCTTTCCACCATAAGTGAAAGCCTCCTGAGGCCTCACCAGGAACAGATGCTGGCACCATGCTTCTTGTACAGCCTGCAGAACCATGAGCTTATTAAACCTCTTCTCTTTATTAAGTTACTCAGCTCAGGTATTCCTTTACAGCAACACCAATAGACTAAGAGAATGAATCCTAAGGATACAAACAGGCAAGGTTGTGGTTGTGTGTGTGGTACAGCATTTACTATAAATAACATGAAGAAAGAACTTTGTATCAAAACTTTATTTATTAAACAAAAAATGCACCATTGGAATAACATTTCTATAAAAAATGAATATGAGACTGTTCTACAGTGATTACAAAACCCCCTTTTCCTTGTGTAGTAGTATACAAGATCATGTGTAGAAACAGTCATTGTTTTAAACTGTAAGCAAGTTTCCTTTCTCGTAGAACAAGATTTACACTTAAATATTGCAATCACTAGTCTAATTTGGTTAACAATGCTAGAATTTGACAGTTTAAAGAAACTTTTTGTAGGCTCAAAATACCTTTTTGTTAAAAAAGGTGTTTTGCAACAACAAAAAATTTCTTTTCTCACTAAGGCTAGTTAAAGCTGTAGTATACCCATTTCTACCAAATAAACTTATCACTAGCATACTAACAATCTGTTTGAGTTGCAAAGCCCTTTGAATGAGTAGCACTGATCTGCAAAATGCTTTCAGAATTATTTAGGTTTGGTGTTATCTTCTTTGAATGACCCTAAAAAGGGAGAAGGTGGTGATGATGGAACTTCAGTGAAAGCTTTGCCTGGACTAGACATCTCTTCATACTCAGCAATGGACAATTCATTTCCAAAGTGGTCCCTCTGAGATATGGAACACCACAGCTTTAACAGCCGTATCTAGATCCCAACCAGATCTCCCTTTTTATCATAAATTATCCAAAAAGAAGCCACTCTAAATAATAAATTAAATATTACTTATAAAAAGTACATCCCATACCCACCCACCCTTCCCCCAAACAAGCTGACAATTCACAAAGTTCAGAATTGTCAGATTTACCCTACAATAATAAAAAACAGCATTTCTCCTCCTCTCCAACATTCCTTTCTTGCATCTGAAAATACACGTTCGGCACACAGTGAGATCCCTTGGCCCATGCCTCTGTGTTTATTAAATCTTGCAGAGTTTTGCTCTTGCTCTTCTACCAACAAAAATCATAGGATGACAATGTATAAAGGCTCTCTAGTGAGAGCAAGAGAAAAAAGTCCTTCAGAGAGTGCAACTGGAAGTCTGCCAGGTGAACGTTTGCAATAGTGGCAACAAAGACTCCAGATCAGTAGTAATATTCATTTGCTGATATGGGTGTGGTATTTTGTCTTTTACATAACCTTACTGACCAGGAAATAGGCATTTTTTTCCCCCAAATAGATTCTTTTTGGCAACAGGTATTTAGATAGCAAGATACATTGAGGCATGGGTACACATATTTTGCATTGGAATAGAATATCATACAAAACACCTATCTATGATTTTCCAAAGTATTCAATTTAATTTTAAACACTGGACTCAAAAGCTTTTCTATACAATACTAAAGTGATTTCTGAAAGTCACCAGAGAAATGCAAATTATGGGTAAAATGTTGCTTTGAATGTGATTTACAAAAAGAGAGAGGGTGTAGACTTGAGTGTAGACTTCTGCATCTCCAGGAAGTTGTGGGCTCTGTATTGTAAATAGTTATGAGCAGGCTAGGATAGTAACCTCTGGCCTACAGGACTGCCTGTGGTTGCATGAAGTAAACTGAGTGAAAGGGAAGGTAACCCTGCTCCACATCTATTTTAAAGTTCAGATGATTTTGTTTTCTTTAAACACATCTGAAATTAGACAATTTTTCCATTTTTCCTTTTTTCATTGACTAGAAATGGACATTCCAAAACCATAAGAATTCTGGGACACAATTTTATCTAAAATGGTAAGATGTTATCTTTAGAGGTAACCTTTGGTTGTAATTACAGTCCAGCTGCTGTATCTGAGATACCATATTACATTTGGAGACAACCATAAGATGATTATTTAAACAAAGTCAACAGAAGTACCCAAAGGGTGGATAAGTATCAGCAATCATCTTCAAGCACAGACACCAACAGCTTCCAGAAATACCTGTACTTAAGAGATTCTTTATTGGAAAAGCCAATAAGTGCCAAACTTTTTAGTTTCAGAATGTTGTCTGAAACATCACACTAGCACAGGATGGCTCTCCTTGTGTAGCTGGAACCAAGGCAGGAGACTGAACATACACACCTAATTTTGAATAATCCTTATTTTGAAGAAACTAAGAATATACTCAACAGGAATCCTTAATAAATCTCCACTTATATCACTGACTTGGTATTTTTTTCAGATTGTTCAATTGAGTATGCATTTTATAATTCCCAAATGTAAAGTTTCATTATTTAAATATTCTCGAAGCTTGTATCTCTGTTATTCGAAGAGGCAAGTATGACTGGTTTCTTATTGGCTATAATTCAGTACGAAACATTTAACTTTTTGCTAGAGCATAATCCAAATATTCTTTATACATTTGAACTATCCAAATTTTTCTAAGTTTCACAAATGCAGAAATTTCTGCAGAGGAAAGAAAATAGCTTTCTTATTAGGGTGAAATATAAAGAAAAATACCATTTTTTTTTTTTTTAAAGAAGAGGATCTTGCCTGACATTTCAGCACATTACAGGGGAGACCAGAGAATGCTCTGTCAAATATGATTTTCTTCTTTTTCAGGGAGAAATGAGTTCTGGTGGTAGAGCTGCTGGTTGGCTGTCAGGTATCACCCAATGGGAATCAGATTTATGAGCATAAAGAGTCCTGGATACCATGAACTAGACTCAGTAGGAGGAAGTCAGAGGCTAGTTTGCAGTATTCACAGGTTTCTTCTTGTCAAGAGATCAGTAGACTGGGAAATTGATAAGTTACCTGAAAACTTGGGCAGGAAATTGTATATATATATGAATCATTTGAGGGTAAAGGGAACAGAGTTATACAAAAGTTGTGGTGACATCATTGTATATTAATACTACCAGGTAAATGATACTGCAGTTTTTTAAGGATGTTTAAATTGATTGTATTATAGATTAAATGCATGGTGCTATTATTGGCATTGCCAGTTACTAACATAAACCATTGTATTTATTTAATGAAGAAAGTTTCAAGAGCATGCAGCAGAAATATAACTTCCACTGAAGACAAATAACATATATTTAAAATGGATTTTTAAAAATTTTATTTCCTAAATAATTATTTTTGACTAGAAGGATCTAGAAATTTGTGAAAATGATAGGTTTTTTTTTGATTGATCAACTATATTCTACATATTGAAGGTGTGACTCAATCCCTAAAATCTGAGATGTGCAACCTATTCCAAGCTGAGCACTCAGGATTACCCTCATGGGGGTCAAGTACCTAAAGAGAATGTTCCATATTTGCTAGAATTAGAAAGGGGAGGTAGTAATTCTTAGGGCCTAGAGAAAGTTGGGCTAGCCCAATGAATATTTTCTTTTTTGAAGTAATGGATTATTTCGGAATCATTCAATATTATGTTAGGAAACACTTTATTCCAGGTCAGTAGAAGGTTGTCTAACTAAGTGCCCAGATGTTAAATAAGAGTAATCTGTCCCATAGAATAACATCACATAGCTCTTCAGAAAGACTTCCAGAAAATCTGAGTAAATTGAATGAGCACTCTTGTTGAAGGAACAAATTCGCAAATGGACCGAACTTTCTAATGAACCATTTGAACAGCCCTCTCTTTGACATCAGATTTTTTTCCCGACATAAAACTGTAAAAAAATAATCTGAATTATTACTTCTGTTACAGTGCCATTTTGCTCAAAATATTTTATTCAGGGATTCATATATAATTACCCACCTAATAAAAGGAGCTATTAGGTTGTAAAGATTCTATCCCTTCCATGCTCTTTTAAAATTATGACCTGCTCAAGCTTGAAATCAAAGGTAGAGCTGAAAGGAATAATTCAGCTGAAACTCTCCCATTGGGTTTTCAAGTCACCTAACTGATAAATATGCAAACTAGCTCCCTTTTGGCCATTCAGCTACATAAACAGGGATTAACTACAAATGCAGCTGAAAATTCAGAAACTAAAAGGCTGCACACAAAATGTTCTTAATTTTAGCTAGTTCCAAGCTGTAGATAAACATGGCAATAGAAGTTTAAAACCGTAGTCCACAGTTTAAGATGCTGCTTTGAAAAGTATCTGCTGGATTTATGCGTCAGAAGTGTCAGGTGGCACCTACCCCTCTGCTTTCTCCTGACTCTGACACAGGTGTGGTGTAAAAGATTTCCTTAACAAAAGGGTCTGGTGGCCAATGCTTCCCAACACTGACCCTGTCTGTAGGCAGAGTTGGCATTCTTTAAGAGAAGGTACTGTTAGAAGTTACCTTTTATATTCCTTCTCTTCCTCGGGGCCTGCTCTCCGGGAATCTGCCATTTCTATGGGAGTAGAAGACAGGCAACATTGGCCAGTGCACCATATGACATGTGGAGCTGGCCATTTCACCCAATGCTAGTTGCCAAGGAGAACTCAGGGAAGGATGGGGTGAAGGGGTGGGGGCATTCTTCTGGCCAAACTCCTAAGGAAGATGGCCTTGGTGAAGCTTTGAAATTGCATCACAGTGTGGTATGGCACAAAAGCCACCCAAATTGAAAAGTGTCCTATTACAAGCTTAAGCATATAATTACCATGTGTCTGAGAAGACTGTATATTATATCCTCTTTCCAGAAATGTACTGCTGCTGGCAAAATGCCACTAGTTGCAGATTTTTATGTTCCTGGACTCCAAACATACATATTAACCAAGGGTGGATTTACAAATACTTGCCAAAATAGGTGAATTTTTAGCCCCTCACTAATATCCACCACTTATGCAAGATGAATGACTGAGTTACAAACATAAGCATTCTCTGCCTTTTGTTTGTTTACTCTTTACTTTTTGTGCTGTAAGGAAAACATCCAATCCTTTGGTGCTATGGCATGAGAGATTCCCATGGGTGCTTTGTAGGTTAAAGTTGAAAACAAAATAGTGAGCTTGCACTGGTTTGCCATGGCATGGTACAGGCTTAAATAATGCACTTGCATTTTGTAAGACTAGACCTACACATTAAACAACAGGCCTTGACAAAGGAAAACATAGGTATTAGTTATGACAGTGTGGTCACTGCAGTGGCAAAGGCCCAGGACTATTCTAGCAGCTTAAACTTTGACGTTGCAGTGAAAATGCATCTTTGCTTTTGTTTAGGGACCTCATAGTCATCATTTGACAATTCCTGATGCCTATGAAAGAAGGAATACTTATTCCTTCTGAACTGCTTTAGGATCTTCCTTAATTGAGTGGTCCTGATGGGTGACCTGTACACTGGTTAGAGTTCTTGGACACAGGTGTGCTGTTTATGGGTAATTGGTATGCTGCAAAGTTCCTGGAAAATTCACCTCATCCATTCAGAAATACATGTTAAAAGGCTGAGCCTGTGATGGCATTAAGCTGCTTCATGAGTCCTTCCAAACTTGCCATTTGTTCACTCAGATCATCCTGTTCATACACCTATAAAGAGAATGAGAGCCAAGAGTTACTACCAAATATTGATCCATTTGTTTTATGAAGCCTGGGGCCACAGCTAGTTGGGGCACTTAGTTTTCTCAAGTCTGACCTAGGAGACCACAGCCAGGGCTGTCCTAGGAATATATTCATTGAATGAAGATGCTGGTAATAAAAAAGGGATAGTAAGAGATTGCATATTTTCTCACTCACTCCATCTCCATCTGTGACAAGGAAGATATTTCAGAGTCAAAAAGACTTGGTTTCGAATTAAGTTCTCCCAATTATTAGCTGTGTGGTTTTAGACAAGTGAGTACACCTCTCTGATACATAGTGTTCTTCATCTATAAAATGATAATGACATCTATTTCATAGGCTATTCTGAGCCTCCTGTGACATGTTTAGTGACTATGATGGGGTCTGGCATATGGTGGATATTCAATACATCAGTTCCTGTTTCTCTACTAGATGACCCATCAAGATATGAACAGAGAAGAATCAGACAGGTACACTCGCTGTTCAGCAATATTCTATCTTCTGCAGCCTCTGCTGCTGATACCCAGGCAAACAGGGTCTGCAGTGGACATCAAGCAATCTCCAACAGACCTACAGCTGAGGGTCCTGATTGATAGAAGGAAAACTAACAAACAGGAAGGACACCCACACCAAAACCCCATCAGTACATCACCATCATCAAAGACCAGAGGCAGATAAAACCACAAAGATGGGGGAAAAGCAGGGCAGAAAAGCTGGAAATTCAAAAAATAAGAGCGAATCTCCCCTGCAAAGGAATGCAGCTCATCGCCAGCAATGGATCAAAGCTGGACAGAGAATGATTTTGATGAGATCAGAGAAGAAGGCTTCAGTCCATCAAACTTCTCAGAGCTAAAGGAGGAATTACATAGCCAGCGCAAAGAAACTAAAAATCTTGAAAAAAGAGTGGAAGAATTGATAACTAGAATAATTAATGCAGAGAAGGCCATAAACGAACTGACAGAGATGAAAACCATGACACGAGAAATACGTGACAAATGCACAAGCTTCAGTAACCGACTCGATCAACTGGAAGAAAGAGTATCAGCGATTGAAGATCAAATGAATGAAATGAAGCGAGAAGAGAAATCTAAAGAAAAAAGAAGAAAAAGAAATGAATAAAGCCTGCAAGAAGTATGGGATTATGTAAAAACACCAAATCTACGTCTGATTAGGGTGCCTGAAAGTGAGGGGGAAAATGGAACCAAGTTGGAAAACACTCTTCAGGATATCATCCAGGAGAACTTCCCCAACCTAGTAGGGCAGGCCAACATTCAAATTCAGGAAATACAGAGAACACCACAAAGATACTCCTCGAGAAGAGCAACTCCAAGACACATAATTGCCAGATTCACCAAAGTTGAAATTAAGGAAAAAATCTTAAGGGCAGCCAGAGAGAAAGGTCGGGTTACCCACAAAGGGAAGCCCACCAGACTAACAGCAGATCTCTCAGCAGAAACTCTACAAGCCAGAAGAGAGTGGGGGCCAATATTCAACATTCTTAAAGAAAAGAATTTTCAACCCAGAATTTCATATCCAGCCAAACTAAGTTTCATAAGTGAAGGAGAAATAAAATCCTTTACAGATAAGCAAATGCTTAGAGATTTTGTCACCACCAGGCCTGCCTTACAAGGGACCCTGAGAGAAGCACTAAACATGGAAAGGAACAACCGGTACTAACCATTGCAAAAACATACCAAAATGTAAAGACCATCGAGGCTAGGAAGAAACTGCATCAACTAACGAGCAAAATAACCAGTTAATATCATAATGGCAGGATCAAGTTCACACATAACAATATTAACCTTAAATGGAAATGGACTAAATGCTCCAATTAAAAGACACAGACTGGCAAACTGGATAAAGAGTCAAGACTAATCAGTTTGCTGTATTCAGGAGACCCATCTCACATGCAGAGACATACATAGGTTCAAAATAAAGGGATAGAGGAAGATCTACCAAGCAAATGGAGAACAAAATAAAGCAGGGTTGCAATACTAGTCTCTGATAAAACAGACTTTAAACCATCAAAAATCAAAAGAGACAAAGAAGGCCATTACATAATGGTAAAGGGATCAATTCAACAGGAAGAGCTAACTATCCTAAATATATATGCACCCAATACAGGAGCACCCAAATTCATAAAGCAAGTCCTTAGAGACTTACAAAGAGACTTAGACTCCCATACAATAATAATGGGAGACTTCAACACCCCACTGTCAACATTAGACAGATCAATGAGACAGAAAATTAACAAGGCTAGGCAGTAATTGAACTCAGCTCTGCAGCAAGCAGACCTAATAGACATCTACAGAACTCTCCACCTCAAATCAACAGAATATACATTCTTCTCAGCACCACATCACACTTATTCCAAAATTGACCACATAATTGGAAGTAAAGCATCCTCAGCGAATGTACAAGAACAGAAATTATAACAAACTGTCTCTCAGAACACAGTGCAATCAAACTAGAACTCAGGACTAAGAAACTCAATCAAAACCACTCAATTACATGGAAACTGAATAACCTGCTCCTGAATGACTACTGCGTACATAACAAAATGAAGGCAGAAATAAAGATGTTCTTTGAAACCAATGAGAACAAACATACAACATACCAGTATCTCTGGGACACACTTAAAGCAGTCATTAGAGGGAAATTTAGAGAACTAAATGCCCACAAGAGAAAGCTGGAAAGATCTAAAATTGACACTCTAACATCACCATTAAAAGAACTAGAGAAGCAAGAGCAAACACATTCAAAAGCTAGCAGAAGGCAAGAAATAACTAAGATCAGAGCCGAACTGAAGGAGATAGAGACACAAAAAACCCTCCAAAAAATCAATGAATCCAGGAGTTGGTTTTTGGAAAAGATCAACAAAATTGATAGACTGCTAGCAAGACTAATAAAGAAGAAAAAAGAGAAGAATGAAATAGACGCAATAAAAAATGATAAAGGTGATATCACCACCGACCCCACAGAAATACAAACTACCATCAGAGAATACTATAAACACCTCTACACAAATAAACTAGAAAATCTAGAAGAAATTGATAATATTCTGGACACTTACACTCTCCTAAGACTAAACCAGAAAGAAGCTGAATCCCTGAATAGACCAATAGCAGGCTCTGAAATTGAGGCAATAATTAATAGCCTACCAATCAAAAAAAGTCCAGGACCAGATGGATTCACAGCTGAATTCTACCAGAGGTACAAGGAGGAGCTAGTACCGTTCCTTCTGAAACTATGCCAATCAATAGAAAAAGAGGGAATCCTCCCTAACTCATTTTATGAGACCAACATCATCCTGATACCAAAGGCTGGCAGAGACACAACAAAAAAAGAGAATTTTAGACCAATATTCCTGACGAACATCGATGCAAAAATCCTCAATAAAATACTGGCAAACCGGATCCAGCTGCACATCACAAAGCTTATCCACCATGATCAAGTGGGCTTCATCCCTGAGATGCAAGGCTGGTTCAACATACGCAAATAAATAAACGTAATCCAGCATATAAACAGAACCAAAGACAAAAACCACATGATTATCTCAATAGATGCAGAAAAGGCTTTTGACAAAATTCAACAGCCCTTCATCCTAAAAACGCTCAATAAATCCGGTATTGATGGAACATATCTCAAAATCATAAGAGCTATTTATGACAAACCCACAGCCAATATCATACTGAATGGGCAAAAACTGGAAAAATTCCCTTTGAAAACTGGCACAAGACAGGGATGCCCTCTCTCACCACTCCTATTCAACATAGGGTTGGAAGTCCTGGCTAGGGCAATCAGGCAAGAGAAGGAAATCAAGGGTATTCAGTTAGGAAAAGAAGAAGTCAAATTGTCCCTATTTGCAGATGACATGATTGTGTATTTAGAAAACCCCAAGGTCTCAGCCCAAAATCTCCTTAAGCTGATAAGAAACTTCAGCAAAGTCTCAGTATACAAAATTAATGTGCAAAAATCCCAAGCATTCTTATACACCAGTAACAGACAAACAGAGAGCCAAATCATGAATGAACTTCCATTCACAATTGCTTCAAAGAGAATAAAATACCTAGGAATCCAACTTACAAGGGATGTAAAGGACCTTTTCAAGGAGAACTACAAACCACTGCTCAGTGAAATAAAAGACACAAACAAATGGAAGAACATACCATGATCATGGATAGGAAGAATCAATATCGTGGAAATGGCCATACTGCCCAGGGTAATTTATAGATTCAATGCCATCCCCATCAAGCTACCAATGAGTTTCTTCACAGAATTGGAAAAAACTGCTTTAAGGTTCATATGGAACCAAAAAAGAGCCCGCATTGCCAAGACAATCCTAAGTCAAAAGAACAAAGCTGGAGGCATCATGCTACCTGACTTCAAACTATACTACAAGGCTACAGTAACCAAAACAACATGGCACTGGTACTAAAACAGAGATAGAGACCAAGGGAACAGAACAGAGTCCTCAGAAATAATACCACACATCTACAGCCATCTGATCTTTGACAAACCTGACAAAAACAAGAAATGGGGAAAGGATTCCCTATTTAATAAATGGTGCTGGGAAAATTGGCTAGCCATAAGTAGAAAGCTGAAACTGGATTCTTTCCTTACTCCTTATACGAAAATTAATTCAAGGTGGATTAGAGACTTAAATGTTAGACCTAATACCATAAAAACCCTAGAAGAAAACCTAGGTAATACCATTCAGGACATAGGCATGGGCAAGGACTTCATGTCTAATACACCAAAAGCAACGGCAACAAAAGCCAAAATTGACAAATGGGATCTAATTAAACTAAAGAGCTTCTGCACAGCAAAAGAAACTACCATCAGAGTGAACAGGCAACCTACAGAATGGGAGAAAATTTTTGCAATCTACTCATCTGACAAAGAGCTAATATCCAGAACCTACAAAGAACTCAAAGAAATTTACAAGAAAAAAACAACCAATCCCATCAAAAAGTGGGCAAAGGATATGAACAGACATTTCTCAAAAGAAGATATTCATACAGCCAATAGACACATGAAAAAATGCTCATCATCACTGGCCATCAGAGAAATGCAAATCAAAACCACAATGAGATACCATCTCACACCAGTTAGAAGGGCAATCATTAAAAAGTCAGGAAACAACAGGTACTGGAGAGGATGTGGAGAAACAGGAACACTTTTACACTGTTGGTGGGATTGTAAACTAGTTCAACCATTATGGAAAACAGTATGGTGATTCCTCAAGGATCTAGAACTAGAAGTACCATATGACCCAGCCATCCCATTACTGGGTATATACCCAAAGGATTATAAATCATGGTGCTATAAAGACACATGCACATGTATGTTTATTGCGGCACTATTCACAATAGCAAAGACTTGGAATCAACCCAAATGTCCATCAGTGACAGACTGGATTAAGAAAATGTGGCACATATACACCATGGAATACTATGCAGCCATAAACAAGGATGAGTTTGTGTCCTTTGTAGGGACATGGATGCAGCTGGAAACCATCATTCTCAGCAAACTATCGCAAGAACAGGAAACCAAACACCGTATGTTCTCACTCATAGGTGGGAACTGAACAATGAGATCGCTTGGACTCGGGAAGGGGAACATCACACACCAGGGCCTATCATGGGGATGGGGGAGTGGGGAGGGATTGCACTGGGAGTTAAACCTGATGTAAATGACGAGTTGATGGGTGCTGATGAGTTGATGGGTGCAGCACACCAACATGGCACAAGTATACATATGTAACAAACCTGCACATTATGCACATGTACTCTAGAACTTAAAGTATAATAATAAAAAAAAGAAAAAAAAAGAATGAAGAATGAATGTGCTTCCACCATGTAATTTGAAGTTAAAAATATATGCCAATCATTAGAAGTGTTATTTTTATTGAGTTATATTTATATAAGCCATGATGAATGTATTTATAAAAATAACTACATGGTAAATAAGAGATGTTTCAAATATATCAATATTACTTAAAATGCATTGTTATCTTATTAATACCTTCCAATGGTGTTAGAAATAATAATAATAAAAAAAGATATGAACAGAATATTTTTTCTCTGTATCATGATATAGATACTTTTTTTTTTTTTTTTGTATGTGAGAACTCAATGGGCTTTGCCTTGACCAGTGAAACTTCTGGGGATTATGACTTTAGTTTGTGTGTGGAAACAAAATTCATGCCCCAAATCAGAGTCAATCCTTTTTGGGACAATTTGAATGGTGGATAAAAGAAGAGGTTGAACTGCAGAATGCCTAGTGAACTGTGACTAATTCACTCTGTAAAATCACTCACTGCAAGTCACTGTTATCATGTCAATAAGTAATAGATTTATTAGTTATCACAAATACCAGGTCACTAGGCTTAGGAATTCTGCTTCAGAAGGTATGGGAAGAACCTAGACATCCTTATTAAAGGAAAAATTCCCAGGTAGTTTTGACAGTTAGCCAGATGGGGAAACAAGATATGACACTGATCTGAACCCCAGTCCTTTTATATACTTGCACATTTTATTTGAATTTGTCTCCTTACTTGTGAAATAAGAACAACAAGTTTGCCTTTTGAGGAGTTAGGAGGATTCAACAAGTCAGAGGCACTTACCAGCTGCCCAGTGGTAAGTGTTCAATAAATGTTAGTTTTCTTTTTTTCCTTTCTTGAACATATTATTTGTTTTGACTTATACAGATGTTCTACTTATTATTCTTGGCTAGCACATTCCATTGATTAAATGATTGAACCAATCAGGCCTGAGCCATGATTTCTAGCTCTGCATAGGCCAAAACACATTCCTCTGTACCATGGTCAGAGATGTATATCTAATCTTGCCAAACAAACATCCTTGATCTCAAGAGAGCATTGATAGAATTTGCATGGGTGGGAGGTAGGCACAAAGCTACTCCAGCCACTGAAAAAGCAGCTCAAAATGTATCGTATTAATGTATGAGCTTCCTATAGAAATCTCAGCATGTCTGTGAATGATTTGGGCATACATTACCCAGTCTTCAGGGCTTAATAGGGGACTGAAAAGTTTCCAATTTGGCTAAAAGCCTGTTTATATACATACTACATATAGGGGTGTGTGTCTCTGTGTGTCTGTGTGTTTGTGTATATATGTATGAGAGAAGTTGAAGTAAGGGGATTACTAGGTAACTCATTTCCAAAATGTTGTTTTCCTTGTCTGGTTGTTGTTCTCAAAGTGTCTAGATGTCATTGTACAATACAGCAACCACCAGCTACATGTAACTATTATATTCTTAAAATGTGCCTAAATTGAAATGTCTTTTACATGAAAAAATATGCACCAGTTTTGGAACAGTTAGTGCAAAAAAAGTAAAATATATTACTGACAATTTTAAATATTTATTGCATGTTGAGATCATAATATTTTGGAAATACTGGGTTAGATAAAAGGTATTAACTTCATCTGTTTATTTTTGCATCTTTTAATGTAACTTCTAGTCAATTTAAAATTACACATTATATTTTCATAGGCAAATGCTGGTCTAGATTATTTGCCCTGTTTCTGTATTTCCTTTAATATGTGTTTCTTACTGCTTTTAATAGTATAACTTTGGCTGCCATTCTTTAGAGTCAACCTTTAATGTAAAAATGGGCCTACCTGACATTATTCCTTACGAGATGAGATACTTCATGTAAACTTAGAAGTTTGATTTTATTTGAGATGTGGCCACAAACCTTGATCCTAAACAGATATTGAAGTAAACAGCTATATTCTGACAAAAGTACATTGGAGTCTTACAAATTTGAATCTTTGAAAAGTATGTTAAGTATATAACACTCATCTGCCAAAACATTCACAGACATATCCACATAGTCAGCTTCCTTGGTCTCTATGTAGTTAAAATATTTTATTGTTTGTAGTCTTGAAAAAAATTAAGTCAAGAAAAATGTATTGTTCTTCACTCAAATGATTCTTTGTTTTTAACAACAACCAGCTATCAAAAGAAAGTATAATTTTATTAAAAACCTGGTAGTTGCATTGCTTACAGAGGACTGATTAAATGTGACCTACTTATTCCTTGATATTGTTATACATTTATTTTTCAATATATTATTTGCAAATTTTGCAGAAGACTACATTTATGCATGAAAAAAACAGAAGCTAGTTGGAAGGGTGGCAGATTATTCTCATTTCATAATTTATGCTTAAAAAAGATCCAAATGTAATAACACAATAGAATTTTAGTCTGCTCTTTTCATCTTTTTTCTCTTCTAGTGCCCTGATTTTTCAAGATATCTGATATGTTAATTCCTTAGGCTTCTTTTAAATGTTTTCTCTGAATTATATTCAGAAACAACTAAAGTGTACTATAAATAGTTGCCTTTAGGCAACATCTTTTTGAATTTCCTTTATAGTGCATTTTTGGGATAAATGTTTTTTCTTAAAATTCTGATTTTTTTCCCCTTCTCCATTGATGTTCCTTCTGAGTTTTCTAACTGGAACCCTTTTTAGCTTGTTTCCTCAGTAAAACTTTTTCTGTCTTTCAATAAACTTTCCCTTCTTATTTTCTAAATATGTCATTTCCTTTTGGTATTACTTAAACTCCTTCAATTTTTTATTTTATATTTTCTTCTTCACAAATCTATACTTTTGGGTATTTTATGAACTCAGAAGTAACATATACAATTTCAAAAAAACCCTCATAATATAGTTTTTTGTCACCATATTTTTTAGTTCTAGAGAATAACTGTATAAGTTGGTATAGCAATGTGCACCTGTAGTCTTAGCTATTTGGGAAATTGAGGCAGGAGAACTGCTCGAGCTAAGAAGTTCAGGGCTGTAGTGCACTACGATTGTGCCTGTGAATAGCCACTACACTCCAGCCTGGGGAACATGGCAGTCTCTGAAGAAGAAGAAGAAGAAGAAGAAGAAGAAGAAGAAGAAGAAGAAGAAGAAGAAGAAGAAGAAGAAGAAGAAGGAGAGTTATATAGTCTTATTTATTTCCAAGAATGGTAAGGTATTTCTTCCTATTGAAAAGAAACACACACACATACATATCCATGTGTATATGTATATATATTATATATATATGGGTGTAAAACCACACATTATGTAGCTATCTGGTCGTATTTCTAAGACTGTCCTTAGGAATCAAATTTTTACATAACAATGTCTCTGACATATTTTTTTTTCATAGCTTTTATTTCCTCTTCATATTTAAGTGCAGGAAAACAGAAGGACAAACAACAATAAGAACAACAATGCCCTGGGGTGGCCTGGGGTGAATGGACAGTACTCATTGGTTTAGATCCTATTACACAGCTCCAGTCAATCTGTCCCTTGATGAAGCATGAATTTTAAAGATATCCTTACATTGACTGAATCCTCTGTTGGTTTGTGGCTCTCCTCAGACACTTCAGGGGCTGTTGGCACAGACACAGGAAGCAAAGGGGATCTTGCTTTTCCAGCCAACCCAAGGGAGGCTGTTTTCACATGGGTCTTAGGAAGAGTGGGCCCTGAAATAGAAAACACAGTGATGAAAGTAATGTAGAAAACATTCTGCAGAACACGTTCTCAAGTATATACACCATATCCAGGAGATTGGCATTGATTTTAGGTTATTGCTCATTCTATAGTGTAAAGATGAATTCTGACACAAAGAGTGGGCTCATTTTATTTCTGCTAAATGGAAGACAAATTCTGATTAGGCTTCTCCAGATGCAGCTTCACTAGCCACATGTAATTGCAAGTAGATTCCAAATCATGCTGTGAAAAGTTACCTTGGAGCTCTGGACTGTTCATCACACCTCATAAAGTGTCAGGCAAGCTTATTTGGTGCCAGTCTCTGCTTAGGGCCGAAAAGCCCTGTGCTAAACCACCTAAATAAGCCCTAAGCTGCATAGCAGAACGAAGGAAGATTTGTGGAGTTAGAAGAGCGGATTGATCTAGTCTACAAATGAGCATAAGACGTTAGAATAAAATAAAATCCATCATGGCTAACCTGACAGACTATCATTTTTAATTCTATTTTGGAACAAAAAAGATGTAATTCTGTTCTAATCTGTATGGCTTTTGTCAATAAAAGACATTCCATTGCTCATGAAAATCATTTGAGGCACTGCTGAGTATCTAATAGATGATATTTCTGTCTATTATACATAAGAGCTGCCTTTTTGGAGGGAACTGAAATTTGCTTTATAAATTCTGCTTAGCTTGTAGCACTAATACAACCTCGTACCTATAGCCAAAAATAAAGCTTTTATAAAGGCTTATTGAATCAGCTAGTACATCTCACATAACTAAGGGTTGTGTCTTTCTTAGCATTGTAACCAAGAGGTCAGCAGAAAAGGCATTACAGAAAGCCATGAAAAGGCAGTGGCCCCAGTTCTCTTCTATCAAGAGAGATGACATTTTAGTCTTGATGGTTCTAATGGAGTCCTATATTGTGCCAAGAAAAAGTTGTTTGGACTACACTTTAGAAAACAAAATTCTAGCTAATGAAGCTCAGAGGTTACTCTACAATCAGATAAATAGGAGTCATCTGTTCATTGGGAAGGAAACAATGAAAATAATAAATAAATCTAATAAACTAGCAATCTGCTAGGTGCTGGTCACTAGAAATGATAAATCTTGACATAAGCATCTTTTCCCATACCATGACCTGACATGAAATTTCTTCATATTCATACTTTTCACTCTTGAACTTTAGGGAACAAAAGTCTGCAATTCGAGTGATATAAATCTTATGATAACATAAGAGGGTGATATTCTGTGTGTGTTACATCTGATGAGAAGCGAAATGAAACATGAATTGTTTTCTTAAGAGTGGAAATGATACTTCTGAGTGCCTACAAAAGTGTAGATCTATGCCAAGTATTTTAGTTTCATTTTGGACAAAATAACATGGTGAGGGAGAATTTGGGATATCACAGCAAGTCCACTCTGCATTCAGATCTGTGCAATTTCTTGTCAAGTAAACCTGTCTTGGCCTGTTTTTCATCTGTAAAATAGGAATGATACTAGCAATTTGTTAGGATTAAATGAGATTATGTATTTAAAGTGGCTGATACTTAGTAACTTTTTCAAAGAGGGCTATTCACGCCGTGAAAAGTTGCCTGGGAGCTCTGGACTGTGGTTCATCACAGTACAGAGCCTGTGAAATGTCAAGGAAGCTCATTTGGTGCCAATTATAGTTATCGAATGAGGGCTATTTTTAATACTAATCATTTTATTATAATATCATATATTAACATTTTCAAAACAATTCTGCTAAGTATTTGTATTCTCGGTTCACACATGGGGGTGCCAAAATAAAGAAAAAGTAAAAAACTTGCCTAAGTTCGCACATTTAGAAATGGGCAGGCAGTATAAGAGTTCGCACCAACATCTGTCTAACTCCATGGAGCAAATGAAGGATGATCATTTGAAGTTTGTTGATGAAGCTTGTTGACCTAGCCCATCCAATTGACATGGGCTTTTTGAGGAAGCAATATAAATGAACATGAAATCTAGTTCAAGGACTATGAATCTGGGGATAAAAACTCCTTTTTTTGTCGTTGTTTCTCATAACCGACTTGTAATTTAAAGGGAAAAGCAAAATAATCAACTCCAGCATTGACTTAAAATACTGTATTCCAATATTTTTAAAATATATACAAACATAAAATTTGCTGTAAGCATCATACCTTATAGTTCTTATGCTATGCTATAAAACAAAAACACCTTTAAAGTTAAACAGAAAGGCCCTATGAAAAAGTACAATTTGGATTATAATCATTAATTTAATATGATAAATGAGATTGTTGGGCTAAAACAAAATTGCCATATGATACTGTTGCTATGTTACAATCATTTTGGGTTTGTCATATATGCCCAGTTTTCATTATGAACATTTTCCTTCTTTTTTTCATTTATTCAACAACTTGTTTTCTTTATTTTTAATCAACAAGGAAAAATAGTATATTTTTATGGTGTAAAACATAATGTTTTGATACATGTGTATACATTATGGAATGGCTAAATCAAGCTATTTAACATATGCATTACCTCACATACTTATATTTTGTGTTGAGAACACTTTCAATCAAATCTTAGCAATTTCTAAGTATACAATATATAGTTACTAACTCTAATCACCACAATATACAATGAATCTCTTGAACTTATTCCTCCTTTCTAACTGAAATTTTGTACCATTTGTCCAACATCTCCTCAATCCTCTCACCTCACAGCCTCTGATAATCATAATTTTACTATTTCTTTACTAATATAAATTTAATACTTTTATCCTGCCTCCCCCTTTTTCTAAATTATATTTTAAGTTCTGGAGTACATGTGCAGAATGTACAGGTTTGTTACATAGGTATACATGTGCCATGGTGGTTTGTTGCACCCATCAACCCATCATCTATATTAGATAGCTGTCCTAATGCTATCCCTCTCCTAACCCCCTGCCCCCGACAGGCCCAGTGTGCAATGTTCTCCTCCCTATGTCCATGTGTTCTCATTGTTCAACTCCCATTTATGAGTGAGAACATGCGGTGTTTGATTTTCTGTTCTTGTGTTAGCTTGCTGAGAATGATGGTTTCCAGCGTCATCCATGTCCCTGCAAAGGACATGAACTCATCATTTTTTATGGCTGCATAGTATTCCATGGTATATATGTGCCACATTTTCTTTATCCAGTCTGTCATTGATGGACATTTGGGTTGGTTCCAAGTCTTTGCTATTGTGAATAGTGCCACAATAAACATATGTGTGCTTATGTCTTTATAGTAGAATGATTTATAATCCGTTGAATATATACCCAATAATGGGATTGCTGGGTCAAATGTTATTTCTAATTCTAGATCCTTGAAGAATCACCACACTGTCTTCCACAATGGTTGAACTAATTTACGCTCCCACCAACAGTGTAAAAGCATTCCTATTTCTTCACATCCTCTCCAGGATTTGTTGTTTCCTGACTTTTTAATGATCACCATTCTAACTGGTGTGAGATGGTATCTCGTGGTGGTTTTGATTTGTATTTCTCTAATGACCAGTGATGATGAGCTTTTTTTCACATTTGTTGGATGCATAAATGTCTCCTTTTGAGAAGTGCCTGTTCATATCTTTTGCCCACTTTTTGAAGGGGTTTTGTGTTTTCTTCATGTAAATTTGTTTAAGTTCTTTGTAGATTCTGGATATTATGCTTTGTCAGATGGATAGATTGCAAACATTTTCTCCCATTCTGTATGTTGCGTGTTTATTCTGATGATAGTTTCTTTTGCCATGAAGAAGCTCTTTAGTTTAATTAGATCCCATTTGTCAATTTTGGCTTTCGTTGCTATTGCTTTTGGTGTTTTAGTCATGAAGTCTTTGCCCAAGCCTGTGTCCTGAATGGTATTGCCTATGTTTTCTTCTAGGGTTTGTATGGTTTTAGATCTTACATTTAAGTCTTTAATCCATCTTGAGTTAATTTTTGTATAAGGTGTAAGGAGGGTTCAGGTTTCAGTTTTCTGCATATGGCTAGCCAGTTTTCCCAACGCCGTTTATTAAATAGGAAATCTTTTCCTCATTTCTTGTTTTTGTCAGGTTTGTCAAAGATCAGATGGTTGTAGGTGTGTGGTGGTATTTCTGAGGCCACTGTTCTGTTCCATTGGTCTATATCTCTGTTTTGGTACCAGTACCATGCTGATTTGGTGACTGTAGCCTTGTAGTATATAGTTTGAAGTCAGGTAGCATGACGTTTTCAGCTTTGTTCTTTTTGCTTAGGATTGTCTTGGCTGTAGGGGTTTTTTGGTTCCATATGAAATTTAAAGTAGTTTTTTCTAATTCTGTGAAGATTTTCTAACTCAACAATAGGCATGACCTCATTCATACAGGGACTGTAATGTCAGGTGGTCTTCACTGGATGTGAATGGTTTACCTCAACTCACACACCCACACACCATTTTTTTTTTTTTTTTTTTTTTTTTAGACTTCTGACTATAACCATGGTGTTCCTGATGCCGTGTTAATTGTAAACCCAAACAGGAAGTCAGCCACTAAAATCCTTGGCAGGGAGTTCCTATCAAATCGTCTTCCAGATAACCCAGCATGTGAATTTCATGTTGATATTTTAGGTTATTATTTAAGTGAAGGCATAAAGTTTAAAAAAGAATTCACAAAGTTTAAAAGCTTTAAAAAGAGGCATAAACCTTGAGAAGGTATCTCCCAACCACGTACTTTGAATTGTGTTGCCTGAATTATGTTTGTATGCCCTTCAAGAATGCTTGCAATGTTCTGATTAAACCTGAATTTCTAATAGCTTTATTGTTACAAAGCTGTTCCTCTTAGTACCTTCCAGAAGCTAGCTCTTATCCCTTCCCATGTTTAACACAACAACTGCATCTTAAAAATGAACATTTGTCTGTACATATTTTTTTCACGTATCTTTTACTTATTTTTGACCTAGACTCCCTTAATCATAAAACCTATTTATTTTATTTTAAATTTTTCGTTTTAAAAACATGTTCAAGAAACTCAGCTACTTCTGAAAATTTATAATCTAACATGCAATTAAACTCATGCAATGCATGTTTAACATATTTTGAAAATCAATTCACTCTAACGTAGGTATCTACAATAAAAAGTGAAAGGCATTGGCATAGCTTATTATGCAGAAAATTCAAGTAGGGCCAGTGCATGTTCTGTTCTAAGAAACATAAAAGTAAAGATTCTTTTAGAATATACCAGACTGTTGTACATAATTCCATAACATGTACTTCATCACAAATTTTTTGTCAGTTTGACATGAAGAGAAATGAATTCCTAGGCATAGCCTACGGTTATCATGATGGAAATGTTCTTATGGTGTATTTTCTTTCCAGAATTCCAAACACTTAGGTGTATTGCCCTATGTGTATCATACTGCATCAGCCACACTCCTATTGTTACAAAAGGACATGGACATGACTAAAAAGTACCATCAATCAAACTCATTAGAAAGTTCATTATAATAATTGATTTTCTCTAGTGCCCAGGCAAGAGTTATACATTCCAAATGTACTGAGTGTTGAACAAATATATAAGACACGATGAGCATCACAAAAGGAATCGAAGACACTATCTCGACTCAAAGACCACACGGAGTGTTTAAACCTCAGATGATTACCTTTTCTCAAGTACTATTCACAGAATCACAGAAATTTAGAATGCCAGAACCTCAAGGGTTCCTGGAGCTCATCAAATGACCTTCCTTTTATTTCGTTGGGGAGAATACTGAGGTCCCTGGAGATCAAGGTAGAGTTAATTTCAAAATTCTAGTAGAGGCAAAGAATTTAAACAGCCTCCCAGAGTTCATTGTCAGCAGGATTTGACTGGGACACTCTAGGGCCTTAAATATTTTTCTTTCCTTTCCCTGAAAGGACAATTAAAGAAAAGAGTATAAGGGAAATTTCCCAGGAGAGATTTATTAACAACTAATTAGGCAACTGTGGTCTCAAAACTGCCCTTTAGTAAAGGAGAATAAATGTTTTAAAACCAAGATTTCCATGAAAACATCCTTTGTTGGAAGGCAGACACCATGTTCTTGGTTGTGCATAACTCCATCTCTATATGATATTTGTATTTGTGTAGATTCGGTGTTCAATATTTCAAGCCTGTGCACTGGTGAAACCTGGGTCCCTACAAGCTCACCAAGCAGTGCTTTTTCCTTAAGTACTCATAGCTCACCAAGCATAAATGACTTCTTTCTTGATTTTCTGGTCTGCATCCCTGTTCTTTCATAGGGCTATGAGACATAACTTTAATCTTTTCACCTTCTGCTTGAGACCTGATCAGTCACCTTCCCAGTCTAAATTCTCAATCCATCTTCTACACCATTGAAACCAAATGAATATTTTATATAATAATCAGTTTCCTGGTATGGACTGATTGAAATGGTTGAAATATGGTTGAAATGAAAAAGCAATATAGTCATCAGGCATGTGGATTAGTGAGTGAGGCCTGGAGCTTGGTCCATTCCAAACAGGATACTTGACACCATATTGCAGCCTCTCACCTGCCAATGGACTGACTGCTACTGTTGGGAGACCATTTGTCCTAATCCTCCGTATTAAGCCTTCTTAGATTTCAATTACTTTGACATTGAAATGGGGCATTGCCACACTTCCTGGGAGACTAACTGATTTTTGTTTTTACACTGCTTTCAGAAGCCAGGTTTAAAGCCCACTTTGTTTATGCATCCCTGGCCTCACCAATTCTTGGTGACTCCTTCTTGATAATGGACTGCCTTGAGGCATGAGAGCCTTTGATGTGCCTGGCAGTGTTCTGACTCACTAGAAGAGAGCCACCATCCTACCAAAGAACTAATGGAAATTATGGCAATTAGAAAAAAAAAAAAAAACACACACACACACAGAAAACACATTACTTCAGGATATCAAAGTGCTGTTCTTTAATGTTAAGAAATGATAGAATTTTTGATGGCTTTTTCTATGTTGGCAGATCTAGATTGTAGCTATAGGGAAAGCTTCATATTTATTTATTCACTTTGGAGAACAACACTTAACATTGACAATTGGCCTAAATATGAATGCTTTTCATAAAACTTCTATGAGCTCTATCAGAAACATGTATCAAAAGAAAAAGAAAAATTAAAAGAATCTCTTTCATGGCTCCTAGCTGTTAATATAATTTCAATTTTGGAGTCAGGGTCCTCTGGGATCTCTCCCAAATATGAAAATTGATTTTCAAAATGTGATTAAAAAAAAAAAAACCTACCTCATTTTGGGAGAGGGAAGTGCTCAAGGCTGGGTGGGAGCTAGTGAGAAGAAGATCGGTACCGGGGATCTGAGAAATTGGAAAAATCACCTCTCATTTTGCATACAGGTCTTGAAAGATGAAGGGTTTCCCAATCTGAAGTCCAAGCTGATCTATATATATATTTTTTTTTCAATGACGGTAAACTGTGTGTGACCTATACAACGAATTCCAAGTATTTAATGAGTGCTCAAATAAATATCCAGATACTAAGGAAGCATTTTAGCCTAGGACCTAGTTTTGTGACCTTGGCTTAATGGTCTAATTTCTTTGGATTTTGGGCTCTTTATGTCTATAAATGTAAGAAATTTAATTTTTAAGTTATTAGCTATGAAAAAATTGCAATAATTTAGTTTTAAACCAGTGCTTTGTAAAAAAACTAAATGTTCTATCATTGTTTTCTTAAAATTATTAGTGAACAGCTACACCAACAATTAAGGTTTTATTGCTTTTGCATTTCAAACAGATACTCTAACTAAAAATAAGTGGTATTACGTTTCTGAGGTTAAATGATCCACGGCTAATTGAAAAATTTAAATTTACGAATGCTCAATCTGAAGTCACTGCAGAATTTCCCCTATCCAGGGTGCATGTTGGAGAAGTCTCAGGCGACCCTTTGGTGGAACACTGGCTGTTGATGTGCTAAGTAAATGTTCTTACACTGACATACAACTAATTAAGTGAGCATCGCTTTGGTTTTAATGTTATCTCCTCAGCAGGACCCACTAAAAGGAAAAAATAAAAATGGGCTGGAGTTCTGAGATGGGCTAGCAGTATGCATCAGGTGCAGATGAGCAGCCTCAGCAGGAATTTACAGTTTTAAGATTCATCTTCACAGTACAGTTATTAAACATTTCATTTACTCATTAGGTACATAATATATGACTGCCAGGTGCAGACTCCTGCTAGCATCTCTCTGTAAAAGGTTTTCCCTTGTAAAATAATTTTTTGGGGTGAGAAACATTAGGATGCAGCTGGAATGGACTGAAAATGTTCACCAGGGTCAGATCAGAGGCCAATGCATAGCATCGTTTTGATTTCACTATTAACTCACATCTTCCCCACTGTTTCCTATTTCCTACTTCATTTTCCATTCCTTCACCCTTAAGAACAAAGTTAAAAAGGGTGGTTTTGAAGAAGCCTGGGTTCTCACCTCTACTTTGTCTCTGACACATTCTGGGAAGCCAGACAAAATGAAATGGCCTCTCTCAGTCTAGTTTCCATGTGAACCAGAATATTATTCTTACATATATTTATTATTAACTAACTAGCCTGTGTTTGGGTTATCTGGGGGCAGATATAGAAGTGTCACATAATCATTTACACTTCTGACAGGCAAGGAGCTTTTGAGGGTATGGGAGAAATAAAAAATATGTATGGGAAACTTTGTGTAATACTCTACCTTTCCAGCTTCAACAAATATTGAACAAAAAGAGAGTAGCTACATTTACTTAGACACGATAGCCTCAGACATCCCTCATCAGTGATTGAATTTCAAACTATAAATTTTGCATCAATCTTAAGACATTTTAGTCTACCCTGTGAATTGTACTTTAAGGGTGATAAACATCTCTAAATGCCACTTCTGGGAAGAGAAACATTGTGTTCTTCTCCCAACCTTCTTATTTCTCAAAAATAAGGGAAATGAAACAGACTATTTGCCCATGGGGGACGTGCTGATGAGGTGCCCTGCTCCCCTCTCTGCTCCTTTCTTCTTCTCCCATTGTAAGACAGGACTACTCTGAGTCACAAGTAGCATAGCTTACATTGGCCACCTGTCTGTGAAAAATGAGAGGAAAGGGTTAATGTACTAATGGTCACTATTCAAGTTTTTAAACCTGATTGGGCTTGGCATTGGACATTGACATTGAAGACCCTTTGTCCTTAAACTTCACAAGAGTTGCATTTGTTAAGTACACAAGACAAGGCCTGACTTCAGAAGTCTCAGCCACCTCTCTACTGTCTGTTTCAGTTTACAGCTAGCGGGCCCAATATTCTTGTAGTCAGGGAGGGAGGAAGAGGTCTTCCACCTACTGCTACCATTTTCCAAAAGGCTATGATTCTCTGCAATCCTTGATTCCTATCTGGTTATCAATACCTTGTCTCTATTATTTTTATAAACTAAAACCTAGAAAGAGAAAGGGTAAAACAGGTACCCTTTGTCCCACCTACAGTTACATAAACTACAATAAAACACCTTTTCCTACGTTTCTTTAAAATAGACCTTTTAAAGCTACCTTATGGCTCATGCCTTGGGGATAGGAACATCAAAGTTCAAAGAAGATAAAGGACTTGTTCAAAGCCACTCAGCTCGTAAGTTAGGCTTAAATTATATGTTCTTTCTTAGACAAAAATAAAAAATTCTCCAAGGTAGGCTTTGATAGAAAGCTGAGTGAAGCAGACCAGACAATCTTAGAGGAGACGAGGGTGTGAGAGTGAGACAGAAGGAGAAGAGACAGCAGGTATAGTGTGGGATGGTGGCAGGGGGTGATGGAAGAGGTAGAAGAAAGAATGGGAGTAAATCAGCATGTTCCTGCTCTCTTCTCTATGTGGATCCCAGCTAGACATGTTCTGATTTAAATGGGGAGTCAGTATAAATATAAACATCACAGCATCATGGAAGTGAAAATTTCTGAAGTCTTGGGAAACAATAACAAACATAGTACTTGGCTTTAGAGCTTCCTTAGTTTGAATAATGCAAAGGGTCAAAACTGTCTTCAAATATCTTTCTTAGTTTTTCACTCCTTTCTCTCAACTCCTCTTTAGCACTATCCAGCCTCCTCAAACACATACTCTTTTGACTTACAGCATTTTATACCCAATAAAAGATTTATGATAATATCTTCTGGGAAATTATATAATTTGAACTTCCTGACTGCTCAAATAAACATTTATTTTAATTAGCTCCCATTCTCTGTGATTTAACATTATCACTATTCATGGGTTCACTTACCCTCCTTACCACCAGAAAAAAAATTAAAATTTATTTTACAGATTGCATATGCTATGCACCCTGGGGTGACACTGGCTGAATGGGAAATTTTTATTAAACGATGAGTCATTGTTTGGGGAAATGTGTGTGCAGGCATTAAGTCTCTGCAGGAGGTGCTTTTCAGTGTACCACTTGAGGAGTGCTAAGGACAGGTTGTGACGACCCCCTTCAAATGACAACACATCTCAGTTCCCCACAGGGGCTCATCTTTTGGAGAAAACATATCATGGATAGCAGTGGTCCTGATCTATTGCTCTTCATTTAGGCAATAAAAATAAGAGTTTGCTTCAGAAGTGGGACAAATTTATAAATACTAATTTAACTAATTCCCTCATCACATGTTGAAAAATGTAAAAAGCTTCATGTGTTTCTATGAAAATTAATAAATTTTGTGGAATTTCATTTGAGTAGAGCACAGGTACTCAGCTTTTGACCTCAGATTCAGAAAAGTTGTTTCAGTACAAGGTTTTGGAACTGGTCTTGAAAAACAAACAAACAAAAGAAAAACAGACATTGGTTTATGTTCCACAGGTGAGCTAAATTGAGGGTGATGACAAAACAGCAGGTCAAGTGGTTCTTAACCTGTTATAGATAATAAATAATTTGAGACAGTAATGAACGCTATGAACTCATTTGCTAGAAAAATGTACAGGCATACCAACAGAGAAATATCCATTTAATTTCAAGTGAGTTACCAAGCACACAAATTCTTCCATAAACCCCAGATTAAGAGCATACAATCAGTTCAAAATCCAAACTACCTCACACTCTAATCTGCAGAGAGTCAGCCTCAGCATAACCTGGAATCTTTTTAGCAATTCAGAACCTCAGGCTCTACTCCAGATCTGCTGAATCTGAGTCTGCCTTTTCATAATGTCTGCAGGTAGTTCCCAGGCACACAAAACGAGAACCACTGCTTTTGATAGCCCTCTCCATGGTGAGCTTAGAAGTTAAGATTTATATCTCAAATCATGTTTGGACATGACCCATACTGTAACATGCTTAATAAAAACAAAATGTATAATTTTTTCAGTGAGAAGACAAAGGCATCAGTAGTGTTTTACATGTGCTCAATGAGAAATAACCTCTTTTTCTCGCTTTCGATAGCTTACTTCCTACTCCTCACTTTCTTACCCCTCTTTGCCTTGCTACTGATTCTCTTTGCAGAGAGTTCGTGCAGGGAATAGCTACGTTGGAAGTTAGAACTGGGATCTAGGAAACTCCATAAGCTTTAATCACATTAAATTGGTCAATTGTGAGGAGCAATTCAGGAGATGCAGTATTTATGAGAGAGAAGAAGCCAGGTAGTGACCGCCTAATATGTACATCTGTTGGATATAAGGCCTTGCTTGGGACCTATGCTGTTGTAATGAGATGTGATCATTTGCAGTGGGACCATTTAAGTGAGACAGCGAAAATGTCTTCCTGGCTGTCAAATGGATTTATGATTTGTGAGCAAGCCCCGTTCAAATGAAAGAGGCCACTCTTTTCTCTAGACTCAGGGAACGACATTCAGACAGCTCTGAGCAGTTGCTCTGACCTGCTTTGTTCACCTTCTCTCTCCCACACACGGGTCCATTTCATCGCCCCTTCTCTGTTGCATATACTTGTGGGGAAATATAGCATACATGAGTTAGATATTGTTGCACCAGACATTGAGCTGTTAAAATTTAAAATACATTTAAACTCGTTTTCATATTATCCTATGCTTCATATATAAGATGATAAAACTTCACTGGGCTCAACTTATCAGGCCAGTTTTATCAACACAAATCTGGAGATAATGTGTTCTCCAGATTTATCAAGTATTCTAATGTGTCAGCTCAGGCATGTGTGCACCAAGCAGCCTGTTTCTATTAACTGAGGTACCACTCAGAGAGTAGCAAAAAAGAAAATAAACAAATAACTATATTCTTGTAAATGCAACACTAAAACTAAAAGCTAATTTTTGACTTAAGAGCATACTAGGTTCACACATTATTGTGGTTTAAAAAAAATGCTGTCTTAGCCAGGCGCAGTGGCTCATGCCTGTAATCATAATACTTTGGGAGTGTGAGGTGGGTGAATCACTTGAGCCCAGGAGTTTGAGACCAGCCTGGACAACAGAGCAAAACCCTATCTATCTCTGCGAAAAAGAAAAAAAATACAAAAATTATCCATATGAGGTGTCACTCACCTGTAGTCCCAGTTACTTGGGAAGCTGAGGTGACAGGATCACCTCTGCCAGGGAGGACAAAGTTTCAGTGATCTATAATTGAGCCAGTGCACTTTAGCTTGGGTGACAGAGTAAGAGATTGTCTCAAAAAAAAAAAAGTGTTCTCAGCCAGGCGTGGTGGCTCACTCCTGTAATCCCAGCACTTTGGGAGACCGAGGCAGGTGGATCACAAGGTCAGGAGATTGAGATCATCCTGGCTAACATGGTGAAACCCCGTCTCTACTAAAAATACAAAAAAATTAGCCAGGCATGGTGGCGGGCACCTTAGTCCCAACTACTTGGGGGGGCTGAAGCAGGGGAATGGCATGAACCTGGGAGGCAGAGGTTGCAGTGAGCCGAGATCACCTCACTGCACTCCAGCCTGGGCAACAGAGCAAGACTCCATCTCAAAAAAAAAAGTGACCTCTATTAGAAAATTCTTACTTAGGTGACCTCAAAAGTAGAAAAATCATACAACTTGCTGGGTAAAATAATCAGAAATGTCAAAGAAGAATGTTTTAGAAGAGTACTTTGAAAAATATGTTGAAAATAGCAGTCACTACAAGTGCCATTATTCTTATAAGCCTGTACGTGCAATTATTCATTTCAAAATGAGAGGCATATGGTTTTATGAATAGGGCTTACTTATCATTGTTTTCTACTAAAAAAGCTTGTTAGAATCCCTTTTACCACACAAGATAAAGGCATTCTCCTCTAAGAGCCTTGACATTCTGGTAAATAAAGAGATCCTGGAAATAAGAACATCAATCCTTCTGCAAGCCTATGATGAAAGTCAATGCTGGAACACACACAAGATGTTTAACATGGCACTTGAATTTGTTTGTAAGTCCCTGCTAGTAAGATAAGAGTTATAAACATTCAAAGTCGAAGACTGTTTTTCACACAGTCTTGTAGGTACTACAGGTCATGTCTTTAGAAATGGGTTGCTGATGGTTAAACTCTTTATTTTAATATCACAGAGACTTTTCGTTTGCTTTCAGTGCGTTAGATTTTTCGTAACACATTTTCAATAGTCCATTAGCACAGAGGTTTATGTGAGCACTTTATTTCAGCATTTCCCCTTGCTGCCAAAGAAAGCAACTGTAACTTGACGCTCACTGAAGAACTTTAAAGAACTCTGTCAACTACTTTGAATACTTAAAATGTATACCATGAGTCTCAAAATCTTCATTCAAACTAAAACCTTTCTCTTACTTGTAGTCTTTCACAAAACAAAAAGGAGAAAGGAAGAATATCTACCCTTATTTCTGTAGTAAATAAGGTTGTAGAATTTCATGTTTCCTTCCTCTTTAAAGAGGAAAGACCATCTGATTTCCCAGATGAGAAAAGTGAGATTCAGTGGGGCAAAATCAGTTCTGTAGTTGGCATGACGGAGAGACTAGTGCTTAGGACTCTGACTTCCACTGATTCACACGCCTTCTTTTTTTTGAGATGGAGTCTTTCTCTGTCACCCAGACTGGAGTGCAGTGGCATGATCTTGATCTTGGCTCACTGCAACCTCCACCTCCCAGGTTCAAGTGATTCTCCTGTCTCAGCCTCCTGAATAGCTGGGATTACAGGCACACGCCACCATGCCTGGCTAATTTTTGGTATTTTAGTAGAGATGGGGTTTCACCATGTTGCCCAGGCTGGTCTTGAACTCCTGAGCTCAGGCAATCTGCCTGCCTCAGCCTCCCAAAGTGCTAGGATTACAGGCATGAGCCATCGCACCTGGCCTCCTCCTTTCTATGAATGCAGAGACTGCTATTCTTCTTCATGGAGGCCACTGCATGTCTGTTTATTTTCATAAGAATAAACTACTGAATTTCCAAAGGCTGTGGTTTCTACTCTATGCAATTTATTTGGCTTTAGCATAAGATGCTATTTATAGTTCAGATTATTAAACATGTCATAAAATGGTCATGAATTTATCTGCCTTTATCTTTTTCTTTTTTTTTTTTTGAGACGGAGTCTCGCTCTGTCACCCAGGCTGGAGTGCAGTGGCCGGATCTCAGCTCACTGCAAGCTCCTCCTCTCGGGTTCACGCCATTCTCCTGCCTCGGCCTCCCGAGTAGCTGGGACTACAGGCGCCCGCCACTTCGCCCGGCTAGTTTTTTGTATTTTTTAGTAGAGAAGGGGTTTCACCGTATTAGCCAGGATGGTCTCGATCTCCTGACCTCATGATCCGCCCATCTCGGCCTCCCAAAGTGCTGGGATTACAGGCTTGAGCCACCGCGCCCGGCCTAATCTTTTTCTAGTATCTAATCTAATATCCTTACAAACTTACAAGTTGCTCTGCTTTGTCTAAACTCATTATTAGACCTGAAATTGAAGAACTGAAGTCAAATTCTGGCTCTCACCTTTATTATTTTGTTATATTCTGACCAATTCAACTAACATATGAGTGTCCACCATATGTAAGGGTGGGGATGAAGGTCCTAAGAATAATGGCATATGACCCTGGAAAAGTTGCAAGGTATTCAACCTCTCTAAATATCGACCTCTGTATCGGTAATGCTGATGAAAGTTACTTCTCAGGCAGATATACACTTATTTGGAAATGTCCTCTATAAACTATAAAAAGGTGACAAAGTATAAAGCATAAACCTTATAACTTTTATGTAAGCTGAGTTTTAAAAAGATGCTTTATTTTCAAAATATTTCAAAACAACAACGAAATCTATACAGCAGTAGTTAACCATGTGACCTATCAAGTTTATAAGAAATGTAAAAGGAATATTTACTGCCTTGAAAACAACCTACTGCCCACCTTTCCTTCGCTATTCTTTCTGTCATTCATGTGGCCACCCACTCTGCAGTATAATCCAAGGACGTTCTTTGTAACATACATGTTTTAAATTATGTTTCTATTAGGTTACAAAGTTCTGAAAACATTGTTTTTAACTTTCTCTTATGATTATCTGGATGGCCACTGAATACTTTAAACTCAGAGTTTCATTGTATTAGGTTGATACTTATCTTCAATTTCATATATGATCTAACAATTCTTGATGCAATATCTTCTCATAATTGGGCAAACCTTTCAAAAAAGAGACTCAAACTTTTCAACTGTAGTCATTCCCTCCCTCCCTAAAATACAAACTGTTCAGTTTTCGCTCTCATTGACCTATGGTCACACTCTCCAGCTCTCACTGTGAGTAATAATCCCACATGCCTTAAACTCTTATATGCTCATCTTTATTTTTCAGTTGGCTTCCAAAGCCCTGGCCATCAGTGGTGGTGACAGCAACAGATGTCAGATGTCAGCCCCTGGCTTCCTGCCTTACCACAGAGGGATACTCAGCAAACTGGACAGGTGAGTGGAAGGCAGATGGCAGCTATTCCAGAGTGCTCCAGCTAGTTGCTACTTTTGCTATAACATCTCTCCATGTAATGCCAACGTAAAGGAATAAAATGTTTACTCAAACACTCAGCTAAATGACTTAACCTACCTGATGTAGTTCTTCCTAAAGAATATTTAATTATTAGGATCCTAGAAGACCCATTTTAGGGAGGAAAAAGTCACTCTAAGAATAACTGTTAACATCACAAAAAAAAAAGCTAGGTAAAATCCTTTGTTTTCAAAGTTACATTTCTCCAAATTCTTTACGTTTGGCTGTTACCTCATTGTTGACCTTGGGCAAGCTGCCTAACCTTCTTAGGCCTCTGCTTTGTCACTTATAAATAGGGCATCAATTACATGGCTTACTCATAATGACTCTTCTAGAAATTATTTCTCTATCCTCTGGGCAATTAACAGAGCTCTTTTCCTATTAATATTTATTTACTAAACCCTCATAGTAGAGGAATACTAATTTATTAAACCACCAAGTAGGTTCCAGAGTCACAAACATTATTGATACTTAAAGCAAATTTGCCTTAATTACATTTTACCAATGGAAAATTTAGGATGACCAGACCAAATTGAAGCAAATTTCACCTATTACAATCCTTAGGAGTGAGGACAGAAAAAATTTCAAGGAGATGTCTACCAAAAAGCCACACAGATAGCTTTCACATGAGACACAACTTATGTAAAAAGATGTAGTGTAATTTTCCACTGTAGCATTGATTGGACGTATTGGCTTCAATAACACCAAATCAACACATCTCTCCTATTTAGCTGTGCCAACGATTTATTCTATCTGACTGGCCTTTAAAATGACCCTCCTGTGTCACCTGGTAAAGGATGTCTGATCTCCCATGACCTCTGCCTGATTTTAGCAGAATGGAACATTTGTGTGGTATTCTTGATGAATACCCGCAATGGCGGCCTACAAGTGGCTCAGGGAAAGCAATTGTATTAATGCATTATAGTTATTTATTGGCAGTTTTGTGTGATAGCAGATTTACTGAAATAAGGCCTGCCAAGAAGATCAGGTTACAGCAGGAATACATGATTTCCTAACCATCCATAAAATATAAATCAAACGTTTTTTCTGTCCACTGTCAGCCACCTCCACCCACTCCTTGTCCTCAGTCTTCAGACAAATTGAAGCACATGCCACAATTTGCACGGGGAAAATCAAACTCAATTTCGCAGTACAATGAAGTAAGTTTTGGTCTTGTCATGTCCGCTGACATATTGATCCCTTGAAGATGGAAAAGATCAGAATGCTGTGGAGTTTTGCTTTTATAAATATATGTGTGTAAAATGCAATGTGTAAATGAAGGAAAATATAGTACTTATGGAGTTTTACAAAGTTTCAAGAGGTCCAGGGGGCTAATGTTACAAAAGAGTATTATGATATAAAAGCCACTATTTAAGAGATCACATTTTCTTTCCCTTTAGAGTTACATCTCTGGAAGACAAATGGTCTCCTAACCCAGGTTCATTTAAAGTGCAGCTGATCATTCCACAGCTAAAAGGAATTTTAACTAGTAAAGAAGAAAAAAAACCACACACCCTATCTTGGCCCTTTGTAAAATTTATGTCAGATCTATAATGCAATAAGCCCAACACTCTATCAAACATTTTCTATGTAACCTGAAAGGGGACTAAGCCAAATCACTTACATGTCTACATTTATGATTTGCAAAGTGTGGTGATTGCAGCCTCCATGAAATGTGTAAAGATCTCACAGTTATTCACGTCTATAGATAAAGCATTAAAAGATGGAAGCACTCTATTATAAGGTGATGATGAAATTGTAAGAAACACCATAAATACCCTAGAGTCTTGTAAGCTACATTTTTAACTCAGCAGGTGGAAGAAAAAAAATGAGGAAATGAATCTGTTTTCAGGTAGGCAGAATTTCATTCGTTATGACAACAGAATGGCTTTCTAATTACCGCTTACTATAAAAATATTGCGAAATGCTCTGCAACCCCATGGAGACTATTACTGCATAATATGTTTTGCCCTAGACTCATGTAAAACTGCTGCAAAAATAGCTCTGTGTGCCTTAATGGGAGGAAAACTAAGGCACAGACTGATTGTGTTGACCATGAAAATCTACAGGGAGGGGAACAACACACACTGGGGCTTGTCGGTGGGTAGGGTGAAGGGAGGAAGAGCATCAGGAAAAATAGCTAATACATGCGGGGCTTAATACCTAGGTGATGGGTGCAGGAAACCACCAGGGCACACGTTTAACTATGTAACAAACCTGCACATCCTGCACACATACTCCAGAACCTAAAATAAAATAAATTTAACAAAAGAAAATTCACACACAGGAATTTGAGTGGGGAAAGAGCTTCTTCCTTGATCCCAATCTCAAAGCTTTCAAAGTAGAAGTTTCTCATTTAGCATGATCTTTAAAAATTAGAGCAATGCCCCACATTACCATATTCTAAAGTAATTACTTGCGGTAAGTAAATATAAATTCATCACTAATTATGCAGTCCTTTCTTGTGAAATCCACAGTAAAATTATTTGAGTTTTTTTTTTTAAAAAAGCTGACAAGAGAACGACTTTACTTCATCAATCAGTTTGACTAAAGTAATGATTTTCTTAGAATTAAAACTTGTTGAAAGCGCTAAGTATTTCATCTTTAAGTCTAAGAAGCATGTAGTTAATGTCACAGCTAATACATTTGTCAGTCTGCTAATTTTCTTTTTCTATTAGAATAAGTAAACATCAGCCCTTTTAAAAAGCATGCTATTTACCATGTGTCAGGAGCAATGCAGGGAGAACTTATTTGAAAATCATGAGGTAAGGCATTATGAAATGAATAGGAATCATAGGAAGACAATAAGAGAGAAACACGAAAGAAATAGGAATTTAATAATTCCAAAGGGACGGCGGGGCATGCCTCAAGTTGAGTGGGGGAGAGTGGCATTTAAAGAGGAGCTATAAAAAACATAAAATCAAACAAAAACTCTAGCCAGAGATATCTGAAAATAGGAAAGAAGAGATGGCTTGAGAGAAAAAGTTCAAATAAAAACAAAAGAAGGCTCTTAAGTGTACAATGAAAATTTAAAAAATGAGATTTTGCCTGGTTGCCATTAGATCAGAGAATTTTTTTTGGCTCTTCAGACATGCTTATTATTTGATGAAATTAGTACAGAAACAGCACAACTGATTCTATTTCCCTTCTATGAAGGACATAATCCGCTAATTTATACTGTGTTATATCAGATTTTGCTTTAGGCAGCTTTGGCATTAATGTACTTAGAGGAAAATAACTAGTTAAAAAGTGCCAATTCTCTGTTCCATCTATCAATCATCAGATCTTCTTTTTTAAAAAAAGTATCCTTTTGGTATTGTAGCACTCCAGAGCATAGGTTGATTTCCAAATCTTGTGTCCCAAACTAAATATCACTGGTGCAGTAAAATTTTTCATTTAAAGTAGCCTCTAGAATGTCATTTTCAGTGTTTTATTCTTAAAGTTTTTACTTGCAAGCAGAGAGAAATATTAACAGCATAAACTGCTGCAACTGCACTTTACTTTTTGTTGCTATCAAATTGGTCCTCTTTACTATAGAATTGTTAAGGCTCTTATCTTTCCTCATCAAAATCTGATGAGAAAATATATTCTTCCGTCCAGAATTATTTAAGACGTTTCTTGATTTTTTCTTTTAATGATTCAACTAATTTAATGACTTAGTAGTTTTATTAGTCTTTGTTTTTCTCAGTAAATAAATTAGACATAAACTAAAAGGCACAAATTAGTTTCTAAAATTTGAGAACCCAGGTTTTCTAAAGTTGAAAAGAGCAAGGAAAAGATACATTACTTACTTGCTATAGACTTAAATAAGCTACTTAAATTATCTGTGCCTCAGTTTCCTTGTGCATGAAATGGGGTTAAGACTAGTAGCTACCTCACAAAGTTGTTTAGAGGATCAAATGAGATGTGATAAGCCTTCAGAATCATGCCTGTCCTACAGGCCTGTGCATTAAAGGCTAGTTATTGTTAGCAGTTGCAATTAACCTGTCAATTATCTTGAATACTAGTTTCCTTCAAGATCTATTTCCCTGGGTTGTGCTTGCAGTGGGGAAACAGAAGCAGCCAGAAATCACAAGGAAGCATACTCTTGGCACCAGAATTTCATTAAATGAATGTTCTTGCTTCAAGTTGTCTCTGCCTCAATTATCAAAGACTTCATAGTTTTGGGGCCATATAAAGTAGCAGATCCTCCGCATAAAGTGTGTGTGTGTGGAGTGTGTATGCATGGGAGGGTGGAGAGAGGGGCTTGGGCAATACAGACCTTTTTTCAGTCCCTATGTGGGATTTGCTGGGTTGAGAAGGGCTATCTCCTGTAGAACGAAATCATGACATGTGCTGAGCCTACGTGTCAAGCGAGACTCCATAGTGGAACATTCATTCCAACCAATGGAATCCTACATGCCTTCATGCTCCACCCCACCTCCCAGGGGCTGCGTAGCTGAGTATACATATTGCACATCATGTAAATGTTGAGAACATCAGAGGTGATGCGTACAAATCAACTAATGTCATCTCAGCAACTAGATACATTCTTAATATAAAATAACATTTACACTTCATAGACAATCATATTTTTCTAGCTTTTACAGTTATTATGTGGCTCGTGTACTAATGCAACAAAATAAATTATTGTAGGTCTGAGTAACAAAAAAGTAGTCAAATATATTAGCATAATGTAGATTAACCCAGTTCAGCTGCCTGTGCTAAGGAGGCCATCTCAGATTACTTAGAACTACTGAAATTTACTGTCTTATGCCTGATATACTGAGGGTTTTAAGAATTATTCTAATATTTCAAATAATTTTAATTACTAATATTTATTTATCTCTATCTACTTATCTATTGATTTATTCATTCTACCTGTTTCTTGTTTTCCTCCTCCTCTTTCTTCCTCAATCTCTTTTTATCTCTGCCTCTCTGTGATACACTCCCTCTCTCCCTCCCCAATCCTTAACAAAAACAAAATGGAGCTCAAGGTCAGCCCTTTGGGATACTAGGCCAAGCAATAAAATCAATACTGCTTTGGGAATCTGGGACTCATTTCCCATCCCTGCCATCTTATTTTCTTAGAAAGGACCATAGATATGTTGCTTTCTATCAATCTAAATTTTAGTTTCTTCATTTTTAAAATTAGTTGAGTTGTACTCAACACTGGTCTGACATTCCTTGGCCTAGTACTCTGAAATATGTAAGAACTCCTGAGAAATGACTATTGAAAGGCACAAAGAAGAACTATGAGATCCAATCAATTTCTCTAAAAAGTGGTTTTGGAGATCTTTATACCTTTACATCTAGTCTTGGAGTCTAGCTTTAACCCTTAGAACTCATGTGGCAGAATGAAATTAGGGAATCAGGAATGTTTCCAGTATTCTCTAGCAAGCACACCTTATAGCACATATTAAAAATGGTGGACTGGCTTCCAGGATTCATGGACAACTTTCCAAAGGGATGAAAAGCACCTACAACGAATTAACTGCTTGGGAGGTGGGTCATTAAGGGTTATACTACAAGCATCAGTAACAAAAATGAGCATACTGGGCATGTAATCAACATTGAAAAGACATATGACATCTAGGCCTTTTCAAGCACCCTCATGCACTTAAATAGAGGCACCAATAATATGAATTTCAAAAGTGAACAATCGAGTACTTTACCTGGCTGAGACAAAAGTGGTGTGTAAGGGACTTTCGGTTCTATTGCACTCATTGGTGGAGGTAGCAAAGGATTAGCAAAGCTGCGGAGTGGATGAGTTGGTCGAACACAAGCCGTGGGGATGGTTCTGCTTGGTGCCTCCTCACTGTTAGAATGCTCAGGTTGAGATGGGGGCAGCATGGGTGGTTGTTGGGTAGTTGGTCCTTCACTCACTGCTGCAGTGGAGACAAGAAAAGTCATTCATTATTCCTGGACAAAGTCTGTTTTCCTTAAGTCACTGGAAGAGTCCCTGAATCCATTCAGAGAGATGTGATAGGATGTGGTCAGTCTCTTCTCCAAGTTATGAACATTCTCATTCCTCTACCTTCATATACTTATGCAACATGATAGCACTTCCCCTTTAAACAATAGAAATAGATCCAGCAGGACAGGAATTTATCTTTGAGGAAGAGCAGTAAAATACATTGAGCACTGACTATGTTGCCTGAACTGTCTGGGCCCTCTAATCATAAGTGATGAAGAGAGAAAAAAGAGTTATTTCTCCTTTCATAAGCTGCAATGTCAGTGAAATTCAATGTACCAAACCCTGTTACCGCTGCATTATTTTCTACCAGCCAATATGCCAATTTTTCTGTGATTTAAACATGCCATGTCAACTGTCAAACAAATCAGAGTTACAGGATGCTCAGAGGCATTGCTAATAAAATGATACAAATAATAACCACTATCATTATCTTCCATAACAAAATGGAGACACATCTAGCTAAACAGTTGTATGAGAGATGACTCTGCCAGAACAAGTTGCCTGAATGCAGAATTGCAATTTTTCCTCTTTGATAGTAAACCTTGTAATTTGCAGGCAGCTTACAGTAGTTGAAGAGGTTCTGCACAGTTACTGTGACTGCCTATGGGCATTTGGAAAGCTTTGTATATGGAAATACACTTTTTTTTCAGAGAACACAGGTAAGACAGAATAAAATGTTTTCAAAGAAGTTTCTCTTGTTAATGACAGTGAGTGAATTTGAACTATTCATTCATATTCAAAGTTAACAAGTCCAGGTTAAACTTCAAGTGAAACGAGCTGCATAGTAGGTTTAAGTGTTAATAAAATATTTTTTCTGATGACTTATTTCTCATTAAATTTTTGTCAGGTAAATCAAAATGTGGTGATAGAAGATAATATCTTGCTTTTGAAAGAGAATTTGTAACCAGGAAATATTTCAAGATAATTAGTGAGATAATTTTGAGACAAGTCTCCCAGAGGCTCAATGAGGTCAGCAAAGTGCAGAGGAATAGAAAGAAAATCTGATAATGCTGAAGGGAATAGAGATTTAAGATACAAAAGATCAAGACATAGAATTAAAGTTATGCAGAAGTGAAATGTGTCTTCAGAAGGTATTTATACTCATTCTTCTATATTCAGAAGGGGTTAGAGGTCTTCTGGGTCACTGAGCAGCCTCCAGGCTTATCCCATTCAGAGATGAAGGTAGAAAGATACAAGGTTGGCTGAGCACAGGATGTAGACATACAACAATCAGAGCCAAAATACAGGCAGAGACTTGATAAAAGATTTCTTTGAACAAGGGAAATGAATCAAGGCAGCAAATGAGAGAATCCCAAAGAGTTTGAAGAGAAGTGTCTTATTTCCAGGCTAGGAAAGCCTACCAAAGAAGAAAAAAAGAGCAAATGAATGCACACTATTAAGGATAATGTGTACGGCTGCAAGCAAACCAGCAAATCCTTGGTGATGTTGGCTCTCAGATGCGAGGCTTTGAGTAGGTGTTATACAAGGCACTAAATTTCTTTTAAGACTGTAAAGGGGAGAGGAACACTTATGTGCTTGTATTCAAACAGTGTTGTATAATGAGATTTTTGTGAGTGTGGTTCTAGAGACAATGCAAATTACTTAGGTTTAACTTTGGACTCATTTAGTCTAAAGGAGAATATGACCAATGGTCAATTTTTAGCCAAGACCCAACTTTGGGTATCTTTGTGCCACTGGCCTGAGAGAGATGACATCAAGTCCTCTCCTCTTTGTTCCCACAAGAAAGTTTGCCTTAATGTGGGCCTCCTTGCTAGCAATTCCTTTCAGTCACAGGTCTCAGAGGATGCTTGCGAAATGTTAGATTGCAGGCATTGCTTAGGAGGGAAAGGCAGGCTCTTTCAAGGGTTCCCAAGATAATTGTTGGGTTGGAGAAAATTATTCATCAGAAAGGGTTTGTAATTTCACAGGAGAAGTTCTGGGAAAGTGAAAATGCTTTGGCTTCCACTAGACTGGTCTCTGTGTTCCTTTGTGAATTGTGCATCTCACAAATGAGGTTCCTGTGGCTGTTTCTCTATGCTCCTCCTTTATCTCCAACGGGCCAGCTTTTTATTAAAGGGTCTATAAATTCCACATTAAAAATATTCATCCAGGGAAAGAAATTTCACAATTTTCCTCAAAAATCTGCCTTAAATAATTCTCTCCATTGAAGATGGATTGCAATTAACCCACATTATATTTTAAATACCGGTTTAGCCATTAAAGGGACAATAATATGTTTATGATGTTTTATTTCCTTCCTTCTTTCAATTTTTCCTTTTCTACCTTTTCTGCATTTTTGAAATAAAATCTACACTATACTTTCATCTGCTTGATCAATTCAGCTATTGATACTTGTGTATGCTTCACGAAGTTCTCGTGCTGTGTTTTTCAGCTCCATCAGGTCATTTATGTTCTTTACTAAACTTGTTATTCTACTTAGCAATTCATCTAACCAACATTTTCTCAAGGATCTTAGCTTCCTTGCATTGGGTTAGAACATGCTCCTTTAGCTTGGAGGAATTTGTTATTACTCACCTTTTGAACCCTACTTCTGTCAATTCATCAAACTCATTCTCTGTCCAGTTTTGTTCCCATGCTGGTGAGGAGTTGTGATCTTTTGGAGAAGAGGCATCCTGGTTTTTGGAATTTGCAGACAGTTTGGACTGGTTTCTCCTTTTGAGATGGAGTCTTGCTCTGTTGCCCAGGCTGGAGTGTAGTGACATGATCTTGGCTCACTGCAACCTCCGCCTCCCAGGTTCAAGCAATTATCTGCCTCAGCCTCGTGAGTAGCTGAGATTACAGGTGCCCACCAACATGCTCAGCTGATTTTTGTATTTTTAGTAGACAGGAGGTTTCACCATCTTGGCCAGGTTGGTCTTGAACTCCTGACCTCATGATCCACCTGCCTCAGCCTCCCAAAGTGCTGGGATTACATGCATGACCCACCACGCCAGGTCTCTTAAAGAATTTTCAACCCAGAATTTCATATGCAGCCAAACTAAGCTTTATAAGTGAAAGAGAAATAAAATCCTTTATAGACAAGCAAATGCTGAGAGATTTTGTCACCACCAGGCCTGCCTTAGAAGAGCTCCTGAAGGAGGCACTAAACATGGAAAGGAACGACCAGTACTAGCCACTGCAAAAACATACCAAATCGTAAAGAACATTGACACTATGAAGAAACTGCATCAATTAATGGGCAAAATAACCAGCTAGCATCATAATGACAGGGTCGAATTCACAATATTAACCTTAAATGTAAACAGGCAAATGCTCCAATTAAAAAACACAGACTGGCAAATTGGATAGAGTCAAGACCCATCAGTGTGCTGTATTCAGGAGACCCATCTCACATGCAAAGACACACAGAGGCTCAAAATAAAGGGATGGAGGAAGATTTACCAAGCAAATGGAAAACAAAAAAAGAGCAGGGCTTGCAATTTTAGTCTCTGATAAAACAGACTTTAAACCAACAAAGATAAAAGGAGACAAAGAAGACCATTACATAATGGTAAAGGGATCAATGCAACAAGAAGAGCTAACTATCCTAAATATATATGCACCCAATGCAGGAGCACCCAGATTCATAAAGTAAGTTCTTAGAGACCTACAAAGAGACTTAGACTCCCATACAATAACAGTGGGAAACTTTAACACCCCACTGTCAATATTAGATCAACGAGATAGAAAATTAACAAGGATATCCAGTACTTGAACTCAGCTCTGGACCAAGCAGACCTAATAGACACTTACAAAACTCTCCAGCCCAAATCAACATAATATACATTCTTCACAGCACATCACACATATTGTAAAATTGACCACATAATTGGAAGTAAAATGCTCCTCAGCAAATGGAAAAGAACAGAAATCATAACAGTCTCTCAGACTACAGTGCAATTAAATTAGAACTCAAGATTAGGAAACTCACTCAAAACCACACAACTACATGGAAACTGAACAACCTGCTCCTGAATGACTACTGGGTAAATAAAAAAATTAAGGCGGAAATAAAGATGTTCTTTGAAACCAATGAGAACAAAGACACAATGTACCAGAATCCCTGGGACATATTTAAAGCAGTGTGTAAGGGAAATTTATAGCTATAAAAGCCCACAATAGAAAGCAGAAAGGATCTAAAACCAACACCATACTATCACCATTAAAAGAACTAGAGAAGCAAGAGCAAACAAATTCAAAAGCTAGCAGAAGACAAGAAATAATTAATATCAGAGCAGAACTGAAAGAGATAGAGACAGGAAAAACCCTTCAAAAAATTAGTGAATCAAGAAGCTGTTTTTTTTTTTTTTTAAGATCAACAAAATAGACTGCTAGCCAGACTAATAAAGAAGAAAAGAGAGAAGAATCAAATAGGCACAATCAAAAATGATAAAGGGGATATCACCACCAATCCCACAGAAATCAAACTACCATCAGAGAATACTAAAAACACCTCTATGCAAACAAACTAGAACATCTAGAAGAAATGGATAAATTCCTGGACACATACATGGAACATATCTCAAAATAATAAGAGCTATTTATGACAAACCCACAGCCAATATCATACTGAATGGGCAAAAACTGGAAGCATTCCCTCTGAAAACTGGCACAAGACAGGGATGCCCTCTCTCACCACTCTTATTCAACATAGTGTTGGAAGTTCTGGCCAGGGCAATCAGGCAGGAGAAAGAAATAAAGGGTATTCAATTAGGAAAAGAGGAAGTCAAATTGTCTCTGTTTGCAGAAGACATGATTATATGTTTAGAAAACCCCATCATCTCAGTTCCAAATCTCCTTAAGCTGATAAACAACTTCAGCAAAGTCTCAGGATACAAAATCAATGTGCAAAAATCACACGCATTCCTATATGCCAAAAATAGACAGAGAGCCAAATCATGAGTGAAGTCCCATTCACAATTGCTACAAAGAGAATAAAATACCTAGGAATACAACTTACAAGGGATATGAAGGACGTCTTCAAAGAGAACTACAAACCACTGCTCATGGAAATAAGAGAGGACACAAACAAATGGAAAAACATTCCATGCTCATGGATATGAAGAATCAATACCATGAAAATGACCACACTGCCCAAAGTAATTTATAGATTCAATGCTCTCCCCATCAGGCTACTATTGACTTTCTTCACAGAATTGGAAAAAAAGTACTTTAAATTTCATATGAAACCAAAAAAGAGCTCGTATAGCCAAGAGAATCCGAGGCAAAAAAGAACAAAGCTGGAGGCATCACACTACCTGACTTCAAACTATATTACAAGGCTACAGTAATCAAAACAGCATGGTAGTGGTACCAAAACAGATATATAGATGAACAGGACAGAACAGAGGCCTCAGAAATAGCACTACACATCTACAACCATCTGATCTTTGACAAACCTGACAAAAACAGGCAATAGGGAAAGGATTCTCTATTTAATAAATGGTGTTGGGAAAACTGGCTAGTCATATGCAGAAGACTGAAACTAGATCCCTTTTTTCCATCTTATACAAAAATTAATTCAAGATGGATTAAAGACTCAATTGTTAGACCTAAAACCATAAAACCATAGAAGAAAACCTAGGCAATACCATTCAGGACATAAGCATGGGAAAATACTTCATGACTAAAACAGCAAAAGCAATGACAACAAAAGCCAGAATTGACAAAAGGGATCTAATTAAAGATCTTCTGCACAGCAAAAAAACTATCCTCAGAGTGAACAGGGAACCTAGAGAATGGGAGAAAATTTTTGCAATCTATCCATCTGACAAAAGACTAATATCCAGAATCTACAAAGAACTTAAACAAATTTACAAGAAAAAAACAATCCTATCAAAAAGTGGGCAAAGGATATGAAGAGACACTTTTCAAAAGAAGACATTTACGCAGCCAACAAAGATGAAAAAATGCTCATAATCACTGGTCATTAGAGAAATGCAAATCAAAACCACAATGAGATACCATCTCAGGCCAGTTAGAATAGCCATTCCTAAAATGTCAGGAAACAACAGATGCTGGAAAGAATGTGGAGAAATAGGAATGCTTTTACACTGCTTGTGGGAGTGTAAATTAGTTCAACCATTGTGGAAGACAGTGTGGCAATTCCTCAAGGATCTAGAACTAGAAACACTATTTGACCCAGCAATCCCATTACTGGTTATATACCCAAAGGATTATAAATCATTCTACTATAAAGACACATGCACATGTATATTTACTGCGGCACTGTTCACAATAGCAAAGACTTGGAACCAACCCTAGTGTCCATCAGTGATGGACTGGATAAAGAAAATGTGGTGCATATACACCATGGAATACAATGCGGCCATAAGAAAGGATGAGTTTGTGTCCTTTGCAGGGACATGGATGAAGCTGGAAACCATTCTCAGCAAACTAACAGAAGAACAGAAAACCAAACACCTCATGTTCTTACTCATAAGTGGGAGTTGAACAATGAGAACACATGTACACAGGGAAGGGAACATCACATACCAGGGTCTCTTGGGGGTTAGGGGGTAAGGGAGGGATAGCAGTAGGAGAAACACGTAATGTAGATGATGGGTTGGTGGGTGCAGCAAAGCACCATGGCATGTGTATACCTATGTAACAAACCTGTACATTCTGCACATGTACCCCAGAACTTAAAGTATAATAAAAAAAGAAATCTAAATTATTATTGTGATCGTAAGTTTAATAGAATGTACATGCATTTGTTAGTCTTTTGAAACTCGGTCTCTCACTTTGAAAATTTTCATATTTCACATGAATTCTGATTATGTCACTGAATTTTCTTTTTCCTAATCCTACTCTTTAATGCTATTCTTCCTCATTAGCATCTCTAAAAACAAAATTGTCTGCATGCCCAGTCTTCTATCCCCAAGTTTTCAACTGGCCCCGTGATCCTGGCTGCAAACGTCATGATGTGGCTTTTGATGGAAGTAAAAATGGCTTTACATAGATGGGTCCCTTCTTTAGCAAAATCCATCCTTAGTACCACATACGGAGAATAGGAAAGTGCCTAATGTACTAGACAGGAGTGAGACGGCCCTTCCTCGAGATGGAATATATCACCAATCCCTAAGGGACAATTTCTGTTGTATTCAAAATGAATATAGTGAACAAGTATAAGATTTCCATATATAATTCATAATTCTTATATTTTAAGTGGAGCAAAATAAATACTTTTTGGAACTGGCTGACATTTAAGGCAGCAAAAACCCTTTAACAAACACAATAGCAACTGCTCCACTGGTGAAATACTCTCATTTCAGATGAGCACTTTTGTCCAGTTCAGACACTGGCTTCAGGACACCTATGTGAAACAAATTGGCTTACAGGTATAACATTTAGCTCTGCCAAGATCTCTAAAAGCAAAGAAACCTGCTTTTGCCCATGACGTGCCCCTGCTCTGCAATTCAGAGTATCGAGTGAGAATCAAATACGTGCTAGCACGGCACTTGTTTTTATATGATGAAATAGTCAGAATTCGTTGTCCAAATAGCATGCAATTACACAGCAGAGTCAAATCTCAAGGTACTTTATAGTAATTAATATCAATACACATAAATAATTGCTATGAAATAACTAGGAAAAATATTGCAAAAATGAAAATGAGGATTTTTCTTCTTTCTAAAAACTACAATATGTGATAGAAGTACAGCAAGCCAATAACTCTAAGCAAAGACTGAGACATGAACACCTCTAGAAACCCAGTTCACTCATTAATCTCAGAAGAATGACATGATGCAATATTGTTACATAACCCTAGTTTCTTACAGCCTGGATTTTTTTAAAGAACCTCGAGAATAATCCATGATCTCCATTGCACTCCTCATTTTATCTAGGTCAAGTTTCATTTATTAGTTGATTTTCCATTTGAGGGAGAACAGAGGCAGAAAAATAGCATGAATAAAGCTGACCAGACTTCTCACTAGTTAAGACAATGTCAGAACTAAAAGGAAAAGTGGAAATCACTTAAACTGCTCTACTACCATCTACTTGTTTCAAAGACAAGAAAGTGGGGGCACCAATTTTGTACTGATTTGTAGAAATGAGGCCTCAAGACTACCTATTGGTTGAAGTTTTCAAATACAATGCAGCTAAACTGTTCCCTAGGGATAACTCATTTGCTTATTGAGACTAAGAGGAGTAGTGCAGTTACTTATTAAGAGGAGGAAATATTTGTCCATCACAACTACATAAATATTTACTGATAGGTCAGCAAATACATGTACTGCAAATGTATGTACCATATCTTTTCTTTCCTTATGGTCAGAGAGAAATTCTGCTTTATTTGTGCCTTCAGAAGGCACAGACCTTTGGGACAGGACTTTAGTGATTCATTTCTTATAAAACTCAAAAGGTCTTTCAGATAACTTTGGAGGAAAAAAGAGTTTCCACCTTGGCAAAGTCAACTTTTTCTTTTAATACGTGTGCCTTTCTATGTTTCCCAAGGCGACTAATAAGATATATCCACCCAGATTTATGAAATGTTTTCTGCTTGAGAGAGAACAGGAATGTTTAGTGTTCTCTAAGGCATTTAGAAACTAATATGGAATGGTGGGAAATGGGAAGTTAATTGTTTCTGACAGTGATTTAGAGAATATTTAGTTTCCTAGAAAGGAGGGTGTTATTTATTTTTATTTTAAGCAATCACTTGGAACACATATTAGATCTTAGTCCCTTTGCATTGCACATAGCTTTGTTCAAAAAATTCTTGATGAATGCCTAAAGATGTATTTTAAAAATCTGTAAAATTTTGGGCAGGAGTAGAACATTCATTGATTTTAGATAAAGTTAAAAAATCACTAAGCATTTTGTCATATAACTACTTTTATTTAATAATCCTTACTTTAAAAAATAAAAATACCTCTAGAGAATAAATATTTTAATAAATTAATTTCTTTTCTTTTCTTTTTTTCTGCCTCAGCCTCCCAAGTAGCTGGGACTATAGGCGCATGCCACCATGCCCAGCTAATTTTTTTTGTATTTTTAGTAGAGATGGGGTTTCACCTTTTTGTGAGGATGGTCTCGATCTCTTGACCTTGTGATCTGCCTGCTTCAGCCTCCCAAAATGCTGGGATTACAGGCGTAAGCCACCTCGCCTGGCCCAATCAATTTCTAATAGATTTTATTTATAGAGGCTTTTGAGGTTCACAGGAAAACTGAGCAGAAGGAACAGATATTTCTCACATGCCTCCTATCCCACATACACCCAGCGTACTCACTGTCAAAATCACAAGTCACACATGAGACTTTTGACCACAGATAAAAACAAATTTTATACTAGCCGATTCCCTTTATTCATTTTCATTGAGCTTTAACTTTTGGAATCATTTTCCCTGTGATTCAATAAGAGAGAGTTTCACATACTGTACCCATTTAAGAGAAAAAAGGAAAGAGTAAATTGATGTTGGACCTCAATGAATAAATTTTCAAAAGAAAACTATACCTTTAAAAAAAGGGACAAGAAATGAGTAACACAACATGAATAAAAATAGTGAATTACTAATTTTAAAAGTCCTGAATTTTGGCTTGTACCAGTCATGATGGAGAGACCTGATAAAGGTCATTCTACACATTTTTTTTTTTTAATTTGAAATAGAGTCTAGCTCTGTCATGCAGGCTGGAGTGCAGTGTCACACTCTCAGCTCACTGCAACCTCCACCTCCCAGGCTCAAGAGAGTCTCATGCCTCAGCCTCCCAAGTAACTGGGACTATAAGCACGGGTCATCACACCCACCTAATTTAGTAGAGACAAGGTTTTACCATATTGGCCAGGCTTGTCTCCAAATCCTGACCTCAAGTGATCTGCCCACCTCAGCCCCTGAAAGTCTACACATTCTTTTCATATTTCCCTTTAAAGTCAGAGAATATACAAGACATCAAAAGAGTGTAGGAGACAACAGACCAATAGGGAGAATACTAAACTAACATTAAAACTTGTCTTTTTTTGTTGCAGACAGCTACATTTTAGAAGTGAAGAAGGCACTTGTGGGCTCACAATTCTTTGACTGGAATTCCATTTCCAGTTGTCTTGGGATTTGATCATTTCGGTTGTTAGACTTTCTACATCTTTCCCATGTAATTCCCTTCTATGCAGTTTGGGCAACTATTTTTCCTCGAGTTTTTGCACACAACTCTATTCTGTAGATATTATGTACAGTGAGAACAGAGAAAATAAATCTAATTCTCCCTTGGCAGATCTCTGATGCCTTTTAATTCTAACCTTGCTATAGCTAGACGATTTATGATTTCTTAGAGCTGTCCCTGTTTGGTTGGAAAAATATACCTTACCTCAAAAATATATTTTATTGTTGTTACTATCATATCTATTACAAAACATCCTATCTCACATGAGCTGAGTCACTTGTTCTTAACTAAGAGATGAAAGCCATAGAACTGATTTTAAAATGCTGTGTTCAAAAAAAAAAAAAAAAAAAAAAAAGTCAAATGGCACAGTAGAAATCACCAGGGTGTATATAATAGCTTGACAGTCTCTTTTCATACCTTCCTTCAAATAAATGAAATACTACCTGTAAATCCTTTTTTTTTTCTGATAATTTTTAAAGCTGAAAAAGTATCACTTACCTGATTAAAGAAATCTAAAGCATTCATCCAAGTATTGGTTCATCAGCAATCAGTGAGACATAACCAACAGATACCAAATATGTTGGAAGATATCACTTGATTAGTAATTTCCTATTTAATAGGACATATTAATTTCAAGCACCCATCACATCATTGTTCGATGGAACCACTTGACCTTTGTTTTCCCACCACTTCCCCTCGTATTGTCAGTGGAGTGTGCTGTGGAAAGGTGTCTAGGGAATCAGTACAAATGCACATGAGTTAGGATCCAAAGTACTGTGTTGGGAAGGAACATTCTAGTACCACAGTCATAGGGAAATTAACCTTTATAAGGGATAAGAAGGTCAGAATGCAGCACATTTCACAAGACACCTTTGCTATTATTCATTTGTTCTTATTAAAAAGAGAGGAAAATGCATTACACTGACTTCTTCCTGCTCCGAAACCTCGGTCCACTGACAGTGTTGGGAATGGCACAGGCCGGAGAGTGAACTGCGGGTGGGGATATCCACAGGTGGGAGACGGGAGGATTCCTGGGTACTGGGCACTTTCTAGGGTCGGCACAGGGATGGCACTCACAACAGCTGCAAAAGAAAAAGGTTAATGGGCTTTTTGAATCTTATGTATTCACTCAACAAGCAAAAAGAAAATGGTGGAATTTTCAGATCCTCAAATCTATACACACTCTTCATAGTATCAAGTAGGTTCCCTCACTTACCTCTCTCCACCAATCCCACTTTTTACTTTAGAAAAGACAGCTCACCCCTCAAGCATCATACTGTGAAATATTACCCTGCAGTTTAAAACATTCCAGGGCTCCAAACAAAGAAACAGTTAATCAAGTTTCCATAAATCCACTTTAACATTTTATTTCGGTCATGCTGTTTGTTTGTCCTAGTCTTAGGCTTTCTTCTAAGGATGAACTATGGCATTAGAAAGGTTAGATTGTTCACAAATCAAATATATTGTATACAGTGGGCTGAAAAAGTGTTGGGAATTTTCCATTAATTCTGTAAAAGAATGTATTGCTCTTGAGGGACAGTCCAGAAACAGAGAGAGAGAAGCAAGGTATTGTCTCAATGGTCATACTTAGGATTTATCTTTAAATAGAAAATATCTTCAAATACCCAAATCAGTGCAGGTGAGTGACATATTAAGTGTAACTGAATGTTTTTCAGGAATATCAACATTTTTTAGTTATACTGGCTGAAACCCACAGATAAAAAACATATACAATATCTTCTAGGTTTAGAAAGTATTGTTCAATTTCATTATTCAATAGCTATTCAATTATATATTATTAAATATTCCAATTGTAGTCAATCTTTATCTTATATTATCTTATAAAATGTTTAGTATTCCCTATCTTTTATCATGCCAAAACAAAATTTAAGTCAGCTACCTGAATGATCAGTTTTAGCTGTATATTCCTGTCTATGAAATTAATAAAATAATTTATTATTTATTTAGATGGTAATGCCAATAACTGGAGTTTAACATACATATACGTGCATGCACATTTACCAAATGAAAATCTTTTCCTTTGTCATGTTTCTCATTTTATAACTTACAATCGTAGATACAAATTACACTGCATATTGTAAATCAATGAGAAACAACATATAGATTTCTTTTAAATTCTAACAAAATTCAGATTAAATATATAAAAGATACAAGATTTTAAAAGGGCTGCTTCTAGTAAACTGGCTATTAAAATTATATACCAGAATTTATTTTTCAGTATATTTATAATATTTCTTAAAATAAATATGAACATGTTTACTTGAACTGAAAAATGAAGTCAGACTGTTTCAGATATAAAGTATTTTGATGGGCTGATTTGACAACAAAGAGTGATTCTGCTAATCAGATTAAATGATGAGTATTTCCTATAAATTGAATAAAAACATAAATCACTTAAATCATTTAAACAAAAATCGCTTTAGTGAACATCTAAGTGATATTTCAATTTTCCTAATCTTGTCTTTATTTTTCAGTAAAAAATTGTTGAATTTTATTGGGTTTTTGTTCTATCACAAATTCAAATTATTGCTTTGGAGTGTAGTGTGATGACATTAATATAATTTTTTTAAAAAAAATATATGTCACTGTGTATATTAGAAGTTTATGACATGATGTTATGAGACACATAGATAAATGTAGATAGTAGGTTGGTTACCATAGTGAAGTAGATTAACATATCTATCATCTCACAGTTACTTTTGTGACAAAGTAACAAAGTAACTAAAATTTACATATTTAACAAAAATCCCTAATACAATACAGTTGTATTAACTTCAGTTCTCGTGCTGTAGATTAGGTCTCTAGACTTGTTTATCTCACATGTCTGCTATTTTGTATTCTTTGGCCTACATCTCCCCATTTCCTCTCCCCATTCCACCTGTAGGAACCACTCCTTCATTTTCTATCTCTGTGTATTTGAGCTTATATATGTATTATTTCACATATATATTTCACATATGAGATTGTTAAGAGGTTCATACTACCCAAAGCAATATGCAGATTTAACACAATCCCTATCAAAATTCTAATGGAATTCTTCACAGAGATAGAAATAATCTTAAAATTTATTTGAAACCACAAAAAATATTGAATAACCAAAGCAATACTGAGAAAGAAAAACAAAGTTGGATGCCCTGCACTTCCTGATTAGAAATTATGTTAAAAAGCTACGGTAATCAAAACAGCATGGTACTGGCATAAAACAGAAGTGTAGATCAATGGAACAGAATAGAGAGCCCAGAAATAAATGCAAACATATATGGACAATTAGTTTCAACAAGAGCACAAAGAAGACACTATGGGGAAAGAATATTATCTTCCATGAATGGTGCTGGGGGAATGACTTTCACATTCAAAATAATGAAATTGGACCCTTATCTCACACCATATAGAAAAATTAACTCAAAATGGACAAAATACCTATATGTATGACCCAAAAGGTAATGCCTAGGAGAGAGCATAGGGGAACAGCTCCTTGACTTTGGTCTTGTTTATGATCTTTTTAGATTTTACACCAAAAGCTTGGCTTCAAAAACAAAAATAAATACATGAAACTGCACCAGACTAAAAAGCTTCTGCACAGCAAAGGAAATAATCACCAAAAGGAAAAGGCAACCTAATCTTGTCTTTATATATTGTTACACAAAGTGCTTCTCTGTGTAAACAACTTTCAATTTTATTTTAAAATTACTTGATAAATTTTGGTACAGCTTTTTATTGTGAAGCTCCTAGAAAACAAGAAAGTAAATAACTTGAATGAGTAACAAATACTTCTGCAAGTGAGGTGGTTTCTAACATTTTCATTTAGAGCACAATTGAAGGAGAATCTCAGGTAGTTGTTAGTTGAAAAATTATCAAAAATAACAGAATGAGAAGTCACAATGTGATTTTGGCATGTAATTTGGGAGAAGTTCAAATTGTTCAGTGATTGTTATAAAGATCTCATTGTTATAGTACTCATTCATGTACATATACACACTATTATATATATATATGCAAACATATACAAAGGTTTCACAGTGTTTAGATCAATAAAAAGCACACTGGACTGGAGTTAATGCAATAAGCAACATTCATACATGGGTATATGCAATTAATGTACAAAAAGCCCCATTCATGTCATTAAGTGATAACACTCCAATAAAATTTTACTCTATATGCCATTGTAGAGAAACACTAATTGTAATGTTAAGATCCACAGGAAAAGGCCGGGCGCGGTGGCTCAAGCCTGTAATCCCAGCACTTTGGGAGGCCAAGACGGGCGGATCACGAGATCAGGAGATCGAGACCATCCTGGCTAACACGGTGAAACCCCGTCTCTACTAAAAAATACAAAAAACTAGCTGGACGAGGTGGCGGGCGCCTGTAGTCCCAGCTACTCGGAAGGCTGAGGCAGGAGAATGGCGTAAACCTGGGATGTGGAGCTTGCAGTGAGCTGAGATCTGGCCACTGCACTCCAGCCTGGGCGACAGAGCGAGACTCCGTCTCAAAAAAAAAAAAAAAGAAAAGATCCACAGGAAAGAACATTAACAATTAACTGGAAATACAAACATAAAATAAAATTTTGGTTTATATAAATTTTATGCTGCAAAATGTAAGATATATAATCAATAAAAGACCTGCAAACATAAAAATATATCATGTTTGTATGTTAATCTGTGGGGAAAATAAATTGTAGATTCTAGTTCAAGGAGAAAAATGAGTGATGTTAACTTCTATCTGTTAAGGCTCACATATTTTTTAAGGGGATGATATTGGTATCAAAGTACTATGGTATTTTTATGCTTTTAGATTGGTTTAAAAGTATGTTATACCAGAAAAATTTCATCTTTCACAGGTTTTTAATGTATAACAAAATATTTTAAGTGTCAAATTTTAAATATATGAGGGGATACATAGTTTTTCTAAATTATTTTAGAGAAGACATGAATGAACATTTGAGAGTAAGTGGTACAAAGCACAATGCCTCAATAAAGATATTTTATAAAAAGCACATTATGGATATATAAACACATAAACAGGCTCCAGAAAAAGGGAAATTTTTAAAATGACAAGGAAACTTTCAAAAAGAATCAGAGATTCAAACCAGATACCAGCCAAAATGTTATAAACTCCTTAAAGAAATAAGTTATAATTTTGTTGTCTTTGTGTCTTTTCTAGTACAGTGCTACAGATACTTCATATTTTTCAAGTGAGTTAATATGAAGGATTTTCTAGGAGTATTATTTAGAAATCTGTCATTTTAACACACTGGAGACTTTCACAGTGACTTGACGTATGATTTAGTCTCCTGGGGTATATAGTTACTATAACTATAATAATAATAATAATAATAATAATAATAATAATAATAATAAAGTAGTTGAACACATTTGTAAATATAAGCCATACAAGAGCATAAAGTCTATTTTTAAACAATTCAAATTCTCAGACTCTGAGGCAGTCAACTGAATTATTTCACCTGTCTTACTCATCAAATGGATCACTGCAGTCATTAAAGTGGATTGCTAGATTGCAAAGCATTCCTGATATTGATAATTTTTACTCATAAATGTGACAATGTTAGTCTCCTTCAGATATAGAAGATACTCATTCCACAAATTATGCACACTATATTTTCTTATCAAAATGATCATAATACAAACAATAATATTATTAACAAATATTTCACAATACGTTTAGAAAAAGAGTTTCATAAGTATCTTCTGATTCGGAGCCAAACAAATTTGGAGAGAGAAACATAAAACAATTTTGCAAGCCATATAATTTTTTAGTTAGAGTACTGAGAGCACTCTAGAGACTAAACTTACACTGCAGTTCCAAGTCTTTCATTACTGAAGAAAGAAATTTTACTTTCTAATACTTTTGTATTTTTGCTACTGACCTGATTACAAAGGCTTTACAAATAATAAAACTTCTTTCAAAAATATAAATCTGTTGTATGTTTCTGCATCTCAAAAGTGCTCATTATTTCATGACATGAAATAGAATAGCCAGTATCCCAAAGCTTTGATCTTGAAGTATTTCATTCTATGATTCATTTCTGAAAAGGCACAGAAGTCTACATTTACTTAAAACAAAAAATAATCATTCTTAAAGTAAGTTGGATAAAACATTAGGTATTAAGGTATCTTTAGGTATTTTTCCCCTTGATGTCAGTTTTGAAAGTCGGAAATACACATACACAAACACATACACACACACACACACACACACACACACACACAGGCTTCAACTCAAAGTATTAGCTTCACTGTTATATTTATGTAAAACAGCTCAGAGAGCAATATCATCTAGCATTTTCAATAAATATCTGCTGTGTGGCAAAACATGACAAGAAATCTGTTCTGACACAGCTTTCTGACAATTCAATTTATTTCTGACATTGATGCACAAAGATTTCTCAAGTAGAAATTCCCTCACCAAATTACCTAGCTCCCTGAACAAGGCACATTGGTATTTAAAAACTTCCATAATATTCTTTAAAATGTTAGCACTAAATACTACCTATAGGAAATCAAAAGTAAAAATTTTTTTAAGCTACAAGATTTAAGAAATAAGAAAACCCTCCCTAGATATTTCTCAACATGGTACTTGATGGAATTGAGAGATTTGTTGAGGAGACGAAGGGGACAAAGATAATGGTATGTCGAAATGAAAGAGCTTAACTGAAATGATTTTTCATTCTGCCTCTTTTTATCTTTTCTTTTCCAGAATGACCTGTATATTATCTGGGACATTTGGAAATTTAGCCTCTATTGTCCTTGATACATATTCATATCTCCTTCACATTTTCAGGTGTTCTTTGATAAGCAAGTGTCCCAGCATGACATTCACAAGTACCCACAAACTCCACGGAGGGTCGCTTTTGGAAAAGCCCTAAGAGTCATAAATATGTGCTTTGCAGTTATTCTTAACATAATGGTAAAGAGTCCAAATGCTGAAGTAAAACTGCCTGGATTCGTTACCTAATTCTACTCCCTGCTAGTGAATAAGCGTCAGAGCCAGTGTCAAAGATGCCTCCCACTGATCCCACCTCATGGGGTTCACAAGCCTGTGGGGTTCCCTTGCACATTTTACCAGGATTGGTCTGGTGACCAGTAGAATGTGGCAGAAATGACATATATCTCTTCTAAGGTAAGGTTTAAAAAGATTGCACATGCTCACTCTCTTTCTCTCTCTCTCTTCTCTCTTTTGGATCACTCATGCTGGGGGAAGTCAGGTGTCACATCTTGGGGAATCCAGGTGTTATGTCTTGAGGGCAGGCCAGCAGACCTGTGCACAGGACCATGTGGCAAGAAACTAGATCCTCAGCTCAAGACACTGAAAGAAACCTCATGAAATAGCTTGAAGCTCTGACCCTGAACCACCTAGCTAAACCACTCTTAGATACCTGATTCTCAGAGATGCTATTGAGAAAATAAACAATAATTGTTTTATGTCGCTGCATTTTGGGAGTAATTTGTTACATAATAATTGTTAGCTGTACGTTGAAGGGCAAATTATTCAAGCTCTGCTTTTCAGTTTCCTTATCTGCAAAATGCAGTACTGATTTTATGGTGTGGTTGTGAAGATTAAAGAGATCATCCACAGAGAAGCGCAACAGAGTACAGGGTTAGAAGTCAGCAACCCATAAATGTTGGGCATTGTAATTAATTTTCAAGGCTGCAAGAGATGCAACCAAAACTGCATGGAATATCTTTTAGTTGAAAATACTGTTTAAAACATCCTGTCTTACATTTGAAAAAAAAGAAGAAAAAAAAAAGAGTGCCATGCATTAAGATAGAGGCAAATAAATAATAGTTTTTAAATTCAAATTTGAACCTGAGGGAAGTATGACCCTGAAAGATTTTTGACATGAGAAAGATAATTTCTAGTTCAAGTTCTTGTTTTGTCATTTGTTAGCTAAAGGAAGGCTGTTAATTTATTGAAGTCTATCTGGCCCAATTTTAATGTGGTTTATACCCACTTTCCAAGATGAGATAGAATGTGGACTGGATGGCTTAGTGCTTGCCACAGCAGGGGCTATGTGTTAAGATCAAACAGAGTGAACTGTGAGAAGGAAACTTTAAGACCCCTGTAATCTCCTACTATACTCCTTCTATCTGGACCTTTACTCCTTCTATCTATCTGAACCTTTTCAACTGAGATCTTCTCAAATGAGATGTGTCTATGAAGCCCAGATATATGAAATAGTTGTGAACATCTGTGTGTACGTTTTGGCTCCATGATATTAGACAGAAAATGAGGCTGTAGGAAAAACAGACTCTGAACTTGTTCCATGGAATTCCTTTGAGATGAGCTTACGGTATCACAGTATTCTTTTCTAAGCAGACCGGAAAGATTTTCTCAAAAAATTGTGCATCCATTTGCCTTAGCCATTTATAAGTTACCCCCAGATCCCCAAAACCTTGATGAGACAGGAAATGTTGTGAGGTTGGACGAATAGGAACAGCTCCAGACAACAGCTCCCAGAAGATGGGTGATTTCTACATTTCCAACTGATGTACTAGGTTCATCTCACTGGGGCGTGTCAGACAGTGGGTGCAGGAGAGGGTGCAGCCCACCAAGTGAGAACCGAAGCAGGGTGAGGCATTGCCTCACCTGGGAAGCACAAGGGGTAAGGGAATTCCCTTTCCTAGCCAAGGGAAACCATGACACACAGCACCTGGAAAATCGGGTCACTCCCACCCTAACACTGTGCTTTTCCAAGGGTCTTAGCAAATGGCACACCAGGAGATTATATCCCGCACCTGGCTTGCAAGGTCCTGCACCTGACTTGGAAGGTACCTCACCCATGGGTCCTCCCTCATTGCTAGCACAGCAGTCTGAAATCTAACTGCAAGGTGGCAGCAAGCCTGGGGGAGGGGCGCCCACCATTGCTGAGGCTTGAGTAGGTAAACAAAGCGGCCAGGAAGCTCGAACCGGAACTGGGTGGAGCCCACCACAGCTCAAGGAGGCCTGCCTGCCTCCGTAGGCTCCACCTCTGGGGACAGGGCATAGCCAAACAAAAGGAATCAGAAACCTCTGCAGATTGAAATGTCCCTGTCTGACAGCTTTGAAGAGGTAGTGGTTCTCCCACCATGGAGTCTGAGATCTGAGAATGGAGAGACTGCCTCCTCAAGTGGGTCCCTGACCCCCGAGTAGCCGAACTGGGAGACACACACCAGTAGGGGCAGACTGAGACCTCACACAGCCAGGTACCCCTCTGAGAGGAAGCTTCCAGAGGAACAATCAGGGGGCAACATTTGCTATTCAGCAATATTCACGCTTCTGAAGCCTCCACTGCTGATACCCAGGCAAATAGGGTCTGGAGTGCACCTCCAACAAACTCCAACAGACCTGCAACTGAGGGTACTGACTGTTAGAAGGAAAACCAACAAACAGAAAGGACATCAACACCAAAACCCCACTTGTACATCACCATCTTCAAAGACCAAACGTGGATAAAACCACAAAGATGGGGAAAAAGCAGAGCAGAAAAGCTGAAAATTCTAAAAATCAGACCACCTCTCTCCTTCCAAAGGAATGCAGCTCCTCGCCAGCAACAGAACAAAGCTGGATGGAGAATGACTTTGATGAGCTGAGAGAAGAAGGCTTCAGATAATCAAACTTCTCCAAGCTAAAGGAGGAAGTTCGAACCCATTGCAAAAAAGCTAAAACCCTTGAAAAGAGATTAGATGAATGGCTAACTAGAATAACCAGCGTAGAGAAGTTCTTAAATGTGCTGATAGGGCTGAAAATCATGGAACAAGAACTATGCAACAAATGCACATGCTTCAGTAACCAACTCAATCAGATGGAAAAAAGGGTATCAGTGATTGAAGATCAAATGAATGAAATGGAGCAACAAGAGAAGTTTAGAGAAAAAAGAGTAAAAAGAAATGAACAAAGCCTCGAAGACATAACAGACTATGTGAAAAGACCAAATCTATGTCTGATTGTTGTACCTGAAAGTGACAGGGAGAGTGGAACCAAGTTGGAAAACACTCTGCAGGATATTATCCAGAACTTCCCCAACCTAGCAACATTCAAATTCAGGAAATAGAGAGAACACCACAAATTCAGGAAACACAGAGAACACCACAAAGAACACTGATAAAATAGACTTTAAACCAACAAAGATCTTGGAGAGCCACTCCAAGACACATATTTGTCAGATTCACCAAAGTTAAAATGAAGGAAAAAATCTTAAGGGCAGCCAGAGAGAAAGGTCGGGTTACCCACAAAGGGAAGCCCATCAGACTAACAGCAGATCTCTTGGCAGAAATTCTACAAGCCAGAAGAGAGTGGGGGCCAATATTCAACATTCTTAAAGAAAAGAATTTTCAACCCAGAATTTCATATCCAGCCAAACTAAGTTTCATAAGTGAAGGAAAAATAAAAACCTTTACAGACAAGCAAATCTGAGAGATTTTGTCACCACCAGGCCTGCCGTACAAGACCTCCTGAAGGAAGCACTAAACATGGGAAGGAACAACCAGTACCAGCCACTGCCAAAACATGTCAAAGTGTAAAAACCATCAATGCTAGCAGAAAACTGCATTAACTAATGAGCAAAATAACCAGCTAACATCATCATGACAGGATCAAATTCACACATAACAATATTTACCTTAAATGTAAATTGGGTAAATACTCCAATTAAAAGACACTGAATGGCAAATTGGATAAAGAGTCAAGACGCATCAGTTTGCTGTATTCAGAAGATCCATCTCACGTGCAGAGACACACAGGCTCAAAATAAAGGAATGGAGGAAGGTCTACTGAGCAAATGGAAAACAAAAAAAGGCAGGGATTGCAATCCTAGTCTCTGATGAAACAGACTTTAAACCATCAAAGATCAAAAGAGACAAAGAAGGTCATTACATAATGGTAAAGGGATCAATTCAACAAGAAGAGCTAACTATCCTAAATATATATGCACCCAATACAGGAGCACCCAGATTCACAAAGCAAGTCCTTAGAGACTTACAAAGAGACTTAGACTCCCATACAATAATAATGGGAGACTTTAACACCCCACTGTCAACATTAGACAGATCAACGAGACAGAAAGTTAACAAGGATATCCAGGAATTGAACTCAGCTCTGCACCAAGCGGACCTAATAGACATCTACAGAAGTCTCCACCCTAAATCAACAGAATATACATTCTTCTCAGCACCACATCGCACTTATTCCAAAATCAACCACATAGTTGGAAGTAAAGCACTCCTCAGCAAATGTACAGAGAACAGAAATTATAACAAACTATCTCTCAGACCACAGTGCAATCAAACTAGAACTCAGGATTAAGAAACTCAATCAAAACTGCTCAACTACATGAAAACTGAACAACCTGTCCTGAATGATTACTGGGTACATAAAGAAATGAGGGCAGAAATAAGGATGCTCTTTGAAACCAATGAGAACAAAGATACAACATACTAAAATTTCTGGGGCACATTTAAAGCAGTGTGTAGAGGGAAATTTATAGCACTAAATGCCCACAAGAGAAAGCTGGAAAGATCTAAAATTGACACTCTAACATCGCAATTAAAAGAACTAGAGAAGCAAGAGCAAACACATTCGAAAGCTAGCAGAAGGCAAGAAATAACTAAAATCAGAGCAGAACTGAAGGAGATACAGATACAAAAAAACCCTTCAAAAAAATCTTTTTGAAAAGATCAACAAAATGGATAGACTGCTAGCAATACTAATAAAGAAGAAAAGACAGAAGAATCAAATAGACACAATAAAAAATGGTAACGGGGATATCACCACTGACCACACAGAAATACAAACTACCATCAGAGAATACTATAAACACCTCTACGCAAATAAACTAGAAAACCTGGAAGAAATGGATAAATTCCTGGACACATACACCCTCCCAAGACTAAACCAGGAAGGAGTTGAATCCCTGAACAGACCAATAACAGGTTCTGAAATTGAGGCAATAATTAATAGCCTACCAACCAAAAATCTACAGGACCAGAAGGATTCACAGCCAAATTCTACCAGAGGTACAAGGAGGAGCTGGAACCATTCCTTCTGAAATGATTGCAATCAACAGAAAAAGAGGGAATCTTCCCTAACTCATTTTATGAGGCTAACATCATCCTGATACCAAAGTCTGCCAGAGACACAACAAAAAAAAAGAGAATTTTAGACCAATATCCCTGATGAACATCGATGCAAAAATCCTCAATAAAATACTGGCAAACCAAATACAGCAGCACATCAAAAAGCTTATCCACCACGATCAAGTGGGCTTCATCCCTGGGATGCAAGGCTGGTTCAACATATGCAAATCCAATAAACATGATCCAGCATATAAACAGATCCAAAGACAACACATAATTATCTCAATAAATGCAGAAAAGACCTTTGACAAAATCCAACAGCCCTTCATGCTAAAAACGCTCAATAAATTCGGTATTGATGGAACATATCTCAAAATAATAAGAGCTATTTATGATAAACCCACAGCCAATATCATACTGAATGGGCAAAAACTGGAAGCATTCACCTTGAAAACTGGTACAAGACAGGGATGCCCTCTCTCACCACTCCTATTCAACATAGTGTTGGAAGTTCTGGCCAGGGCAGTCAGGTAAGAGAAAGAAATAAAGGGTATTCAGTTAGGAAAAGAAGAAGTCAAATTGTCCCTGTTTGCAGATGACATGATTGTATATTTAGAAAACCCCATGGTCTCAGCCCAAAATCTCCTTAAGCTGATAAGCAACTTCAGTAAAGTCTCAGGATACAAAATCAATGTGCAAAAATCACAAGCATTCTTATACACCAATAACAGACAAACAGAGAGTCAAATCACAAATGAATTCCCATTCCCATTGCTTTGAAGAGAATAAAATACCTAGGAATCCAACTTACAAGGGATGTGCAGGACCTCATCAAGGAGAACTACAAACCACTGCTCAGTGAAATAAAAGAGGACACAAACAAATGGAAGAACATTCCATGCTCATGGATAGAAAGAATCAATATCATGAAAATGTTCATAATGCCCAAGGCAATTTATAGATTCAATGCCATCCCCATCAAACTACCAATTACTTTCTTCACAGAATTGGAAAAAACTACTTTGAAGTTCATATGGAACCAAAAAAGAACCCATATTGCCATGACAATCCTAAGCCAAACGAACAAAGCTAGAGGCAACATGCTACCTGACTTCAAACTATGCTACAAGGCTATAGTAAACAAAACAGCATGGTAATGGTACCAAAACAGAGATATAGACCAATGGAACAGAACAGAGCCCTCAGAAATAATACTACACATCTACAACCATCAGATCTTTGACAAACCTGACAAAAACAAGAAATGGGGAAAGGATTCCCTATTTAATAAATGGTGCTGGGAAAACTGGCTATCCACATGTAGAAAGCTGAAACTGGATCCCTTCCTTACATCTTATATGAAAATTAATTCAAAATGGATTAGAGACTTAAATGTTAGACCTAAAACCATAAAAACCCTAGAAGAAAACATAGGCAATACCATTCAGGACATAGGCATGGGCAAGGACTTCATGTCTAAAACACAAAAAGCAACAGCAACAAAAGCCAAAATTGACAAATGGGATCTAATTAAACCAAAGAGCTTCTGCACAGCAAAAGAAACTACCATCAGAGTGAACAGGCAACCTACAGAAAGGGAGAAAATCTTTGCAATCTACTCATCTGACGAAGGGCTAATATCCAGAATCTACAAATAACTCAAACAAATTTACAAGAAAAAAACAATCCCATCAAAAAGCGGGCAAAGGATATGAACAGACACTTCTCAAAAGAAGACATTTATGCATCCAACAGACACAGGAAAAAATGCTCATCATCACTGGCCATCAGAGAAATGCAAATCAAAACCACAATGAGATACCATCTCACACCAGTTAGAATGGCCATCATTAAAAAGTCAGGAAACAACAGGTGCTGGAGAGGATGTGGAAAAATAGGAACACTTTTACACTGTTAGTGGGACTGTAAACTAGTTCAACCATTGTGGAAGACAGTTTGGCAATTCCTCAGGGATCTAGAACTAGAAATACCATTTGACCCAGGAATCCCATTACTGGGTATATACCCAAAGGATTATAAATCATGCTGCTATAAAGACACATGCACACATATGTTTATTGAAGCACTCTTCACAATAGCAAAGACTTGGAACCAACCCAAATGTCCATCAATGACCTACTGGATTAAGAAAATGTGGCACATATACACCTTGGAATACTATGCAGGCATAAAAAAGGATGAGTTCCTGTCCTTTGTAGGGCCATGGATGCAGCATTCTCAGCAAACTATCGCAAGGACAGAAAACCAAATACCGCATGTTCTCACTCATAGGTGGGAATTGAACAATGAGAATACTTCGACACAGGAAGGCATCACATCACACACCTGTTGTGGGGTGGTGGGAGAGGGGAGGGATAGCATTAGGAGATATACCTAATGTAAATGGAGAGTTAATGGGTGCAGCATACCAACATGGCACATGTATACATATGTAACACACCTGCACTTTGTGCACATGTACCCTAGAACTTAAAATGTAATAAAATTAAATAAAAAATAGAAAAAAAAGAAATGGTCCATTTTGTTGAAGAAATCTCTAAGACATTAGGAATTAAGAAATAATTAGGTAATCTAAGTCTTAAAAGGAAGATCTGTATCTTTACATTTCTCTAGAAACTTTCTAGAAGCTAAGTTGGTATACCTTTTATACTCCATCATCTAAAATATTTGCTCTCACCAACCCTTTGCCAGATCCCTTCTTCATTATTCCTATATCTTTGAAAAACAAACTACTTCTTTTCTTGTAAAATTCCCCGAAAAGGCACAATTCTCTACTCTCTACAGGAACCTTTTTAAGCTTAAAAGTCATCTTGACTGTGTCTGCATAACTACTGACTTGCTGATTTTGGTAGTCCAATAGAATTAACAATAGATGGATTTTGTTTGAAAATTTATTTTCTTATAGAACTACCAAGAAACAACATCTGGATCTCCAATTCTCATTCATTAACAACACTTTTTAATTCCATTTTTATATAGAGCCATGGCATCGCACAAAACATTGCATAATGCATAATGCATTGTGGGCCTATAGAGTTTGCATAAAAAATACTGTTCCTTTCAGTAATTCAGAGTAAGAGGTGGAATGAAGTATGTCATTGAAGAGTCAAAGAATAAAAACTCATATTAACAATGAATTGATCAGATTAGTATTTAAAATCATGTATTAGGTAATGAGATCATTTCTAATGCACATTTAAGTGTGATTTGAACTTTCTTCTCACCACTGTTCCTACAGTTCTGAATAGTTGAAAATGTATGTGCTGTTTATATTTATCATACTAGAATGGCTGTCTGCACTCCTTACTCCTAGGAAAGCATTCTTGGTTGGTTGTGGGCATCCACAAGGTCTGAAGGGTGATGGAATAAATACCCAGGCTCAGAAGACTATTGAGCTGGGTCCAATCTTAGGATGTTGGTTTCTCACACCTTATATGCATGGGTCAAAGGAGTGATCATCTCACAGACAAGTCCCTCTCAATGTCCATTTGTGTAGAAGCAGACCTCCTGGTAGGACAGCACCTAGAGTCAGTAGAACTCCAGTTTTTAAAATCTGCCTTTTCTCATGTACCTTTATTTCCCTTCTCAACAGGTTCTCCAACTCACCGTTTGTGTTCTACAGCCAAGTGACTAACACAGATGGTGGGGATGGGAAGAAGAGTGTTGGCTCTCATAGTGAATGTTCTAGAAAGCCCAGAAACAAGTAGCCATTACCATGGCAAAGTGTGTAACTTCCTTTGCTTCAGTGTTTTTGCTAGATGTTTCAGGCTACCTTTTTGAGACTTTTTTTTCCTTTAAAGAATGATTTTCCTCTTTTTCCCCTCAAATATTCACAGAAAAAGAGAAGTGAGAAACATATAAAATTCAAGATACTGCCCTAAAACGTCTCATACTTTAAATGATCTTACTGGTCATCTGCTTCAATCTTCATCCTTCCTATTTCCTATTCTCCTCCTCTTGTTCAGCATTTTACAAAAGAAGAAAATGGGTTGAAAATGACCAAATAGTTACATCTGATTGTGCAATAAAATCTAGAAATGTAATGTAGATCTAAATCTGTCTTCAAGGAATGCTCTCAGCCAAATTAAGTTGCCCACCCAAGGCTACACCCCACTTCTTGGAAATAGCCTGCATGAAAGATTACTTGAGTCAGGATACAGAAGGCCAGTCCCCCTTGCCTCATTTAGGACAACCCTAAAGGACAGCCTCAGGTCAGCTGAGGTCTCCACTAAACAGCATTACCAGTTCAATCCCTCCCTTGCCCCAATTCTGTATCCTTCACCCTCACTGGTGTTATTCCAGAAAGCACTTGTCAATAAATATCCTTTTTTCCAAACTCTGTTCTGACTTTTTTGTAATTAATTTCATTATAGTAAGAAGCAGCACTTAAAATAATTTTTTGGCCATTATACAAATAATCAACTTTTGCCAACATTCTATAATAAGAGCAACTAGGTTGTGGAAACAAAAGATTAGGGTTCATCTCCTGCCTGTGCTGTCAGCTGGCATGTTTCTCATGAGCCTCAGCTAATTTAGCTGTGAAGAATGCTTGGGGATAAGGAGTGGCATATGCCATATAATATTTTCAACCAAAAAGTATAACCTTAGACAAATAAGAAGATTCTGCCTTCCCATGAAATTAAATACGTTTTCTCTGTGAGCTTTAAGAGCCAAAACAACTTCAGATAACTTATGTTTTATCTGTTAATTAACATTTTATAGCACATAGTAAAAAATGTCAAGGAAAAAAGAAAATAACAATCTTATAGGAACAATGATTCCTCAGCGAAATAGCAACGATCTTTATATATGTGACTAGAAATCTGAACAATGCTATGGCTTTAGTTTATGCAAGGCTTGATGCCCCAGCAAATATAAATAATTGCAAATGGGGCCATTATAAATTTATGTACTCTCCTGAATGAAATCATAACTCTGCCAAGATACAGATATACCATTTTTAAGCATAGTTATCTATGGCCTTATCAATCACCTCAGATGCAAAGGGCTATTTTATCAAAACGTTTAAGTATTTATTTGGACCAGGCATGCAGGGTCACACCTGTACTCCCAACACTTTGGGAAGCAGAGGCAGGAGGATCACTTGAGTCCAGGAGTTTGAGACCAGCCTGGGCAACATGGTGAAACCTCGTCTCTTCAAAAAATACGAAAACTAGCTGGGCATGTTGGCTTGTGTCTGCAGTCCCATCTACTCAGGAGGCCGAGGCAGGAAGATTGCTTGAGCCCAGGAGGTAGAGGTTACAGTGAACAGGGATTGTACCACTGCACTGCAGCTGGGCAACAGAGTGAGACTCTGACTCAAAAAAATAAAAAATATTTTAAAATCAACTATGTTTGTATGTTAAAATAATTTTCTTTCATTGGATACGGTTTCACCAACAAACAGCTTGTAGATAACAATGAATGCAGTGTGACCAAGTTATTTAAAAATATATATATTCTATTGTCTTTTTTCTCATTGAATTATAATATACATAGGGAAAATTAAGAATATGCTAAATACAATGCTTAATGTTTTTCCAGAGTGAAATGCCTGGCATCTGTCATCCAGAACAAGAAATAACACATTATGAGAAGGTGCCCTATAGTACCTTCTGGTCCAGTAATCCACTTCCATCAGAAGTAACTGTCCTCCTGAATTTTAACCCTGTATAGTCTGTTTCCATGATCCTGATAAAGATATACCCAAGACTTGGCAATTTACAAAAAAAAAAAAAAGAGGTTTACTGGACTTACACTTCCACGTGGCTGGGAAGGTCTCACAATCATGGCAGAAGGCAAAAGGCATATCTCACATGGCGGCAGACAAGAGAAGACAACTTGTGCAAGGAGACTCCCATTTTTAAAATCATCAGATCTTGTGAGACTTATTCACTATCATGAGAATAGCACAGGAAAAACCTGGCCCCAAAATTCAGTTACCTCTTGCTGGGTCACTCCCACAACACATGGGAATTCAAGATGAGATTTGGATGGGGACACAGCCAAACCATATAATTCTGCCCCTGGCCCCTCCCAAATCTAATGTTCTCACATTTAAAAACTAAGCTTGCCTTTCCAATGGTCCCCCAAAGTCTTAACTCATTTCAGCATTAACTCAAAAGTCCATAGCCCAACATCTCATATGAGACAAGGCAAGTCCTTTCCACCTATTAGCCTGTAAAATCAAAAGTAAGTTAGGTACTTCATATATAAAATGGGGTTACAGGCATTGGGTATATACAGTCATTCCAAATGGGATAAATTAGCTAAAAGAAAGGGGCTACAGGTCCCATGAAAGTCCAAAATTCAGCAGGGCAGTCAAACCTTAAAGCTCCAAAATGATCCCCTCTGACTCCTTGTCTCACATTCAGGTCACGCTGATGCAAGACGTAGGTTCCCACGGTCTTGGGCATCTCCATCCCTGTGGCTCTGCAGGGTACAGCCTCCCTTCTGGCTGCTTTCATGAGCTGGCATTGAGTGTCTGCAGCTCTTCCAGGTGCACAGTGCAAGCTGTCAGTGGATCTACCATTCTGGAGTCTGGAGGATGGTGGCCCTCTTCTCACAACCCCACTAGACAGTGACCCAGTAGGGACTCTGTGTGGGGGCTCTGACCCCACATCTCCCTTCTGCACTGCCCTAGTAGAGATTCTCCATGAGAGCCCCACCCCTGCAGCAAAATTCTGCCTGGACATCCAGGCATTTCCATACATCCTCTGAAATCCAGGTAGAGGTTCCCAAACCCCAGTTCTTGACTTCTGTGCACTGGAAGGCTCAACATCACATGGAAGCTGCCAAGGCTTGAGGGTTGCACCCTTTGAAGCCATGACTGAGCTCTATGTTGGCTCCTTTCAGCCACAGCTGGAGCAGCTAGGACACAGGGCACCATGTCCATAGGCTGCACACAGCTCATAGATCCTGGGCCTGGTCCATGAAACCACTTTTTCCTCCTAGGCCTCCAGGCCTGTGATGTGAGGGGCTGCTGTGAAGACTTCTGACATGCCCTGGAGATGTTTTCCCCATTGTCTTGTGGATTAACCTTCAGCTCCTTGTTGATTATGCAAATTTCTGCAGCCAGCTTCAATTTCTTCTCAGAAAATGGGATTTTCTTTTCTACTGTATTGTCAGGGGGCAAATTTTCTGAATTTTTATTCTCTGCTTCCCTTGTAAAACTGAATGCCTTTAATAGCACCCAAGTCACATCTTAAATGCTTTATTGCTTAGAAATTTCTTCTGCCAGATACCCTAAATAATCTCTCTCAAGTTCAAAGTTCCAAAAATCTCTAGGCCAGGGGCAAAATGCCACCAGTCTTTTTGCTAAAACATAACCAGAGTCACCTTTGCTCCAGTTTCCAACAAGTTCCTCATCTCCATCTGAGACTACCTCAGACTGGATTTCATTGTCCGTGTCATTATCAGTATTTTGGCCAAAGCCATTCAACAAGTCTCTAGGAAGTTCCAAACTTTCTCACCTTTTCCTATCTTCTTCTGAGCCCTCCAAACTATTCCAATCTCTAGCTGTTACTGAGCTCCAAAGTCACGTCCACATTTTCAAGTATCTTTTCAGCAATGCCCCACTCCTGGTACCAATTTACTGTATTAGTCCATTTTCACACTGCTGATAAAGGCACACCTGAGACTAAGCAATTTACAAAAGAGCTTTATTGGACTTACAGTTCCATGTGACTGAGGAGACCTTACAATTGTGGCAGAAGGTGAAAGGCACATCTCACATGGCGGCAGAAAAGAGAAGAGAGTTTGTTCACAGAGACTCCCATTTTAAAAACCATCAGATCTTGTGAGACATATTCATTATCACAAGAATAACACAGGAAAGACCTGCCCCATGATTCAATTACCTCCCACTGGGACCTTCCCACAAGACATGGGAATTCAAGATGAGATTTCGGTGGGCACACAGCCAAACCATATTAACTCCCATGGATTATTTTACTCATTTTCTAATTTTACATAAATTGAATCATATAGATGCATCAGGTTTCTGTATTGCAATTTTACACCTGTGAGATTCTCCATATTGCTTTGTATAATTTTAGTTTATTTTTTATTGCTGCATTGTACTCCACTATACGAATACACTATAATATATTCATCTATTGTAATGAAGATGTGATAATGACAAATAGCCCACATTATTATATGCACCTGTTGACTAACATTTTATATATTTCCATTGAGTATATATCCAAGAGTAGAATATATCTAGGAATGGAATTGTTGAATCATAATATCCTTATAAAAACTATTTGATGGTTTAAAACCATGTATGTGTTGTTATCTGATAATTACAAAAATTAACAACAATTAATTTCTGGTAATTTTATGGGTTCCATTCATGTAGAGTAAGACACTAAGAGTAAGAGAAGATTTGTTATTTTAGGCATACAAAAACTCTGAACTCAAGATGACAATATGAAGCAATACATTAGAGTAGATAGATCAAGCAGAGGTTTCAAGTTCAGACTCTCAGAGCCTCAGCTTCCACGTTTAGACAATGGAGACAGCACCTTCAGAAAATCTTTTTGAAAAATAAAAGGATATGAATAATTTAGGAGATAAAAGCCATATTTATCTTTGGAAAAGCAGTATACCGTAGAGGCTCTGAGGTTGTCCAAGTATCCTAGAGGAAGTTGCTTAAGCTGTCTGAATTGCTGTTTCCCATGTGTAAAATCAGGATAATCTTAACACATGATAATATTGTGAGGATTAAATGAAAATAATTAGCAATGCATTTACCAAGTGAATAATATTAAAATTTTTCATACTTGTTAGATTTCTTTCTCTTTCTTTCTAAGCCTATTATTTCCTTTTCTGTTTAATGAAAGCAAGTTTAAGTGCTCTTAATACATCAGACAATTTTGTTATATGACATTCTATTTATAACTGACGAAAAAAGAGCCTGCCAAACGTCGATGTGTTACAAACATAAGGAAGGCATTTTAATAATACATTTATTTGTTTTTTCATTCATTGGACAGATATTTAGCAAGCACCAATTTTGTGCTAGGTACTAAACAATAAAATGTGTGAATATGAAGATGAATTAGATATATTACATCCTTATCATGAACTAATTCACAAGCTGTTAGAGAAGGGAAGATTTGGACTTGAAAGCCTAAGCATATAAGGCAGTATTGTGTGTAATAAATGCTATATTGTGCTACAAGAACATGTTATTCAAATATATAAAAGGGAGTCATTATTTCTAGATGGAGTAATCAGAAAAGCATTTGTAAGAGCATCAATATCTACTCTGGTCTTTGAAGGATACATAAAATTTCTTAGGTTGAGCTATTCACTGAGTCATTTCAAAAGGAAAGAAATATGTAAAGGGAAAAAAACAGATGAAGGACAGTGCATATTTGTGGATCAGCAATGAGTCTACCTTAGCATGAGTCTGAGTACATATAAGGATAGAGTAACAGAAATCTAGATTCCAATATGATATGCTAAAAACGTTTAAAGGTTTTCAAAAATGTTTGTTTTGTTTTGTTTTTCTTGGCAGAAAGTGGGAGCCACTGGAGAAATGTATGGGATGGAATGTCATGTTTAACTTGTTTTAGGAAGAAATCTGGCAAGCAGGATGCCTAAGAATCTGGAAGATGCTAGAGCCAGAAAGGCTTAGCTAGGAAGCTGTCTTGGTAGTTTAGAGGTAAAGTCACAAAGAAGACATAAAAGAGTTGAGAATGGGAGGATAGCCAGGGGTTCAAAGATACTGTGAAAGAAAATGCAATGGCATATGGGAACTTATTATATGAGGAAGCTGCTTCTAATTAGATGGGATAGGAAAGCTCCACAGATTTTAAAGTACAATAATTTTTGAGAAGAAAGCAATACATGATTGGCACAGATAGAACTTAGTTATTAATACAAGAGGAAAGCAGCTAGAGGGAAAAAAAGGCAACTAAGTGCACAGTATCTTTCTTAGTAGTGAAAGGTATAAAAGAAAAAGGACAATAGCTTCACAGGGTATGACAGCTAGGAGAATAATGATTAAGAACGCTGAACTCTGAAATCAGAACTTCTGGGTCCAAATTCTGGCTATAGCACGTACTAGCTGTGTGACTGCCAGCTAGTTACTTAAACTCTCCAAGCCTTTCTTCTCTCACTAGTAAATGAGAGAACCTAACAATGAGAAGCATAATAATAGGGCTTACTACATGACTTGAACAGTTGGCATTCATTATAAATGCCATGTAAGTTTTTGCATTTATTATAGTAAAATTGAGAGAAGATGTAATGGAGCATAGGGAGGATGTGGCGTATGGTAGGTAAAAAGAAACAACTATGAATTTATTCATTTGACTAAATGGTATTGACTGTGTGCCTATCATGTGCCAGGTGCTGTTCTGGGTATTTGGGACACAAAATGACCAAAATAGGCAAAATCCTTGCCCCTATAAAGATTATATTAAAATACAGGAGGCAAATAAATAACAAACACAAAATCACAAATAGAATAGTGTAATGCATTAATAAAGAAAAATGAAGCATAATAGAAAAGTAGGGAGTGACCAGAGATGCTATGTTAGGCAATGGTCACGGAAGACTTGCTTAAGAAGTTGGCAGTTGAATGGAGACCTGAAAGAAATGGGGGATAAGACATGTAAATATCTACAAAAAGAGATTCCAGACAAAGACTACAGCAAGTGCAGAGTCCTTGAACTGAGATGTGCCTATTATCCAAGGAACACAGATGAAGGTTACGTGATTGTAATGAATTACAGAAAGGAGCAATAGGAGATAAAGTGAGGGATAAACCCAGAGACTAAATCACATGGGACCTTGTAGGACATTAGTGGATTTTGTTTCTACATGTGATGGAAGTCACAGAGGAACAATATTATCTAATTTACATATTGAGAGACAGCTGTGTAGACAATTAACTGTAAGGGCAAAAGCTAATGAAGATTAATGGGTACCAAAAATAGAAAGAATGAATAAGACCTACTATTTGATAGCACAATAGGGTGACTGTAGTCAATAATAACTTAATTGTACATTTAAAAATAACTAAGAGTATAATTGGATTTTTTTTAACAAAAATGATAAACACTTGCATGGATGGATAACACATTCTCCACGAAGTGATTACTACATATTGCATGCTTGTATCAAAACATCTTATGTACCCCATAAATATATACACCTACTATGTACCCACAAAAATTATGAATAGTTTTTTTTTCCAAAAAGCTAAAGAAGAGGCTAGTTACACACTTATTGCTGTAGTCTAGTAATCTGTAAGAGATGATGGTAGCTTGGATAAGGGCAAAACAGTGAAGATAGAAAAGAGTGGTCAAATTTGGGAAATGTTTTGAAAACAATAATTTGGTAAAAGATTGAATTTAGGGTATAAGGAAATCAGAATAAAGAGGCATGAAACTAGAGTTTCTGAACAGAGTAAGTTGATTAATATAATCTGGCTCTGTGTCCCCACCCAAATCTCATCTCGAATTGTATTTTCCCCTGTGACGAGACAGGGACAAAGTGGGAGGTGACTGACTCATTGAGGCAGTTCCCCCCATGCTCCTCATGATGGTGAGTGAGATCTCATGAGATCTGGTGGTTTTATAAGGGGCTTTTCTCCCTTCGTTCTCTCTCTCTCTCTTTCCTGCTGGCTTGTGAAGAAGGTACTTGTCTCTTCTTCACCTTCCACCATGATTCTGAGTTTCACGAGGCCTCCCCATCCATGCGCAACTGTTAGTCAATTAAACCTCCTTTGTTTTTGAATTACTGAGTCTCAGGTAGTATCTTTATAGCAGTGTAAAAATGGACTAATACGGTAAATTGGTACCACAAAGAGTGTGGCACTAATATAAAGATAATCTGAAAATGTGGACGTGACTTTGGAACTGGGTAATGGTCAGAGGTTGGAACAATATGGAGGGCTAAGAAGAAGACAGGAAGATGTGGGAAAGTTTGGAATTGCCTAGAGACTTGATGAACAGTTTTGACCAAAATGCTTGTAGTGACACGGACAATGAAGCCCAGGCTGAGGTGTCCCCAGATGGTGATGAGGAAATTACTGGGAAATGGAGCAAAGGAGACTCTTTCTATGCTTTAGCAAAGAGACTGGTGGCATTTTGTCCTTGCCCTAGAGATCCTGCCTCAGGATAATGTCAACCAGGATTCATTAGCATTTTAATAATATTTAAGGCCACTGATACTAGATGACATTATCTAAGAAGCAGGTGTAGGGAGAAAAGAGAGGATGCCTGAAGACTGACCCTTGGGGCATTCTCTGACTCTTAGATATCAGGAAGAAGAAGAGAAATAAGTGAAGGATACTGAGGAGGAGCAGTCAGAAGGGTAGGAAGAAAACCAGGGGCATCTAGTACACTACATGCCAAAGTGAGAAAGTGTTTCAGGGAAATAAGTGAGAACCTATGCCAATTGTTTCTGAGAGTCTGTGACTTGACTGTTGAATTTGATAATGTGGAGATTATTGATAACCTTGGCAATCATGGATTCAGTGGAGAGTGACTGTAAAAATCTTATTAAAACTAATAAGAAAGCTTAGAAAGAAAAGAAAGTTAGTACAGATAATTTTAAAATTTTTTCAGTAAATATCGTTTTAATTGGAGGTGGAAGTGGCATTGAGTGTTACAAAACGGGAGTTATGAGAGAATATTAATATTTGTGTGTTTACTGCAGTGATAAATAAGGAAGAAAAACTGACAATGCAGGAAAGGGAAGGGGTAATTACAGAAGAGTCCCTAAATGGGTGAGGGGGGATTTCAACAAGATACTCAGAGAGCAGCACTAACAGATCAATTAGATTTGATGGAAGGACAAGGATACCAATTTCTGAATGCATTTTTCTCCCTAAGATTTTTTGCTAAGAATAGGGAAAGAAGGAGATATTGAAATCTGAAAAGTAAGAATACATATAAGACATTCATCTTGTAAAGTGTAATTATGAACCACTAGAGAAATACAGTGTCATTTTCAAATAGTGAGAGCTCACCTTGGACTTCTGATCATAAATACTCAGTAAGCAGGCTGTATGTTTTTCTCCAGATACATTTCGCTATTAGGGAAAGGGGTAAGAATTGGGGAGCTGCTTATTTAACCAGGGTTTTTTTTCAGGTGAGTAAGATGGGGAAGGAGGATAAAGGGAGATGAGACTGAAAATAAGTGACTATAAAACCTAAGTTGAGCTTGCAGATAAATGAGGACACAAGGTGGATGAAGGATGGGAGGAAATGGCAGAGTTGATGGATTGGAGGTCCTGGTGGGATTGAAGACTTGATGGCAAGGGGGCAATAAAGTAAGTGAGCAGGTAGCAAATAAGGTAACAGGAACTGACATTTTGTACTGGTTTGATTTGGTGTGACATGGAATTTATGAATTAAAGTGGGAAGGAATCAATATCTTTGCAGGTAACATAGAGGAACTAACCATCTAGAGTATCAGATGGATTATCTGCACAAATACTGTAATTACCAAGACTGAGCATAGAAGTAATTGGAAAGGAAGTGATTCCCAGATAATAATATCTTCAGTGAATGTGGGAGGATGACAGAAAACTTCAACAAGGGAGGTGTAGTAAGTGAGTGTCTGTCAACATCTGCTTTAAAGGATCTGGATTATTTAAGTGTGAGAATTAGACACATTAAAAAGTTTATTTAAAAAGCTATGGAGGATGGGCACAGTAGCTTATGCCTATATTCCCAGCACTTTGGGAGGCTGAAGAAGACAGATCACATGAGGTCAGGAGCTAGAGATCAGCTTGGCCAACATGGTAAAACCTTGTCTGTACTAATAATACAAAAATTAGCTCGGCATGGTTGTGCACACCTGTAGTTCTAGCTTCTTGGAAGACTGAGGCATAAGAATTGCTTGAATCTGGGAGGTGGAAGATGCAGTGAGCCAAGATCATGCCACTGCACTCCAACCTGGGCAACACAGCAAGATTCTGTCTCAAAAAGTAAATAAATAAACTATGGAGATGATTATTGGAATAAGATCAATAATATTAAAATATATATCAGCTCTTTTTTGTAAATTCGTATATTTTACAAACAATATCTTAAATATATAACCATCTGTTTGCCAACAGATCATTTGATTGTATACAAAAAAATACAGTAACAGAATGAAGACTTGGACTTCAAATTATTAATGACGTGGTTTTAGGCATTCCTCATTTCCATTTGCCCAGAAAGTTCAGGGAAAATTCTAAATACTTTTGATAATTTGATGTTTTATAGAAAAGATACATATAGAAAGCATTTCATCTCTTCATTGTGGCATCAATATTGACTCACCAGGATTGTTGGACTGGGCATCCATGGGAATCATGAGCTTGGCCCGGGGGGCTCGGCGTGCAGCCAGTGACCTCTCCAGAGTGGACATAGAGCTCCCTGCTTCCTCAGTGTCTTGACCTAAAAAATATACACTCCTGAGAAACATGCCCTCTTCAAGAATGCAACACTTTACATAATTTCTAGCAGCCATTCCAATGCCTTTTTAGTCTTATAGATGTTTTCTATGATAATATCTGCCTTCTTGTTACCTGAATATATTTCATTGTACAAATCTTAATGAAATTAACCATAAACTCTTAACTCATTGCACACAATAAACCATTATTTATATTTTGATGCTTATAATTTTTACATATGTTTATATATGTGAAAGTGGGAGGGCATACGTTAATATATTTTTCAAAAATGGCATTATGCATACTTTTTGTAACCTGCTTTAAAAGGTAACACAAAAATATTTCTCTGTTAATAAGTTAGTATAATTTTTAATAGCTATGTAATATTCCACTATATTAATTTACTATAATTCATTCAACTAACACTTTAAGCCCAACCATATTAAATTTTATTACAAAAAACCCACAAGAAATAAACTACATTCTTCAAATAAGAGCAGACATATTTACATAAATTTATTAGGATTCCATAAAATGTCATAATAAAGAGTCACTAAAAATTAGAAAAATGGATATATGCAGATTTGAAGTTAATTATAATACATATTAAAAAAACTGAAGTTCTGAATAGTATATGTTCCCATTTGTGTAGTATGCATATAAAACCATATTGTGACATACACTTCTATGTGTATATGAATATATATATGTATAAATACACACTTATATCTATGTAATAAGATTATACACAAAATTTTTAATGTTGTTTTCCTTTTGCGAAAGGGAATAGGAATTTGGGATGGGGAAGAGGCAAACATACGTTTTACCATTTTGAGTACTTACTATTTTTTGAAACGTTGTTTTTTTTATTTTTTATCACATGCATGCATTTTTTAAAAAAATTAACAGCATAATTAATACAATTTAAAATAAAAAATTATTCTGGGAGAAGCTTCCACATAGGTGAAGTCAAGGAAGTTTCCAAAATTGAACTATGTCCACACACCCTACAAAAACTACACAGAATCATATAAAACAGATTGCAAACCTGGCCAGGCATGGTGGCTCACCCCTGTAATCCTACAACTTTGAGAAGCTGAGGCGGGAGGATCACTGGAGGTCAGGAGTTCGAGAGTAACCTGGCCAAAATGGTGAAACTCCATCTCTACTAAAAATACCAAAATAAGCTGGGTGTGATGGTGGCTCCCTGTAGTTCCAGCTACCCAGGAGGCTGAGGCAGAAGAATCACTTGAACTCAGGAGGCGGAGGTTGCAATGAGCTGAGATTGCGCCACTGCACTCCAGCCTCAGTGACAGAGAGAGACTCAGTCTCAAAAATAAAAATAATAAAAAATGAACTATGCAAATATTATTCCTTCAGCAGAATCACAAAACAGAAAAGAAGATACATTTCAAATTTCCTGTAAGTACAAAGAGAAATAATACTTTCTAGCAAAGCTATTTCTCAAGCTATAGCCACAAAGTCTTAGTGAAAAGCTGGCTATCTGGAAAGTCTGTATAGAAGAGAGAAGAGGGGAATAAGGATCACAAGATTGACCAGAAACCATCTACCAAACAAGTACACCCTAATGGTAAAAATATTGAAAAAGTTTCCTAGGAGACCAGAGCATTTAAAAGTGTGTGGGTTTTAAAATGGCAACCACTGCGTGTGTAGCTCATGCCTGTGATTGCAGCTGTTACAGAGGCCAAGGCAGGAGACTGTTTTGAGACCAGTCTGGGCAACAGAGTGAGACCCCATCTCTAAAAAGGAAATAAACTAAAAGAAATAAAATGGCAACTTTAGAAAAGCATCGCTTTGGCCAGGCATGGTGGCTCATGCCTGTATTCCCAGCACTTTGGGAGGCCTAGGCGGGCAGATCATGAGGTCAGGAGATCGAGACCATCCTGGCTAACATAGTGAAACCCTGTCTCTACTAAAAATACAAAAAATCAGCCAGGAGTGGTGGCGTGTGCCTGTAGTCCCAGCTACTCAGGATACTGAGGCAGGAGAATCGTTTAAACCCGGGAGGCGGAGGTTGCAGTGAGCCAAGGTTGCACTACTGCACTCCAGCCTGGGCAACAGAGTGAGACGCCATCTCCAAATTAATTAATTAATTTTAAAAGAAAAGAAAAGCAGCACTTTTTGGGAAAAAATATAGTGTCCAAAGAGTCAATAAAAGAGGAAAAAGAGTGTGAAACTAAAAATATTTAAAGAATTATGGGCCAATATTTCCAAAATTTGACAAAAGACATAAATAAACGTTATAGTTTCAAGAAATTCAACAACCTCAAAACAGGATAAAACCAAAGAAATCCACACCAGACACATCACAGTTCAGCTTCTTAAAACTAAAGACAAGAATAACAAAAAATATTGGAAGTAGTGAGAGGTAAACAACTTGTATGGGTAAAACAATTCAAAAGACAGCAGATTTCTCATCAGTAATCACGAAGGCCAGAAGTATCTAACACATTTTTCAAGTGCTAAAAGAGAACTGCCAAACCAGAGTTGGATTAACAATATCTAACAAAAATATACTTCAAGAATGAAGGTGAAATCAAGTCATTGTCCAATGAAGGAAAATGAAGAGAATTTGTCTTAAGCAGATAAACCATCAAAAAATAGGTAATGGAATTTCTCTAAACAGTAGTAAGAGGAATCTCAGATAATCAAAAAGAATGAACAGAAAGAGTGAAAATATCAATTAAATACAACAGACTTTCCTCCTCTTTAATTTTCAAAATTATGTTTGACAGTAGGAGAAAACATTAAAACACTATATAATGTGCTTCTCCTCGCCACCCAAAAAATGTAACTCTAGATCCAACCAGTTTTCTTTTTCTTTTCTTTTATGGTTTTTTTTTTTTTTTTTTTTTTTTTTTTTTTCCAGATGGAGTTTCACTCTTGTCGCCCAGGCTGGAGTGCAGTGGTGCAATATAAAAATAGGCTCACCACAACCTCTGCCTCCCAGGTTCAAGCGATTCTCCTGCCTCAGCCTCCCGAGTAGCTGGGATGACAAGCATGTACCACCACGCCTGGCTAATTTTGTATTTTTACTAGAGAGGGTTCTCCATGTTGGTCAGGGTCATCTCAAGCTCCCAACCTCAGGTGATCTGCCCACCTCGGCCTCCCAAAGTGCTGGGATTACAGGTGTGAGCCACCGCTTCTGGCGGTAACATCGTTATGAAATAAGTCATTTGATATTGTTGGGTGTCTGTGTGTGGGGTTTCAGTTTTGTATTTTTTTTCATTCTAAGAATAGACTGCTCTTGATATTACATGAGTTCATTGAAAACTTAAACAAAATTATTTTCCTTTTACTTTCTTTGAAGCATAAATTTTTTGGTAGTAACACTTTGTGATTTGTCTCATAAACTTGCCACCTGACATTATTTACCACTGGTCCAAATGAGGTTGGGAAAGTTAAATACAGGATTTAATAGACATGTATATAAATCAAAGTAACTAATAAAAAGTTAAGTGTTCAATCAAATTGCCCATTTGGCATTATGTAGCTCTTTTATAGATATTATTCACTGAGTTGAACATTTTTAAAAATTGAATACTATCAAATGCCATATGCTGAAATTTACCTGTTCATTCTTCCAAAGTGAAAGTAAGAAACAAATCCTGTGGTGTTGCTGTAGTGAAATTATACTAGGATAAATTCATTTCAAGAAGGTAAATTCTATTTATAAGTCCTAGAGATCAAACAGACCTGAACTCTTGCGTTTCTTTACTGTAAACTTTTAAGAAAATAATTTTGAAATCTGCTAGATGTAGAAGAGATATATCATGAAGCAATGACTTATCATCTTAATTCCTAGATATTTTAGTGGGATCCTATATTTTTGTGGTTAGAGAATGAAGTGGGTTTTGTTTAAGCCACTTGCATACCAGCAGTAGGGAAGAATGAGTAAAATAAAAAATTAACTCTCAATAATATTAGTTGTTGTTTACATAGCAATTGCTTGTTTCAGTTCTCTTTTCATAGCTAAAGTATGAATACTGTAAATTAATTTCTGGTTATATCCAAAAAACTAATTTCATGGGCACAAAACAAGGTAAGTGCTTACTTAAAAGTATTACATGAGTTAATTGAAACTGGATTAACAAAACATTAATTTTGGAGTCAGATTTTGGTCCTGGCCGTGGCCCTAGCTCTTAAGTCTAAGCACATTATTTAACCTTTCTCAACTTTGGTTACTTCATTTACCATATGAAAATAATGTTATAGCATCTACCTCAAAGTATTTTGTGAAGATTAGGCAAAATAATGTGCAAAAGTCCTAATCATAGAATTTAACATACAGTAATCTCTCCTCACATAGTTATTGCCTACTCTGGAATCCCATTGTTAAATATAATGTTTCTTGGTAATGCTGTGCACTTATGTTGAATTTTGTTCTTTTAAGCAGGAGAGAAGAATACTTAATTTAACATGAAGTATAACTTGCAGGACTTTGAGGATTACTTTCCTGTTATTACAAAATTGGCAATGAGGTCCTCAAATTGAGGACAAACAGGCATAAGTACCCTTTTATTCTAAAGAAAACAGTCATCATTTGGGATTAAACCTTCCCCCAGGACTTATTAAGAGACATCAACTTAATGTCATTTCAGTATATAAAAGACGAAAGGAAAAGGTTAGAAGGATGTGTCTTAGAAGTCATTGGCAAAACCTCCTTAGGTCAGAGAGGCAATTCTATCCCTTCCAGTAGGAGGTGGAGGTGTTCTCCCCTTCCTGATATCCAGTCAAGATCAAAGCTAGAAGAAGAATCACTTGTAAAATATGGAGGTTCCTGCAAAAGGGATTTTTCTGTCACTCCCCAGGTGAAAGCCTGTTTAGGCAGCGGACTTGGTATTCTACCCTGAGTCTATCAAAGCAGAGGAAAAAGTAATTGAAGAGAGCAAGGTTTAGAGAGGGCCAGTGGTAGAGTACAAGCTCTCTCACCATTGGGCCTGGCAAGGATATAGGAGATTCTTGTGGGCCAAGTGGGCGTGTGAAAAGTTGGCTGGGCTTGAGTCCCCTTGCTGGAATTTCCCAGAGGCCTCATGAGGGAAGAGGAAGAGCTGTGCTAGGTGGTAAGCCTGGACTTGATGTCTCCCATTATGGAACTGGGCCTGGTGTACAAGGCCCCACAAAGCAGCGGTTACCAACCTTTTTGGTACCATGGACCAGTTTCATGGAAGACAATTTTTTCATGGACCTGGGGGCAGGGGGCAGAGTATGGTTTCAGGATGATTCAAGCATATTACTTTTACTATGCACTTTATTTCTATTATTATTACATTTTAATATATAATGGAATAATTATACAACTCACCAGGAAAACACCAGCTTGTTTTCCTGCAACTAGATGGTCCCATTTGGGGGTGATGGGAGACAGTGACAGATCATCAGGCATTAGATTCTCATAAGGAGCCTGCAACCTAGATCCCTCACATGCGTAGTTCATAATAGGGTTCATGCTCCTATAAGAATCCAATGCTGCTGCTGGTCTGACAGGAGGCGGAGCTCAGGAAGCAATGGAAGTGATAAGCAATGGCTGTAAATACAGATGAAGCTTTGCTCTTTTGCCCGTTGCTCACCTCCTGCTGTGTGACCCAGTTCCTAATAGGCCATGAACCAGTACTGGTCCATGGTCCAGGGGTTGAGTACCCCTGCCATAAAGAAGTCATACTTCTGTTTCATAACAGACCCAGAATTTGGATACCACCTAGGGGTTAGCCCATGTGTCCACAAAAGCTGTGAAGAACTTCAAATTGTCCTTTCTTCTCTTTCTCCTCCCCTCCCCTCTTCACTCCATCCCTCTTCTCTCACATGCTCAGGAAAAGTGGAGAGGAAGGGAAAAGATGTAAGGGTGTTTCTGAAACAGACTTTGTTCCCGCTTCTTCTCAACCCCACCACTCCATTTCACTCCAATGTACTGGAGGATTGAGAAAACAAATTCTTCCCCAGTCCCCAGAGCCAAATATCTAGCTGGGTATGAGAAAGGAGAATCTTTAGTTAAATTTCAGATTATAGTTTTCAATGGAACTAGACTGTTCTTCAATAACTGAAGTGACAAGGAAATTAAAGATGCCTAAGACATCATTTAAGAGTTTGAAAAGAAATATTCAACAATCCAGGGTTAACAATTAATATTTGTATGTCTTGTTTATGCAATTCTGAGCTGACAGGGTCCAGTAAACCAGTAACACATTCAAATAATTCACTTTAAAAACAGCAGCTCCTCATTCTATAATCACATCATGAGTAGACCAAGGGATTTTTTGATGAGAGTATTTGGTTGATGATTCCCATAAGTACTTAGATAATATGAAGACCCAGAGAAAGTGAACTATCTTACAATCATTTTCCAGTGTTCTTACTTATCCCTGGACACCAGTGATTGTTCTGCACCAGTTCATTGAACAGTAGGCTTTTTTTTTTCTTTTTTTCAGATCCCTGTGTATAACAACATAGTTTTCAGACAGAATCCCATCAAACTAGTCTGGGAATCACATAAGGTGACTATATGTGGATGACAGTTGATTTCCATAGTAACCAAGGTCAAAGTAACAGAATATTCAGTGTTTTGTACTTCAAGTGCCCTGATGTAATTTTTAAAACAGGGACTTGACAGCAAATTTAGAATTAACTTTCAATTATCTATAGAAATAAGGAACTGGAAAATGTACAGATGGCTTCAAATTGTATTGCCTCAACAAAATATTTGTTTAACAATTAACAAAAAGCAATCAATCCATTTAGGATTCAAATTTCTATATTTCCCAACTGTCCTACTTCCAACCTTAGAAAGTTCAAGAATTATTAAAATTATAAAAGAATTATTAAAATTATATCAAGCCACAGGATGATGAAGAAAGACATATAATTGGTTAATCAAATTTATATTAGATTCTTTTAACTATTGATAAATGACCCATAATGACATGCAAATTAGTGGGAAAGACATTTCCATAAAATGAGTGAAAAACTCCCTTGGGTTCAGAATGGTATGTTTTCCCTAATGCCAGTGAAAAGGTAATTACCTGAATGAGAGGTGCTTTTGCTTCCCAGTTGGGTTTCTGACTGGCTGTGGCTGACTGGTGTGAGGTCTTGGCAACTTTGGATGGGAGAGTCCCTTCCTGCAGGGTCAGTGCCAGATGGCTTTTCAATATTTTTCATCTCCATTTCTTCATGATGGATCCAAAGATCAGGGGGTCGGAGGTCCTTCTGGCTGCCCTTCCTTTTGCCAGCACTGTGGGTGGCCCGTTTCCTATGGAACAAAGTTAGAAGGCAAATGTGAGAGCCTCTATTCAATGGCACTTCCTCTCTTTCATCAGTCAATTCAAGTTAGAAGCAGAAAAAGAAACAAAGGGACTCGCAGAATGAGCCTTGTGAAACCCAGGAATTGGCAGACTTGTCTTGGCTGCCTTTCCTCTCCCCTGCCTGGAGCTTCACCACATTATAAAAGATGCAGTGCTGAATCCCCAAGGCCTCGGCTGCCTGGCAGAGAGCTCCTCACTCAGGCTTCAGTGGCTGCAGATTCATGCAAAGGTGACAATGGGTTAGATGGAGCCATATGCCAATCTTTGGAGCTAGGCATAAGGTACCTGACGGCAACATCTGTTTAGGAGATAAATGAGGGAGTTTCTGTGAAAGGGCAAATGGAAATAAAAAGGCCAGAATTTATGCCAATACCTAAGATGAGAGCTTAGGAGAAAGTCTATACCTCAGCTGTATAATTTAATGTGCAACTGGGAAACTTGTTATTTGAAAACAAAAGCCTGCATGAGGACATTCTTAGGAGAATAAAACACTTTTGCCTTGGCATCACTGAGTGTCCAGATTCAAACACAGTGAGATACATCCTTTGAAAGGAGAAGAACACAGTTTGGAAAAGTATTTCACATGGTTCTTATTTGCTTCAGTAAAGCTTTAACAACCATAAATATATTTTTTGGGGTGATAATCTCTTCTTGAGGCTAGTGAGATTAAATGTTCCCTGTGTGATAAATAAAGTAACACAATGTTCATGTTAGTCCTGCAGCAGGGGGTCAGTAAACTATGGTTTGCAAGCCAAATCTGCCCACAGCCTAGTTTGGTAAATAAAGTTTTATTGGAACATGGCCAAGCTCAATTATTTTTGCACTGCAATGGAAGAATTGAATAGTTGTGACAGATACTATATGGCTCAAAAATCCTAAACAATGTATTATTTGGTCCTTTTCAGAAATAGTTTTTGACCCTTTCTCTCATTTTATAACTGTTAAATCTCTACTTGTAACTTCTATTTCTTTTAAAATAATAACACCTCTTGAAAGAAATAATGCAAACTGTTAAAATCTAGTTTTGACAGCAGACCAGAGAAGCATCTACTTCCCAATTCCTTAATTCGCAGTGAACAGTTTATTATAATAACTACCTTCATGGTTGCTCAACGGTTCATACAAGCTACTCCCAGGAAAACACCTGTGACCTGTGCAAAGTCATTGGAGTGGCTTTGGTTTTCCAATGATGAATAAGTAGCTTTGTAAATATTAGGTAATTAATAAATATTTGGTAGTTAATTTGTTGAATTTTCCCTGACATTCTTTTTCTTTTTTGTCTTTCTTGAAGTATGCTGATGAGGATAGGAGATAAAGAACCCCAGACCTAGTATCTATTTTGCATTTTAGCAGAGAAAAAATAACACTATCTGCACTTTGCTGATTTCCAGATGGTAGCCCCACAATGTTTTAAAACAATGGTCTGAAATGACTATTTTCCTGTGTCTAAGATAATAACTCACTGCTAAGCATTTATTCCCTGAATTCATTTCTGCATACTTCACTTGCCCACAGCAAACTGATCTGCAACTCACACACAGCTGCATGTGTAATCTACTCCTGGTAACTTCATAGAAAATGTAGTGTCATTCTCAAACTTGGATGTTTCACCCAGTAATCTCTCTTTCTAGAAGATCAAAATGCTCAATAACTTAACACCAGCATCTGTATGGCTGCACACAGAGAAGTACCGGTTCCCAAATCCAGGAAAACATACCCAGGAAAAATACCTTATTTAACTCAATATTTAAATAACCTGGAATAAAGAAAGTAGTCAAGAGAAAATTGAAACCAGCAATAAATTACAAATTCTTGTTTCCCCTTGCTTACATGCATGCCTTTTTATTTATTCATTTATTTGCTCGTTTCTATGACTTCAGTACCAACCAGCCCCAGATGGCTTCTGTTTTTAAAAGAGTTCCAAACCTGGCAGAACCTTCTTGTATGTTGTGATTCATAATTTCCACCGGGGAAGAAATTATAATTCCTCATAAAATGAATAGGCATTTTTCTGCTGGATTTTAATCAGATCAAGACCATTTCTAAGAAACTGCTCAACCATCCAGCTGACTGTCAGTCAGGAAGCCAAAGATCTCTAAAAAGACTTTATTTCCTTTTTGTATTTATTCTAACCATGACCATCTAACCACTTTTATTTCCTATCATATCTCTTATTAAAGGAGAAATCTTTGGCCTTGGAGAGTCTCTCTTTCTTTTGTCCCTCCAACCTCTACCACAGCAGGTTTGTAATAAAACTAACATGTGCTCATAATTGAATTGTCTGAAATTTGTCTTAAAACCTACAGGAACAGTGGTCACCCTGACTTTCTGCCCATCTGTTGGTTCTTGACACGACTGCTGCTTGTTGCAGCCCACGGTTCCTGTGTCTCACCATTAGATTCTTCAAAATGTGTATTCAGATGCTCCTAGTGCTGTGGTTGCCAAAGTGGGGTCTCTAAACCAGAGGCATCAGCACTGCCACTGCCTGGGAACTTGTTAGAAATGCACATTCTCAGGCCCCACTGCAGAACCACTGAATCAGAAACTTGGTTGCAGGGGGCAGTATGTCTTTTAACACTCTCCAGGCAAATCTGTCTAAAATTTAAGAAGCACTATCATAGTGAATTATTTGGTTTTGTTTGTATTTTAAAGCTAGTTTTTCTATTTGACACAGAGTATTTCACATGTTTGGCCCCTCTGTAAATACCAAATGTATCTTTTCCCTCAGGTACCAGTCATCTTTCTGCTTCTAAAATAGCCCTAGAATAGGAGAGTCTCCTTCTACCCCAGGTATTCTTGATAAAGGCAAAGCAAAGAACCCTCCCAGGCTCTCTGCTTTCTCCTTCTCACATCATGGCAAAACTTTCACAGCATGGTCAGGTACTGGTGCTCTATTTTTTGTTTTGTTTATTTAATTTCTGCCCACTGTGACTTCAAAATCCTACTTACTTACAAATGACTTATTCTTTAAGTTTCCTTTCCAGTCTCTCCTTAAGGAGAGACTGACCATCTCAGGTCACTGTAATCTTAGCGTATCTAAATCATTTCCCTCATCTCTCTCTATACCACTCACCTTGGCATTGATCACTGTGTGTCTTATTGAGCTGTCCAGCTGCTCCCTTTGTGATAATTCAATTCCTTCGGTGATAGTGGCGCAAACTCTATTTCCTTCACTTCTTCAACATCATCCATTGTTTTACAACACTTATTTATTTATTCAATCAATATTTACGGAAGATTGACTATATGTCAAGAAATGTGCTAAGTCCTACAAATGTAAAGATGGGGGGAGGCACTGAAAGCTTAAAAAATGATTTTAACATGGCATGGCTCCTGGGAATTTCTGCATTGTTAGAATGAGGAGCATGCACTGTGGCATGACAACTTGTGTGCATGAAAAAGTAGAAGGGACCAAAACATAGGAGGCCTTGGCCCAAATAGATACATTTTTAATAATATCAAGAAGTCAATGGGAAATTGCAAAAAGATTTTTAGCTTGAGAGTTAACATTAATCAGATTTGTTACTTTGTATGATGCAGACCCCATATAAAGCACACAATAATTACTTGAATTAAATAATAAGAACTGCTTTCCATTACTGACATGCAAGTATTTATCTGAAAGCTTCTTCTCTGGTTCTGTATTGGTTTACCCATGCCTTACTTTATACATAATCTAGTACTCTAAGGGGAGTTTTTTTCCTTTTCACTTTTAATTAGTATGTTGGGGAAGTGAATGAGTAAAAAACAACATTGATTGAGTGTCTATTTTATGCAAGACTGTGTACATTCAAGTTCTAAAATCCAGCTATTATCATACAGGTTATTTTGGCACATCATAATACATTACTAAGTTCCCACTATGGACACAGGAATTGTCTACTAAAGTTGTTCACAACTTTATTAGGCAGATGAATAAAGAGTGCTATACTAATTCCAGTGGTTAAGACATGCCCATCATCTGATAGGGACTGAGGCAGGAACATTCTGCCCCACCAGGGGTTTGGGGGAAGTCTTCAGGAAGGAAGGAGGCTTGAAGTGAGTGTGAATAAGTAATTACAAATTAATCAGAAAAAGATACATTAATAAGTATAAACATTTCTCTGCTTTCTTTCCAAATCTTTTCCAAAGGCTTCTAGCCCCTAATTGTCCATTTGGATTATTTTTATTCCACTAACTGCTATTAAAAACAAAACTAAAAGCTTGTATTAGAAACCCAGGTCAAATTTCAGATACTCAAATATATCTCAGAAAAAATTCTGAGATGGAATTAAGATATACTGAAGTCCTATAAGGTAGCTGATACTTCAAATCTCTACAAGGTGAATATTGAAAACCAACTAAAATGTTAACAAGTGAAAAATCAGTGAAAGTGACCTACAGTACTTAGAATACTATAGATTTCATTTAAGAGCCTAAACATTTCATCGTCAGTACTAAAAATAATTATTTTTGTCAAGATTTGAATGCAAACTAATCTTTAAAACTTGCTATCTACACGTCAAGTCAAATAGAAGGCTCAGCCAGCCAGTGGTTCTAACAAGTACACCTTGTGTTTTATTTACATGTTTAAATTTAAAGCATTCAGACATGACTGCAGATCACCTACCCAGGTAACTGCCTTAGAAATGTAATAACCAGGCGGGGTGCAGTGGCTCATGCCTGTAATCCCAGCACTTTGGGAGGCTGAGGTGGGAGGATCATGAGGTCAGGAGATCGAGACTATCCTGGCTAACAAGGTGAAACCCCATCTCTACTAAAAATACAAAAATTAGCCGGGCGTGGTGGTGGGTGCCTGTAGTCCCAGCTACTTGGGAGGCTGAGGCAGGAGAATGGTGTGAACCTGGGAGGCGGAGCTTGCAGTGGGCCGAGATTGCACCACTGCACTCCAGCCTGGGCAACAGAGCAAGACTCCATCTCAAAAAAAGAAAAGAAAAGAAAAGAAAAGAAAAGAAAAGAAAAGAAATGTAATAACCATGCATTCTAGATCTCCTGGATTTGCTCTATTTAATATATTTTGTCCTTAGTATCTGTGGATAAATTCTAACTTATAACATGTGTTCCGTATGTTGGGCAAGAAAATATTACTGCCTTATAAAAAGCAGAGAAACAGGGACAAAAATCAACTTAATTTTTTTTTTAATTTTTTTTTTTTCTATTTTGAGACAGGTCTCACTCTGTCACCCAGGTCAGAGTACAGTGATGCAATCATGGCTTGCTGCAGCCTCCACATCCCAGGCTTAAATGATCCTTCTACCTCAGCCTCCTGAGTATCTGGGACTACAGGTGAGCACCACTATATCTGGCTAATTTAAAATTTTTTTAGAGATAAGGTCTCACTATTTGGCCCAGGCTTGTCTCAAGCTCCTGGTCTCAAGCCATCCTCATGTCTTGGCCTCCCAAAAGGCTGGGGTTACCGGTGTGCCCAGCCTTAAGTTTTCATAAAATATAATTTTACTGTATTAGATGTCATATGATAATCTAACTAATAGAAACTATGGAAGGGGTCTCTTCAAAGTACAGTGGTAAAAAAGTTTAATAAATAACTGAAAAGAAATGCAAAATTATTTGTATTTCCTATTAATTTAAAGTTTAATGCTACCATGCAATTTGATATATTAGAAGTATTGCATGGGAAATTTCTCTGTTTCAAAAGTAGAAGATTGTTACCTGGCTCTGGACAAGTCAACCAACCAACAAGAAAAGCTAAAGAGAATGATAGAAAGCATTTAGTCCAAATTATGATTATATTTAAAGAAATTGCCACCCAAGTATGAAGGGTCTTCATTTAGGTGACATAATTAGTTTATTTAAAGAAGCAGTAGACCCAGAACTAGAACTTGTGTACTAACTTTCATTAGCTATTTTATGTAATAAAAAGGAAATCTTACCCACCACTCTGAACCAACTGGATAGCCTAATTGTTAAATATATTTATTTTTTTTTAAAAGGATCAGGTTTATAAATGTATAGACACTTACCTGAATAAGATATTACTGAGAGTCCACATAACTTTTTCAATTCACTTGGATGTAATTCAAGTACCCCAACAAAACTCAAAGAAAAATTTATATTCTCTAGAACACCAAAAGAGATACTGAAGAAGCTCATGAATGCGTTTTCTACTTCACCTTATTAATTATGTTAAAGTCCAGTTTTCTAAGAACTTTGGAGGGGATCTCATTTCTGTGCCAGATTGAAATTGATTTTGCTTTCACCTGCATTATCCAGTTTTTTTCTGAAGGGCTCAATTGTGGTGATGCAGAGGAGTAGGGGTCCTCAATGGAACAAACAACAAAATGAAATGATAGTTCAGAAATAACTTGAAGGAAACACTTTACTTCTCTCTATGAAAATATGCACACAAAGGGATGAAAAATGAATGCCAACAGATCTGCTACCAAAGAAAGATATGAAACAAAGTGTGAAACACAGATAATTATTAAAAGACTTTCAGAGTGCAGTAAGGAAAAACCAAACTGACTGTAAAACTAACTGTTTTTGGATTTTCAGTCATTAATAGAACCATTTATTCTTTAATTCAGTCCCTAATTTTAAAAACAAGTCATACCCAGGGCTCAGTGTCTCCTTTTTCCAAATAAAGCCCTGAAGCTTTTGCCAAAGTGCTTAGGGTGGGATTTAAGATGATTTGAGATTTTCTCAACATGGCACCAAATCCCACTTTTGCAGATTGAGAAGACTGGTGTTTTCTCTGTGGAAAAACAAAATATATCCAGGAATCCAGTTCATCAGGTCAATCTAATGCTTGAACATTCTTCTCACAGAAATTACACAGGGGGAAAAAAAAAAAAGGAAAAGAAAAAAACAGATCAAAAATAAACCAACTCCAGATAGTTTAGTTACATTTGGCTAGTTTAGTGAATGCTTCAATGCCTTGAAAGCAGTTATATGGTAGTCCAGGTGTGATTTTGGTGCCTCCTCCCCACCTTCTGTTATGTGAGTCCCTCTTAACTCTGCTTCAGAGACCTGCTGCCTTGATGTTCCACTGTTCCATGATTGCACAACCCCTTTCCTGAAAATGCGGTGCCAACAGATTGTTCAATGCCTTACTCAATTAGTTACTTTTCCCCCAGAGCCTTATTAACTGCCTGGCACCGTGGAAGCTCTGTGAGTGATTATGACTTCCCAGAATGCTCACACATGAGGCTGGCCCAACCAAGCTCACTCTAGCAGGTTTCTTGCTTAGACACAATGGACCAGCACACCAGCTATCACCAGCTTCAAACTAGTCAAATCTCATAAATGCAGCTGGATAGAAAATTTGTCCTGCCATAGAAATAAATTAAATACAAAGCCTGCATCTACACCCCATGTTACTTTTTCAGTATGTATATCTTCCCCTGTTCTCTTTCTAAGCACGTCACTTCAGAGTGCTGGAAGGTAAACTAGAGATCCACAAATGGAGTTGAAAGACAGTCAGAGAAAGAGAGAGAAAGAGAGAGAGAAAGTGAAAGTGTGAGCTATTAGCCAGAGAAGGGGGAACATTATTTGCTGGAGAATCTTTTCTAGCAAAGTGTAAAGTATACAGTTGTCAAACCAGTCGCCTATGAACCCATACCTCAGGCTTTCAGAAGTAATGTCATGCCTGAGGCCAATGGAAAAACCTAAAACCAAAACTTAAAACTCATGGAAGAGCCTAAGATAGTCAACTCAGTGAGAGCGTGTAGCTGAAAAAGACACATTGGGCTGAATTTTAAAAGGACTAGAAGGGCAAAGAGGCAGAGAATGGCTGGGAGATTATTGCTGACTCCCAGCACTGGCTGGTGCAGACTAACAGGCAGTTACAGGGTGTTGCTGCAAGGATATATGCTGAATAAAAACCACTTTTCCATTTTAAACTTTGTACTTTGATGCATCATCCTCTGCACGTGCTAAAACCTAAAGCTGCATAATATGAAAATATTCTTAAACCCCTCAACATTTTTTAATTTCTGACAATTAACCACAGAAAATAAATTTGAACCATTTTGAATCTCAGAACTCTCTCTTCTTTCTTTACTACTGACTCCAAACTAAGCATCCACAGGATTGTAACTGTACAGAGTTTGGCATTCTATGTTTAGTCATCTATCCACCAAGCATTGATTAACTGCCTACAGAGCTCCTTGTAAAAAGTGGTCAATAAGTGCACACAGAGAAACGTATTTCTCAAATCTTGTGTACGTGATTTCAGAGAAGGCCAGAAACAGGGGCATGGTGGAACCTATACACTAGGTGTTACCTAAGGGACACCTGCCCTCACTTGAAAATGAGAAGTGGTTGGAGAAGTAAAAGCAAACAGAAATATAAGTGGGTCCCAGATGGATTTTGTTTGTTATCATATCTGCAAGTCTAGCCTTCACTCACTTAATGATAGGCTTGGAATAGACAAAAAGGCAAGGTTTTGCCAGGGTCAGAAAATAAGGACATGGGGTGAATTATGAAAGAACACAGGAAGAGGGCCATCAAAAATATAACCCCAAAGATGATGACTTCTTTCCTCTTGGGAACCAGCTGTTACCTACTTTCTCTGCTGGGCTGAAGAGCGTCGGGTGCAAATCACAGCCACGATGACCACTGCCAGCACTGTGATGACACCAACGGTGACCACGATGATCACAAGCAGGTTGCTGTTCTTCTGAGGAGTGATGCTGCCGTGTGGAGGGTGCATCTGTCCAATTGGCGGCTCTGGGAAAGGACAGGAAAATGGAGTTCAGGTTTAGGAGGATGTGGCAGAAGTGTTTATCAAGCTCTCTTAGGATGTACAAGTTCCTAATGTTCTGGGCTTTTCTGAACTTAAGGGTGGTGATGGGAGTTTGGGGGAAGCAATGAAAATATGAGAGGAAACACTTACACTATTTACACAAGAAAAATGAAAACCTATATCTTCACAAAAAACCTTATAGACAAATGTTCAGAGTAGCACTGTTCAGAATAGCCAAAAATGGAAACAAACTAAATGTCTATGGACTGACAAATGAATAAACAAATGTGGTGTGTATATATATATGTGTGTGTGCACGTGTGTATATGTATGTGTGTGTGTATATATACACACATATGTATATATGTGTGTATGTGTGTGTATATATACATGTACTATATATGTGTGCATGTGTGTATATATATGTATATATATTCCTATGATAGAATATTTCCCAGGTATAAAAAGAAATGAGCACTAATACCTGCTATAATATGGATTAACTATGGAAACACTGCTAAGTGAAAGAAGCCAGACACAAAAGGACATATATTATATGATTCTATTTATATGAAATATCCAGAATAGGCAAATGTAGAAAGACAGAAAGTAGATCGGTGTTTTCCAGTGGCTGGAGAGAGGGGTGAATGGGGAGGGATAGCTAACAGATACAGGTCATACTTTTGGGATGATGACAATGTTCAGGAACTAAACAGCAGTGATGGTGGCCCAAGCTCATGAATACACTGAACACTGATGAAGTGTACATTTTCAAAGCATGAGTTTATGGTACATGAGATGCATCTCAATAAAAATAAGATTAAGCTTTCCTATTGAGTGGAAGATAGGGAGAGGAGAAGAGATGATACTTTGTACCATAAGAATTCCTGAGTGACAAGAACCAGAGAGGCTATGGTTTATGAGGAAACACTATTTATTTGATGCTGTAAAAGATAAACTGCTTGATACCAATCACTCACAATTTACCACCATTCCTTTGAAGACGCCATCTATAAAGCAATTTAATTTTCAACCTGTCGAAAGCGTATGAATCCCACTTAAAAGGAGCCAATGGGTTCAAGAGTGCCATAAAGTCCTAACACAAATGTTTTCCTGCATTGCATCGTACCATGTGGCAGAAATTAAGCAGGTGGAAAATAACAGAATAATAAGACATCTGTGATGAGTTCCTTGCCTAAATAAGAATGGCTAATGACCCTTGATATAGCTTTCTTAAGTCCTCAGTCAATGATGGATCAATTAGAAATACTCTGTTCTATGTCATGTTTGTCATTACAAGTTATATACATTTCTTAAAAATTAAATATTAGGTTATATTATTTACAAATAATTTAGAAAGTATCAAAAAGCAAGGAGTTTGTATGTTTTCCTATACCTAAATTTGATTATTTTTCTTTAATAACCTATATTAATTTTCTAAACCCATTGAGCAAAATATTTATACCTTCTGAACTTCAGTGCCTCAATCTATATAAACAATATAATACTTATTGTGTGTAGTTACTAAGAGAAGTAGAGAAAATACATACAAAACAACCATCTCAGCACCTAATACAGAGGAAGTGCTTATAATAAAATTACGTGACTAAAGCAGAAAATAAAATGTTGTCTAAATTTATAATCTACAATAGCATTTGGGATACTTATGGTGTGGACTTCCAGTCTGTAGAGGTTTTTTTTTTTTTTTTTTTTTTTTTTTTTTTTTTTTTTTTTTTTTTGAGACAGAGTCTTGCTCTATCGCCCAGGCTTGAGTGCAGTGGCACAATCTCGGCTCACGGCAACCTCTGCCTCCTGGTTTCAAGCGATTCTCTTGCCTCAGCCTCTCAAGTAACTGGGATTAAAGGCATGTGCTACCATACCCGGCTGGCTAATTTTTGTATTTTTAGTAGAGATGGGTTTTGACATGTTGACCAGGCTGGTCTCGAATGCCTGACTTCATGTGATCCACCCGCCTCAGCCTCCCAAAGTGCTGGGATTGCAGGTGTGAGCCACCATGTTTTTAGGAATAATATTGATATGATTTGGCTGTGTCACTACCTAAATCTCATCTTGTAGTTCTCATAATCCCCATGTGTCCCAGAAGGGACCCAGTGGGAGCTAATTTAATCATGGGGGTGGTTACCCGCATGCTGGTCTCGTGATAGTGAGTTCTCACAACAAGATCTGATGGTTTTACAAGGTGCTTTTCGTCCTTTTGCTCAGCATTTCTCCTTGCTATCCTTCCCCATGTGAGGAAGGATGTGTTTGCTTCCACTTCTACCATGATTGTAAGTTTCCTGAAGCATCCCAAGTCATGCTGAACTGTGGGTCAATAAAACCTCTTTCCTTTATAAATTACCCACTCTCAGCTACATTTTTATTAGCAGCGTAAGAACGTACTAATGCAAATACTCATTGTGATAGCTAAATTAACCTATTCTCACAAGTTAATATAATAACCCAGTACTTGCCTCAAAATTGCAATGTCTTTTGACAAGTTGCCTAAGAATCATTGCTTTTGTAAAAAAAAAAAAAAAAAAAAAAAAGTCATCAAAACTTAAATAAATTGTAGCCGATTCATTATTATTGGAAACAGAAGTACTTCTGATATAAGTTGAATCTTAGAGGAAAAAACTCATCAAAAGTTTTTAAATAATAGCACTTTCTGTTAAAAAATTACGATTACAAATGAAAGAAATAGAATTTCCTTGAAGTAATTTTTACACTTACCATAAAAGAATGAAGCAAGAAATGAAAGGTCAAAACTCCCTTTTTTTCAGTTTTACTTATTATTTAAAAAGTTATTTTACAGTAGTATCTTAATATGCCCTTTTCGTACTTAATAAGTTACTAGATTGGAATAAATTAACCTTTTATGCGAGAACTTACAAGGAAGATAGAGATCTAAGATTTTTATAAGCATGACTTAAATTTAACAATTCACTGTTTCTGACAAACTTAGCTTGAATTGTACATAACAGTACCTCTTGTCAACATTTTTAAAAGCATGGTAAACTGAAATTACTCAAATTTCTACTCCTATTTCTTTCTTTTCACCCTGGAAGACATCACATTCCAAGTCAAAAAAGTAACTCTGAATTCTGCTGAATACCAGTGAGATTATATTGATCTCATTTGCCTGGGAGAGTGGGGTTCATGAGGACTCCTATTACAAATCTTTGATTGCAGGCCTTTATGACTTCCTCATAAAAGTTCCCATCAGTTTAAAATTTGGCATTCAAGGTCTTTCATTAATCATCCAATCTGAAAACAAAGGCTGAATAATCAGATTACCTGACATCAAGCGGGCAATTACAAAAGTCAAATGCAATGGTGTCTTTAGTTGCAGTGAATTCTTGTTATTTGCAGGAGTTTATTTATCTTGTTATTTGCAGTGTTCTATAAAGTTGCCACACATGCTAATTAGCGAATACTGAATGATCACCGCTAGAGGAAACACGAGGTTAGCTTCCTGTGAGCCTCTGATCACACTGATTTATCAACCAATTAATATATACTTTGTTTTTTGTGTGTTTCTGTTTAAATACATCTTATTTAATATATGTTGATTCATTAATACTGAAACATCCAAAAGCACTATAAGTAATGCTTGAACAAAGCTTTTCAAAATTTGTAGAGAAAACATATTTTCTCCGTGAGTCACATCACACCCTTATTGTGTTTAGGAACCTAGAAATCACTTCAGCACTAAATTTGGGAGCCATTTTAAACAGTGAAGTCACCAACAAAAAGAAAAAAAAAATGGAAAAATTGGCATAAACATACCATAAAAGGGGCACTTTCTTATAGTATGAGGGCTGAAACAAGAAGACAGAGTGTACCTTTTTTCTGTCCTAGGTGGTCACATGAGCATTGGGCAACCCAAAATGTTTGCAGCTCTGCAAACATCCATGAATGGCCATGAAAGTACTGTGATAATTGATTTGGGGGTTACAAATAAATTTTAACATGCAGGTAAACTCACAATTTCAGATTCTACAAATAATGAGGATCTATATCTTAATACATCAAAAGACTGCTACAAATTAGAAACAAATTTTAGAGCTCCCAAACCTAGATTAGTGCAGTTAGGAGATCTGGGAGGCAGCCTGGCTCCAGAAGGGGCAAGTGACATTACCCACTTTCCGGCTTCAGTGGGGAAGCTGCATGAAGTCATTCAAAGACTTGTAAATATCCTAGAGGGCACTGTGATGATTTCATGAGATAATGGTTGCACCACAGTGACCACAAGCCCTGTCACAAAGTTGGCACTCGTTAGACATTATGATGTGGCTCAATGAATATTTTGTTTTCCTTTTTTAAAAACAGGGTCTCACTCTGTGACTACTGTTGGAGTGCAGTGGCACAATCATAGTTCACTGTAGCCTTGAACTCTTAGGCTCAAGTAATTCTCCTACCTCATTTTCCCTAGTAGCTAGGACTACAGGTGCATGCCACTATTCCAGCATAATTTTTAAGGTTTTTTTTTTCTTTTTCTTTTTTTTTGTAGAGACAGGGTCTTCCAGTCCTCCTGCCTTGGCCTCCCAAATTGCTGTGATTACAGGCATTAACCACCAAGTCCACCCAATGTATTTTATCCTATGTAATGTTCCCAGTTTAAAGGATAAAAAAACTTGTATCATAACATATCTGTCTCTGCTGTTAGCATAATAGTGTGGGTATCTAGTGTTTGAGTAATCAAGACCTAGATGTGTTCCATTAAAATTAGTAAGAAAGGAGTCAAATTTTTTACAATCCCACAGGCATTCCATTTATTTTTTATTTTCATGATGTTTGATTATGGTAGAATGTTTCAGCCTTTTCCTCCTAAATTTAATAAAGCAAATACATATATTTTATAAAGACAGCAAATATTTAAAAATGATTTATTAACTTTTGTTTTTATAAAGTTTTATAGACTGTCAAAAATGTTTTGTATTTCTTATATTTTGCTCTCATAAACACTCTGCAGCAAGCTCACTGATAGACCAAAGCTCTGAGTACTTAATTATCATTGAAAGGAAAGTTAGATATTGACTCTACGAGCCCTGACTCCTACTTTAAGGACCTGGTCCCCTTGGCACAATGGCTGTAATGGCTGTGCCCCAATAGCTACACAATATCAATAGGCAGGTAAACAATGTGAACATAAGAATGACAAGTTCACTTCTGAGGAAGGAAAGAGGTTCAATGAAAGTATATAGTTGGGGGTTAAACTTCACTCCTGCAATTGCAGTTTACCCTGATAATGGCTTTATAATTATTAGAACATTTTGAGCTCTACATGTATCGTAATAATTTTATAGGCATTTGAATTTGAACCAAAGTTCATATGGCCTTGATCATTTCAAAGTATTTCCCCCTAAAATAAGATGCTGTAATCGATCAGCTGGAAGACAATTCACAGATAATTTAGTCCATTGTTCCCTAAAATAAGATATTTATCAGCGTTATGGGGGTACAGTTCCTTGAACAACTAACTTTTAGAACATATCTATTTTTAAAAAAATATTTGGATTTTTAACATGCTGATGTGAACTGTTAATTGCCAGGAGGGGTGGGGCAGAGATGGTAGAAAACAGATTCAATTATTCCATAAATATGTATTGAAGATCCAGTTAGATGTTGGAGATACAATGTTGTAACCAAAAGAAGCATGATTATGGACCTCATGGAACTTGCAGTTTACTAGAAAAGGTAGATATTCAACAAATCATGAGGGAAATAAATATAGGCATACTGCAGAAATCCTGTGGGTTTAGTTCCACACACTGCAATAAAGCAAATATCATGCTTAAACAAATTGCACTAATTTTTTGGTTTTCCAGTGCATATAAAAGTTGTGTTTACACTATACTATAGTCTATTAACTGTGCAACAGCATTACATCTAAAAAATGGCACAACTTAATTTAAAAATACTTCATTTCTAAAAAATGCTACTGAACCTTCCGTGAGTCACAGAACTTTTGCTGATGGAGGCTCCTGCCTTTATGTTGATGGCTGCTGAGTGATGAGGCTGGGAATTGCTGAAGGTGGGGTGGCTGTGGCAATCTTTTTTCTTTTTTCTTTTCTTTTTTTTTTTTTTTTTTTTTTGAGACAGACTTTTGCTCTGTCACCCAGGCTGGAGTGCAGTGGTGTAATCTCAGCTTCTTGCAATCTCCGCATCCTGGATTCAAGAGATTCTCTTGCCTCAGGTACCTTTGTGTTGTATTTTCAGTATAGATGGTGTTTCACCATGTTGGACAGGCTGGTCTTGAACTCCTGATCTCAAATGTCTATCCAACTTGGCTTCCCAAAGTGCTGGGATTACAGGCATAAGCCACCATGCCAAGCCTGTGGCAATCTCTTAAAATAAGAAAACAGTAAAGTTTGCTGCATCAATTGACCCTTCCTTTCATGACATATTTCTCCATAGCATGGGATGTATTTGATAGCATTTTACCCATAGTAGAAATTATTTTATAATTGGAGTCAATTTTCTCAAACCCTGCCATTGCTTTATCAACTAAGTTTACATAATATTACAAATCTTCCATTGTCACTTCAAAAATATTCACAACATCTTCACTAGGAGTAGATTTCATCTCAATGAATCACTTTATTTGCTCCTCCATAGGAAACAACTCCTCATCTGTTAAAATTTTATCTTGACATTGCAGCAGTTCAGTCACTTCTTCAAGGCTCCTCTTATCACTCTGGTTCTCTTGCTATTTCGATCACAGTTACTTCCTCCACTGAAGTCATGAGCCTCTCAAAACCATCTGTTAGGTTTGGAATCTACTTCTTCCAAACTTCTGTTAGTGTTAATATTTTGACGCTTTCCCATAAATCACAAATGTTCTTAATGGCATCTATAGTGGTTAATCCTTTCCAAAACATTTTTAATTTACTTTGCCCAGATCCATAAGAGGAAATCACACTTTATGGCAACTGGAAGACATATCTATGAAATATCTTTCTTAAATAATAAGACTTGAAAATCAGCATGACTCATTGATCCATAGGCTGAAGAATGGATGTTGTGTTAGCAGGCATGAAAACAGCATTAATCTCTTACACATTTCCATCAGACCTCTTGGGTGGAGAATTGTCAACGTGCTGTAATATTTTGAAAGGAATCTTTTTTTCTAAGCAATAGGTCTTAACAGTGGGCTTAAAATGTTTAGTAAACCATGCTGTAAATAGATGTGTAGTTATCTAGACTTTGTTGTACCATTTATAGAGCACAGGCAGAGTACATTTAGCATAATTCTTAAGGGTCCTAGGATTTTCAGAACAGTAAATAAGCTTTGGTTTCAACTTAAAATCCAGCTCCACTATCCCCTGACGAGACAGTCAGCCTGTCCTTCGAAACTTTGAAGCCAGCTATTGACCTCTCTCTATGAAAGTCCTAAATGGCATCTGCTTCCAATATATGGTTATTTTGTCTGCATTGAAAATCTCTTGTTTAGTGCAGCCACCTTCATCAATTATCTTAGCTAGATCTTCTGGATAACTTGCTACAGCTTCTATATCAATACTTGCTGTTGCACTTCGCACTTTTATGTTATAGAGATAGCTTCTGTTCTTAAACCTCATGAATCAACTTCTGCCAGCTTCCGACTCTTCTTCTGCAGCTTCTCACCTCCATAAATCTTCACAGAATTGAAGAGACTTAGGGCCTTGCTCTGGATAAAGCGTTGGCTGAAGGGAATTTTGTCGCTGGTTTTATCTTCTATCCAGACCACAAAAACTTTCTCCATGTCAGCAATAAGGCTGTTTTGCTTTCTTATCATTCATGTGTTCACTGGAATAGCAATTTGAATTTCCTTCAAAAACTTTTCCTTGGTATTTACAACTTGGTTTGGCATAAGAGGTCTAGCTCTCAGCCTATCTTGACTTTTGACATGTCTTCATCACTAAGCCTAATCATTTCCAGCTTTTAAATTTTAAAGTGAGAGACATGTGACTCTTCCTTCCACCTGGACACTTAGAAGGCTTGTAGGGTTATTAATTGGCCTAATTTTAACAGTGTTGTGCTCAGAGAATAGAGAAGCCCCAAAAGGGGGAGAGAGACAGGGTAGTGGCTGGTTGGTGGGACAGTTTGAACACACAACAATGTATCAGTGAAGATCACCGTCTTCTATGGGCGCAGTTTGTGGTGCCCCAAAGCAATTACAATAGTAACGTCAAAGATCACTGATCACAGATCACCATGGTAGATATAATAATTTAAAACTTTGAAATATTAGAAAAATTACCAAAGTGTCACATAGAGACATGAAGTGAGCACATGCTGTTGGAAAAATGTTGCCAATCATCTTGCACAATACAGGGTTAGCACAAACCTTCAATTTGGAAAAACTGCAGTATCTGTGAAGCACAATCATGTGAAGCACAATAAAAGGAGGGATGCTTATATAAAATTATAACTAGTGCTAAAAAGAAAAGTAGACAGGTTAATGTAGAGAGTTATAACAATGAGAATATATGGCTCGTGGTGGGGGCTCATGAAAGGACTCATTTTGAAAGCAACAGGCTGAAGCATGAGTTTTTGCTAAGCACCAGTTCCTATTCCTTTAAACAGAACTGAGAGCAGGCTATGTGCCTGGAACACAGTCAGCAAAAGGGATAATGACATAAGAGGAGACTGGACAGAGAAACAGGACCCAGATATACTGAGTCTTGTAGATTACATTTAGTTATCCTAAATGCAATCACAGACCCTCTAACGGGTTTCAGCAAGCCAGAAACAGACGTGATTTGTTTTAAGAAGACCACTCTGGCTGCTGTGTGGAGAGGGGTCAGTGGTGGAAGCATGGAGATCAGCTAAGAGGTTACTGAAGTTCTCCAAATGAAAGATGATGATAGTTTGAACTGAGACAGTGGTAATTACAATCAGGCAAAGTGGCCAGTTACACAATATAGTTTGAAAGTAAATGAGCACAACACCAGTTGGGTATGGCGGAGAAAAGAATGAGAGAATCAGGTTCAGGCCTAAGTAGTAGTCTTCATGTCTGAGATGAGGGAAAGGGTGAAAGGGAAGTCTCAACGAGAGAGGAGCAAAAGTTCAATCTTGAATATGTCAGGGTGAAGATCTCATGATAATCGTTAAAGAAACAGCCAGAATATTGATCACTCTCTGCATTAGTGATATACATTTGGGAGCTGGCACATGGATAGAATTTCAATCTATGGAAAAGGATGAGATCACCAAAATCAAGAGGTTAAGACTAAGCAGAGAAGTACTGTCAAGGCTAAAACCTTTACTTTTCAAACAGAAGACAAAGGCCTGTCAAAAGGGCAGGGAAGTGCCACACCACTTCCCTGATGCTTATTTGACAATGAGACACTTTATTTATTGATTGATTGATTTTCTCAGAGCTTCTCAAGAGGACCCATGTATCCTGGAGCAACCTATAGGGTATGCTAATCTAGCTCAGTGGTTTCCAACTGGGAAGATTCCCTCTCTGTCAAGGGGAAATTTGGCAATGTCTACAGACATTTTGGATTGTTACAACATGGGGGAGAGGAAATATCACTGGCATCTAGTGTGAAAAGGCCAGAGATGCTGCTAAACATCCTGAACAGGACATGTGCCCACAACAAAGAAAAATTCAATCTTACATGTTAATGCTAGTGAGCTTCAGAGGTACTGCTCTAGCTTAACACTTTCTATGTCCAGATGAAAATTGAGATCCAGAGTTTAAATGACTTGCTTTGTCACACAGCTCTAAGCTCTACAAAGTCAGGTCTAGAATCTGGGGTTAGACTAGGACTTTTAAAAATCCTTTGGGATAAAGATAATGGGTGGATGATAGGTGAGCAGTCTCTTGTAATCACTGAACTAGAACCTAGGACCTCAGATTGCTCTAGTTATCTTTTCTTTTCATCTGGAAAAAGGCTGTAAAATTTTATTTCTGTATCTTTTCTTTTGCATTAAGATTTCTGCTGAGTATAGCGTTGGGTATCTTCTAATAGTTACCAACCTTATAATGATCATTTTATAGAAATGTGGGAAGAGTTTCATGTATACTTTATTTACATTGGTTAAAATGTTATTGAATTCTGAGAAAAAAACAGGTTTCCAAAAATAGAGAGCAAACCGCTTCCTTTTTTTCTGACAAGTTTTATAGAGCACTTAATATGATTCTGAGTATTTAAGAATTAATAATGTTGATTTTTTTAATTAACATTGCTGTGTCAAAGTTTTAAAATTTGTCAAGTTTAACTTTGTCTTTAAAGGTTGAGGTCAATAAAAAACTATTATGAGGTTTATAGATCTTCTAATCAAACTTGTTACACTGATTTTACAAATTATAGGTAGAGCTATCGAAAAAAGGAAATTGCCATTTTGTCTTCTGTAATCAGAAAGGCAGGATTATGTTGAAGTAATTTTCATAGTTCCTATCATTTATACAAATACAAACTACAAAACACATTTTCAGATATTGAAGATTTTTCTGCATTAAGAATGTGGACCATAATCTAAAATTGAATGCATCATAAAAGAAAAATACTACCACATCACCACATGTTAGCTTTGATTCTACCTGCCATCAGAAAATATTTTAGGAAGCCTCTTCCAGTTCTACAATTTAATTAAGGGCTTCCAACTACAGGAGTAAATATGAACTATAGCTTTGTTTTTCTTTATTTGAATTCCAAGAGTGCATTTTTAAAAGAGTGGCATGCTGTAAAAGAAAGTAAATGATTAGCGAGGTCTAAATTTATTTGTAACTGGCTTGAGTATCCTGACAGTAAGCCATTATTCTATTACAATGCTTTGAAGAATGAATCTAGCAAGTGTAGAGGGAGCTAGGAAACCTCCATAATTCTGTCACTCTAAGGGGAGATGTGTGAAATTTTATTGTATACAAAGTTTAAAAACCCAGACTTTAAATGTTTTGATGTAGCCCACTTTATAAGGGTGGGGTGCAATTGGAGTTTTATCACTCAGGGGCCTCACTTGCACATCTACTTGGAAAACATACCCCCTTCTTAAAGCTTAAGACATTAGCAAAAAATTAACTAGAAATCTGGGGTTTCCAGATGTCTTTGCTGATTTGCTTGTAACAGCCAAGGCTAAAGTCATATTATATATCTATCATCATTTATTTGCTAGCAAAATAGAATAGGAAGCAGATAAAGTTTGGCCTCTACCATCCCTGGCTCTCTGAAGTTATCAATTCCCCTTAATCAGCCAGGCAGCCTGCAATAATTTGTTATTCCAGTAGGGAATCTATAAATATTTCAGATACGTTTTTCATCTCATTCATTTAGCATGAAATCCCTAAAACATCATTAAGTGATGCAGAAAATTGGGAAGGAGTAATGTCAATAATCCATCTAAACTGCTTCAAAGTCACTGAATGGCATTGGTCTATTTTATCTTCATGACTTACTCCTGTGAGATAATGTTTACCAGATCAAATTTAATTTTGGTTATTTTTCTCACTAGGAATCTTAAATGGTAAAACAAAAAGGAACACAATGATGTGGATTTCTCTTTCTCTTCATCTAGCATCTAACACCTTTGAAAAGGAAAGTGATTGCTGACTTATATGTTCACGTCAAATGTGGGCTCGGATTTCTTTTCGACCAAAAATTCATTTTAATTTGAATAGCAACTTCAAATAGTCAATAACAAACTTCTGAATTTGATCAATAACAAACTTCTGAATTGTGACGTCCAGACTTCACAATTAAAAATACAGGAGGCCCAATTAGGTTAGAATTGTTTTTAGTTGCTTATTCATGTATACCTTGAGATGTATATGCACATTGTGATGGCAATCCCTCATATAATTTTTCTTTATCTATTACTCGCAGAAATAATTCAAATGTTACTGGGCCTCCTTATATTTTTAATTGCAATATCTGGCAATTCTTCCCAATACGGGAGTCCTTTTGGACATGCAGTTTAGGAGAGTACATAGTTTTGTGTCTGTGGCTTACATTTGCCCCAGATTTAAGCCTCATAACCACTGCCCAGTAGTGGTTGAAACCTACAGGATGATTTCTCTTTCTCATTCCTTATACCAATTCCCTCTTTAATTTTCTGGTAGTATGTCTCTTCAAAAAGTACTGTCCCGTACCAGTATTCCCTTGACTGTGAATGAATTTTAATGTGAAAATCCTTGTAGAAATAGCATCTTAAAATTGGCTTTGTGGGATGATTCTAAAGGGGACAATGCTAATCTCCTGCATGAACTCCAAAGTTAGAAGCTCTGTATCTCAGGGTATAAAATACGACAATTATGTTTCTCCCAAACAATTTCAGCAACTTCCTTTTTTTACCTTCCTTTATACCCCTGGGGATTTTCTCATCCTCTCTCATCTCCTGGGGTGTATATTTCTGCTTTGCCTACCCGGACAATTAACCCTGCTGGTGTATTGGTCCTGCAGTGGTCTGTCCTTCAGTTTGTTCCCATGGCTCATTGCAAGTGCCCTGCACTCGCTGAGGGCTTAGTAGCATTTCTTGACTGACTGTTTGAATACATATAATGTTTTTGGCATATTGTTGAAATTTAAGACAAAATTTGGAGCATGAGATTGAGCAAATGAAATTGCAAAGTTGGGAGGAGGGAATTATCATTACCTATACCCATTTTATGGAGCATGGTTTGGGATCTGTTTTCTGCCTCAACAAGTCGCTCCTCTCACCTTCCTTCTGTGAGCCTTCCCCCCCCACCTTTTTTCCTTGAGATAGAGCCTTGCTCTGTTGCCCAGGCTGGAGTGTAGTGGTGTAATCTTGGCTCACTACAACCTCCACCTCCTGGGTTCAAGCGATTCTCCTGCTGCCGCAGTCTCCCGAGTAGCTGGGACTACAGGTGTGTGCCACCACTCCCAGCTAATTTTTTGTAGTTTTAGTAGAGATGGGGTTTCACTGTGTTAGCCAGGATGGTCTTGATTTCCTGACCTCATGATCTGCCCACCTCGGCCTCCCAAAGGGCTGGGATTACAGGCGTAAGCCACCACGCCCAACCCTGTGTGCTTTGTAAATTACCTGTTGGGTATGTTAGGGACTGACAGAGCAAGGCTTTAGTTAAAACAAGTGGCTGAAAGTCAAATACCTACCAGGGACAGTCATGTTATTTAAATGAAGGAAAATGAGGAGTCTAAGAGACAATAGGAAGTTGTGAGTAGCCTAGAAAGAGCATCCTGGGAAGCTTGTTATGTTCTGAATGCTTGTGCCCTTCCAAAATTCTTATGTTGAAACCTAATCCCTGTTAGGGAGGCAATAAGAGGTGGAGCCTTTGGGAGATAATTTGGTCATGAGAGTGGTGGCCTCATAAACGGGATTAGTGCCCTTATTTTACAAAAAGCCTGAGGGAGCTTGTTCACCCTTTCCAACCACCATGGGAGAACACAGCTGGAAGGCATCCACCGTGAAGCAGAGAATGAGCCGGCAGCAGAATCCCAGTCTGCTGGCACCTTGATCTTGGACTTCCTGGCCTCCAAAACAACAATTTCTGTTGTTCATAAGTTACCCCAAATCTACGGTAATTTTTAATAGCAGCAGAAATTGACTCAAAGTTTAAACATAAGACATTCTATGTGTTTCTGGTTAGGTAAAAGGCATTAATAGCAGAGGAAGGTATTGCCGGGCAATTCAAAAAGAAGTCAAGAGGTGAAAATACCTTTCTAAATCTACCATTGGCCAGAGGAGAGATAATGCTAAGTCTTTGATGCAAGCATTTGGTGTACTTCATATATATATATATACACACTCTTGTGAAAACTGCCACATTAGATTATAACAGCCTATGATAAGAAACAATCACTTAATTCATACCACTATTCTAATTTCAAATGCAGCAAACTATTTTTAGATTGAAATTTTGACTTCCCTTCTGGATTTTTTAACAGGCGATCAAACAAATGGAAATTTATCAGTTCAGTAATCAAGTTTCTTATGAAAACCTGCTGAAATGGTTAAATAATTTTGTTATTTCATAAAATAGATTACTGTATAGCAGCCAAGATAAATGAGTGAGAGCTATTTGTAAACACATGGATACATCTTCAAAACTCAGTTAAAAATGAAAGCAAGTTGTAGCAGGATACAATATCATTTCTATAAATTTGTAAAACTGTAAAACAGTATAATGTTTAGGGATACCTATACATATGTAGTAAACATCAAATTAGAGCACTTATATCAGAGTGAGGAACAGTGTTAAGAAGCATGTGAGAAAACACAGACATAAAAGAGATTTAAATTCCATGCTGTATATTTCATATCTTAACCTTGCTGATGGGTATACAAGTGTTCATTTTCACATTTTGAGTATCTGAAGGTCTTTTTAGTAAACCAAACCAAATAACAGCAATAATTTTTTAAAAACTTGTAAAATGGCCTAATAAATACATTAGTCCCCTGAAAATGTGGCTAGTATTAATCCATCCTTTTAAAGTTTGTTTCAGCAAAACTAACGATAAGATCCTGGAATGCAGCCCCCACATCAACCTTGTCCTTCTGTGGAGTTCTAGGTATTACCTTCATGTGGTCATCCTTAAAGCCAGTGGATACTTGGGCATGCTCCACTAGGATGAGCAGAAATAAATGTCTAATCTAGACAACACAAAGAAAATTTAGCCCTAAGATGCTACAGGATTTTGAAGAATTAACGTTCTCTGCAGGCAAAAATCCAAGTAACTTTAATATATGAAACTGAGTGGGTTTCAATTCAACCAAACTTGGATATCACCTCTCTCAAATAAAATCAGATTCCTGCAAACATTTTAAATATATTGTAACATTTAAAAATCTTGGTATTTAATAGCTTTGTATCATTTATAAAATGCTCTATGCTGGGCTTTTCTGACTCCTTTTTTATACACTTGTCAACTCTTATTGGCATCATCTCCTGATAGAATGTGCTAGAGGTTTTTTTTTTTTTTTTTTAGCAAGCTTCCTGGCACCTGTAGTTGATAGAAAATTTGCCTCAGACACTCTTGAATTAACCACTTAATTAATATAACTAATTCAATATTACCTAATTTATATACTTACCATTTAGGGTGCTTCTATCAATCAAATTAGTATCAACTGGCCAATAACCTCCATCTCCATGACGACCTGTTCATTGGGAGAGCATGTCACAATGTTAGTACATACCATGAAGGCACAAATGAAACAAAATGAACAGACAAAAAGAATAAACATTTTAACATACACAACAACAGAACAGATTACTTTGACCTCCCCCAGGAAAGCCTGCCAATTCTCATACCCTTACACCTGTAAGAAAATGTTATTTTCCATGTGTGAGAAAAACAAGTCAGAAAAGTAAACGCTCTTAAGCTAAATTCAGTGTTTCACTGATAAGTCATCCTCCATTCTTTTTATTTCTCCCAATATTCTTATTGGAGTCTTTTAGTAAAGGTGCAGCAGCAGTGTCAATCTAAATACTATTCTTCTGAACTTTTTAGAACAGAAACAACTCAGGTCCTGGCTCCTAGGTCTTGCAGATACTGTCACACATCTGACAAGACTTTATGGCAAATTATTATTATCCTACAAGGGGCCAGCATATTTCATCTTATAACTGGGCTTTGGGTATTCTTTTTGATATGTGTCAAATACGGTACCTGGAAATGAAATTCCACACTGGAAGTAAGAGTGGGGGTTATGTCACAAACCATATGGTCTGACTATTTCCTACAAATACACGGTGAAGGGAAGAAAGCTCCTTCAGTATAGCGTGATTGGAAATTCTGCCTTCCATTAGGTGTATAACAGATGTGAAAGTAGTATTTAAGAGAAATGAGCCAGGAATTCACCAGAAATAATTACACTATCATCCAAAATTTAATTAATGGTGTTTCACCACAGATAATCTTTTTCTCTACTGATACATTCATAGAACTGAAATTATTTGATTAGATTTTGAGTTCTAGAATATCTAGGTAGACTACTTATGTAAAACATTTGAGAGGTGAATCCGTATGCAAACAAAAACCAGAGTATAGGTAATTTTCTATTTTATTTGCGTAAAACGGTTATTTCTGAAACGAGTTCCAATCAGTGAATGACAGAGAAAGCCAACCAGGACACTCAACTACAATAACATAGGTTGTTTTCTCACATTTATAGATTTCAGTTTTCTTCATCTCTGTAACTTTCAAGTCCTGATTTTGTGACTGTATTTTGCATAACAAACACTACCCTTACTAAAGCTTTCCCAAGATTTTATCATTTCATTTGCAAAACAGCTTTCAAGAAACAACTTAGAATCCTGTTAACTGACTCTACATTCATAATTTTAAAAATTCTTTGGTATCAAGTCAGAGCTGAAGTTAGGATGTCAAATTTCTAGCAAGCAATAAGATAAATTAATTCAGTCACATTATATCTTCGGCATAAAATGGCGTGTTTAATATCTGTTGGGTCAATGACTGTGAGTATGTAAGGAAGTAGGAGATAGGATGGAGGCTCCTATGTGTGTGTGCAGGGGGAAGGTGGTGGTGAGAGGAATAATCAAAATGAGCTGAAATTGTGAAAATTTTAGTGGGCTGACAAAAATGTGGACAAGTCTAACCCTTTTACAAATACCTTGTTTATATAACTCTGATGCATATGGGGTTTCCATGAGCAGTGGATAAGTTTTGCCCACGAGACACCGTGAGATCAAAGTTGACTGATGTGAGGTGGAAGCGCTACATAAATATTAAGATGACTTTTCTAGCAACTGAAAGCAGCTAGATTGCAAAGCAGTCAGCCAAAAGAGATGCTAACAACCTTATCACTTAGGCCAGTAAAGCAATACATGTTTCCTGTTGGGAATAATCCTGTATTGGCTGGAAATTAGCTAGGTAGCCTACGGAGGATTTTCCTTTTCCTCCAGCAGCCTGGCAAATATCTTTTTAATGAAGTTTCCAACTCTCCCTGTTATTTGTGGCAGGATGCAAAGAGAAGCCAATAAGCATGTCCATATATTACATACACATATAGCTCTATGGGTACAGCACCCCTTAGATTTAGCGAGGCTATTGATTACATTGTGAATTTCAATAGGTAGAAGAATGAGCAAGTTTAGATTTATAATAATTCAGATTTCTTGCACCACTTCAGACTAAAAACCACAAAACCCATTTCTGGGATACTGATGAGCCTGAGATCTCTTAATCTAAAGACAGAGCATCAAATTTTAATTTTAATTTTAATTTTGAGTGATGCTAAGTTTCCATTCCCTGAAATATGTCTTTTAATTTTCAGGAAGTCTCTCTTGATGCAGCCAATTAATAATAATAATAATAATAATAATAATAATAATAATAAAAGATTATCCCATTGCTTTAAGGAGAGCATCACAAAGTTGTCAAATGAAGAGACACTAGAGGCTAAAAAAGGAAAGGATATGGATGTATGGGTGTTACTTCTTGGCATATCACAGCATTTTTAAGAGCTTGTTGCTGTAGAACAAATATTGGATATGTTTAGTTACCTTGGTTAATTTCATAAGCACTGATTTAGAGAAAGAGAGGACTAATCAGAATTTAGAAAACAGCTAGAGTGAAAGTCAGCTAATGCAAAGATATAAACTACTTCTCTATCTCAGAGGTCTTCATTTTATTAACGAAGCATAAAACTGGTAATAATTCTTTCTAAAATTTATTAAATGCCTACTATATGCAAGGCATAGTCCTAGATCCTCAGGGAAGGAGTAATATAAAGAGATATATTAGTTATGGATCCTGCCATGACAGGGAGAGTTGGTTCATTGTAATCAGATCCTATACAGGCCTATTTATGGTTAATATTAACCAGCTGCAGATGGTTCTTAATATATTCTGACATTAAAGATTTAAGAGTAACTTAATTCATTTATTACTATAAACTTACTACTAGGCTTAATTAAAAATGCTTTTTAATTATTAAAGTATTATTAAAATAATTTTGAAAAGAACTGCAAATAAAAATAATATTTTATTTTCAGTCATATAACATATTTCATAGTTATATTTATTTTAAAATCCTGAATTACATTTTTGCATATCATACTAAATTTTTAACAGTTTTACAAATTAAAATTCTAAATATTTAATGGATTTATGGAAATTCAAATATACATTTGGGGGAAATCACATAATACATTTCAGTTTTCTTCCCTCAAATAAAGTTCAATATGGCTTAAAGCATTTTGGAAATGAGTAGTTTATTTTTTCCTTTTTATATGAATAATACAATTTTATACTAATAGTGATCAAAGTGTACTATATGAAGGCCAGGTGCGGTAGCTCATGCCTGTAATCCCAGAACTTTGGGAGGCCGAGGAGGGTGGATCACTTGAGGTCGGGAAATCAAGACCAGCCTGGGTGACATGGCAAAACCTCGTCTCTACTAAAAATACAAAAATTAGCCAAGCGTGGTGGCGCGTGCCTGTAGTGCCAGCTACTCCGGAGGCAGAGGCAAAATTGCTTGAACCCGGGAGGCAGTGGTTGCAGTGAGCCGAGATCGCGCCACTGAACTCCAGCCTGGGTGACAAAGCAAGACTCTGGCTCAGTATAAAACAAAACAAAACAAAGCAAAAAAACAAACAATAACAACAAAACAAAGTGCACTATATGAATATCATTCTACAGGATATAAAGAAGAATTCTGTATTGGATTACTGTGTATCCATGTTTTCTCAATAACACAAATTGAGGATGAGGGAAGAATGAGATATTAAAGAGTAATGAATTTATTTTCACTTAACAACCAGCTAATTTCATTTAAAAAAAGAAAAAGAAAAAGAAAAAAAAGTTCTGCCAGAAAGTTTTGATAATGAAAGCAAATGATTTTCTACTTTTACCATAGATTTTGGAACCAGGAAATGGTAGCTTCAGAAACAAAAAATAAATAAATATTAAATAGGCATTGGCTGAGTTAAAATAGAGGCAGTTTGTGGCTGTTTTGAGTTATTCAAAATAGCTTTTATATGTTTAAATTTTTTTAAAAAATACTGCTTAGGCAGATCCTAACCAGAAATTTCATGTACCTCTCCTTTCTTTGAATTTTTAAAATGTTATAAACTATAAAATCGTTTAAGGGGTTGCCTTTTACATTTTATCTAAAAGATTGGCCTTATAAGGAATCTTTTTATCCCTTTTTGGCACATGCCATATGATTCTTCAGACAAAAGTCTTCTTGATCTCTCTGCTGTCTGTTCTCTAAATTGAAGAAAAAATTGGCAGAAGTAATATGACTTCCTTTAGGAAGTCTGTTCATTGTTATATTCCTTTGCGCTAACTGAAGAGATGTGCAAATTGTGTTCTCAATGTCCTATGAATAAGTAAAACTAGTTAGGATGCTTTGTAGTATTATTTTAATACTAAGCACAAATCTTAAGTTATTACTAGTATGCAATTTATTATTTATGTTCTCATCCTTACATGTCACCTAAATTATTTGTGTATTTTTATTGTGGTATATCTCTAAAATGAAATAACATTAATATTTATATTAAATCCTTATTTGAAGCATACATGGGCATACTGAGAATCTTTTCCATAATAAAAAATTTTCAGCACTGAACAAAGATTAATTCAATTGGGATTTCAGTCCTAGAGTCTAGTTTTTCTGTGTGATTGTTTGTAAGTTCAGAGAAGAGAGAGTGGAAAATTAATCTGCAGAAGACATGGAGAAAAGTGGATGTGATAGTTCTAATCATTTGTTTACTCCATCTTCCCTAAATGGGCATAAGAGAGGATCATCCAGGATGACATTCATACAATCAATCCCTAGAGAGAAACATATGGCCCATAATCTAAATCAAATGGACAGATTGGTCATCTAACAAATGTTCAATGTATATCCTTCCAAGGATGCAGAGCACTGAGATATCTTCTTGATCTTAAAATTTGTTATCTGAAAATTCTAATGATAATGATAGAAATTGCATTGATTTTCTGTCTTGTGTACCAGCAGATAAAGAATATCCAGTAATATTACTTGAATACAGTTTTACTGTTCATCCAACACACAGATCATATTGAGATATATTTAAAGTAGGTAATTTGTCAGAGACTGAAATGTGTTTCTAAAAGATCAGTTTACCAGGCAGTTGATAACAATGCTGATTTTAAACAAAGGCATCAGGCATCAAAAACCAGAAAGCAAAATCATAACCAATACGTAAGATATTTCAAATATTTTAATAGAAAAGAAGTAATGAGCTCTCTTCACCTTTTCCTAAGGTTCAACACATTGTTTTCAAATCAACATGAAAGAAAGTTCACTGACTGAAAGAAAATAGATTGTTACTGCTATGGCTGCCACATATTGAGCCCTGATGCTCAACAAATCCTTGCTGCTTTTCCTTCTTCGAAACCTTTGGTTTTATTTTTCACCTGTGGAAAGTCTAAGGGCAATAATCTGCAGGATATGAATGCATTTGGTAAACTACTCTGAGCCAGACAAAGTGCAAGAAAACCAAATATGCCATTACCCATATTTCTCTTAATCATAAGTATATTTTTGCAATTCCAATTTCTGTATTTAGACCATAAAATATGAACAGGTTAGACTCTTCCTAAGAAGTAAATTCATTTTTTAAAAATCCTTAGAAATCAAATTCAAAACTAAGGTAATTTCAGACACAAATAAAATGAAATTGAGTGAGCATAGAGTTATTACAAAAAATATCAGGATACAAAACAGAAACTGTGGGCATCCTAAACAAATTTAAACAAATTTATTTCTTATCGTAATTTCTGTTCTTGGTTTACATCTTAGCCTGATAATGGGTCTTGACTGTCTGAGGTATACATGTTGTTTCTTGCAGAGTTTGGCAAATAATAGGTGAAAAAAATTGTCTGTGTAATCTTCTAAAGTAAGAAAAATGTTTACAAATATTGCATTATTTTTTGCAAGCACCAAAGTAAAGGCAGTACACTTTGCCAGGCCAACAAGTAAAAGCAGTATACTTTGCCAGGCCAACCCATATATATGTATTTCTTTTTTTTTAGAAGAATACTAGTTTCTCTTATGAATTCTACTACTTCTCATTCTTACATTCTTGATGTCTCATAAGGGAGAGTGGAAAAAACTGAAAAGGCAAGTATTAGGGAACCAAAGGAGCTGGACAGATCAAGATCTTTAGATAACAGGAAAGTAGTTAACCTCCTTCTTAAAGATTTCAGGTCAGAAAAGATGATAAGTTCTGACCTCCATGATAATAACTACACTTAGTCTCTCTCCCTTACCTGGCTGCTGATGAAGACTTGTCAGCTGCTCCTGATCACCCATGTCACAACCTTCTACACAGCTAAAGCCCAATATGTTTATTAGGTATTATAATTATTATTCATGCACATTAGGAAGGAAACATCTGAATAACAATTGAATTCTTAATAGAATAAAATATAAAGATGGCTTAATAATATTAGTAGTATGGTGGTAGATAGTGGTCCCTGAAGTCCTTCCTCTCATTGGAATCTCCTTTTATGCACACTTGCCTCTAGTATATCTGAAATAACAATCAGTTAGGGGTCTAAGAAACCACTTTTATATGCAGCTTAGTCTTTATTAAAATCTAAAAAGCATTCTGTTCCTCAAAATATGGGCACTGTCTTGGATGACTGGATATTTCCAAGAGCTAGTTCATTTGCCAGGTTACAACATGAAGAATGAGACAATCTTTTTTGGCTTATAAAAGAGCATCTGTTCTCAAAGACCATGGAATGATCCATAAAAGTGCCCCCCATCTGCATGGTTCACAAGCTTATCCCAAAGGCAGGTGTGAGATACATTTGTGCCTGAGCAAATTTGCCAAGCATCCCGGGAAGAAGAGGCAGAAGAGGATGAGAGAGTTCTCTTCTCCAAGTGACTACAGGTCTGGAAGTTGCAGCTGCAGTCTGAAAACACTAGAACATGAGCATCCTGCTGGTGCCCTGCTAGTCTGTGTAGATAATGACACTGTTGGAGCACAGTGTTTCATCATTCATGTCTCCAACCATGTTTCATCCATCCACTCAACAAATGCATTAAGTAGATCCACAGTGCTAAGCATTAGGAATATAAAATGACTATTGCAGAAGTTTGTAAGTCAGTGAGATGGAAAATGTTAAGTGAATAATTATAACCATATGGTAATTTCCAAAAATTCAAAAAAAAAAAAAAAACACAAAAAAACCCCCAAAACCCAACAACAACAAAACGAACAAATAGGTGACCCAGTGGAAAAACAGAATGATTATCTACTTACACCTAGCAAAAGGCTTCACAGAGGAGGTGGCATTTGATGTGAGAATTCTTTTTGCAAGTACCAAAGTAAAAGCAGTATACTTTGACAGGCCAACTAGTGGGGAAAATATGTGTGTGTATATCTATATCTCTATCTATATATAATATACATATATATTTTAAGAAGCACATTGGCTACTCCTATGAATTTTACCAAAGTAAAAGCAGTATACTTTGCCAGGCCAACCAGCAGAGGAAAATATACATGTATATATAAATATAAATATATATTGTATATAATAAATATGTATCATAAAATATATATTATAAATATGTAAATGCACAGACACATACATATATATTTTAAGAAACACATTGGTTACTCCTATGAATTCTACTACTTCTCATTCTCACATTCTTGATGTCTCACAAGGGAGAGTGGACAAAAACTGAAAAGGCAAAAATTAGGGAACAAAAGAAGCTGGACAGATCAAGATCTGTCTTGATTTATTAGTTAGAGAACAGTGAGGTGGATGAGCTTAGAGAAAAAAAGGCAGAGGTACAATAATAAAACTCCCTAAATGCTCTGCAAAAGGGTCTAGAATTTATCTTATAGAGGTTAGGGATCCACTGAAGATATTTTAAGCAGAACACTGACTAATTACACATGTATTTTAGAAAGATTATTCCGGATGAGTGTGGAACTAAATGGATCAGAATAAACTGTTGCAATAAATATGACAATAATATTAATTATGCATCTCTGAGGCAGACATTATTAACCTCATTTTATAGCTGAGAAAACTGTAGCTCAGAAAGATGAATAAACTTGGGGTTTCATTTGAAGTAGCTGAGACTGTATGACTCTGATGATGATGATTTTAGCATTATTGGTGAATTAATAACCAAAAGAAGGAATGGGGGGCCGGGAGCAGTGGCTCATTCTTATAATACCCGCACTTTGGGAGGTCGAGGCTGGCAGATCACCTGAGATCAGGAGTTCGAGACCAACCTGGCCAACATGGTGAAACCCTACCTCTACTAAAAATACAAAATTTAGCCGGGCATAGTGGGGCAGGCACCTGTAATCCCATCTACTCGGGAGGCTGAGGCAGAAGAATTGATTGAACCCAGGAGGCGGAGGTTGCAGTGAGCCAAGATCATGCAACTGTACTCCAGTCCAGGTGATAGAATAAGACTCTGTCTCAAAACAGGAGAAATGGGGAAAATGGATGGTGGACAGAAATTAGAGCACTTCAAAGGGTTGGTCTTGGGGTATAAGGGTGAGAGTTTAGGTGTGTGTGACTTGAGATGTTGGCTCTTTTCTCAATTGAACATACAGAACAAAACAAGGCTTTGGCAGGGAATGAAAAATAGTTTCTTTGTAACTATGCAGAGTACTATAAAAAGTGAAGGTGCCACCTCAGGAAACGTGTAACAGAAGTGGCAAAAAGAAAAACAAAAGCCAAGAAAATTCTTTGAAGATGACTGCTACTGAGGCCCATTCCTACTCCCATCCCGTCATCCTTTTCTCTCCCTATCCCACAGTCACACCCCTCCAAGCAGGAAATGATCAATATCAGCAACCAAGAGTGGATGGATTTCCAGGACTCGGGATACAAGGGAGCAGGCAGGTCTTCACTGGCCGGCGTAGACAATAGCTACTTGATATGTTGAAAAGTAGGAAAGCTCCAGAACTACTACGTTAGAGTGGAGAGAAATAGCAAAAGCCTCTTCACCAACATAGGTCTCTGCCATAATGTACTACTCTGCAAAGGTAGGCATGAGACATGTTTGTGCCTGAGCCAATTACATCCTAACTGTTCCTGGAGCCCATCCTGTAGTCCTCACTATTTTCCCAGTGTCTTGGCTTCCTAACTTTTCCATCCTAGAATTTCTCTACATAAAGGATCACCTACTCTTCCCCCTGGTAATAGTTTGCATTGAGTCGAGTTCTACTCATATATTTAAAGCCCAGTCTTAGGTTTTAAGAAGTATTTTGTAATTCAGCCCACAATGATTTCTTATCTGAAATCCCATAGCATACACATGTGGACAGTACCACCTGATTTGGCACTTTGTATTTTTCATACTGGACTGGAAGTGTTAATATTCTCCTAACTATATTGCAAGCTTCTTGAAAATGGACCCATGGAACTATACTTCCTTCTAATGCTTTGCCAGGATGATTTTCTTCTAATGCTTCTAGTGCCAGCACAGTACTGGATACGTAGTTATCCACAAGTTATCAAAAGTGAGTCTAGTTCTTTTTGCACTTCATAGCCACAATTTTAACAAACTTATCAGCTTCCATTAGTTTTGATTTTCTCCTTTCTGTACTCATAATTCCAAGCAGCTGGTGAAATTCAAATCTATAAATTGTCTGCTAACAAGGAAGGACAGCAAGACTGGAGGTCATAAAAAGAGTGCAGGAGGTCACAGCCATCTACAAATGTAACTACTATTAGCTGAATTACAGAGAACTTGTTTTTCTATTTAGTTTTTATTTTAGTAGGTGATTATCAAATATACTTTTCCCTGTTGGAAATACATGTATAACTTCTCGTCTCCTCCAAGATCAGTAAATCTACAATATCCACAGCTATGTCCACTATGACTTTGAGCTGTCCAATCTCTACTTTTCATTCAACGGTAAAACTTATCTTTCCAGATTACTCTGTAGCTGCTTCCCAAATATTTGTGTCATGATTCTATTAAGCAAACACTTATCAGACAACTAAAATAGGATAAATTCTAAATTAGGGAGGTGGAGATGACAATGTGAAGAATCCAGCCAGTTCTCTGTCCTTGGGGAATTTAAAATCTGGTCAAGAAGCTAAGAATATAAATAGCAAAGTATAAGAAATGGAAAACACAATAAGATGGGTGTGATGAAAATACAGGTGAATAAAAGACCAGAAAGGTAAGAAAGGATTCTTGAAAAAAGTAAAATTGAGAAGGGAGTCTTAAAGAAGACTTTGCTTAGTTGAGAAAGAAAGAAAGTATAGCTAAGGCTGAGAAAATGGTACACATTACAGCATGTAGCTGTGAAAAAAATGCACTTTTCCATGGTGATTTGTGACTGTGGCATATGTGGAGGGATCTATTGGCCATGAGTCCAGGAAAGAGATGTTAGAGTCAGACAGCCAAGGTCTTGATGTCAAAGAACTGACCTCATCCCCAAAGCAATAGTGACCCATCTGTGTTTTGGAAAGAAAATTGAGGTGGCAGAGTCTAGGACTGATTGAAGTGGGCAGAAAATAAAGTTAGGAAGACCTTGTACTTGGCCAATGTCTATAGCAAGGAAATGGCATCCAAAATACAGTGGCTCTTACAAGAAGAACCTGTTTATGGAATTTTATTTGAAGTGTATAAACAAAAATGTCTACTTTAGAGGTGTGAGAAGGTTAAAATTCTCCCATGAATCGCGACAATTCCTATGAGTACTGAGTATGTTTTTGTTCCTTCAAAGTTACCTATTAAAACATGAAAACTGCTGAGAAGTTGATATAGACAGCTACTTGACTGCTTGCTGGGAACATGATAAGCACCTTAACACTCCATTAAAAGCACATTATTCATTTTCTGCTACTACTATTTCACCACAGTCCTAATTCATGAAATTGCAAAATTTTGGACCTGTGAAAAACCCAGGTGAGAATAGCCTTTTCAAGTGGGTGTAGCAAGCAGCCAAATAATAACTGCATTGAAACTATGCACAATAATAGGGTAAGAAGAGGTTTTAATTTTCAATTAAACAGCTCCCATCAGAAGGCACTAAACGTTTTCATTTTTCACACAGCAGCCTGGCTGCTGTAATCCAAACCCTGCAAAGTCTGGATTACATTAACTAAATTCCAAGTTTGACTAGACTGCCTCGAAAACCCTATTTCCCTGAAATTGGAAACAATTAACATTCTGTTTATTCATGAGATTAAAACTGCTGAGGTGTAAAATGGCAGGTGCAGTGTTAAGTACTTTGCCTGAATACCCTATTGAGGAAAGACAAAGTCCTTTAAACTAGGTGAACTTATTATGCTGATGCCATTTAGGTATAACTTTCTTGATGATAGATCATGTGTCTGCATTTCCAGAAATTATACATCGTCGAGAGCAGAGATTCTCCAGTTAGGTAGCCTGGGTATGTATCTGGGCCTAATCACTGTCAACCTAAAAATAAAGATATATTGCAGGGGCCTTTGAAAACAGTATGCTGAGAATAGATAGGGCTCAAGGACAGTATCTCCAATTTAACTTTTAATGAACTCCCGTAGGCGCCAAGAAGGCGGGCAGATAAGGAAGAGCATAGAAACAAGGAACTGAGTAGAAGGTTACATCTGGGAAAAGAAAGTTTGTTTTGCATTGCATTCTTTCTGCTGACCTGGGGTTTATGGGGTATAAATAAAGTGAGGTGGAGGCTCTGAGCGCGGCCGCCATGTTCTCTGTGTGTCTTTGTCTTTTGTGTGTTCTTTCATTCTCCACCACCCCCGGCACAGACCCCAACATATATAGAGTTGAATCTCTGAGTAAAGAAGATATTTGAGAATATGAACTGCAATTCAGGACACACAAACCAAGGTAGCTGCAGGGGAGTCTAGAGAATAAAGGGAAAGGCAGGAGTTTTATTGGGGAATAGAGGAAGGTTATGCAAGTTGTTTTGAAAGTAAGTTAATTGGTGCTGGTAGTGTCTTCCAGGAGCTGCTGAGTGTCAGCAGGTGTTAGGTAAGACTTGGAATCTTAGAATCATGACCAGGTCCTTGCAGTTTTGGGTTTAGTCTCACAAGACAGTTCCTGGAATAAATGTATGTGATCTGAGTGCTTTTCCTTATAACCTCCTGACTCCATTTTAGTTGGGTATGACATGAATGACTCCATTTTGTATAATCAACTTTCACACCACTTACATACTGTGAGTGTTTGGGCACATTTTAACCTCTCTCTTTTTCTACATCTGTAAGGGTGCTATAAGAATTAAATAGGATTGCATGTGCCCAGTACATAGAAGAATAGTTGACACATAGTGGAAAAACCATAAATGTGAGATGCTTCACTATGCAAAGATGTTATGCCTGAGTTTTTAATTCTAATACCAACCTTAAAACTTCAGAATTTTAAATCTTGAAAGAAACCAAACGATAATCTAGTCTGAACTCATCATTTTACAGGTGAAGGTATCGAGAGATGCTAAGTCACCTGCCCAACATTACACAAGAGGTCCCAGTGGCAGAACTGTGCTGGGACTGAAGGTATCTAATTCCATTCCAGTGCTCCTACAGCACACACTGAGTGACTTCCAAATGAAAAGTTAGAGCATTATCAGTCATTACCACAATCCACAGGAGAGTAATTCTTCCTCCTTGTTGGATAGGCAGTTTACAGCAGGTTTTCTTCATCTGGATCTGTAAACTGCCCTATGTACATAGGGCTCTTCCCTAGGCCTAGTGTTTCGGATCACCCGTTTGCCAGGTCATGGAGAATTAAATATACTTGAGAGTGCTCAAAGTGAGCACTTTCTTTGTAATTCATCTCAGCAATGGTGAAAATCACTTCATGAGAATCCTGCCCACTTTAAGGTACAGTATCATCGCCATAGCACCTATTCTATTGTTACAATGGGCAGACATAGAAACACACATGAAAGAGTAAACATTTCTGCCGATGCTAGGATCATCAATTTTCATTCAAAGACATCGCAAAGTGGAGAACAATATTTGGGCATTAAATGGGACATAATGATGAAAAAAAAATACCTTAAAAGTTTGATCTAATAATCACTTTTGAGAAGCAGTCATGTTTCAGAGTTACAGCTAATCTCCATTGCAAACTCAAAAAAAAGGGATTTTCTAAAATGCTTCTGTGACACACTCTAAAAGGTTTGAGCTGATTTTAGAATGGAAATCAAATTTTTAAAATAAATATAGTAACCATTTACGGTAGAAAGACTGCACATTCTAGGAACCAGAAAGAAAAGTTTTGAGTTCTAACTGCCAACAGCTCTTTATGTGATCCTGAGCAAAATGTTTACCTTCTGCTTCTTTATTGGAAAAACTGGGAAAAAAAATAGTGAAGGAATGAAATAACAGCTTTCTTTTTAAATGTGGATGCTATAGACTGAATTGCTTCCCCAAAAATGTGTATATTGAATCTCTAACCCACAATAGGATTATATTTGAATATAGGGCCTTTATGAAAGTAATTAAATCATAAGGTTAAATGAAATCATAAAGTAGGGCCCCAATCCAATAGGATTAGTGTCCTTTGAAGACAAGACACCAGAGAGGTCATTCTCCATCACGGGAAGACACAGCAAGAAGGCCATCTACAAGCCAGGAAGAAGACCCTCACCAGAAACTGACCACGCTGAGCCTTGATCTGGGACTTCCAGCCTCCAGAGCTCTGAGAAGATAAGTTTCTGTTGTTTAACCCACCCGGTATATAGAGTTTTGTATTGACAATCCAAGCTGGCTTAGACAGTGAATTATCACCATCCCTGTTTCCTGAAATGAAGAAGTGTCAGGATCATGTAATCAGTGCTGTGGCCACCCCACTAACAAGATGACCTCAGATTGAGAGTTATTTGCCTTGTTATTTAGAATATTCAGAGATGTGAAAAGGAAGATCTATGTAGGGAAAATAACAGTAGACAAAACTTCAGATAAAGCAACTTTATAACTATATGTCAAATATGAATGTGTGGCTATATATATGTAACATATCTGTTGTAATGCAGTTGATGGTTAAAATCAGGGCTTGGCATGGTGGCTCATGCCTGGAATCCCAGGATTTAAGAGGCCAAGACAGGCAGATCACAAGGTCAGGAGATCGAGACCATCCTGGTGAACACGGTGAAATCCTGTCTCTACTAAAAATATAAGAAAATTAGCCGAGCATGGTGGCACACACTTGTAATCCCAGTTACTCAGGAGGCTGAGGCAGGAGAATCGCTTGAACCCAGGAGGCAGAGGTTGCAGCGAGCCAAAATTGTGCCAATGCACTCCAGTCTAGGTAACAGAGTGAGACTCTGTCTCAAAAAATTAAAAAATAAATAAATAAATAAATAAAATAAAATAAAATATTTTAAAAAAACACTTTTGGAATGTGGTTTCTGGGGCTGGAATTATGGCCTTTATACTTACTAGTTGTGTTTCAATAGACAAATAACAACTCTCTGAGCTTCAGTTTCTTCCTTGGTAAAATGGAGACTATAATAGTACCTTTCTCACAGTACTGTATGAGAATTAAGTGAGTCATCCTGTAAAACTTCTAAAACAGTGACTACTGGCAAGAGCTGCATAGGGGTTCATTTTACCATTACATAGGCTCACATCAGCAGAGACAAATTGAAGGAGTTTTAATCAAAATATAGAAAAAAAGGAAAAAAATCAAAAGTCAAAACAAAAATCAAAACTATTATTGAATTCATAGACAGAGAGAGTAGAAGGATGGTTACTAGAGGCTGGGAATGGTAGTGGGGGGCTGGGGAGAGGGGAGGTGAAGATGATCAATGGGTATAAAAATATAGTTAGAAATAATGAGTAAGACCTACTATTTGATAGCACAACAGGGTAACTATAGTCAATAACTTAATTGTACATTTTTAAATGAAGAGTGTAATTGAATTGTAAGTCAACAGATAAATGCTTGAAGGGATGGATACCCCATTCTCCATGATGTGCTTATTTCACATTGTATGCTTGCATCAAAACATCTCATGTACCCTACAAATATATACACCTACTATGTACACACCCCAAAATTAAAAATAATTTAATTTTTTAAAGCATAGCTTTTCTATCTAACCTCTGCACCCACTTCACATAGCCTGTGCAATTTCCTTACCCAACCCTCCAAAAAAAAATGAAACTCTGGTTTATCTCTATAATTTCTTTTACTTCCAAACTTATTTGCCACCTGTGCCTGGAAGAATTTACAGAAATAATTAGGACATGGAGCAAGAGAGAGGGTGATGCAAAAAAGGAGAATTATAGAGAAGGTCAAGATTAGAAAGTTTTAAAAATGCTAGATTTCATTGATTTACAATTACGTAAAGTAATCAGGAGTTCTATGTTAATTGCCTATCATTGTCAAACAACTGCTATACCACTGCTCAGAAGAAAATATTTTCTCCAAATCAAAACCATTTCAAATGACTTTTGTTTTCACATTTATGTTCTTCATGACAGATCTTCAATCTCTAAAATAATAATTGTGACAAGAATCTGAACAGATACTTTTTTAGGACAATCAAAACTGGTCTCACTTTCTCTCATATAAGTCAAATTCAACCTCTTGCTTCCTTATTTAGGATTCATCTTTGCAAGGTTAATTCTGACCCCAGTGCCACATTTTTTTCTCTGAGGGAATTTTCTCTCAGCAGAAATTCAGCTCCTGTCATAAATGTAATAGTGGGATCATTTCTCCATGAGAAGGGGGCAAATAGGTCTAACGGTGGACACGGTAAAACGTATTCACCTAATTTGCTGTGTGCTGGGAATGGGAGAATTAAGATCAGCCTTTTCCTATTATTTTCATCAATCTTAGAGGGATCTTTAATCTGGGTTATTTCTCATGCATATGGTCATTAACTCAGAAGACTGATTTTGTTTATAAAACGTGCTTTGAGGGTGTAGCAAATTTTATATGCTTTCTTTGTAAAAATTTAAAGATATTATTTATAACCACTAAATTACATGTCATCAGTCCCTCTCAATTTTATAAGTGAATTGAGTTTGAGGTAAAATTTAGAACCTATCAACTTGATCAACTAACTATATGCCAGCTGTGACTAAATAAGGCTCCAAGTTACATATGTGACAGAATCCTTCTGGGCAATATTAGATGAAGAAAAAGAACAACTGACTCAATATATTAATGGACTCAGCCACTGGCAGTAATTCTTGAGGGGGTCCTTTTGTTCTTAAGAACTAACCTGATTTATTGTAGATGGAGACTCCAAGTAAAATCCATGGAAGATGTGTGATCATAGGGACGGGGAAATAATTTAGTCATTTACCTTTCATCAAATAATCAATTTATAGAATATATGTGTGGTGGTTTAAAATAATATTAAGCAAAACAGTTACCTTAAAAAACTAAAAGCAATTAGCAACAGAAAAAACAAAGTAATAGTATCCAGAGAGAAGTGGAAAGCTATTTATTGAGAAGCTTGGACATGTTGTCAACTAAGTGGCTAATAATGACATTTCTTTCTTTTTTTTTTTTTTCTTTTTTTTTTTTTTTTTTTGAGATAGTGTCTTGCTCTGTCCCAGGCTGGAGTGCAGTGGCATGATCTCGGCTCACTGCAAGCTCCGCCTCCCAGGTTCAAGCCATTCTCCTGCCTCAGCCTCCCGAGTAGCTGGGACTACAGGTGCCTGCCACCACGCCCAGCTAATTTTTTGTATTTTTAGTAGAGACAGGGTTTCACTGTGTTAGCCAGGATGGTCTTGATCTCCTGACCTCATGATCCACCCGCCTCGGCCTCCCAAAGTAATAATTACATTTCAACTAGTTCAGTTGTTTTATTTTTTTCTCTATTTATTATTTTTAAACATAATTTCAAAACTTAGGAGTTATCTGTCTGTGGAAGCTTCACATTTATTTAAGTAAAGAAGGTTATGAGAGGTTGTTTCAATTGTTTGATAACTGCAGTAGTAAAGCTGTTTCTATTAACTATTCCAGATTTGGATTTGACCAAGACTAATATTTAATTTACCTATGTAAATACATGCCAAGTGATAATTACTCATCATTAATATTTTTTACAAATATTATTTAGTAGATATTAATCGTATGAAAATATTTTCAGTGGAAGCAGGCAGGAGCAGTTAGATTAATGAAAATCTTAACCCTGAGTAGGCATTGCTGTACACAGTCTCATTTCAATTATTCCACATGTAAACCCTTAGCCATGTTCTGTTAAGCAGCTGCATAGCATACATCGCCAGAGAAGAATGTAAACACAAGACCACTGGAGAATATGCTAGTCATGCAGGCAGCCTTCTGCTGTTAGGGAGAGCCAGCATCCAGAGGCTTAATATTTGTCAAAAGTTAAAAAGTATTAATGTCGAAAGAAAGCATTCCCCTGATCTCACAACATGGCACCTTATGAGACACGATGTTTGCAAGTTAAGTTCTGCCCACAGTAGATGTCCAAAGCAGGAAAGAAACAAACTATATGAACTATAGACTCTCAATCTACAAATACTGATAGCACTGACTACGACCAGTTTATAGTATTTCCTAACTCTTCTGGAAAGAAAATAACATCCTGAAAAAAATAAAACTCATAAACTATTCATTTTCTCCCTCAGCTTTCTACTAATTGTCCTTTGTGTAAAGATAATAGAATCCTAATTTATCAATCAGCCTACAAATCACCTTAATAGTAAATTCAAATCTACTTATAAGTTAATGGATAACTCTTATTTATCTCCATTTTGTCTCTGTGTAAAACTTTCCCTGTTTCTCTACACAAATCAGTTTTTAGTAAATAAATAAGGAAAAGGGAGAAAATACTGTACTCTGAGTCAAATGAGCATCTGATGCACTGAATAAAAGCTTTCTGGCTTCAAAATGAACAACGATAATGCCCTAAAAAAGTTGACCCAACTTTGATTTGATATATTAAAAGGAGCTCATTACAGAGGAAAATCACACATAATTTACGGTTTTTGTCTGTAGAGCTACAGAACTTTAATCCATAGCTCATGAAAGGATGCAAGAGGAGCTTGAAAATTATGCTGAGCTTAATTATACTTAATGTGAATTATTCAGAAGTGCAGACAGAGACTAAAAATTTATTTCATACAAAGAAGCTTGACATTTTAATTGGTCCTTCAGAATAGAGACAAAACAATTTCCTCTCAAGAAAATTTACATCTTCCTTATCAGAGCCACAGCCTCAGCCAAGCAGAACTTCATTAACAAGATTAATCATCACGCCAGTGTCTGCTTCATCAGGTGTATGGTCCAGGTGAAAAGAGGAATATAAAGTGATGACTGACATTTCTAACAGACAGGATTGATTCAAGGAACACAAAATGACAGATTGAGCCACCATACCTTGGTCATTAGCCATTTTGTCAGGGTGTTCCACTGTGCGGGAAAAAAGAAATAATATTATTAGACTTTGACATTTCCTAGCAAGAAAGCTGACATATCAAACCAACAGTTCTTTTTAGCAAGTTTTTATTTCAAGGTTAGTGCCCTATTGAAATAAAATTGATAATGACCCAAACTTGCATGTTTATTTCTATTAAATAAGTATTCAGAGAAAAAAAAATGAAAATAATGTTTTTGCTGTACAAATTTATCCTAAAATTATCTTACTTTTTATATCCCTCTAAACATAAACTCAGAACAATTACATAAATTTAATTAAAACTAGAATTAACAGTAAAAAAAAACGCACACAATTACCAAGTAATTATCACCCATATATATATAGTTAAGAAAGTTCAGGAAGCTATTTTCTTGTATGTGACTTTTATTTAAACAACTTCACCAATTCTCACATCGATTGGGTAAAATAATTGGCTATCATAAATATGGTAGAATGTAATCCAAATATCTTGATAAATCTTTAGCCCTTGTGAAGATAGCTCTTGAGTTGTTGACAATTTCGGATGACTTATAAGTAATAGTCTTAAAAATGACTTTTTGAAATTTAAATTTAAAAATATAAAAATTTTAAATTTTAAACTCGCTAAATTTTGTTTTAAAGATGACTTTTCCTGCTAATCAAATGAACCTAAATAAGAGGTAAATCTCTAGTATTATCATATTTATGAAAATTATATGATATTTTGACCAAGGCAGACCTTCATAAGCTTCCCTCCATCAATTACTAATAGAATTATTTTTACCTAGACTTGACCGTCTTTGAGTTTTGAGTCTTTGGGGCATATTTAACTCACTTAATTCCTTTCAAACTTGATAGACAGGATACAACACTTGGCGACTGCTTCCTGTACATGTCTCAGTAAAACTCACATAGAGAAAATATAATAGGCTGCACCTGATAATATAGTCTCTCATCTGATGTGGCGCTATTATAGCACATCAATCATCGTTTGAAAAATACCTTAAATGCCCTACAGGTGGTGATCCTTCCTTTTCTAAATAAAGCAGCACAAATCATTGTCTAATAAGAATGTTTAGAATTGAAATACGTAAGTATTGATTCTGTTAGTGAAAGCCCCTTTCAGATGAACAGGGTTTATGTCTATTACCTCCTAAGAAAGATTTCTAAACCAGAAATCAATTATAATTTCTTTCATTTAAACATAACATATAGGCATATTCTATGAAAAGATATCTTGATAAGTAGATTTTGAATTGTGAATTACTATTTGGAAAATGGTATATATACAATTATTTTTATATTATTATTATTATTATTTTTAAGATGGAATCTTGCTCTGTCACCCAGGCTGGAATGCAGTGGCCGATCTCAGCTCACTGCAACCTCTGCCTCCCATGTTCAAGTGATTCTCCTGCCTCAGGCTCCCAAGTAGCTGGTACTACAGGCATGTGCCACCATGCCTGGCTAATTTTTTGTATTTTTAGTAGAGATGAGGTTTCACCACGTTAGCCAGGATGGTTTCAATCTCCTGACCTCATGATCCACTCACCTCAGCTTCCCAAAGTGCTGGGATTACAGGCGTGAGCCACCGCGCCCGGCCAGGGTTTATTATTTTACAATTCTATAAGTATTATTTTAAAAAGTTATTGAGATACAATTGAAAAGTAAAAGGCTGCCCATATTTAATGTATGCAATTCAATGAGCTTGAGAGTAAGGATATACTTATGAAACCATCACCACCTTCAAAGCCACAGACTTGCCCCTAAACTCCCAAAGTTTCCTCCCACCCCTTTTATTATTATTTATTGTGGTAAAAACACAGTATATGATCTACCATCTTACTAAATTTTAAGTACATAATATAGTTATATTATTTATAGGAACTATGCTGCATAGCAGAGCTGCAGAATTTATTTATCTTGACACTCTGATGGGCTAGTGGTTAGAATTTGGTGCTCTCTGAAAGTTTAAATAAGTTTTATGAAATCTTGTACCTTGTCAAGATTTAACAAACATTTTTTAAAGGTTTACCAGCCATTTAATTTATTTAATCACCACAATTTAATTGTATCTAGAGTTTCTCTTCTGTTTCCCATTGAAAATTAATGGCTTCTCAAATACATTTTATTATAGTGTTTTATTATGGTATTGATAAAGTTGCTTTTGACAGGCATTTGCACTATATGTAGCTTATGGACATTAATAGGATTTTGAACTGAGATCCTAACACAGCTGTGGAGAAAGGACAGTATGTTGTTGGAAGTGCTGTATCAGGTCTCCAGCAACAATGACCTGATCCTTGACAGGATATGTCAAGGTCGTAAGTGCAGTCACAACCAGGTCATAACCAGGAAGTATGTCAGCTTGGCAGCCAGATCGGGACACACTTAAGAAACTATCCGCATCAGCATCTCATATTAAGGTGAGAACTCTTTAGAATTACCTCAAAAAAGATGAGAATACCACCCTTATCTCATTTCCATTCCTTGTCTGCCCTTTATCTTTAATCATATACATGCATTGTCTGCAGTCTAAGATATTTTTAGCAAGGGATAAATAACTAACTACATGTTATGATAGACAAACCCATTCTCATTCTTATCTTTTGAATTTATTTTTCTACTAGCAAAGCTGCACTGAATAGAACTTGAGAAATTTTGAATGTCTCAAAATGTTATCTACTGAAGAGTATTTTCCAACAGGGACCATATGGATTCTCATAACTACCTTTTATTAGAGACAAAAATGACTTACATTTGTGCTTTGACTTTTTTCTATCATATGTTTCTATCATTTGTCAAGAAAAATCATGTATTTTTGTCATAAAAGAATTTGACAACTAGAACTTTTTTCTCTTCTGGTCCAAAGCTTTCAGTCCTATATTCTTAGATAGGAGAGAGACACATTTCAGAATGATGACTAAGGATGCCCAGAGAATTTGCTGTACTCTATTGGGCTTTCATGCTGAATACCACTCTTTTGTGTGTAGGAAGTGACTCCCTCCCTCCACCAGATTCCTCTGTGGTCTACTCCACTGGGAGCATCCTTCCTCTATTACCTGATAGGCCAGCATGGAGAAGTATACTTTGTTAGCAGGAAAAACCCACAGGATAGGGCAGAGATAGACATAAGACTTCCAATAATTTGACAGTGTGTACGTATCTCAATGGGACCCTGGGGAGGATTTGTGGAAAGAAGGTGGGTATGTGCAGAGTCCTATGTGGTCAAGTAATCAAGGTCAAGACTCTTTTCATTAACATTCCAAAGAAAGAATTAGATACATCATATATGTGTACCTACATAAGTTTGTAGTAAGATAATCCCTTTCTAATTACAAACGTCCTTTTAATTAAACAGTGATTATTGACTGAGCTTCCTGTGCTTCTCTGACTGGTTGTTAATACCAAAAAGACTAAATGCTAGCCTCTAGAAGAAAATGCTGCGATCATTGCAAAGGCTAAATATGAAGGAATGATCATTGCAAAGGCTAAATATGAAGGAATGAACTTTGTGGACACCTGCCTGGGGTAAGCGTTACTATGAAACACTTGCCCATTACCCAGTAGAGTACTGGGAGCTTTCTCAGCTTCAGGACATCTAAGCCTTTGTCTCGGGCAAACGAAGTTACATGCCGACGAACAGAGTATTCTTTGGTGCAGCTTTGGAAACTGAAAATCTTAAATCAGAGAGCAATAGCATGATTTTATCTTTGGTGTAGATTTAGCTCTACACCAAATCTTTAAAACACTTATGTTGTAGCTTTAAATCTCTTATGATGAGTAATTTATTTGTCTTAGAACATTTGTCATTGTAGGTGTCTTGTAAGATGCATGCATGTATAAAATTATTAATAAAAGTGACCAATATCAATATTTCTGAGTAATTCTAAATAATCAAAAACTTATTTTAGCATATGAGCAACATGTATTTAAAATAGAATTACTATTATCGAGCATGACATTTAGGGTAGACAACACTAAACATCAAATCAGGGTATTAGAAATAACTCTTTGAACTATTATGTCATAGAACAAATTCCTGAACTTGTTCTTAGTTTTGAAAATAATTTTCGAGATGTGTTTCGGACACTTAGGATAAACAGTACCAAATGAAATACTGAGCTCATTAAACAATCCCTAGGATGGCTTGTGGGCCTGCAAATCTTATAACTCATCACTCTGCTGTTTAACACATTTGGATGCCTTACATCGTCTTCAACCTTTCCTCAGATCTCTCAGTTGGCAAACATTATGAGTATGAAATTAATTTGGCACTCATCTATAGGTAAAAACGAAGCATTTGCAAAATACGATCTAGTTACATTTCATGCTGCTACAAAATGAATAACAAGTTGCCTTTTGATTGCTCATTTGGAGTGAAACCTGATTGAGATATGAAGTCCCCAAAATTTAGATAGACAAAGATTAGCTCATTTCTATCCTACCTCCCTCCCAACTTCTCTGTCATTAAGAACTGTCATGCAAGCTTTGGCTGAATGCTTGCTTGTGTGTTGTTGGCAAACTTTCAGATTAGCTGCCACCCAAACCCAGCTTTTGAATAGTTCACTCATCAGAATTCTGAACTCTCTTATTTACTAGGGTACCTTTCCTAGAAGAATTGAGGAATAGGCTATACAGTTATTCTAAGACTCTTCTTCTAGTGTGTCAAACAATTGCGTGAGATACCAATCATTCATGTGTTTCTAATTTTTTGTTTACTATCATGTATTAAGCTTTCTGCCAGTCGTAGAGGTATGATGTGATCACAGATTTAAGAGCTAAGTTATTCTTCGTTAGAACAACACATATCATGCCTTAAATACACAACTTCAAATATTAGCTGTGAAACTTATTTCAAATTATTCAATTGTTAAATGAATTAAACATTCAAAAATTTTGAATAAACATTCAAAATTAAACATTCAAAATAATTTGAATGTTTCAAATTATTTTCAATTGTTAAATGACTCTTCAAACCATTTGCCCCCAGAATAATAATACTGTGCTCTAAAATAGTAAGTACTTATATGGAAATATTTTGATGTAATCACTACTATTCAGCTTTAGTGTTTTTCTGTATGAACATCTTTCTTCTAGATATCATATTGCAAATTCTTTTATAGTTTCTACCTTGACACTTTACAATAAATACACTTTTTTTTTGTTTGTTTTGGAACTTTCTGTCTTGCCATATCAAAATTTTATTTAATATATAAGGGATAATAGTACCTGAAAGGAAATGCCTAAAGTTGAAAATAATATGCTATTCACATAATTCAATACATTTTAATATTTATCCCCTTATATAAAATGACTGAAGCGTTTCATTATATTTTGAATAGAACCAATATACATGACATCAATACAAACTTCTAGAAGGACCCTAAATGAAAAAAGTCAGGTTAAATATGTTTGCCATGTGCTGATGGCAGATCTTTCTTTGATATGTTGGCTTTGAGCATAAAAAGATACATTTTAATTTATTTTAAATGTCCACTGCAGCCATGTTGCCAACAAGAGATGGTGCAGGGCTGTTTCTAACACAGACTGCAAAGCTATTTTATAACAATCCCAGAGGAGAAGAAAAGCATAACAGGAAAGTATTCAAACCTTTCAGAGTCCTGAAGAGGATGGGATCAGAGAGCGGCCCCACTCCTTTCAAATTTCGTGCTTGAATCCGAAAGTAATACATAGTGTCAAGGTTGAGATCCATGATTTGATGAGTAAGCCGATCACCACTGATTGTTTCCATAATCCAGTCATCAATTGGGATGTTCTTGTCCAAGGTATAAAACAAGATGTAAGCTGCATAAATAGACAAATGTGACTTAATTTGTTGTACTACATGCTGCAGTTCTGTTTCCAAATACCCATGTTTTCCAAATGTAATTTACAATAATTATATGTCCACAGTCTGTAAACTACAGCAGTTCTGTAAGTAATGTCTTTTTTTCAAAATGCAAGGATTAGATAATTGCTGCAATGTACAGAATCAGAAAATAGAATAAGCTGTTAGAAATAAAAATATCTGCCACATTTAAAAATGTGTGCTTTCTGCTACCTATAAATCCTGATTATTAGTTTGCTCTAATATGAAAGCATGATGAAAAATGTTAAACAGAGATAACAAGTCTGTATAATTTTCCCTGTAGTCCACTGATGAAAATAAACAATATTTATTTTGACTTGTGTTCAATAAAAATGTATTGGAAGGTATAAAATGCCATGCATGTTTAAAGTGTAATATAAATAAATGATCATATTTGATCACTATAATGACTTAGTGAGGGTGCCAGGCGCTATGTTGCTTTCCTTTCACAGATGATGAAGCCACAGGTGACCCAAGCTGATTGGTAAAATGTCTGGGCAACATTCTTCACCACCACACTATGTATGGGATTCTTTACCAGTATACTATTTCTCCCAGTCCTGTCTAGCTTGTCAAATAAATAAGTATTGCTGGATAACTGTACATAATCTAGTTATTATCTTAGATATTAATAACCTATGTTTAGATAGTATTATTTATTTTCTGTGTTAGGGGATATGTTACTTGAATGCTAGTTTTGTGTACTCAGTTATGACAGTCTAACATGTACCCGAAAAATCCAAGGATTCTTGTCACGTATTTATATTCTAACACTATACTTAACCAATTTGTGACCTAGCTCTAATTAAAAAAAATTAACAACTTTTATATTTTGTTGTCAGATAATATTGTAAAGGCACTCATGATAGGTGTCACTGATAAACAAATGTCATGCTGATCTCCATTTCTGCCACAATTCTTCAATGCTATCTATATAACATAGGCTATAAGTGTCCCTCATTTTATTTATGCATCAAATACATTCTTTGTAAGTCATTTTCTTAAGAGCAAGTGTCTTCCTTTGATTTACCTATTCTTTCCTTTTGAGTCCCTCTTGTCCCAGCTGGACTGGAGATCTTCACCCACGGGTCTTTGCAGTGGTTATGGGTTATGTCAGAGGGTTCTCAGACTCAGAAAATAGCCATGCACACTATGTACATCTCAGCACAAACCCTCGCTTAGAGGAAGACTGTTCTCCATACCATGATTATTCTTCCTTCCCGCTTATTCCCACACCATTCCACCTTTCCTTACTCCATCCAAATCCTACTCATCCATTAAGGTGTACTTTAAGCTGTATTTGGCCTATGAAACCTTCCTCAATCACAAATTTCCTCTCCATAAACATTGTAACACACTTCAATAAAATAAAAACACATGTACCGTTTTGTATCACTTATCACTTAATTCTATAGTGCCTTATAGAATTATGCCTGGGCTTGGGGGATGCATCACTGGATATTTTGTCCTTCTGATTATGTGAGATTAAGCAATGTTACAATCTCCAACATCTGGAAGACCATTTCTCTTAAATTTTGACAAATGCTGAAAATTTACATGTGTTTTGTATTGACTTTCACCTTTCCCCTAGGTTCGGTATTTCCCAAATCTGCATAATCATAACAGTTACCTGAAGGATAGGTACAGATCATAAAATACAGACCCCAAGGCAGGATATGTTGATTTAATACATGTGGTGAACAATTTTTGATGACCACCAATTATCCTCATCCTCTAGTAATATCATGCCTTTGTGTATTCCTTTCTGTCGGTATATAGATGGGTCCTAAGTCTTGTTTCTAACCAATAGAAGACAGTAAATGCAATGGAATATCAATTTCACAATGGTGTTACTTAAGATCATGACATCTGCCTTGCTAGCAGATACCTGACTCTCTTCTTTTGCCGTTGATGAAGACATCTGCCCAACGGAGAATACTTTGTGGCAGGAACTGAGGGTGGTTTCTGGCCAACAGCCAGTTAGATACCGGCTGTTGAATCACATGAATCATGACAACAATCACATAAGCTTAGAAGCAACTATTTCCCCTGTGAAACCAAAGATGAGACCTCAGCCAGGTGAACATCTCAATTTGCAGCCTTGTAAGAGACCCCAAAGCTAAACTGTGCTCAGATTCAAGACCCACAAAAGTTATAAGATAACAAATATGTGCAGTTTTAACCTGCTAAGTTTGTGATAATATTGCTATATAACAATAGGCTTCTAATACTATAGGTCAAGGGTAACCTCAGCAATCTGTACCCCAAATGATTTCTGTGATCAACAAGGTCAGGAATATTGCTATACAACAATAGGCTTCTAATACTATATGTCAAGGGTAACCTCAGTAATCTGTACCCCAAATGATTTCTGTGATCAACAAGGATATGTGGATATGTGGGATCTGTACATTTTTGGCATTTGTTGTGATGTCAGTGATGAAGATATGAGTATCTTGAGATGTTGAGAGCTTCGAAGCTAAAAGGCTTACCAAGATAAAGAATTTAACGCTTACCAAGATAAAGCGTTTAAAATCGACAGCTCTGGGATCAAACTAAAGTTGAAGGTGCAGACATCAGTTTCTGACAATTCCAAATTGTATCTGAGCAAATTCCTTATATATGTGGTGAAGCCTACCCTTTTCTTAAAATTTAAGAACTGAGATGGAGAATAGAAACAGACCTCATCATTAAAAAGTCTAAAAAATGGCCTTGGAGAAAACAAACAACTTCACTGGGATGTGTATGTTTGGTATATTTGAGAGATAATAAATTCATCATTGAAGTCTTACCTTATACATTTCTATATAACCACACAAGTTGAACAAATGTACTGGTTTCTCACTACCTTTCTGTACTTGTATACTTACTCTCTGTGTCCAAGTATCGCTTTTTTTTTTTTTTTTTTTTTTTTGAGACAGAGTCTCGCGCTGTCACCCAGGCTGGAATGCAATGACTGGATCTCTGCTCACTGCAGCATTCGCCTCCCAGGTTCAAGCAATTATCCTGCCTCAGCCTCCCCAGTAGTTGGGATTACAGGCATCTGCTATCATGCCTGGATAATTTCTGTACTTTTGTAGAGATGGGGTTTCACCATGTTGGCCAGGCTGGTCTAGAACTCATGACCTCAGGTGATCCTCCCACCTCAGCCTCTCAAAGTGCTGGGACTACAGGCATGAGCCACTGTGCCTGGCCTCTTTTTCTTTCTTTTCTTTTTTTTTTTTTTTTAAACCTCAGAATTCCTAACTCTACTATAGATACTTTTCCAGAGAAAGTAACAAAGGGAATAAAATGTTCTGCCTTCTGGAAAGCAATATTTAAGAAGCAAGTGGAAGAAATTTCTGCAAATCAGACTGAGAAGCTATATCCTGGCAGTGGGAAGAAAAGTGCTTTGATGATTTTACAAACGGGAGACAAATTAAACTAGACTATCAAATGACACAGAAAAATAGAATATAATCTTACATATTAGACTGTATTAATAAGGAAATAATCTTTGAAAGACCTAACTCTTCTATCTGTGTTGGTCTCTGGTCTTAAATATTGTTGGGCACCGCATTTATTTAGGCCTATGTTTCACATCTCTGGCTATACAGTAAGTCACCTGGGAAGCTTTTAAAAATTACCATGCTCAGTCCCTTCTCATATGAATTAAATTAAAAATCAGCTGCAAATCACTGATTTAGCCCAGTAGAATGCTAATAAGTTGGAGCAAAACATAGTGTAATAATTAAGAGTATAAACCTGAGTTTTAAATCCTGGCTCTGCCACATCTTGCTTACTTGACTTTGGGCAAATTATTTACTCAGGAAAGGCCTAAGCTTTTCATTTCAAAATGGAATAACAGGAATATGTAATCACTTATACTATACTAAAGATCTTAGAAGAATGCCAAGCATAATATAAATGCTTAATGTATTTTGAACCATTTTCTTCTGAAAATGGCCGTCCAAATTCCTAACTTGCCAGTTTATGGTCAGAGAATTTAGGCACTGGGATTATCTGAATTTCCTTCTTTTTTGTTTAATCTTTGTGAGTACTTATATTTAAAAATTGATGATCTGAATTCTGTATAAAGCACATTAGTAAAGCCTCACCCTAGAATGGATTTCAAATTGGAATAATAATAGTCGATTTGTTTCAGTGCTCACTGGGTATCAGGGACTTTTCTCAGCACTGTATTATAACAATTCTTCTAGTGTGGTTCTATTACTATCTTTATTTTATAGATGAGAAAGTGAGAAAGTGGGACTCAAGGATGTTAAATGAATTCCTCATGTGTCTCCCTTAGAAGCCTGAGTTCTTAACTACCCTGCTCTACTGCCTGCCACACACATGAAGGATTTAGGAAAACAAAAAAATACAGAGGTTACATGAGAGCACATCACTCCTTGGCACACATCTACCTGGCCACACTGAGAAAGAGCTCATTTTTGTTTTACTTATTATTATTATTATTATTATTATTATTATTAATTTTTATACTTCTACGGGAAGCTGAGAATAGCAAATTTGTGCCCTCCACTTAGTGGTGTAGTGTTTTTAATATTTTATCATTCTATTTTCTGGAAGTAATTTGAATAAAGAAATCAAAATACACATGACACAGAAATTCTCTTAAGGGTTCTTAGTGTTTGCTCCCTGTTAAATTGAGTCGAAATATCTCAACTTGATAATACAATTTTGTTTTCATAAATGAGCCAGGCTTTTAAAGGCAAAAGTATTGTCTCCCATACTTTTATTTTTCCATTGTGAGAGAATGGATTTTTAATAGAAAGATCCATTGAATATAATAGTAAATATCTAAGTAAAGTATGTGGACAAAGTTTCTTTTATATGCACTGTGATTTTGGCATATATAATTTTATTGCTTAGATTAATTTTCATTTCTCAATACGGGCTAGACTTCTATTTTTTTTTTCCTGAAGAAGCAAAATTAAGCCTTCTTTCAGAGTTAAAAACTTATTCTATTGTTTACATTGACTGACAAGATTTACTTAAATAAGAGTGGAGAATTCAAATGAGTGGATAATATGACTTGTTTTTTCCTTTGCCAAAAACATATCTTTTTATATTAGAACTTGTTTTTATTTAGACAGCTTTGATTCTGTTTTTTTTCTCTTCAAACGTATTATCTGTTGATTTTCCATAAGCTTATAAATAACTGATTATAACAAAATAAAATATAAACAAATCAAAAGCTACACAAGTACTGCCATAGAACCAATGAAAAGAGATTATAACAATGAGGAGGAAAAAAAGAAAATTGGAATGAGCCAGTCTCAGTTTTAAAAGGCCTGGCACACTGACAAGTGAACATATAAGATCTTGGGGAAATTTTGTGCCTCTCTTCTTTTTCCATATTAGTCAGCTCAAATAAAAATTCTGTTTGCTATTGCGCTAAGAGCAATTTCCTAGAGAAAACAAATCTTCAACTTAAATTTCAATCACATTTGGAATTTTCACATTATCTTTTCATTTTGCAAAATTCAGAAAGTAAATTACATAAAGTAAGTGTGCCTTCTGAAAGTATGATTTCCATGCTTATCTCTCTGTATCACAGGATGGCTGAATTACTTTGTTAATTTATAATAATGCTATCCAGCTCTTGTATGCAAAAAAAGAAGGAAAAAGGAGTGACTCTTACATGTTCCTAACCCAATGGTTCAAGTTAATTAGACTATAATGTTCACATTTTGAGTTATACAATATTTTTCATAAAAATTATATGCTATGGAGACATCTATTAAAAGCCTAAAGTGATCATTTAAATGCAAAATCTCTGATAGAACTCCATTATATTTTTCATACTAAATTAACATTACAGGCTTCTAATGGATGCTTTAATTAGGCATTGATGTAATCAGCAATATTTGGCAAAATAAAATCTGTCACTGTGAAATATTCATTATGTTCAATTTCTGTCAGTCAATATTAAGTGTTTTGTGAACTGTATGATTTAAGTAAGAAGCTAAAGCCTAAGTGAGAAACTAAAAATCCCCAAACCTCCTTATGTGCCATATAAAAAAAAATACATAGTCATTAAGCATCTTTTGTGTTTCATAATTGCCAAACAACCAGCTTCTTTATAGACATTTATACTCAGGGGCGCTCCATTAGAAGGTTGTCTTAATGCTTCAGAGAATGAAAAAGAAAAAGATCTATTCTAATTGAAATACACATTTCGTGAAGCAAATCAAATGAAGTGTGTGTGTGTGTGTGTGTGTGTGTGTGTGTGTGTGTGTGTGTGTGTGTGTTTATATGCACCATTAGAAGAATTCCATGGTCAAAAGGGGAAAGAAGAGACAATCAGAAAGGGTCACGGAGTCAGCTGAGATGTAGAAACAGAAAAATGCCACACGAAAGGCAGGAGCAGTTCATGTAGGGGGTAAGCAATTACAGGCCAAGGGAGAGCTATGCTGGGAGAGAAAGTGGAGATGCTTACCAGTAATTTTCCCATTGGCTTCCAAGGGAGGCTGCCAACTCACAATGACGGCACGAGGCTTCCCTTCCCTAGTAATGACTGTCAAGTCCTTGGGAGCAGAGGTGGGGGCTGTGAGGTGAGACAGAGACAAGGCCTTGTCATTGGATGTGAAAAAAAATAAACATTGGTGCAACTTTCATCATGATGTTGACATTCAGAATCTATCGAGAAGTATATCATTTCTATTTTGTCATTTACAGTTTATGTCAAGGATTTGAATTAAATAAGCAAACAAGGATACAAAAATTAATAATTTTTATGGAAATCAAATGATTCCCAAGGTGTGATTCTAGAGAGCAGAAGAGAGTATGTGTGAATATAAAGGAGAAAAGTACAACTGGTATTTCAAGTGGGCTCACACTAAAAATATAAGAATCATTATAAGAAGGAAGAAATGTATACTTAGTGAGACAGATGATTACGTATCTTTCTTTAGTTTTTTAATTATTTTTATTTTTATTTTTATTTTTTTTTGAGACAGGGTCTTGCTCTGTTACCCAGGCTAGAGTGCAGCGGTGCAATCATAGCTCACTTCAGACTCAACCTCCTGGGCTCAAGTGATCCTCCCACCTCAGCCTCCTGAGTAGTCGGATCCACTGTTGCACACCACTACTCTTGGCTAATTTTTAATTTTAATTTTGATTTTTGTAGAGATGGGTCTCACTATGTTGCCACACTGGATGATTATATGTCTTCAAAAGAATTCTGTTACAACTGTAGGCATTTATAAATAAAAATGTCATCTAATTCTATACTTCCTTAAAAGCCAAAAAGTTTTCAAAAATGAGTTAAAACTGGGGTCAAAATATCTCAGTTAGGTGACATATTAGGCATCTTCTAAACCAACAGGAAGGCACACAAGAGAAATTAAAATAGAAGAGGTAAAAACTACGAGTGTCTTAGTATTAATCCAGCATGAAATAACATGGCAAAAAGTCCTGCTCCTAAGGCTACTTCTCCCACATGTTGTACTCAACACAATTTTAAATATTTAAAGGTGGCAGCAAACTGGCTAAGTTAGCCCAGCATCTTCCAGGTTTCTTCCAATCTGCTCTCTCACTTTCTGTGTTTTGGAAGACAGTTTTCCTTCTGGGTAGCTCACAATGCCGCAAGTCTATTATCCACGGCATCTTTGCTACCCTTAGTCTAACAAAGGCAGATTCGTAACATATTGGGCTCTATGTTTGGGATCTGGAGGAATTTCTTGGTCTCCACATAAAAATTCTGTGTATGACAAGACATTTAGAAATCAGTCTCGAATTCTGAACTCATCTTCACCCTATTCACTTTGGTGCTTCTGCTGATCATATATTGCAGAATCTGGACATTATTAACACTGTATTTCCAGTATCTCTTCCTGAATAGCATTCTGAATATGAGCCAAATAGAGGAGACATCCATCATTCCCATTTATAATACCATTTTCTTTCCAACACCCTGATCCTCAAAGTCACTGGGATTCCAGGTTAACCAAACACGCAATTAATTTTAATGCTCGACAATGTACTTAATATATTCACATTTTCAAAAAAGAAGGAGAAGGGATGGATGGAGAAAGAGAATTAGAAGAGAAGGAGGGAAAGAAGAAGAAGAAAACATAGATCCAGTGTAGTTGATCCCTTAGCAAGAGACTGAATATATACTAACACAGTATAAAATAACAAATGTGGTATAATATAATATGATATATATGGCTTAATGAAACCAGATCAGGAAATTATTGCAAGAAATGCAGATTCATTATGGCACAATACTAAAAAGACAATACTGTCTTAAAAAGGATTATTCTCACAGAAAGGTCATTCAGGATATTTTCCCGACTATGAATGGGAAGGTAAGATACAGTCACAAAATAACTTAGATTAGTATGTATCAAACATCACAAGGAATTTTCCACTTATGGAAGTAATTAAAATCTTTGTCTTTTTTACCAGTGAAAATAGCCTGTTTTGTCTTAACTATGTTAAAATTCAAATTGACGTTTGTTTAGAAAATAGTCAAATGATGATGATTAGATTGCTTCACTGAATCTGTTACATATTCAAAAAGGATAAAGTGACTCTTCAACTTTGGCTAACAACATAATTCATTGAAGAATTAGTTATTTAATTTAAAAAATCTAACAACCTATCTAATTCAGGTGCTGTGCAAGCTCTTATTTTTCCTCAAGTCATGTGAATATTGGTGAATAAAAATTTGGTATTGGAATTAATGACCCAAATGTCTAGCATTATCATATGAACTGCACACTGTTCCTTAATATTTGGAAAATAATATGGCCTTTACAACTTCAACAATCCCTACCAAGTCAAGTAGAATTCCTCTGGCTTGCTCTTCTCCTGAGTTCTTGAGTTCTGCCTGGAATGATTTCTAGAAATTCTTCGTTGTCTACCCATTCTCTTTGGATTAAATATAAATAAAAATAAACACCAGGACCTCTAGGATTTATATTCTACTTTCTTTTATGTACTTCATTCCCCTTGTTGTCCCATGAACACTGTGCTCAACTCGCTTTGAGCCAATCATAAGTGTCTCTTTAACACATCATCTTTCTGACACCTGCTTGGGTATTTTTACACATGAGTTTTCCATCCTTTGGAAATCCCTGGAATGAGTATGTGATGATTCAACTAAGCCATAGCTCAAATATCACTTATTTTGTGAAACTTCCTCTTATTTTTCCAGACAGAATCTGCACTTTGTTTGCTCTGATTTCAACTCGTCCACAATTTTGTGATTATATTTCTGATAATACTTCAGGACTTTAAAAAATACTTTTTCTTTTTTATTGGACCATAATTCTCTCAAATACATAGACTCCTTACCAAGTTCCTATCTCAAAGCATGACAATTTGAAATGAACATTATTAAAAACCCTTAATTAATATCTTGGTCCACTAGACAAGCATTGCCCTCTGATTACTTTGGCTCTCAATTTTTCCTATACTTGTATTTCTTTATTAAGTACATGAATGGAAGGTAACATTCAAGTTTCAGAATTCAGCCATAGGAATTGTATTGGGCATTTGTTATTTGGACTATCCAGTATCCCATCCTCTCTTCCTTTTAAACAAGGATTTGTTTTTTCTCTTTGAAAAACAAGCTCTCCATGGTGTATATGTGCCACATTTTCTTAATCCAGTCTGTCACTGATGGACATTTGGGTTGATTCCAAATCTTTGCTATTGTGAATAGTGCCGCAATAAACATACGTGTGCATGTGTCTTTATAGCAGCATGATTTATAATCCTTTGGGTATATACCCAGTAATGGGATAGCTGGGTCATATGGTACATCTAGTTCTAGATCCTTGAGGAATCGCCATACTGTGCAGCCATAAAAAAGGATGAGTTTGTGTCCTTTGTAGGGACATGGATGCAGCTGGAAACCATCATTCTTAGCAAACTATCACAAGAACAGAAAACCAAACACCGCATGTTCTCACTCATAGGTGGGAATTGAACAATGAGATCACTTGGACTCGGGAAGGGGAACATCACACACCAGGGCCTATCACTGGGAAGGGGGAGGGGGGAGGGATTGCATTGGGAGTTATACCTGATGTAAATGACGAGTTGATGGGTGCTGACGAGTTGATGGGTGCAGCACAGCAACATGGCACAAGTATACATATGTAACAAACCTGCACGTTATGCACATGTACCCTAGAACTTAAAGTATAATAATAATAAAAAATAAATAAAAATAAAAATAAAAAAGGAAAAACAAGCTCTCCTCTGTATCCTGAAAGCTTGGTAGTAATATCGATTGGGAATTCTATAGTCTTATCCCATCTTCTCCCTTCACCTGTCTCAAGAGATGTCAATAATGTTCTCTCTTTTGTGAAACTGAATCTACATACAAGGAAATAAAAAAGGTGGAGTCAAGCAATTGCTATGGTAGCACCTTGAGGGGATAGACCAATAGTTCCTAATTTCTATAGCCTAGGAATAATAAGGCTGATGCCTGTCTCTTTCCAAGTCCTAATTATTTAAGGTGTCCTTCCTGTCACTTTTATTTTACTTCAGTTAACCAAAATCAAATGAAGGATTCATTATGTGGACAGAATGAAATGTTTGATTTCAAAAATTTTCCTGTCACTCATATCTTTATCATGAGCCATTTCAACACACAATGGTGTAGCCCCAAACTTTATCTGACAGCAGAACTAGAAGCAAACTTTACAGTTATTTTATTCACTGAATTTCCTTCTCACAGTTATAAAACCTGCAGACACTTGTGAATTACTTCTTGCTTCTCATCATCACTCAGGGATCCTATCTATGTGCTATTTACACTTTTGTCCAGATGATTACCTTTTATACTAACCACATTTCTAAAAGTTAATATCTTTTTGTTAGCAATGGGTCTCACCACTGGTGTCTCTACAAGGCTAGGCAGTTGATGAGAAATCAATAGGGTGCATATATCAAGTCAGATGTTGGCGTGCATTTTATGTTTATGAGAGGAAAAAAATGAATGAATTTGCTCGTATTAAGATGAAAATACTACTACTTCTCTTTCACACAGGGAAGGCCAGATTTTTTACTATTTCACATTTATCTACATTCATCTCCTTTCAAGTAAAAAGGAAGAGCAGACTGTTTACTTGTTCACTCTATCCAATAGTATGTATCTCATCCAGCTGGTCTTATTCACCCTAAGAAGCTGTGAACATTCTGAATTTAGGGTGGAATTCTGAGAAGAAGAGATAATACTAAGTAAAATAGAAAAATAGGATGTTAAAATTAAATTAGGTCAACTAGAAATCTGTTTGTTGAAAGAAGTATCTACAGATATGTAAAAATATTCTCACTAGAACTCTAATAGTTAAGATAATAGTTGGAGAAAAAAATTAGAACTGCAATACCATGGGACAAATTCTAATGGAAAGAGAAATTCAACTTACCCAGGAAAGAGCTTTATTGGCATTTTTTTAAATTTGAAAATTGGTGTAGTTTACCCACAAATATGATATATCATGAAACCAATAAAAAAATATTAAGCCCTCAATTCTCCAGAAGTTGGATTTCTGTGAACTATAAATGTCAAGTACACTGCATCCTTGTTAAGGTTATAGACTCTACATTTACGATCCATAGTAAATGTGACCAGCAAAAATTACAGTGAATTGCATTACCCTAGATATGAACTATTTAAAATTGCATAAAGGTCTTCTATTACGTTATCCCATTTCCAAAGAGTGAACAAGACCACCTGGAAACTCCTTCCCATATCCAGTCAAGGTTATTCACAGTAAATATCCATGAGACTTCAGTTGTAATGCAATGTTTTGTTTTGCATCTATTTTTTTTTTTCAAGATGGGAAATACCTACCATGGCTATTATTCAAAGACACAACTGTTTTGGACAGAGTTCAATGGATAGATTTCTGTTCTTTACTTAAATGTAGTGAAAAGAAGATTTATAGTCAGATCCCCTGAGTTAACATCCTGAAAAAACCATGTATTGATCATGAAAGCAGATTATTTAAGCCATTGGAGATTCATTTATTTTTCTAGTGTGAGAAGAATACTCTTAGATATAAAAATGCTATGAACTATAGAGGATGAAATATTTTATATAAGATAAGGTATAATTGAGACACCATAGGGAACACATGTTCTAATTTCCACAGAACCTGGGAAATGCGATTACCAAGGGTCAAAGGTAGACATTTCCTCACATACCTGCTTCATACGTGGTGGCATGCGCAGTCATGCTCCAAGTACTGGACCTTCTGTTTTTTGTTACCATGACCGAGAATTCATACATTGTGTTTGGTTTGAGGCCTGTTGCTGTGTAACTTAGAGATGTTGTGTCTTCTGACTATACAAGTAGGAAATAGCAAAGAGATAAAAAATAAACTCTATCAACTTGGTAAATCAAGACATGGAAAAAGACTGTTAAACAACCCAGCACAAAAGTAATCTACTCCCAAACAGCAGAGGAGTAGGGCATAGCACTGACTCGACTTCCCATCTATTAACCAGTTCACACTGGCTGATTATCCATCTACAATATAACCAATAAAATTAGGTATTATGGTTGTCCAAAGGGGCTACTAGATAGAAAATTTTCCTAGTAAGAGATGGTGAAAGGTCTAACATGTTAAAGCATATTTTCCATATGATCAGGCATATGAGACTATGCCTCTTATAAATGTCAATTTGTGTTTTGTATTTAGATATCTTTTTTCAAAGTTAAATACTTACCTTTATTAAAGAACCAGAGCAACAGGACAAATTCCACTTCCTTCTGTCAACTTGAGTTTTGAAATTTTCTGCATTGAACTTAATTCATTTATAATCAAAATCTGTTTGCTTTTTTTGCATAAGTTTTAATGTTGTATATTTTAAATAGACCATCGTTATTATTTTCCACTGGTAACAAAGTTAATTTATTAGAGTTCTACTGCTTATCATGTTTTTCAAAAAGCCTTTAAGGTTTAAACTTTTAGGACTTCCAGAATCCATTTACATCTTATAGAGAACATGAGACAAAAGCAATGCTGTGTCACGTGGTTTTCATTCTTTGTGTAGACTTCACATTAAACAAACATTTAACGATGATAACTGGAGCAATTGATCAAGGAAGGAACAGCAAACTGGATAAATACTAAAGGATTACATTGGTATTTAAAGCGGTGTTGGTATTACTGTAGTCTTTTGAATCCATTCTTTGTCTTTTAAATGACAAGTTAGAGATATTTTAGTAGAAAGTAAATTATAGTTCTTTATTGCTTACTCAAAATATCAAAATGGGTAATAAAGAAAAAACATGCTGCAAGGTTTAATATGTTAAAGTATATTTTCCATATAAGCAAAAAAATTGAGACTATCCTCTTATAAATATCATTTTGTGCTTGGTATGAGGTATCTTTCTTCAAAGTTAAATATTTTAAAACTTATTACAGTTATTATTTATGTCTAAAATAATTAAGAAAAGCTCTTTTCCCCCACTCATATCATATGTATCTCACCCTTACTACTGTAGGAAGGGATATCTTTTAAAAAAAATTCTGCTATGAATCCTTCTTAGGTTATAGTTATGAAAATTGTGTATTTCATTACAACACCAAATAAATATGTAACTGTACTAATAACTTTTCAGTGATGTGTCTATCCAGCCTACTAAAGCGATGACCTCAAATATTTATCAGAAGTCTTCTTAAAAATAACTGTAGGTTGGCGCTGTGACTCACGCCTGTAATCCCAGCACTTTGGGAGGCCAAGGCTGGTGGATTACCTGAGGTCAGGAGTTCAAGACTAGCCTGACCAATATGGTGAAACCCTGTCTCTATTAAAAATACAAAAATTAGCCGGGTGTGGTAGCATGCACCTGTAGTCCAAGCTACTCGGGAGGTTGAGACAGGAGAATCGCTTGAACCTGGGAGATGAAGGTTGCAGTGAGCCAAGATCAGGTCATTGTACTCCAGCCTGGATGACAGAGTGAGACTCCGTCTCAAAAGTAAAAAATAAGAAAAACCTGTAAAAATATATGCCCTAAATAAATGTAAATATTTTTTGGTATAATCAGGAAGATGAAATTCCATCAAATAAAACACAAAGTGGTCAGCTAGTATCTGACATGCAGATATATTACTTCCACTCTTGCCTTCCTTCATGATCACGAACACCTCTAAGTCTTAGAAATGGAAATAAAAGGGAGAAATGAGGCAATAAGAAATATTTTAGGTAAGAGAGAAGGATCATATCTCAGTAAAAACAGTTTCTGGGCACAGACACCACTGGCATTTGAGAGGCCAACAAGTAAGATCGTCTTTGTGTTCTAGATTGACACCTTTGCATTCTGTAATACCATGAATTGCTGAGTTTCCTCTAAAACCTTATAGAAAGCTACTGCTTATCTTTAAAAAAGCCTAGAAATACTTTGGAAAAACATGGCCAGTTATCTCTGTGAGCATAGAATAACCAGATAGTACTTCTCTGAGCCTTACTTTTTTTTTTTTTTTTTTTTTTTTGAGATGGAGTTTCACTCTTGTCACCCGGGCTGGAGTGCAATGGCGTGATCTCGGCTCACTGCAACCTCAGCCTCTCGGGTTCAAGCAATTCTCATGCCTCAGCCTCCCATATAGCTGGGATTACAGGTGCTCCCCACCACACCCAGCTAATTTTTGTATTTTTTAGTAGAGATGGGGTTTTGCCATGTTGGCCAGGCTGGTCTCGAACTCCTGACCTCAGGCGATCCACCCGCCTTGGCTTCCCAAAGTGCTGGGATTACAGGCATGAGCCACTGAGCCCAGCCTGGGACTTTTATTGTGTGTAAAATGGACACAACCATAGCACTGACTTCATAGCATTAATTAAAGTGCAAACTAAGACAAGTAAAACATAATGTTTGGCCCAGAGAAAGTATTAAATAAATCTTAGATACATTTTTTCATGCATTGTCTCTTGTTGTATGTAATTTTAGGCATGTGTTATATGCTCCCCCCATTGAGTTATATGCAGTTTGAGAGCTGAGACTGCATCCTGCACAACTTCATATCCTCTGTAACATTCATGTTATATCTAGTAAGCACTAGTCAACACTCAATGGATATTTTGAATAGAAATTTGTATAAAACATCATATGATTAAATACCTTAAAAGAAAAACATATAGAAAATATCTCCATTTGGTCAGCAAAGTTAATACAGGGTTTTAGACAATCAAACCATGAGCATCTGTATTATAGCTTGATTTGGGACTAAATGGAACTAGAAGAGCACTCCTGTGGGGAAATCCCTGGATAATGCCATTGGGGTCATCTGAGATTCAGCTCTAGTTTAATGAGGAATTTATGTCAAGTTATATCACCTACCTCTGTCTTCATACTTAACTACAAAGAATCTCATTGTTTTTACAGTAAGTATGGATATTTCCATCATATAGATGAGAAAAATGAGACTGAGCAGGGTAAGTTTCATGACAGGATGTTGCAAAGTCAACCCCTGAGCCCAGGTCATGTGGTTCCATGTATGTTTTGTTTCATATCGTGTGTATGTCCTGCCTACCTTTTAAAGCTGTAGTGGAAATGAGATGAGGTAAAGATATGACATTGGCTTGAAAAGTACAAAGTGAAAACTCAAACAGTCTATTACCATTATTTGTAAAATTTAAATTTATTGTGTATCTTTCTAGTTTGCCCTAACCCTCCTCACATCAGGTTGTGGATATATATGGAGAGAGAAAGAGAGAGAGAGGGATAGTATGTTAGTAATGAAAACCTTCTGTCAGGGAAGATGAAGGGAAGAGGAACAGTTAAAATCTTTTTGGATTGGGTCTCACCTCACAGGCACTCTTTGTGAGATTCAGTAATTCCATGTCTGCTGTAGTAACTATTCAACTGAAATACTTTGTTTCAGGAAATTTTGGAACTCAAACCATTCTGGAGAAAACAATCATTATTCCTTAGAACATTTCACATTCTGGCAAAGTCGCCATGGCCATTCTGTGAAATGAATGTATCTACAAAGTACAGCAATTATGACATAAAATTTTTAAAGTGAGAAAGTGCCTTTTAAAAGTAAACTTAGAGAATCGGGCAATCTATATAAAGAGATTTTTTTTTAATGGTCTCATATGTTTCATTGGTTGTCTTTTCTGATGATGTTATCTTTATTTATAGTTCTGCTGAATCTTAAATCTACTACTGTAAGGAGATGGATAGGGTACTTACTACATACCTTATATTAATGATACTATTTAGACTTGCCTGGAGAGTTTTTCCAAATACCTCACCTAACAAGGCAGCAGTACCAAAGAAAACTGTCTTTAAATGGTTTCAACTAAAATCTGATTTATGATGAAATGTGAATTTTATGGAATTTAAAAGTTGAAAGACACCAGAGGCAGATCCAGCATGGCTATGGGCAGAGGGAGGCAAGCTTACAGAATTGGTGGTGGGATTTAGCCACAGTTCCAGGACTGGAGTTAAAAACACCCTCGAAATATTTTCATCCCCCCAAAATCACTACTAGCTTGAGGCTGGATTCAGGAGGATGGTAGTTCAGTGAAAAGAACATTGGCTAAAGTATCAGGAGATCTAAAATCTCAAGAGCTACCCCAATCGAGTGGTTAAGAGAATACAAAAGGAGTAGGAAGGAGACAGATGGCCAGGGTTGAACTATTTGATTTCTTAGTTGTTGGGTGATATTTATGCTCTTATTTTCAAAACTGACTTCCTCATTCCCAATCAGTATCTTGTGAAGGTTTAAGTTCTAAATGTGTTTTTATACATTGTATGTCTCAAATAACTTATGAATTCTTTTAAGTTTATCCATAGAGCTAAGTGTATAACTCATCCTAAAATTATATGTAATAAGTAACAATGACTACACCATGTTTTCTTTCAAAATAAACCATCTCTCTGATGTGGTATATTTCTAGGTACATTGTAGGTTCTTGACAACTACTTGTTGATCTTCTCATTTTTGTCTACATTTGTATATTTTCTATATATACTAAAATCATAGCAGTTTCAGGAGGTAACAAAATTATCTTAGTATATAACTAGTTGTTATGATCCCTGAGGCTGGTTGATAGAGATTTGAAAGTGGTAATGACTGTCTCAAATATGTATCCCTGAGGAGCTCTTAAAGAGGCTGTGAGATGACTAGACAAGAACGGAGAGCTGGTGAATGAATTCATATTAGCTAAAGGGGAGTGTGGATTGTGAGTTTTCTTTACCACATGAGGGTGTTTTCAAGGCTAAATGAAGTAGATGTTAATGGCTTAGAGTGCTGAGGCTACAAAAAATATCTTCAAGTTATCTATTCTCAGTTATATTCACTGAAAGATGGGTCTCTGTGACATTAACAGGATCGCTTTGGAAATCAATCTAGATTCCAAATGGAAAAAAAAAAAGATACCAAAATCTATCCAGAAAATTAACATAGATCTCTGCTATTTTCGAGGGACAATGACATTCTCTTGTACAGAATCAAATCATTTATACGAACTCAGCATCTGGTGAAAATCAAATAACATTTTACAGCACTTGATGTTTTCCTGAACCTTGCCTTAGAATTGTTTCCTAAAATACAATTATTCTCATGTTAATTTTAGATATTGAGTTATTAAAATATTTCGTTTTTCCACATAGATACACAGCAACAAAACGACTCATAACAGTCCAGGAGGGGTTTAAAACAATGCATTAAACAACTGTCAGTTCATTTTAAATTTAATGCTATCAAGTAGAACTTCACCTTGTATTTTGCACTCGCAGAAAAGCTGGTTCTCCACCGGACAGTGTAAAGTCGCACCTCAGATGTCTTTTGGTTCTTAGGGACAGAGTTGTCTGCCCAGCTGACCCTCACAGCATCATGGGTAAGAGCCACAGCCTGTACACCTACTGGTGGGAGCATGGGGGTGGAGAGATCTGGGACCGAGGTGGGGAAATCATCAAGCAAAGGATAATAATCAACTGGGTCAGTGGGATCTGGGTTTAAAAAACCCACCAAATGAAACAAACAAATACATACATAAATAAAAGCGTTAAAAAATAAATATCAGTGGTAACACATCACAATGAGTTAAATGCATGGCAATAATGATGAAAGGGAACATGAGAAGAACAGAAAAAAAAGTAATTAATTCAATCGGAAAACACATTAGAAACAGTATTGCTATATTGCAAAAAAGTAATTGAATATTTTCTATAATTTACTCATTCCCTTAGAGTGGTTTTATCAATTTGACTGTCACTTCTGCTTATATATTTTAAAGTCCATTTTTAAAATGTTGCACATTGCTTCTTAAAATATAGTCATAGAATCTATCAGTTTTATTACTACATAATTTAAAATAATAAGATAAAAAAGGGGTTCTGGTTTATTTCTGTCTACAAAAAAACTAATTGTTTAATCTAATACCTAATTTTTTGTTTATTTTCTCCCCCTTGTCTAACTTAATAGGGTTTCCCTAATGTTTTCGTTGTTGCTTAAGTTGTATCCACAAACACATTTCCTAGGCAAGAAATAAATAAATAATAAAGAACAAAGTACCCCGACATCCACAGCAACCTGTGTGTGACTGTGATTGCACAAAGCCAGAGTGACCAGGTACACATGATCCCATGGATCAATTATATATTTGATAACTAAGTTTCAGACAGCACCTGATTTGTCAGGCTTTCTTAGACTGGAATCCTTGAAAATGTAGAAGTGTGATTTTACCCACATTCCCACAGAGTAATTAGCTAAGTTTTTAGTCTTGGTGGGAGTTCCCATATTCCACATTCCTAACATTTTATATTATTGGATGGGAAGACAGGATTAACTACCTACAGACTTATGAGATTTGCACTGAGGTATACACATGCTTTG